>NC_060212.1:115539333-116161166 GCF_021130785.1 Homalodisca vitripennis
TTAGACAATTCTTGATGAAAAATATTTATAAACAAAAAGTCGTACCATAAATTTATATTAAAAAGCAGTGACGCTCTAGCTATCGCGTAGTCATTGACGCCCCTCCAACCCTCTGTGTGTCTGGATATACCACTGCAGGACTTGGCTATTAAAGGGTTAAAGGTCAATACAGATCCTCCCTCTAGATTTCCTCTGTTGGGGGTTGCGTCAGCAGTCCGGACCCGGCGTCAGGAGCCGCGCCTCGCGTCCCGCGACTTAACCGCCCCCCCGTGCTGCTGACGCACCTTTAATTATTGTAATCCTCTTTTATTCTCTACTCACTAAGACCTCCGCTGCTGCTGCAGAAGCATAATGTTGCTCTCATTAATTAATTTACTTCTGTGAAACTTGCACCCTCCTCCCCCTCCGGTGTTAGGGCGCAATTTTCTCTTTTGCCGTGAGGTTATGGTTTGTATTAACCGTCGTGAGCATTGTAGTAGACGTTTTAATTTTTCCTGTTCTTCAGAATGGTGTTATATACTGCAAAATTATAATTTAGGATTAGATTTGACTTGGATTAATTAATTTGTAGTTAATATTACTGCTTCAATAATTTTGTAATAATTTAAAACGTCACATACTTAAAATGTACAGATACTATGAAATATAAGTGCATGGTATTCGTAAATTATAACATTTTTGTTACAAACATGGTAATTCCTTGCAATGAAACTATAAAACATACTGTTCATTGGCCAGTTTGTAACCTTGAATAGATACTTTTAATTGTATTTGTAGTTTGAAAGAAATAGATATAATTGAAAGGCAGAGATTGTGTAACAATACACTAAACACAGGACACAACAGTGCTGGGTGCAAGTGTGATCATCTATCTATTTGCACTGCATGAAGAGGCAGATACACTTGGAAGACGGGGATCGTGTAACAATACACGACACACAGGACAGAACAGTGCTCGGTGTAAGTGTTAGCGTCTACTTGCACCGCGTAAAGAGGCGAATACACTTGGAAGACGGGGATCATGTAACAATACACGACACACGGGACAGAACAGTGCTCGGTGTAAGTGTTAGCGTCTACTTGCACCGCGTAAAGAGGCGGATACACTTGGAAGACGGGGATCGTGTAACAATACACGACACACAGGACAGAACAGTGCTCGGTGTAAGTGTTAGCGTCTACTTGCACCGCGTAAAGAGGCAGTGTGAAATACAGTTATCTGTGCAATATCCGGCACCCCGGGCTAATGGGCGCTTGTAATTGGAGTTGTGTTGTTTAGGGGCGCGATGTTGCCAATTCTTGCCCGTGTCGCCCCACCCGCACCCCATAATTGCCGTGCCGTTTACCCGTCTCGCCCGCTCCACGACTGCAGAAATGTTATTATTTTCTGTGCGTGTTCGTGTATTTGTCCTCTATTGAAGGGAAACACCGAGTTGGGACTTTGTTACAAGTATTGTGTTTGTATTTACATGTACATGTGTTTATAATCTTCTACTTTAAGTTGATTCTTAATGACATTTAAAAAACACGTTACAGTCCGTATACATAAATTCGCTAAGGAGGAGACACAAACAATATTGTTTGTTGTCCTAAGCGAGACACAAAACCGGCCCGGTAACGGTTGATCATTTCACATTCGGCGGTGTCTGTCCATCAAACAAAAGGCGTTACGTCACGCGTCTCAGTTCATTGCGTGCAATCTGTGGACACAACGTAAGAGTTAATACGCGCTATTGTCGCGTTAGTCAAGGACGGTGTCACGTTCGGTCAGATGACTCCACGGGCCCGGCTATAATGTCAGGGTTGCGTCACCGCCTCGGCGAATCCATTTTGCCCACCCTTCACGAGGCGCTAGAAATGTCACAAGCACGGCGGTGCAGTCGTTGGCTAACCCCTATTGTGAGACGGGTTGCGCAAATGTGTCACACGCGTTAATTGCTAACCCGGTTCCGTCTTGACGGAACAGTTCCTCTGAGAACAGTTCCTCGGAGAACGGTTCCTTGGAGAAAAGTACCTTTGAGAACAGTTCCTCTGATTATTCGAAATCGCTAACAGGCTACAGGAAAAGTGTTGTTTATTTAGAGTCCGCTTCAAATATAAATATCACTTGTAACGGAGAATAAGGATATTCCTCCACGATATTCATAAACATCAGCACACCTTATCAACAGGAGGAAAACCGAAAGGCAAGGATAACGACGTGAAATCCAAGAAAAGCCCTTTAGGAATTGAAGAAAAGATAAATAGTCTTTCCTCCTCAGCCGGAAAAAGCAGTTAGACTTTGTGAAACTTGTGTAATATCATAGTGGGTTGTTTAGAATTACAGGATTCCACCTACGTTTGTACAAAACAATTTTTCGCTAGTTCCGTGGATGTAGCGGAGTTGTGACTATTTCAAGCTTAAACGCCCGCCATATTGAAACGACATGGCGTACAAAGTAACCAATGAATTTAAACAAGATATTTAAAAGATCAGTTTTTGTATCAAATTTGAGCATTTTCAGCATTTCTTTTGCCATGGAAATCGAACAAATCTTATGGAACTTGTAGTTGATATCAAAACCCGTTCTAGATAGAAAAATTGTTGATAACAAACGTTTAGGAAATGCATTCCGAGACACTATTAGTTTTTTCTCTTTGTTCATAATTAACAAAGTTGTAAACTTTATACGAATTAAACGACCGCCATATTGGAAACAAGTTCGCAAACAAATTCATGTTAGATACTTACAACATAAACTTTTGTGGCAAGTTTCAACTTGTTTGGGCTTTTTATTGGATAGTTTCCACAAAAAGTGTATTTAGTATAAATATATGTATACGCCGAGACTCGAACCCGCATCTCTCACTTGCCGGGTGAGTGCGCTACCACTACTACACCACAGAACCCTTACTTTTTAACGATTCGATTATTTTGTATTTGGCCGTTTCTGTCACATATGAGTTCAAATAACCAAACATACATGTATGATCGGACGATCAAATATACATATATAAACAACAACGAGTGGTTTGGGGCGGCGGGGATAATTTTCGGTGAATTTATGTACAAATTTGGACAAAATTGCAGTAGCCCGATTGTTCATACAACATCTATTTATAAGATAGATGATCTATGTGGAATAATATGAAAATGATGTGTAAACACTAATTAATTAGATTTAGATAGCACTCATCTGTGGGTTTGTAGTAATGCAGTAGATTTGATTGTGGCTAGCGATCGTGGTTGTAGCTCTATCGTGAAGGATAGGTCCGACCATGGGATCTCGTTACCGAATTTGTCTTCTGTCTATTAGTGGGCCCAGCCAATTATTCAGAGCCAGTAGACTTATGAGTGTTCAGTGCAGGCCGACCGCACAATCCAACACACCGGCCTAGCTAATTAATAGTGATGGATCATCTTGTACGCTAGTACAGCGTGCCTACGCTGCCATGGCCGCCGCCACATTAATAACCATCCGACCCGTCACAGTACTCAGGCGTACGTATGTCCAGGGTTCGATTTACGCTCTGGTCCCAAACCATGGATTATTTCTGTAATCCGGATTAACTGGGCTTAGAACTGGACGTGGTGAAGTCAAATTGAATAGTGACGCCAGTGCTTATCTGTTTCGGATTCCTCATTAAAACTCTAGTTCGCTCTTGTAAAGAGACGGCTGTAATAGCGACCATCTTGATTGTACTCTTAAAACGATGTTAAACCTCATCCACTATCACGACCTTTTTTTTGGTCGTAGTGTTTTGGGAAATTGTGAAGGAAACGGGATTTTCCGCAACATTTGGCATCGTTCAGTAACACTACGTTTCTAGATCTGCAATCTGATCTCTTCCTCAGGTTAAAAGCTAACGTTACACATAACTACGTACCGGAGCGTTGTGACTTGCATAAGTCAGATTCAAAACGACCATACTGTGTGCCAAATCCATGTAGACTAACTGAATTACAGACGACGGGACCCAATAGGTCTGCACTCACCGGCCAACCACATAGAACTGCTTTCCTTCACAATCCTCACATGGTCAAAAACACACTTTAACAAAGAATTAAAGGAATGTCTCCCTTTAAAGATATAATTTGACACATCTTGTACAGGAAAAAATTCGAACATCTTTTGTACGTCATCGTTTGAATATTAAAGAAGTATGCACTTTGAAAAACTAAGAAGAGTTTGGATACGTCTCGATTATGTCTTCCGTAACGCTGCGATCGGAAGTAAGCGTACAAAACTGGATGAGGTTTAATTATGACAGCAAATGTCAAGGTCTTTTTACTACAACCGGCTCTTAATTCCGTATCACTTTACCAGCAAACCTTATTTCGTTGGGGACTACACAGGGCGTGCACACTCACTCTACATACAGTACTTCAACGTGTCTTTGTTGGCATATCAAGTAAGTATACTGTAAAAATAAGTATAAATGACGGCATAGCGCGAGGAGCTCAGTGATCGCACACAAATGGAGGGACTTAGCGGCAGGCGACTTTGTATAAAAGAACGGAAGAGCTGTTCGGGGCGAGGAAATTGCTCGGCATTTCATATGAACAAGGAAACTAACAAGGGAAACGAGAGCGCGCCTGACGCTGTTACGGGTTTTCTGCTACACCCATTGTTACTTTCGTTCTGCTAAATCGTTCATATCGGTTGAACTCTGCAATGTTCTTAAACAGTTATCATCGAAATAGAAGTGAGATGGTAGCATTGATCGTATGATGATTGAACAGGAATACGCGGAATGCAGCCTTTATTGCGCACCCGTGTACAAATACAAAAATTTGATTTGGCCTCGCAAACGTATCTTTATCCGAAGTAACGCCTTCCGCCGAGCAGAAACGGGGTGGAAAGAGTTGCTCGCGAGCGCTGCTGTTGGATTAAGTGAGTGAGAAACGATATGAGATAAATAAATCAAGGCGCACAAAGGTGAGAGAAGAGTTGGGCGGGCGGAGGGGGTGGCCCGCATAGCTCTCTCCTACAAAGCCAAACTTGTGCAGCCCTCATAAAATATATCTGAGTAGTTAAGAAAGGAACAAGTTCGCCAGCGCCATACACTAACCTCAAACTTGGAGCATTAATCATGGGACTCAATTTCCAGCGGCGTGTAAAATGCTAATCACTCGGCTCTAACCGTAAATTGCCGGCTTATTGAATGGGCCGCAAGCCGTCGCTTTTTACTTCTCCTTGTTTATGTCTGGAGGTAGTTGCTCCGGTAAATCCGCCGCACCGCGGAAAGAACAGTGGCGAACTGAAGAAAGTTTATGCTTTCTATAACTTGTTTACTTTTCGTTTAATCCCGGCGCGCGAACTCGTTCCATTTGCCTTGCTGTATTTTAACTTTGGCGTTTATCATTCTTCACTTCGTCGCGAGGTGTTACTTGTTTGCTCGGTTCTGTTAATACCCCCACCCCACCCAACCTCCCCCCGCACTTTTACCTCTATTGTGATGTCTTTTTCTTTATTGGAAAAGTTCAACTGAAATACGTCGGCGGTAATGTCGCCCGGTACGATGTAATACCGCGTGGCTAGAGTCTTGACGATTCCTGTTTAGTTTTGTGGTTTTACACAAACGTCACCGCGTTCTTGTCACTTGTCAGCGCGTTTCCAGTACCGGGAGCAATGTTATTGAATGTAGAAGTTCACACAAAGTCCGGTCCACCGAATGTACCGGTCCGGCAAATGTACCCGGCCCTTTAAATGTACCGGTCCGTCTGCATCTAAACCTACCGGGACCGCTGCTAATGCTTTCTTAAGTGCATGTTCAAAGAGGCTTCGATCCACCGAATAATTTCTTCAGTATCAGTAGTGACTCTGCATTGGGTTACCATAGAGAAATTTAAATATGATGTTATGTCCTTAATTGCGCTCGTGGAGTAAATACCTTGTTGTTGGACAAACACAGTGACGACTACAAGGGTAAAGTTGTTAGACTTTGGAGGCCTGGATAAGATGGAGCAAAAAAGTAGAGGTTAGAACACACTAATAAAACAAGGTGAGGTACTGTATACCTCTCTTGGACTATTCAGAGAGTAGCATCGTCCAACTCCTGTTCGAGGGTGTCTATGGAAACGCCCACCCTCTGTTGACGGATGATAGTGCACGGTACTACAGTAGGGACCACCAGAGAGTGTACAGTTGAGGGAGGAGCCTATTTCGTGCGTGACCTTGGAGCAGCCAACGAGGACTGAGCGACGCGACGTTGCCAACTCGTTCCCCACTGAAATGACAGCGTGCCGTGCCCAGAGGTAGATAACGTGTTGTGTGGCAACGTGGCACGGGCCTGTCCATTTGGTCGCCGCGAAGTATACTCTTTCGTGCCCCCTACTGTAGTGATATTCTCATAGCCGGGCGGTGTGGCAGGGCAGTCACCCAGGGCACGTATTCGCACTTCAACTCACAAACAAACATTAACCGCCTCATCACGTCTGCACTGTGCCCCGCTCTTGTTGCCGACATTTGCCTGTCTACAAGCTCTCGTTTGTTGTTTGTTGCTTTTTTATCGTTTGAGCAACAGTGCAGTACGGTTGCAAACATGATCTTTATTGGCGAAAGTATGTAAGCAGCTCATTTATATTTTATAACTCGCACCTTGTAAAAGACAAGATTGTATTTTTGACAAGTAAAAATTTAATGTCTCACTTGGATAAGTAATAGAAGGCAAGTGATTTGATCGCTTAAGCAAATGCTCGACCTGGAGTCAAAACAGAGTACAATACTATAAAAAATATGGAGTCCATGGTAACAGTTCTTTGACTTTCTTTCCTGCACTGAAACCTGATGTTCCCGAGCTTACTATCAGGAAGCCTTTTCACTAATCAGTGATTGATGTGATATACGGTTTATACTCGAAAAATAACAGCGACGAGTAAATAACGGTTTAAAAATACCTAGTCTTTTTGCATGCAAACGAAACCGTATTATCCATCCAGCGCCTATTGCTATGAATACCAAATTCCTCATCAGGTTCCCGTGATGAGCTGTGAAGATTTTCCCAGCGAGAAAGGAAATCTTCAATAATGTCCCACCTCGAGCCAGAGAGAAGGCGGTGTAGGGAGAAACGTGCTCGACGACCTCTTGCGACACAAACTCGAACTACTAACTGCTTTACTCTTTCTTATAGATTTATCGCCTTTGCTTGTTTGTTTCAAGTAGTAAACTTTTACACCAGGCAGCGCGGCGCGCGGATCGCTCAGATTTATTACTTCCAAACTTGTATCGAGTAAGCTTACAGAACTTTGAACTCGCCGATTTTAAGAAGGGAGAATGTATTAGTTGTTAGCAGCAGCTTCTTTTATCTACTGCAGGAATTTCGGCTCTACCTCGTTCTGGATTGTGGCTGTTTTATCCTGGTTTAAGCCTTTTGTACACCAGGAACAATAATTGTAATGTTTGAAGCCTGAATGATACAATGTATTGTATCGTAATTAAATTCTATTGGATAGATTTCCCGTTTCTTAAAATTGGAGCTTGTATCTTCCATCCATGCTGCTTTCTAACAAATCTACGTTATTGAGGTAAATCTAGTTTCCATTATTAGTTATTGCAATAAGAGGTTCGAATTGTAGTGTTAAAATTTTTAAGTACTATCTCATAGTGTCTGGTTTTCTAATTAATCATTCATTGTTCTTTGGCGGAGACCAAAATGTATCAGTCCTGATTTCAGTGTTCCAGTGCTGTACTTCAATTTTAAAGTACGAGCTTCGTTCTGATATCGATAAGAACAAATAAGCTTACAGTCTAAGTGCTTAGGTACCGGGTATCTTAAATTCCCACCCTTCATTAACTGTTTTATGAGTAAATCAACATTTTAAAATAGGAACCCCTAGCAAGTGACGTCTTATTGTAAAGGTATTATAAAAAGAAGAAGATTGGCACGAACTATAAGTCTACCAATGTTACTCTATCACATTTTGTGGCAAATTAAAGTTTGCATTGTCTTATAAAACCACCACAGCTTAAGTTACTGTAAGACAGATAAAACATTCACTCAATAGTCATTACAAGAATAAAAACCCATGAATAACATAGCATTTATTAGAGTTTGTTTTTGTCTGACCGAGGCCCATTAGGAAGTCTTTGGAATGCCAATAGTTGGTTTTGCCATGTCATCTCTTATTGTTTACCACTTAGTGTGTAAGACACATTAGTTCAAAGTACCCCAACATTTCTTTTTTTTGGGGGGGGGGGGAATAAAAAATTGGTATACATAAAAAAAATTTCCCAAAGTAAATCACTCCAAATATAAAAAAGTCTATATTCACAAAAAAGTTAATACAGGGGGGGGGCAAAACGGGGGGGGGGTGAAATTTACAGACACCCTGTATATATTTATCCTATTAAAATATTATCGACGTACGCTACTAAGCAGGATTGAGCCTGATCGGAAACGTTGCCGGGGAAGGGTACACACGGCAATCCCTGTGTGGGTAACTGCAGTGTGGGCTCTTGGAATAATTTCGCTAACGAGCTGCGAGTTGTCGAGGCAACTTACCCGTTCCTGGCAGCCAATTAATTAACGACTCTAAATGCTAAGCCGTAAGCCTGTGCGCGGCGACTTAGACAGGCCTCGAGGTGCAATGTGCGCCTACCAATCATCTTCCCGAACTCCTCGTCTCCCGCGCTCGTCATACACACAATGTACACCGGAAGAATATTCGTAACCGGAGTCGACGATTAAATTAGATACCAACTGTTGTATTGTTTGCACGTACAAAACCCCGTATATCAGAATGGGAAATGAAATATTCAGAGCGTCCCGCTGCCGGGCAGTACGATCGGTAACACGTTTAAATTTAAATTGAAAAGTTTGTATACGCGATGACGATGTCGACGGCGGCGGCGGCTGCGGCGAGATGTATTTGTTTAAGCAAATCGAACGGTGAGTGGCCGATGCAATTCGGTATTGTGGCGCAGCGAGGACAAATAAAGTGATTATAATCGAGTCCGGGCGTCCGCATTGTCTTCTGCGGTCCACTATTTGCCGACCGGACTGTACACTGACCGACTGTACTTCACCAAATAACTAATCGACATTCGATTCCGTGCCGGTCCACGTATGACGCGGCGACAGCGTCAGGTTCCAGGGGCTACGGTTTCTTGGCTTGTTCGTGTCGACCGTGGAGCCGACCGATTGACATTGCTGGAAACAATCGATTGTGAAAATGTGGTGTTTGTATCGAAAATAAGTCACTCGTCCACATTAAAACCGTTACAGTGTACACTGTTGTTGGGTCGATACAGGGAAGGATCGATGTGTCGTGGCAACCGGATTTTGACGTCGTAATAAGTTATTCAGTGTTCAATCTAATCCACTAGTCCGGGAATTCGAGGTTTTCCGGGAAATAGGGAATGCAGGCTGTAATGAATTGATTCTTCATTCCGTATTTATGCATGGAAAATGCTGGTAGTTCTAATTTAATTATAGCTGTACAGTTATGTTGCTCGATTACTGCTTTGGGATTGATTACGCAGACAGACATAGCGTGTGGCTGGTTTGTTTGTTTTCGCGAGATATAGTCGCGTTATTTTGTCTAGAAACGTACTTATTTGTTTGCAGCACTCTGAGAAACAGCGAATGATGTATGCCGTTTGAAAGTTCTTAAAGCTTTAAAAATAAAATTTGAACGATCCTACCAAATTTGACAGCTTTAGTGAGATTTGTAATTCCGAATCTGGAAGATTCGTTGAAGCAGTAGGAGATTTCACCAGAAACTCCTTATAAAAAAATGTAAATCAATTCATGGGCGTCTACATGGCTCTTTCAGACATACTACACTCGCATTATAGTGTTAACATTTTTTTAAACATGGCTGCTCAGTCTGATCCAGGAAGAATAAGCGTCCACTTGTGTTACTCAGTGGAACTTGTGCTACAAAAGATCTGACTGGGAGTCCGAGAATTGCTCGCCTACCCATAGGCAATCTCCATTCGAGTGCTGTACTCGTATTTAAACTGTTTTTAATCCCTCTAAGAACGACTGGTTAAGGAGGTTTTGTGGCGGCCGTGGTTGTGGTGGAAGAAGGGCGTTGGGGGGGGGGGGGTGAAAATGGGGTTACGACAACAAAGCCACTTCACTCCGTTCTGTTCAGTTCAACTCCCTTTCATTATTTTCGTTCTTGTTGTGAAAAAGAAACTACCAGCAATTAACGGTTCCAGAATAACCGTGTTATCTGAGGGAATTATCTCTCTAAACACTCTCGGCTTGTGGCGCGAACCCACGCGGAGAGTTCCGCTAAGGAAGTATAAGAATTTTCGTAATTACTGGAATTCCTTTTCACGTCGAAAGTTGGCGTTGTTTCTCCGATGATAGTTCATTGTTGTTACGCCAAGAAGTTTCAACCGAGTGTGCACAAAGTGCTGTCATAGAGCCGAGTTGCCAATCGCAGTCTATTGAGATTGGCAGCACTGCGATAATCAGGAATGTTTTGCATTCAGTGCGGCTTTATCGGGTGGTACGACTGGTTGGTAAAATATTATAGTTTGTGGTCATAACATGTTATGTGAAATTTTGCATTTAGCCAGGTATTATGAATAGAAAAAAATTCCTACGTACATTTTGGTTATTTCAATTCGTCTTTTATGAAACGTATATTGATCAATGTACGTGCAGTATAAAATACACTACTATATATATTTTACTTTTTTTTTAAGAACAACCCAACTTTTATTTCTGAATTATTTCAGTGGGCCACTGGCATCTCTTTGCAATGCTAAAATTTTATAAAACAGATAAACGAGAGAGTAAGTTGTAAGGTTGGGAGAACTGCTGAAACGTCACTGCCAGGATATAAACGTGCGCTATCTACAAGACAGACCCTAGGTGCCAACGTCTTAGGGGGCCTCCTCGATTGGGCAGCGTTGACACTATTGTTGTTCCATAGGAGGAGAGAATTGTGCGAATTATCGTCGGACTTTGTGTCCTACGATTAGCTTTGGCGTAAGTAAAAGAGAAAACTCTAATTTTCACACTCATACAAGAAAGTAAATGGACGCATAGCAAAACATTCTGTAGTAGTCATCCTTAAATGATACATATGTATTATCAAGTAAGGATAGTATATGCCTCTAAGGGCGAATAATAGGGGTTAATATGATCCTTTACTGCAGAGAATGACCTTTAAGGAAAATAATATATTAACTATTTAATTGTTTAATTCAGCACTAGTCAATAAAAAAGGCTCACGTAATAATTATGTTAAGTAATAGGAAATTGTAA
This sequence comes from Homalodisca vitripennis, assembly GCF_021130785.1. Lineage (NCBI taxonomy): Eukaryota > Metazoa > Arthropoda > Insecta > Hemiptera > Cicadellidae > Homalodisca > Homalodisca vitripennis. Next base: position 115,550,542 of record NC_060212.1, read on the forward strand.
TAAAACGCTTGGATAGTTTTTAGTCTTGAAAGAAGAGACAATTTCAGCAGTAAAACATAAAATAAACATTGAAGGTGGTGTGACGAAGGTTGATGGATCAGCCAGGACTCCCGAGTCCTGATTCATCCGAGCTTACCCCTCATTCACCCGTCACTCAGCGAGCTTTTTTATTTTCTAACCACTTTGCAAACACTTTCTTATAACAGCTGTTCCCCTGTTTATGTCCTGTACCGGTAACTTACAGGATCAGCCGAACTTCGGTGAGAAATTGCCTTTAATGCGATATACTGTATGTGATTTTGATCAAGCTCACAACACCAGTTTTTATTCTTATTTTGCATAATATTTGTTCCACAAGATCTACCAATTTTCTTATTTTGTTTTTGTGTTTCACAATTTATTTTAAAGTCACTATCCATTCATAATGCAGAAAAATCGTGGGCGTGTACAACAGATCAACAAATGAGATGTAAAAAATGCACAAAATTCAAAATTTTAATTAAGATAAATCTTTTTTATGGGCTGTTTTGTTATAATAACATAGTGGGTTTTATAGTAGTAATGTTATGATGCATTAAATACAAGAGTATTTATTTCACATTTTGTAATTGGTGCTTACTTCCACATTGTTATCGTTATGTCTCCACTTTGTTATCGTTGTGTCGTGTACTTAACTTGCTAGTCAGACAATATCGTGTAGCTAAAGCTGCAATTGGTGCTTACTTCCATTTTGTTATCGTTGTGTCGTGTTCTTAACTTGCTAGTCAGACAATATCGTGTAGCCAAAGCTGCAATCGGTGCTTAATTCCACTTGTTATCGTTCTATGGTGTACTGAGCTTGCTAGACAGACAATATCATGTAGCTAAAGCTGCAATCGGTGCTTACTTCCACTTGTTATCGTTCTATGGTGTACTGAGCTTGCTAGACAGACAATATCGTGTAGCTAAAGCTGCAATCGGTGCTTACTTCCACTTTTTTATCGTTCTATGGTGTACTGAGCTTGCTAGTCAGACAATATCGTGTAGCTAAAGCTGCAATCGGTGCTTACTTCCACTTGTTATCGTTCTATGGTGTACTGAGCTTGCTAGTCAGACAATATCGTGTAGCTAAAGCTGCAATCGGTGCTTACTTCCACTTGTTATCGTTCTATGTGGTGTACTGAGCTTGCTAGACAGACAATATCATGTAGCTAAAGCTGCAATCGGTGCTTACTTCCACTTTGTTATCGTTCTATGGTGTACTGAGCTTGCTAGACAGACAATATCGTGTAGCTAAAGCTGCAATCGGTGCTTACTTCCACTTTGTTATCGTTCTATGGTGTACTGAGCTTGCTAGACAGACAATATCGTGTAGCTAAAGCTGCAATCGGTGCTTACTTCCACTTTGTTATCGTTCTATGGTGTACTGAGCTTGCTAGACAGACAATATCGTGTAGCTAAAGCTGCAATCGGTGCTTACTTCCACTTTTTTATCGTTCTATGGTGTACTGAGCTTGCTAGACAGACAATATCGTGTAGCTAAAGCTGCAATCGGTGCTTACTTCCACTTTTTTATCGTTCTATGGTGTACTGAGCTTGCTAGACAGACAATATCGTGTAGCTAAAGCTGCAATCGGTGCTTACTTCCACTTTTTTATCGTTCTATGGTGTACTGAGCTTGCTAGGACAGACAATATCGTGTAGCTAAAGCTGCAATCGGTGCTTACTTACTTTGGTGTACTGAGCTTGCTAGACAGACAATATCGTGTAGCTAAAGCTGCTGCAATCGGTGCTTACTTCCACTTTGTTATCGTTGTTTCGTGTACTGAGCTTGCTAGACATACAATATTCTACAGCTAGAGATAACAGTTGATACCGGCTTCAACACGGCCCAGTCACGTAGCTTGTGTGAGGCCGTGGACTAATCAAGTGTCTGGCAGAAACGATGATCCGCAGAATTAGAGGAACGGAGGTCTATTTGAAATTCAAATGCGGTCGTGACTCCGCGAGCCTCCTAGGCGTGCCGATATTAGTGGCGGCGTGCTACAGCTCTAGAAACAGCAGCTACAGCTCGCCCTGAGAGCTATATTGCACACCACATGTGTCAGAGCACCCTCTCTGTGCCGGTATTAACTTTTTACTGGATCTCGGCAACACGTCACGTGACACGGGTTCCAACTCTAACAACTCTTGTTGCCTCAATTGTTTGTTTTCTTAATATTCTTTGCCAGCACAAGCGAACATTGCTTTTTTAAAACTAGTAACTAACAAGTATATTTATGTGCTGAATGTAACTGTTTGCAAGTAAACGTAGTTATTCTGGATATAACAGTTCTTTTTACATCTTTTAATTAATTTTTAAGATATTGAGGACCTTACTTAGCTCACCAAGAAGTCGTACTTCAACAATGATAATGTTAATTTACATATCTCTTTTGGCATTTTGTCCGAAATGCATACATAATAAAAACAATATCCGAACCCAGTTGAGTTTGCAGCAGTCATCCCTTTATTCAATAGCTCGGTCGAACTCGTGTTACACCCGACGCTATAATAACAGATATCCGAACCCAGTTGAGTTTGCAGCAGTCATCCCTTTATTCAATAGCTCGGTCGAACTCGTGTTACACCCGACCGTATATCTTCTATAATAACAGCTATATAAATAATTCAGCTGTGTGCAACGAGCACAATTTGCGCTAGCCGCGCGTTATGTTTTATGCAACAATTTCATACATCAGCAAGGATCTAGTGTGCAACACTATTGTATTATCGTGTTCTCGAAGATTCCCCGGTGGAGGAAACCCGACGATTTATTTTCGCGCCGGGTTGTTTACATCTTGGAATTTAATCGCGGTCGGTGTCGAAGCAATTGTTTAACGAGTCTCTGGAAAGTGTGAGGAGTCTCATCGGTTGAAAATATTCCGCCGCGGTGAGAAGATAAAAACCGGGCGCGGAACTGCAAAGGTCTGTAAAAAAGGAGGTGAGCTGACACAAGAGATATCAGTGGACAGACAGACGGGTGGTATTTGACATCAACAAACAGTGGCTCCTTTATCCCGAGAGGGAGTGACTCGCCCGGTGCCTGGCCTCTGTATTCTACTGCGCTCCATAAACTGAACACTTTAGTACCAGTCTTAATAGCCGTTCTCTCCTAGTGGTGTCGAAACATTTTGGCTATCCCTATCAGTCGAAAGGTACGTCCAATTCACTAATTTTTGTTCCATAAAGGGAATTTGTTCGTATTTATTATATTTGTCGGTCCGTATTATCAGAATTTGTTCCAGAGATGATATCAAGTAGAATAAAAACCTAGAATCAGTACAATTTCGTTGGGTAAGAGAATCGAATCAGCTTGTTTAACGAACCTCGTCCCAATATAGGGAATGATCTAGTAGGAAAAAATCGCTGAGAGTTCGTGATTTCCTTTTGTCCCACGTCCACCAAAAACATTACTCGTGTATCGAGGTTTGAATAGTTTGTGTAAACTCTAGAAAAAAATCAAATTTTAAATATGAATAAATGATAATTTTAGTAGGTGAAATGTAGTTCTGTTACTAGGATCTAAGTCCCGATGGCAATCAAGGAGATCTTTAATTTTTACAGCCGAATCACTGTGGTTCTAGTCTAATTGATTGGTTGCTACATACAAATTTCGAATGTGAAATTCCATCCGCGCACAATCAAATGATTTGACATTGCAAAGGTCGAGCTGACCCAGGAAGGTAGTGGTTGACGTCAGGTGAAGAGAGGGTCCATAAAATATGATCTGGACTTTTTTAATTCCTGGTGATACAGGAAGTAGGAAGTTAGTGGTTGACGTAGGTTTTTTGCTAGAACCTAATGATTTTGAGAATGTGTACTGGGAGTTGGAGCTAGATTAGTTTACTAAGTAAAATTATAAGTATAACTACAAGGAACGTATAAAATATGACTACATTTTCTCAAACTTAACCATCATCAAAGAAAGTAGAATTGTTAAGAATAAAGTCCGCTGTTTATCATTGTAGAAGTGGAAGACAATCTTTCTAGACAAGTTTCTTTGAGAGCAAGAAAGCGTAAAATGTTCAGTCAAGAAACTATATTTTATGAATAATTAAAGTGATTTTCTCGTGTAAATCTTGCAAACTGTGTTTGAGTAAGTTTAAAACTGTGCGAACGCTCGCGAAGTCGAGGGTGGAGGAGGCGATCGCTCTGTGAAATCGATGTTCGACGGCATTTATTTTGGATTAAGGCGCAGTTAGCTTATCACATGCCTCGGCCCGCGTGCCATACATCAACATGGCGGCGTGGCGTGCAGAAAGTGATTGATCGGCGAATTCCTGTCGCAAATTGCGCCCATTCACTGGGAGAAGTTAGGGCACCCCGCCCGGCCTGCACACGACCGACACAACACGCGGTCGTCATAACGATATAACTAGTTTAGTTAGTCTTGTCTTCTTCGTTTTGGGATATAAAAAACAATTTAACTCAACCTAACAATGGGCCTTGTAACAAAAGCATCGAATTATCTGAATTGCCACTTGGAAAGATTCAACAATTCGACTGGAGTACCAATATCGACCAACTCGGTTCTAGGATACAACCATCGAATAGTCGGAATTGCTGCTACTGAGTAGTAATCATTAATTCGATTACTATTATCGATCTCTAATTGTGACGTAACCGGACTCGGTTTCTTCACTCAGACATAACATCCAGAGTTACCTCGTGTTTTTCTCATACACATCCATGCCGAGAAGAAACTTTTTAGAGGAATTTTGGATTAAGGATAAGCGTAATGTATTAATTAGATGTAGCCTCGTATCTGGAGCCTTGGACCTTTGCTAGGTAGGTGGAAAATGTGGAAATAACTGCAGAGGTCAAAGATGGAATTCGAAATCGCGCTATCTCTATTTTAAAATCCGACGTCTGGGACTGCTAAGAGCTAAAACTCTCTTCCTTTTGGGTCATTTAATAGAGCATCAAAAGGAGCCTACTGTTTTAGCTGGAATCCGAACCACCTTAACTTCGCTTCCAGCTGTATTATTGGTTGGATGCTAAAACTACAAATCCAGGGGTCAGATGTCGGATGACCCGGGAATGTCAAAGGTCGCCAATCGTTCCAATCCACGGTTCCATGTCAGTAGTCATTTTAAAATCCGTGACAGTGCGCTCCTCGAGACATAAATGCGAGAGCGGACTAATCACGTCCGTTCTTTAAAACTTAACGGCTCCATTTGAATAATTCTTTTGCAACTTAAAGCTACTTTTCAATTTCTCACCGTGTATTTCTTTTTATGTAAGTCGGCAGGGCGAAGGAGACTGATGTTGAATTTAAATCAGGGCATTAGGAGAGTGCTTAATGGAAACTCCAGTAAATTAACCTTAAATCACTTCCTTTAATTTATTCTCCTCTTAAAAATACGTGTCCGAAAAGCTTAGCCGTTATTTCTGCCTCGGTTCCATCGACTTGAACTTGGACTAATGTTTTTGATGTTTTCAACCAACCCTCCCCCCCACACACCCGGCAACACCCATCTCAGTAATATTATTGTCCTGTGTATCGATTCAATTGTAACATATTATTGACAATTTGGTACATTCCTAAAGTATTTGTGTATTGTATTCTTAAGCGAATCGTGTACTAATTTTAACAATCGAAATTGATAAGAATTGTTATTGCGTATTAATAATAAGTCGAGGATATAAAAAGTACTGGATAACCAATTAGGCAGTAGTGTTTCAGACGAAGTTATGCTGTAACATCCTCACTCGTCGGACGTTAACAAAATCGATTCCTTCCCAACTTTAATACATACAGATGATAATGTAAGTTTTGACCTACTTTCGTCGGCTTACTGGAGCCCGCCAATCCTATATACTGTGTATACTGCACAATTTCTCCGCTATACTATCTTCATGCCATTTTAAGATCCATTTGTACTTCCTACCATTTTGTTTTCAGCCCCATTGTGTTTTTAGGACAATGTTAAATCTCGTATAATATATACATTTGTATTGAATTATATCTTATACATGCTACTCGATTTACTGAATAAACTCGTTTTTTTTTAAAGTATATTGGGATCGCAAATTAGAAAATGACAACTTGGGTTAGCCGTTTCCACAAAACAAAAATATGCTCTTAAATCGTGTAAATGACTTCCTTGTGAATAAATAGTATTAATTGTAAAGCATTAACCAATAGGTTCTGAAAACGTCAGAAAAGTTGCAAAACCCACTGAATGTCTATTCCTAATAGTTAGGTAGTCTACAGTAATAAGAAAACGTTTATTTTACATCGATCTACTTTTTGTTAATTAAGTTTTACATATTAAAAATTTATTTTATTCGCAAGAAAGATGCGATATGCAGATTAGTTACCATCATATCGATATTTACAGTTAAATACAATACTGACAATATTCGTTAATGAATAACTAATCGTACTTTTAAAAATCTGTATTGTTCGTTATTTACAGTGAGTTTAACTATAAGTTTGTAATAATTTTACTTTTTACATTTTGGAAATCTGGCATCCCCCAGTCATACAATTTGTAAACGAATATTTTAAGTGCAGAGTAACTGTGAAATCTTTATTAAAGGTGTCTTCGATGAAAACTAATGTATTAATAGAACACGAAGTAAATCCTGTTTTAAAGTTTGTTATTGACGATGGAAGGTTTGAAAGGATAATAGGATATCGGATATTTGCCGTCGTTATATGTTACAAAAAGTATAAAACAACGTTTCGAGGATTGGAATCTATTCTCCTCCTCCGCCTGATGAAGACGATAGATTTTAACTCTCGAAACGTTGTGTTATACTTTTTGTAACATATAACGAAGAAAATGTCTAGTGAACAGAAGTGTTCACGTAGTATGGAAATCGTTTGTCTAAGTGAGAGGTTGTTTCGGCATGCCGCAATGAGAGGTGGCCGGGTGGCATGTCGTGTGAGAGGTTTGGCATGCGTGTAGGCATGTCTGAGTTCGCTCCAATCTGTCATCGCTTACGAGCAGAGGCGCGAATAATTTTCACTACCGGTGCTCTAAACTTGTAGTTCCGCCCTTGCTACATAGAGAGCGCTGTCTGTCTAGTTGTCGTCTCACTTCCTCCCTGGCTTTGATTTCCTTTATCCTCAGTCTGCGGTATCTACAGTGTATGTTCGTCTATCCTTCAGCGCTGACCGAGTGTTCATCGGAAGCCGGTTGTAGTAACGTGGCAGTAACAGCAATGCCATGGGGAAACAATTTTTGATCGTAGCGTCAAGGGGTAGTCTCTTCTTAAACACTGTGTGTATTTTTTGAATATACTTAAACGATGAACTGCGACAAAGTTTTATTTTTTTTTCTAAAAACAATATTAAAATATTGAAAACCACGAAAAGGGTTTGGATGCGTATCTTTAGAATGTTCTTATGAGAAAAAAGCAAAGTCATTTTACAACTGCCACTAGTAATACTGTTTACTTTTATTTCCCGGATTTCTAGAATATTTTGTAAGTAGTGACCAGATGGAAATTTCGGAATACTTTTTTTGCTTTTATTGGCTAGTTGTATAACCTTTTCGATTCTGCAGTGATGTTTCAAAACGTGATAAATACGACTATGTCGGATCCTTAGAAATGTTTCTGATATGATCTACGACGCCACCGGAGGAACCGGCGGCAGCGCCGGTCAGGCCGCGAGCGGTCCGGCGCGATTCCGGCGATTTAATCAGAGAAATGGGCCCAATTACGGTGGGCGTCGATGTGCGAGACGTGACGTGTGTGTGGTCGGGTGTGATGTATCCCCACACCCCCACATGGATTACAGCAGCTGACTGATGGCGATCGGAACGACTCCGGCCGCAGCCCGGGCAGCCGGCACCGGCCACGGCATTTACTAGCGCCCGCCCGATCGCTACTATCCGTGTAAAGTCACAATACTTTACTAGACATCGAGAGGTAGACAGACGCCTTCCTCCCTCAAAGTTATAATCGTAATCTAGCAGCTGGCTTGTATTGTATTCAGGAGAAACATACGGAAAAGTAGCGTAACGTCACTCAACAGGCACACAGAGGTCTACTGGGTCCTATTTAGAAAACACGCTTAAAAATATAAATAAATTGCATTTATGTAAGTTTTGTTTGTTTCCTTAGACTGTTAGTGTTTGCGATCTGTAATTTATTAGTTAAAAACAATAAATATAACTATTATAAATGTTTCCTCGCTAGACGCTGCAATTTTGAGGGGTAATGTAAACTCTTTGAATGTTGCAATGTGTTTGACTTTTTTAGTTTTAGATGCGAAATTATATAGTAGCTAACACTTTTATTATGTGTAAAAACAGTATATGCATGATTTATTTCATCGCATCTTACACAAAATCGCAAACATAGGCAGACTCTGAATATAGACTGTATAATTCAAAACACTGGTTTTATCAAATTGTATAATTTCCTTGATTGGCTATTGATTAAAAATAGTCTTTGGTCAACAAGGAATATTATGTAAAGTATTAAAAATAACCACAAAAATGATATTACAAGTTTAACTAAATGTAGACAATGAGGAAAAAAATATTCTTAAACGGTATACTGGACCCCAAGACAAATAAAGTTGTATATTGCAATTGACAACTGGCAAGTAAGAAGGCCGGTGATGGGGCTTGACGCCTACCGATGTCAAATAAAAGTATATGGGCACGAAAGTCTCCCATGACAATCTTAAACTGAGAAATATGAAAACAAAATTTATATGGGATCCTGTGGGCCCCAGTGTGCTCTTTGAAAGTTAACAATGTAATAAGTTTGGTATGTTTAATGTTGTTGTTTTGTTAAATACTAATGAGTTATGCGAATAACTAATATAATGAGAGAAAAGTACGAAAGAGTTTATTACCACTCGGTTCGGCGTGTAATTTATGTTGTTATTATTATTACGCAGTAATTTGTTACCGGTGTACTTCGAAATAAATCCAATTGAATTCCGTATGTTTAAAAGAATTTTGCGCGTCCAAAACAACGCTACAACCATTCATTACGCGGCGTGCGACACAATTACAACAAAGTAGCGACACAGCCTGTAAATACTGCCCGGACCGCGCCTCCGCTGGAGCTTTTAAACACAAAACACACAAAACACACACACACACGCAGAGGTTTTGATTAAACAAATTCCTATAGCGCGGCCCTGGATCGCACGGCTACGGCCCGGAACCATTGACTTCGCCGGTTATGAAGTCGGGCAGCTCTCAATGGCTTTTATTTCCCAACATTTCTCTGTCTGTTATGTTATTGTCTGTCCGCTGAATGAAGCTCTACAATCCTGTACACGTTTTGTTTTGTCGAACCGTGTATAAATAAGTTAACAACAATGTATAAATGGGAATTCTGTTTACATACTTTGATGTTGTGCCTATTTTTATATATATTTTTTAAATAGACAAATTATAATTTATTTTCCACAAAGTACATAATGGTTAGTACAAATGTTTACTTTAACTAAAAAAACAACGGTTATCGGGTTATTGGAGTAAGTAGCGATGGCGCAGTGTATCGGATACGGCGGTTATCGCGAGATAACCTAATCAAGTAAAAATTTGGGGGAGGGGGTCCAGACAACTGATATTTTCCCGTAGGGGCCAGAGAGTAAGGCCCCATTTTGTTCCTTAAAAATTTCTTGATCCATTTGTTTGTCATAATAATAAGTGTTTACTAAAAAAAGTAATTGAAAAAATTAAAAATGTGGGGAGGGTCCGTACCTATTGGACTCCCTCGCTGGCTGTGTCCATGCCTCTTGGAATTTTGGTTTTCTGTTATAGCCAGTAATGTAATTGAGTGATCACGTAGGTAAAACATCGGCCATTTAAGTTATTAAGGCCTTTAGGTCTTGAAGACAGGGACACGTAAAAGTGAGCGATAAGGTTTTGTCTCGCACAATTTGACGTGTTGTTACTCTTGTCACTCATTCGTGAATGTGGCAGACGGAGCAAGCAATGTGGCGGCGGCGGCGGTGGAGCGAGCGAGAGAGCAGACCCACATTGATTGTCCCTTGTAATCCTATACCTTGTCGCTAATTAACTCCTCCTCATAATTGGTTTTTGCTGTATCTTGTCGCAGTTTGACACGTTTGTCACCTCCCTGCCCCCCACCCCCTCCCGTCCCGCCAATAATAGCTTTATCATATCTGAAACATGTTCTTCTCACTTCGCCCCCCCCCCTACCTAGCCCCCTTTGCCACCCCCCCTGCTGCAACGATTAATCCCGCCACTTTCTCTCCTCCTTTCTTCAGTAAAACGCGATCATCTGGATAAGACCATTTCGCCCATTGTGTTCCGTGTAGCTGAGGTTTTTATGATAATTGTGCTCCTTTGGAACACAATAAGACTGTCTTTCTAAGTGTTCAGTTATCTTCTTCACTTGTTGTTTTAGCAGTTGTTGACATATTTTAATGTGAAACACTATCATGTCAGTGGTTGTACCCGAGTTAAGTAAGTCCTATTCCTGATAGTGGAAATATGGCTGCAATAAGGATATCATTTCTTCTTTTATTTCCGTTCTTTTAAGAAAGCCTCCCGAGACATTCTAGTATGTCATCTACTGCAATATAGAAGAAAGCAGTCCGTTAATCAAATAAAAAAAATTGTGTGTATGATTTTATTGACTTTATCTTTATTGTCACACGTATATGATGAATACAAACATTGCTGTAGCCAAACACTGCAGTGTATACAATATTGTATTAATACAAAACCAATCGTAAGTAGATAATGCTTGGAATAAGTTCATGTCAGTATAAATAAATAAAAAGAAAATTCCCTTAATTCTTTCTTCTAAACGTCTTAAAAACCTAACTATTGTCTCTTCAAACTTTTTCATACTGGTTAAAACGTTTCCAAATTGTATTTACAACATATAGAATTTAAAACTGTTTGTAATACACATTACGTAAATATTTATTTGTGGATTCGCATGATGAACAAAATTTTGGAAAGGCCTTGTCCGAAAAAGTTAATATTACGTTGGAAATAGACTTGTTGTTACTTAGCTACAACGAATTTAATATGATACATCCTTGACACCAAATTAATAGCATATTAATAATCGGAAAACATATGCACATTTCATGTTACAGTGCAACGCCCGTGTTTGAACTTTAGTTTAGTACTTTACATTTTGAATAAAAATGTAATGGTCCGATATTGAATATCGCGGCTGAAGGGTGTGTAACACATTTGAACGAACAAACAATACGAAAAGTAAAGTTAAACACTCATATGTTTACACGTAACAATACTTTGTAGTACGTAAACGTAGATATTGAATGTTGGCTGAAACTACGCAGCAAACACAATAAGCTACGCTAAAGATAACGCCTTGTAGCCGTGTCATTGAGTCACGGTTCCATCAGATTTATTAGCCAAGTTATTATTGCAGCATTACACCCCGCGCAGCCCGACTACCCAGGCTTCCCTTGATCCAGTTAGTCCAGCTTATTCTCCAGGAATATTTTGAAAGTTAATATCACCCCTCTTCATTACTTTGTAAATGAACTCTCCTGAAACTTCTTTAACACCTGCTAATTACGATTTTTTGTACCTCGTCTCTTAAAAACACTCTATCTACTGTAACCTGCGATCTCTACTGTAATCTGCGATCTCTACTGCAGCCTGCGATCTCTACTGCAGCCTGCGATCTCTACTGCAGCTTGCGATCTCTACTGTAATCTGCGATCTCTACTGTAACCTGCGATCTCTACTGTAATCTGCGATCTCTACTGTAACCTGCGATCTCTACTGTAGCCTGCGATCTCTACTGTAGCCTGCGATCTCTACTGTAACTTGCGATCTCTACTGTAACCTGCGATCTCTACTGTAACCTGCGATCTCTACTGTAACCTGCGATCTCTACTGTAATCTGCGATCTCTACTGTAACCTGCGATCTCTACTGTAACCTGCGATCTCTACTGTAACCTGCGATCTCTACTGTAATCTGCGATCTCTACTGTAGCCTGTGATCTCAACTGCAGCCTGAAAGCTCTCGACTTTAGCCTGCGCTCTCTATTTTGAAACTCTCGGTGAACAAATCATACATGATTCTGAACTTTTTGGGATAAACAATCATACGCGTGATGAGTGTTCCACAAAAGTTATATACGTACAGAAACTTTATTTTTGGATCTTTGTGTTTTATATAAAATTGAATGGTTAAAAATAGTGCGCGATCCTGTAGGTATGTCAACATCTCTCCCATCTAAACTCTTAAGATGTCGACTGCTCTACTCAACCAGATTAACGATTAATGATGGATAGACGGTATTTGGAAACTAGATTTCGACCTACTGTTAATTTAGCTGTGACTAAAATCCCCACAGGTTGGATACAACAGCAAACTTGAGTATTGTTTTACCTGCCATTGATCGTTAAACTATCCGTTAAATTAATTAGATTTTAACATAAGAAGCACACAACAACGCACGTTTTATTCATCGATAACGCCCATCCTTATCGCAGCAGGTTTGTCTTAAAATTGTTGACATTGTGATTTTTAAATGAGATAGCAGTGTCACGTAGCGATGTCTAAGCGATAGGAATGCGATACCAAGCGATAGCAACATGCCATGTAGCGAGCAGCCACGGAAACAATGCTATTATACCGAATGGTTACTAGATAACAATGATGTTGTGATCGTTGACATTGTGATTTGTACATGAGATGGCAATGTCGTGTAGCGATGTCTAAGCGATAGGAATGCGATACCAAGCAATAGCAACATGCCATGTAGCGAGACGCTACGGAAACAATTCTATTATACCGAACGGTTACTAGATAACAATGATGTTGTGATCGTTGACATTGTGATTTGTACATGAGATAGCAATGTCGTGTAGCGATGACTAAGCGATAGGAATGCGATACCAAGCGATAGCAACATGCCATTTAGCGAGCAGCCACGGAAGCAATGCTATTATACCGAATGGTTACTAGATAACAATGATGTTGTGATCGTTGACATTGTGATTTGTACATGAGATAGCAATGTCGTGTAGCGATGTCTAAGCGATAGGAATGCGATACCAAGCGATAGCAACATGCCATGTAGCGAGACGCTACGGAAACAATTCTATTATACCGAACGGTTACTAGATAACAATGATGTTGTGATCGTTGACATTGTGATTTGTACATGAGATAGCAATGTCGTGTAGCGATGTCTAAGCGATAGGAATGCGATACCAAGCGATAGCAACATGCCATTTAGCGAGCAGCCACGGAAACAATGCTATTATACCGAGCGGCCAGAACCACCGCCGCCAATATATGAAAACAGCGACCCCAATATAGAGAATCAGTCAGCCGTAACATCAGCAAATCCCGTGTTGCAATTCGCCATTTTCTGGTTGAATCGCGTCCCTCATTCCATATAGACTTCATATTGTTACAATAATCCGATCAGTTTTGCATGCAGACACAATATACTTAGCGCATTTTCTTGTTATTGCCACATCTCCTCTCACTATGTAAATCTGATGTACGAAACAACATGGTACCCTTCCTGCTGGAAGTTTCGCCAATGTAGTCTGTTTCTATTAATCCAACTGTTATTTCACTTATCATAATTTCAGTGTTTGTTCCACAGAAAACGTATGTATATTTTTTTGGAATCTACTAAACGATTGCGTTTCAAACACTTGAAACTCTGTTGTGTTGGATCGAAAGGGTAAATAGTTGATTCATTGAGTTCATTTCCCAAATCAAACAGTCCTTGGTTGTTATTAATTAATCCATCCCCTTAATATTATACCACACTATTGGTGTACAAACACTCCGGTTCTGTGTCCGGGACGTATTTGAGTTCTGATATTCTGTCATCCATCAATTCTGCGGAACTTTCGAGTACTCTAGTTACGTACATTATTGCAAACTTTAGCCGTTTATTAGAGTTTAGTCGTGTTACTAGTTAATTATTTATTTGTTTTGCCAAATGCTTGTTGTCTTGGTACTTTACACTTAATAGATAAAATATTTATTCATTTTTACTATGTTTACGTTTTACAAGTAGCAAATATTAAAGTACGTCTATAAACAAGATCTTAATTTCTCTACTGGGAGAGATTTAATAACCTTTTCTGGTGATAAGTTCGACTTAAATAGCAGCATGACGACACAGGTCATTTTCACTCAGTCTAGATTTTCAATGATTTGAAAACCGCCATTTCATAAGTGTAGTAATAAATAGTTACATTTTGACGCGTTGCTGTTCGAAATAAAGTAAATATAAATACTGAAAATACTGAAAATCTGTAAAGAACGTATTTAAATTCGCAACAACGAAACTGAAATAGTAAAACTGCAATGGTTTTTTTTTGTATTGACAGAATTTAAACGTAGACCATAAATACTAATATATTATCTCCATGAATGTCAGTTTTGAATGTTGTTCTAATAATTCTGAGTAAATATTGTGTCGCTATTTTTAAAACTCTACATCGCACTTAGCTCTATTTTCCTGGCATTGGCATTTGTACTGGGTTCCGACTCAGAGACTCAGTTCCCAGTACAACGGTTCCCGTTCCCACCACTCTCGGCTCGTGTAGATTTCATTAGGTAATGGCTGAGCACAGCTGATACCTTTGCTCGGCCCGGCCAAGTATTTGATTTTGGGGTGGAACCTCTCTTGTTATTCTCTCCCCCCTCCCGTCCCACTCCACCTTATTGCTTGCCTTGTTGTTCCTTATGTATTAATTTCGCTGCACGCAAGGCGCTCTGCTGTATCTCCCTGTATCCCGAGACGATTTGTGAACATACCGTGATTTTCCCCTTCTGTATTTTTTCCAAATTAGGACCGGTCCGAACTTGGGCCGGTAAATTGACGATACAGATTGGAAAGAAAGTTAATCAACGAAGAAGGCAACTGAACCGCACTCGTGTTAGCTCTTTACAAACTCTTTCTGCCAGGCCCACGCTTATTTTGTACATTGTTTTTGAAATACGAGTATTAATTTTTAATAATCCAAACACGATAAGATTCACAGCGTTGAGTGGGAACAGTCCCCCCTGTTTATTCTAGTGCCGTGGTATTGGCATTTTAAATCCTCAAATATGGGTACGCTTCAATGACATTCTTATTGGTTACTAGCAGTTACCCGCGGCCTCAATATATATATATATATATATATATATATATATATATATATATATATATATATATATAAAAGAGATGGAACTCTTGTCTAGTGCTTCTTTTGACCAACCAGGACACTCGAGATTTCTTTATTCAATTGTGTCTCGTCTGACTGAAAACAAACCCTATTGGCCTAAATCTTATAAATTCATTGATTCTGATTAGCTGCATATCAGCCAAGTACCTCAGAAATTTTATATACTAATATAGACTTTTATATATGGGATGTAAATGAAGTTCCGATAAGCCCGGGGAGTTTACTTTAAATTTTAAAATTGCAACCTGTATCTTGTGACATGTCATTTTAAAGGTCTATTCAATATAAACACAGATATGAAAACTGTATGAAAAGGGTTTATCCTCCAGAAAATCCAAAAAGTTTTTACGAGTACGGTGAAGATTGTTTATACATATCTTAATCCGTTTCGAATATATCCAGGCGTATCAGAACTTAATTTACCCCTTGAATACTATTATGTAGGTATCTTGTAACTTGTATTACGTCTGCAAACTAATAATATTGCAAACTAACGATTTATCTTTGTTGCAGGTAAGAGGAGTGCTCATCACTAGACTGTCACTATTAAGTAAGAGCAAAGCCTAGGTAAGACCCGATCATGTCCGTAGCAATAGCCAAGATGTGTACAGTAAGAAGATAATGGTGATCACTAGACTGACAGTATTCTGTAAGAGCAAAGCCAAGGTAAAGCCCGATCACACCCGTAGCTATAGCCAAGATGTGTTCAGTAAAGTAGCGATCAATAGACTGATACAATTCAGTAAGAGCAAAGCCAAGGTAAAGCCCGATCACACCCGTAGCAATAGCCAAGATGTGTTCAGTAAAGTAGCGATCACTAGACTGATACTATTCAGTAAGAGCAAAGCCAAGGTAAAGCCCGATCACACCCGTAGCAATAGCCAAGATGTTTACAGTAACGGAATTGCCAAGTGGCTGCCCCCTCTTCAACCCCACCCGCTACCCACCCCTGGCTTCATCCAACCCTCACCAAATATTTAACAATCTACATCGCCTCTTTCTTCCAACTCAGCCCTCTCGCCCTCTCTCTAATATTAAATCATTGCCCCTTTTTGTAAAATTTTTCTTCGTTTAGAAACTCTTCCCTTCGCCACTCGTATTTCGTTCTCTTACTATGATTATTCTGTAGTTTGTGTAGTTAGTTTTGGCCACTAAACGGACATTCACTGGATTTATTGTTGTTTACTGTGTTGTAGATCACAATTAATAGGATTCTTTCCGAGTACACGAGTGGCAATTTTATGAACTTTTCTTATTTATTGGCTCTAGAATAACATGAACATAACTTTATTAAAGTGGCATTAAAGCGATTAGTAATCCTATAAATTTGACAGGATTTCGAACTTTTCCCATCGTTATATGTTACAAAAGGAATAACATAACGATTTATCTTCTTCATCAGGTGGGGGAGGTATTAGTGCATACAAGATTATGGATTCCAATCCTCGAAACGGTTTTTTATACCTTTTGTAACGTATAACGATGGGAAAAGTCCGAAATCCTATCATCCTGTAAACCATCGTTCAATAACAAACATATAACTTTGTTAATAACTCATGTAAGTGACAACCCTCTGACGATAGAGATTTATATTTATACGGCATTTATTTTTTGTCATGTACTTGATAAAATCGTCAATTACAATTGAATACTGTAGGAAATAAAAATATGCTTTTTAATGTTTTAATTTAAATAAATGAAAATTTATGACCAATGCTTAAAAAACAAAAACAACAACACAGGTCTCTTATACATTTTATCTAGTACGTCAACATTTATTTTCCTGAGGGAAAAGGACAGTTTGTCCCCGCGCTTAGTCCTAAAAGGACCTTTACGTCAACGTAGTCAGAGGTGTAGTGAACACAATTACTTCACATTTTACAGTTTGCTTAAAGTGACTTGTTATAAGAACAATCCTAGAAATGCGTCTCGTGTTGGGTATCTTTAATGAAAAACAAAGTTACACTGGAGATTAAATTTATTATGATTTCCTAACCACAGCGAGTTGTTGTGTGACGACGAGCTTAGCTTAACTCACATTACCTTAGCAGGAACAACAGTACAGTGCATTTTTTACTTCAAATGTTTACAAGAACAGCTTGAAATATTTTAAGTTCTCGATGAAACGTTTCATAGAAACCCGATCTGATATATTTTTCGTACGTATACTAAACAGTTCGTAGTTTCGTTACAACATAACTCTTGATTTAGAAAGAATTTGAGTATGGGGGGGGGGGATTAGTGTACGAAATTTTTGAGAAGTCTGTGTTCTCCCAAAACGGCTTTGTAGACTGTGAAATGTGAAGGGTTTGTTCTAGTAAATTGAGGTTCTAGTATACCAGCCTAAAGGACCTACGTGCGAATTCAAGGACGTAGCCACCGAGGGGGTCTAATAGGTCTGGAACCCCCCCCCCCCAAATCTTCCATTTTTTAATTATTTTTTTTAGTAAACGATTATTAAATAATTCGGTATTACTGACATGCACTGCTGAAATATCGTTCTCAACAAAGAAACGGGTCAAGAACTTTTAGGGAACAAAATGGGACCTTACTCTCTGTCCAATACGGGAAAACACCAGTTGTCTGGACCCCCCCCCCCTACCACCAATTTCTTTTCCAGGCTACGTTCTTGATGCGAATGAGGTATCATCAACACGTTTTCAATATTCGTCAGATGTAGATTATTATCGTAAGTTTAACATTTTTTATCATGTTTGTATTGGGCCCACAATAGCCGGAACATCCCCCTTCCCCACCTCCACCCCTCCATTCACCCGATGAGTATAAACGCATCCCAAGTTATATTCAAACCAAAATATTGAAAAACCGTGATGAAAAACGCACATTGTATGGAAAATGGTTCGGTGACGACGTATTGAAAAGTACAACCGACGTGTTATGAGGACAGATAACGATAACAGCAGGTGTACAAAGTGGGATCCGCTATCAGTGATAAGGGTGACATTAGGGTTATCTGGGTGATTGAATGTGTCTCATCACCGGGGGCGCGCGCCTTGCCGCTTTGTGTCGCCCGTCTGTCGCCGCCAGATACCCGCCCCCGCCGCAGTAATGTATGCGGTGGCAGCAATGTGTTATGGTTGTACCAATAACCTCTTCACGTTCGCACGAGCTTAGTGTCTGTATATACATAGACCTGTTATTATATCAACCAGTCAATGTGGACTGTGTTAAATACCACAACTGGAGAGCCACAGTCTAGGTTAATCTTCAAATATTTTTACATTATTATTTCTTAGCAAAGAATTTTGGGAGGTTTCTCTTTTTTAAAGGGGAGCCAAACGCTTTTCACCTTTTATTTTAAAGTTTTTATTCAGCATTTATTCGAAAACGTTCAAAACGTTTAATTCTAAATAAGCAAAAAATCGCATAAAAAGTTATTTTGACATTGTATTTTGAATATTTTCGGAGTAATCTAAATCTATATTTGTGTCTCAGTGTGTACATAAATTCTCAGTATAACTGCCTGGTTTCCAAGAAAATGCGAACGTGAGTTACAGTCCAATTATTCATCTTCAAAGTGGAGGAATGTGAATGTGAATGTGAATGCACTTAAACATTTCACGACAGTACATCTGTCGCAGCGGGGTCGGAGACAAAATGAACATCTCGTCTGGACTCGGCTATGTGTCCGGCGAGCAGAGAAGTCGCGGTTTGTTAACAAACAAATGATTGTGGCCTGGGCCAGAAATAATTGCGCGGCCAGAGGAGAGCAAAGGCAGAAGCAATGGCAGCGGTAACTAATGGTGGTGGATGACAGATTGGAGTCGGCGACAATCACACACACGCGCACGCGCCGACATTACTGAGACGTGCACATGTGCTGTCACTCACAGTGTATGCAGCAGCTGTATACAGCTGGTCTAGCTGTGTTACTTCAAGTACAGCTTTATAATTGCGTATTGATTGTGAGAGAAACCGCGATAAATTAGTCATTTGGAAAGACACCTTGAATGGGATTAAGAATTTACAGCTTAGCTTTTGGTCTTGATGGCTTCTCAGTTGAAGTGGGCAAAGATCATTGCAAATATGTCACTCTCTACTCGCTCTTCTTCATCAAAATGGGAACAAAGTGTGCCGATACCTCTTTCATAATTAATACACATGTAAAACCAGACAAGATTTAGAAGTGGAAAAATTTGGCTCGTTAGGCGTTCATTTCCAGAGTTAAAGATTTTGGCAACGGTTGACTTTACTCAGATATGACTTTGTGAGTCATTAATTGATCTTTTCAACTGTACAGACAAAACGAATTAACAAAAACTACTGATCTACACTTTGGGAATCGTTCAGACAGGTCTTGACGTGTTTATCGCAGACTCAGTTGATCTTGTATATCAGTTCACTTTCATGTCTTCGCGAATGATAATTAACGGGATGAAATAATGTAATGATCTTTTTGATGTAATGGTCACAGATAATGGTCTGCAATTAGACACCAAAAATGTCCAGTTGTTGATTTTCCTTATTCTAGGGTCGAATTTAATGGGCTGAAAATAAAGATTGATTTCTTCCTCTGTTTATGAGTAATCGGGACTATAGAAAATGGTGCTATTTTGCAAATGCTTCGTTGGTACACAAAATTTAAATCTAAAATATGGCCTTGTGAGATTAATATTTCAAAAAATATAAATTTTCCTATAAGTTCTATGACTTTGGTGAAATTGGTGGAAATAAAACCATCATTTATTACAGTACAACTTTGTTCTTCAGCTTTAACTAATTAGCGCAAACTGAATTTTTGTCAATTATTTTAACTTTTGGTGGAAATTGGTATTTTGAGATTTACAATCCTCCGAGGGTAATATATTAAAAGTAAAATTACTCAGATTCGCCGTTCATTCCTTGATTTGGAACTGCCATAAGAAATCGAAGTTGCTTGGTCAAGAACCATACAATTTCATTATCCCATTATATTTCATTAAATTAAAGAAACGGAACGAATACATGTTGTCAAAACACAAATTAAACTAAAATAATGGCTTACGTTTTCGGATTTTCCATTTGAAGTCATAAATTAAGGAATTAGCTTTTTCTTATGTATTGAAACAATTTCAATCGAATTATAACGATCCAAATTTAAAACAGTAACCTTGTAAGTGTATGTATTGTTGCAGAATGGTATTCTTGCATTGATTATGTGTGCGGCGCGCAATGTCTCACAATCAATGTCAGTTAGACGTAATTGAGCTAATGTCAGCCGGCCTACAATTAGAACAGTCTGTCTTGACAGTTACTGTCTCCAGCTGACACAGTTGCCGCGTGCATCACATTAATACCGTAACCGAGTCTGTCTGTGCAAGTGACATCGCCTACTGGCCTTCTCGAGCCTTCCATTCCGTACAAATATATATGAGCCCTGAAGAGAGTTTAAAGTTTCAATTATAAGATTTTCACTTATTTTCTATCAGGTGTACTAACCCCCACTCCGTCGTGTCTTTCCCTTCCTGTTTATCTTTACTCAATCCTTGTTCATGTTGCTACCAACGTAAATGTTTCCTTAGTAACTTATAATAATATCGGAAAAAACTTGGATGCGTTTTAATTTGTCTTTCAAATTAGACCCCTTTCATAACTCTACGACTAAAAATAAAATCGTGAAATTGCAATTGTTCTTAAAGGACTGCGATTACGATGGCCACCAGGACAGCCAGTTCTTGAAGAGTTTTACTTCGATGTTTCTATTCGGTTGTAGTGTAGAAACTTTAGTATGGCTTGTGTGGTGGTAACTCTCCAAGTTAATCAGAAGTACGAGCGCACGCGATGGGCGGGTGCGTGAGTGCTTCATCTCACGTGTAGAAGTGGTAATTATTCAGGCATCTTTATTTATATCACTATAAGAACAGTCCTTTGTGTGTGTAACCTCTTGAAAAGCGTCAATCTGAGACACTAAAGTATGGGCCATCTCGTTCCACGCTTGTGTCAGTATCAGTAGATATCTGTCTATGACGTAATAGAAGCATCAGTACCGTATTCCTACGAAAAATAATAAATCTCGTCATTTCTTATTGGGTGCTGGCTGGGTGGTATTTTGTCAAGACCATTGTCAGCGAGACGGACGAAGGAAGGTGAATGTAGGAGGAGGGGAGGAACAACAAGCGGAGATACTGGACACACATTGGCGCAGAGCAGGTCTGGACGCTCGCCGGGTAATTCATTAGTGCCGCTGCTGTAGAAGCAGAGGTCAGGCAACTTCTTGTACACAATCTTGATCCTCGACAGAGTATTCCAGCGTGCGTTCTTGTCTCTTAACCACCCGTCCGTTGTCCATCTTTCGTTTTCCGTTATGCTCCATTAATTAAAGTTGAAATATTCAATTTGATTTAGATTTTTGGTTAACTTCTTTTGTAAGACTTCTCGTGTTTTTTTATTGAATAAGTTTAAATTGTGTTTATTTCACATTATTCGCATATTTTGTTTGAACGTGCCATAGTGGTGGCGTTTATTCTAAATTATTAATATTCCGATCTTTTAATTTGGGTGCCAACATGTCAAATCATAATGTTAAGACATAAGCTGAAGCATACGTATAGAATTGTTGTTAACGCTCAACTTTGTCTTACGACTTTTTTCACCTGAAAAAGAGGATACATTCAAGTTCTCGAAACGTAGTTTTCTGTGTTTAACATATGGACGTAAAATATTCGAAATCCTATAATCCATTGCCGATGACACATTTTATACAAAGAAATACGTAGGTAAGTGAGATATGTAGCCTTGTTACTATCCGAGATTAACTTCTCGTAGTGAGAGCGTCCTGGATCTTTACACGGAATCCGAGCAACGGAGATTCCGGACTTGGCTATATCGGTAGGCTGCCGAATTCATGCACCAAAAGGTGGCCTGAAATGTTTTAAATTATCCCCGCCGTAATGAGTTAGTGCAGAAATCACGTGACAGTGAAGGTGAAATATCCTGAAAGTCCGATCTCAAGTTCACACACAATGCATTGTTCAAAAAGCCAAAGCAAACTCGGTTGTCTCACGCTTGTACTCCAGTGTGCTGTGTAGATGATAGCATTTTATACAGTCTTAGCAATATGTTTTTGTCACCGGAGTAGGAAAGGGCGCATAAAGAATATTTTATTCCTGCTGGATGGAGTGACTGTCGTGGGGGGGGGGGGGGGGCAACGGAACAAATCCAATGACGCGTCACTAACCGAATAAGGACCTCAGACCGCGTCGAATGGAAGATACGCTGCGATGGACAAGAGCGGAGCTTGCTGCACCTGTCCATAGCAACTCTTCACTGTGCCTGCAGGGCCGTAACTAGAACATGGCCCCCGAGATCTGAGCCCCCCCCAGGGTAGAACCCTACTATAGCTGCGGTGGCGATGTGCACATCCCTGAGTGCGTGCGTGCAGTAAGGATCGATCTAGCGGTGAGTGCACTGCACTCGGAGTAGTGTTGATGTTGATGTTGATATACCGTGCAGATTGTGCACTGACACTCTCGCACTTCTCGCAGACCTATGAATATTCTATCGCAGGTAAATAACGTGATGGAAATGTTGGGTTCGCTGTCGCACGGGTGGGTTGTCGACAACGTGATTCATGTGAGACCTTCCCTCCCTCTTTGACAGGATTAGTCATCATAACGCGTATTATTAGCACCGGAAGTAGTCAAGTGACCTTTAGTTTTCCCCCATAGCAACAGTGTTATTCGTCATGCACTTTTACGCCCTTATTGTTTGTTGTTGCCTTTTTTAATTTTTTTTTGTAATGTGTGTACTTTTTTAGTGTTTAAAATATACAGTACAACACAGTTTGGATTTTTCTGAATAACCCCACAAAAATATCGAAATACTAAAAACAGTTTTGATGCGTATTAAATTATATCTTTAAAGCGAGACATTTCAAATGAGGCCGTAAAAGTGCATGGTGTTCAACATCGTTCTGATAGGGACCAACTCAAAAAAGTCATTTCATTACAACCGGCTCTTGAATAAGTATTTTAATTTTAAAATTCAGTAGTTACAATTCAAGCGCACTATAAAAAAACATGATTTGCTGTTGAAATTATATTTCGGGGAACTGTAATTTATAACCAATGTTACTGAAGTATTCGGTCGATTTTTTTATCGCGCGTTTCGTAGGTGATAAGATGTGGAAACGTAATTGAATGTTCTGTCAGCTGAGTCGTTTAACTCAATATTATAATTTTTATTTTCCAACAGTGGTTTGTTTTATCACACACACACTCTTAAGCTTAGTAATTAATTTAGAATTTGTTTTTTCGGTCTGCTGCCTTGAAATATTTAGCTTTCCATTCCGAAATACTAACTTTCTCCAATATGTTCCTTAACAGAAAATATGTATTACTTAATAATGAAATAAAAAACCTTATCATCGCATTTTCCATTTAGCTTGATTATTATTTTAAAATATAAAAAATGCAAACCCTATTTACCACGTTATGAATGTTAGGAATTTGTTTTATTCCTTTAAATATTTGGTTTTTCCATTCCGAAATAACTAACTTTATCTAGTATGTTTCTTAAAATGGGCAAGAAATTGTGTACTACTTTGTAATGAAATAAAGAAAGAACCTTATTATCGCATTTTCCATTAGTGGTTTGTTTGATCACGCTCTTGAGCTTGATTATTATTTAAAATGTAAAAATGTTAAAACCAGATTACCTCCTTATGTGTGTTAGGAATGTGTTTTATTATGTGTTTCTTCCTTGAAATATTTGGGTTTTTAATTAAGAAATACTAACTTTATAAATAGTAGGTATGTACTAATTTATAATGAAATAAAAAGGAAAACATTTTTATCGCTCAAATTTCAAGTAAAGCCTTTCAAAGTAAGTACACAATTCGGAGGTTGACTCGTGGGATTATTCACTAAACACCAATGATAAGAGTAATCCAAAGTAGTACTAGATAGCCTATGGACGATCTCGCCAAAAGCACAGTAGAAAGTTGCACGCTGTAGCTGGCCGGGTTAATAACGGCAGGTAGCAGATAGTGTGTAGCTGTAGCTGTAGTCGAACTGCTGCAATATGGCTGTCTTGGGTCCAATCGATGCCTTTATGAGGGCAGTCGGACATTATACTGCACCGCTCCTCCGGCTGGCGGGCTCCGATATGAAAATCCACCGCAAGTTGTGTACTTAAAAGTTTCCAACGATCTGGGGTTTAAATCATAACGCCCGGGGCTCCTTTGTGGATCCCCGACACTTGGCTGGCCCGACTCGTTCAAATCATTCTTCTCTCGCTCTCCGCATTTTTAACAGTTTTAATTCTCGCCTCTCCCAGTCGGGATACACTTACATTTTGTTACATTTTATCGTAACAAAGTTTGTTTATTGTGCAGATGAAATGAGACTATTCCTCTAAATTATTATTATTATTTTGCGAGTTTTCTTAGAAAAAATAAAAATATATATATATATATATATATATATATATATCAACCAATTTGGAGGCTTTTGGTTAGTGCCGTAACTAAACAGTTGTAATTCTCGCCTCCCCCAGTCGGGATACACTTATATTATGTTAAATTTTATCGTAACAAAGTTTGTTTATTGTGCAAATGGAATACAACTATTCCTCTAAATTAGGAACACTTTTAGGCTGTGTTGTTAGCAATGGACGTTGTAACGTACTTTTCCTAGCGATCATGGCCAGCTACTATTTTAAAGTATACTATGCCAAATGTATATCAGTCACATAAGTTTTCTAGAGCGTAGTGTGGTGGTAAGTTTTTCGGTTTTTATTAATTATACAATTCGGGTTACTTTTGGTGGAATAGAGAATAAGGAGTATGTTTAAAAAATAGTGTGATTGTTATCCACCTACGAGTTTAAAGTATAGTCCTGTGAATTTAAAAATTAGTGGCGTTAATAGAATCATACAGGCTGTTATGCCAGAAATGTCATGAAATCGACCATTTTGCGCCTAAAAATGCTTATTGCTGACTAGAATTAATGAGGCTTCGCCATGTGTTTAAAAGTTTTAAAAAAATTAGTGATTTTTAACCCTTTTTTAAAAATTCCGGCATGACGCCGATAGGCACATAGTTATTCATTTTCGTTTTATGTGCGGACAACGTTCATCAGACTTTGACGCATTTGTGGCGTATAAGATCAAAAACAACATTCTTCATCTTCCCTGGCAGAAGGCTGTGTATAGCTAGGATCCTAATTGGGGGGTGGGGGTGGGGTGATCCTAGGCAAGAGCAGGTTTTTGCTCTCAAAACGCAGCGTCCGCAGTGGGTTCCCTCACAGGCCGTGACGACGCACGCGACAGGTAGCGGTAACACTCGGGAGAGGTCTCGTCCACGTTATTAATGGAGTCCCGCACACTAATGACCGGCTCGGGAGTGTGCAAATCCTGGCTCCGGTTATTAATAAATCATCCGACCATCAGTCGCTCGGGAGAGAGTGACTCACTCGGTCACTCGTACCGGCTGTGTCGTATGAATCCCATAGGGTGATGACATCGATAGTTTAACTGATCGGCAGGTTTGCGATCCCGCGGAAATTCGTCGTTGGAAATTGCACTGTTAGGCATCGAAACTTTCTCCATCGATTGCAAAACCATGTATGCGGATAAACTCCACATTCTGCTGTGTTGCCAGATTGGCAAGGAGCGAATGCTGGAGTCTGGCCGCTCCTGCTGAAGAGTGAGACGGGCGAGGTCTCATTCGCTGGCGCCACCGATGGCTGGCCCGACCGAATCAATGAATCAATTCATCCAGGCTCTCCTACAAGACGGACGGCCCACGAGCTGCAGATCTGTGTCTGGACAATGGGCGATCATTGTTTCACCCGTCCCGTGGCTTCCACGACCTTTTGGAGCTCATCGCTATCGTTTCAGTTTTCGAATTGAAACGGCAGCAGTGCTTGAATTGTAAATTTGGTTTTTTCGTGCTTTGAAAAAGGGCACCTTTAAGTCCTTCAAGCCTTGCACCATCTGAATGCGATCTAGATAAAGTTCTCATGTAAATCCAGTTAGGTAGTTAGGCCTTGCTGCTCATGAATACGTTAATCCAATTAGATAAACAACCCGGTTGATTAGGCGTAATGCGTAAATCTTGATTAACACTGGCCAGCAGAACTTCTGTCTCTGACCGCAGAGGTCTAATGAAGAGGGAGGGCTGCTGGGGGATAAATAGTGCGGGTCGAGGGCGCGCGAAGGGCAAAGAGGGCAGCCCCTACCACTTGACACCATCGGGTATGTCGGTGCTGCACTTGGCGACTTGACCTCGTCATAGTAGGCCTAATTAATGGGTTGGAAAGCTGGTGTGGAGTGAACACTTCTCTTTCCTTATCTTGCTAGTTAGAAAGCAGTTTGTTGTGACAGAAAATTCGTAGCAATCATAGAACAGTTGATAAAGTAATACGGTATAGAGATGATTTATGATTATTTCATGTCTGTAGTTGTAAACAGTGACTTTATAATCGTTCTTAAGAAAACAATTACATAAAAACGATATTTTAAAAACAATTTTTATTATCTATTATTTTTAAAGAAGAATTTTCCTAAAATCTTGAAAGATGTAGCTTTATTTAAAGGTGACCAGATCCTGAGATTGAATCCCATGTGCATTTGGGATTCAAATGACGTCTCTTACGTGTTGAGTACTTTAATATAATACAATATGTTCAGATAAAGAAAGTTGGATGTTTTATCTCACCAATTTGTTGAAATTATTCTTTTGTTCAGTTGTTCTTTTAGGTTCATTCTAAATTTTATCAATGGTTTTGAAGGAATTTTGTGACTTATTAAGTAGTTGTTTTGGGTTTTAAAGAGTAGCATTTTTGGCAGTGTTAGCAAACCTATTGTGTGAGAGGCTGGATATTTTTTTATTACTCTCGGTCTGTCCATACCATATCTCGAGAACTGATCTATAGACTTTGAAATTTGGCATAAAGCACAATTTCTATACAAGCAACATCAAGCTCGATGATTGTGCATGTCACTCCATGGGATTTGGGCCAGCTTTGAGACTTATTTGTACATTGGCCTCATGGGTAAACATGTCCGGACCCCTTCGCTGGCTACGTCCTTGTATAGTTCCTCCAAAAATGAACGGCTACCATCTTGAAACAACTTCGAGAGGGATATGTAATAAAATAAAAGTTGCTCAAGAATTTGATCTTTTGCCTCTATACTATGCCATAACAAAGAATTAAACATTTTCGATAGTTGTGCTGTAGCACAACTGTGAACAGCAGTCATATACAACGGAGTTACTGAACTTATATTGAAGTAAATGGTTAGTTTATTGGTTTCGCAAACCCTCTATCACGTTATCTTCTATAACAGCGATAGCTCTAGTCAGGACGAAGTACGTGTCCTGCTGTTGTGTGGACGGAAGGAAGGAAAGCCTCGGCGTCTGTGTGTCGTGGTAGCGTGGGTCACGTGGTCACGGATCAATGGTTGCCTAGCAACAACTCACGCGGTCTCCTACCATTGCAACACTGTCCTGCCTGTCGCTGCTGTTACTGTCACTCCGTCTATATTCACACACACGTGTCTCTCTCTCTCTCTCTCTCTCTCTCTCTCTCTCTCTCTCTCTCTCTCTCTCTCTCTCTCTCGTATAATTGTTCGTTAGGCGGTATTCACTTACAATCACTCTCCATTCAACGATAGGGCGTAACTACAGGAGGTATCGTTGTTATCGTAGTAATCATCGTTACCACTGATCCCGATGGGTTCCTCGGGACGAACTGGTAGGTCCTTAAAAGCAACGTTTCTCCTATTTGAGCTAATTTAGGCATCTAGTAATGGCTCTAGCGGCGTCAACCTTGATGTAATTTCCTAAGATGTGACTAATACTCATCTTACTGGTTTTTTTTTTTTTTTTTTTTTTTTTTTTTTTTTTTTTTTTTTTTTTTTTTTTATTTAGTATCCAGAAAGAAAATCTGACTACACTTTCTTGTACTTCATCATGTAAATAAACAAGTAAAAATACTTGACAAGAGCAACTTAAAGGCGATTAGATGCGTATTTTCATATTGAGACACTTCCTTTAACGCTAGGATTAAAATAAAGGGTAGAAAAGTGGATGAGGTTTAACAGTGCTCTGATGTAGAAAACCCTCAAGGTTGATTCACTAGAGCTGGCACGGTAATAGCTGTTTGCTAAGCCCATATCATGCAGAAGCTCCTGAACCAGGTTGACCTGCAAGAGTATCTTCTTTGGTAGCTTATTTACTGTATCTTATTGGGAAGCGTCCCTATTTTACGAGCTTTGCAAGTAGTTATTAGTTTATTCAGTATTAATTATAATTATTTTCTATGGAAATCAAAGCAGAATGACTGAAACATTGGAATCTGAAGATAACAGGACGTGTTATACATTTTTATAGACTACTTATTCCTCATATTTGGAATAAGTGCCCAAGTAGCCTACTCAAATAGCAACTGGAGGGTCTTGCGTCTCTTGCAGGGCTAAGAAACTCCTTTCGGGTCTGACCGGTGTTGAGACGTTACTGAGGCATTGTCCTTGCTATCACACCGATGGTTAACCTGTTCGGAATCCACCTTAAATCGTTTACCGAAACTAAAGTTCCGTGAGCAGTTGATATAAATTTGTAGGCTACAACAGGTATAGATCTATGTTGACAGCAACACTAATTTGCAGCTTAGTGTAAATTCAACTAGCACAAAGGGTTTTCAAAGACAATTTCAAAAGCCTTGAGGACAAGAAATCGAATCTTTGAAGTACAAGGTCCTTGAAAGACGTATATTTTAAGTGTGAAAAGCGATTTTAAAGTGGGTAGATCAATTAGTAGCTCTTCGTCAATACTATAGTATCGTATTTGAAAGTATTGTTCACATTTTTAAAGCCATGAAAACAAACAATTGTTATTACAATGTACTTTGTCTCTCTCTTGGTTTCGATCTAACATTTGACAAATTTGTGATATGGAGATTGACGGTATTAAGCCACCACATTTTTAAAATGAGCCACTTTTGTGAAAACGCCGAAAATAACGAGAAACATTGCTCCTTGAGGGGGGGTGAGGGAGGAACAGAAGATCGTTTCAGTATAGTTCTCACATTGTTACGAAGTGAAGGGCCTCAGCAGGAAAGATGGGTTAGGCGGAGGGAGGGCGGAAGTTGTGAGGAGGGGAGTGGGATGTGCTGGGAGCGTGAGTGGAATTCGTGAAGAGGCGGTCACTGTGGCTCGAAGTGATGGGCAAACATTGCCGATAAGTTTCGCGGCTCCAGCGTACCAATGTTGTCTGCAGGCCGATCGATCTCCCGGCCGCTGCCGAGTGTCCAAGCCGCGGCCTAGGCGAAGTTATAGAACTGCCAGACCACTATTAGCGCGGTAGATAATTGTTTGCACGTAATACAATTAAGGTTAAACAGTGAAAATGCGGAAACTTATATTGATATGCCACGTTCTGATGTCAATGACAAACATTAATGAACGTGCATTAAACTCAATGAAATCTTCTACAAGGCGAAATGTTTTTCCCGGATGAAATAACAATTGGAGCGTGTATACGTGTTTCAGAACTAGTGTTTAAGAAAATCTTGTTTGGAAATGGCCAACTACCCGTTATGGACTAAGAATGAATATGATTGTGTAACCTTGTCAATAGCTAAGGCGAACTGTTTCAAGTTAGATCGATTATTTACCGAGTGACCATGGAACATCGACGGTGTTTCACGTGGTGTGTGAACCATGAGTATTTCTGTGTTGGCTATACTACATACCGCTAGTTCCAGTTATATGGTTAGAAAATAATTACTAGTAGTATCCGATTATTTTCTATGGACAAACTGATAGGCTCGAGTAATGTACATAATTAACAAGATTTAACGTGTACATAGATGTCATATCAATACTAATAAAGTTGTACAGTAATTAAGATTCATTTTTATTATCATAATATCCCCTATTTTCATTTTAGCTTTTTAATAAATATATGAATAATAAAACATAGGTTTAATTCAAGGGGTCCGGACCCCCCAAATTATTAATATTTTCAATTACTTTTTTAGAAAACGATTATTACTATTATTCAAATAATTCAGTATTACTGACACGTTCTGCTGATAGCTTGTTCTGAGCATTGAAACGGGTCAAGAACTTTTTAAGGAATAAAATTGGGAATGAGCGTCTGACTTCATTTGCCTTACTTTCTATCCACTACGCAAAAATATCCGTCGTATTGACACCCCCCCCCCAAAGATTTTTTCTTGGCTACCTTCTTGGTATATGGATGTGGATAGTTCATTTCTTGCCGATTTGTGCAATTTTGCATATATTAAAATCATAAATTAAGATACATATGTTATTTAACGCCTAAGACTGTAATGAGTGCTCAACTAGTTATTAGTTGTTTATCTAAATAATACCGGCATCTTGCCGAACCGCACGCAACTTGTGATGAAGGAGAAGCGGCGATGGAAGTTGGAAGAGCTGTAAACACTGTGTAACTACCCCCAGAGCCTTTCACCCCAGTGTACATTAGGCTTAAACAATTAATTGAAATTTGCCGCCGTCTCAAAGCAATTACCGACCATTTAATATGCTTGGGAGCTGTACAGTAGATGTCAGCACGAAGTGTAGTACAGCACAGAACACAGTACAGCACAGTACGCCAGATGACAGCACAGTACACAGTACATTTGAATAACGCGTTACGTTATGGAACGCATAGTAAACCACTTGGTTCCGCTAGGCTGGATTTATGCACATCATTAACAAGCCGTAGTGTGTACATGAACGTTATATCAGTATTGGTATCTCAGTGTCAGTACACAGTACATTTGAATAGCGCATTACGTTATGGAACGCATAGTAAACCACTTGGTTCCGCTAGGCTGGATTTATGCACATCATTAACAAGCCGTAGTGTGTACATGAACGTTATATCAGTATTGGTATCTCAGTGTCAGTACACAGTACATTTGAATAACGCATTACGTTATGGAACGCATAGTAAACCACTTGGTTCCGCTAGGCTGGATTTATGCACATCATTAACAAGCCGTAGTGTGTACATGAACGTTATATCAGTATTGGTATCTCAGTGTCAGTACACAGTACATTTGAATAGCGCATTACGTTATGGAACGCATAGTAAACCACTTGGTTCCGCTAGGCTGGATTTATGCACATCATTAACAAGCCGTAGTGTGTACATGAACGTTATATCAGTATTGGTATCTCAGTGTCAGTACACAGTACATTTGAATAGCGCATTACGTTATGGAACGCATAGTAAACCACTTGGTTCCGCTAGGCTGGATTTATGCACATCATTAACAAGCCGTAGTGTGTATATGAACGTTATCTCAGTATTGATAGCTCAGTGTCAGTACACAGTACATTTGAATAGCGCATTACGTTATGGAACGCATAGTAAACCACTTGGTTCCGCTAGGCTGGATTTATGCACATCATTAACAAGCCGTAGTGTGTACATGAACGTTATAACAGTATTGATAGCTCAGTGTCAGTACACAGTACACAGTACACATTTGAATAGCGCATTACGTTATGGAACGCATAGTAAACCACTTGGTTCCGCTAGGCTGGATTTATGCACATCATTAACAAGCCGTAGTGTGTACATGAACGTTATAACAGTATTGGTATCTCAGTGTCAGTACACAGTACACAGTACATTTGAATAACGCATTACGTTATGGAACGCATAGTAAACCACTTGGTTCCGCTAGGCTGGATTTATGCACATCATTAACAAGCCGTAGTGTGTACATGAACGTCATAACAGTATTGATAGCTCAGTGTCTTTGTTGATAGTATTGAATAAGATATGAACCCGCGAACTTTTTAAACTTCAATTATAAGATCCTTTAATAATCCGATATTTTTACGACGGCTTTGTGAGCCGGCGCGAGCAGATTCCGCGGAATATAAAGGGAGGCAATATTCCGGGCAACGTGAGATACAGTTGTAATAACGCTGGCGCATTCCTCCCTGCTAAAATATTAACGGGAAGAAAAGCAATTTTAAGATCAACTCCGAGTGAGTCGACAATGCTACAGTTCCTCGCTTCAGATAGATGTCAAACTTACAAGAATATGTGTCTACGGCCTCGCGCCGGCCCGCCAGGTCACTATTGATGGCCCGTAGTTTAACCTCTCTTCCCGGCTCTGTGAGAGTGTTCTCTAACCAATCTTCTCTCGGAGATGACCCACTTAATCTTCTCTCCGCCCGCTTGAGGTTTGATGTCGGCCGAGGCATAAAAGTGCAGAATATACAGTGTCCTTCGTTTAAAGTTTGTTATTGACGATGGGAGGTTTGAAAGGATTACAGGATTTCGGACACTTGCTATCGTGATAGGTTATAAAAGGTGTAACACAACGTTTCGAGGATTGCAATCTATCCTCTTCGTCAGGTGGGGGAGGTATTAATACATACAAACAGAAGAGAAGTAAAGAAGGGAAAGAAAAGAATTCAAACATACTCAAAAGCTGCTTGCAGGCCAGTCCAGGCGTTGTCACTGCACAGGATGCAAATCCCGAGCACAAATCATGTGATGTGTGATTGTGATCCTCGTACTCCCTTCTTTACTTCTTTCTGTTCGTTATTTTTTATGTATTAAAAACTTGAGGAAGGGGATAGGTCCCAATCCTCGAAACGTTGTGTTATACTTTTTATAACCTATAACGATAGTAAATGTCCGAAATCCTGATACACGGTGTGTTCAAAATTTATGTAGAATAAAATTCATGCAGATGTCGTGTACAGAACATTACAATTTAGCTACTATAAAAGAACTGTGACAGTTTGAATATTTGGACTAAATACAGTTTTTTTAGCGCAGTGAGTGAACAACACAGCCAATAATTAATTACCGTAACGACATTGATTTGTTGGTCTTGTTATTAGGCACAACTTTGTCCATTACATCTTTGCAATATCTCTTATGGTTTTAAGATCCCTTCAATGTGCATAAAATTTGGAACACATGCAGTTATAGTCGCTCTGCTAATACGTATGTTTTACACTAATAAAGAGTGAGTAAGACCGTTTGAAAAGTAAGCAATCAAATATTCTCATTTCGTAGGGGTTACTTAATGTCAAACACTCAGCAATTCCCAGCATAAGTAAAGAAAGTATTCAACATTAAACTGGTTAAAATGCCAGTACAAGAAGAGATACGTGATAAATGTAGGGTTATTTTTCGTTTCAGCTCATTAATTACGTGCAATGAGCTACGGCAGTCATTGTACATTAGTTTAACATTATGTATTACAGAGTGTCAGCTAATCGTAGTCTACATACATATTTTAAGTAGCAACGTTCGCTATTGTGATCTAGTTGTCAGACGGTGATATTCATGTGTTTCACGTTGGCTTAAAATGTATGAAGCTAAAAAAGAATAATATCAGAAAAAATTGTTGTTTCCCATTTTCAACTCATTTTGATCTGACTGACGATCGATTTTATTTCTTAGTAAAAAGTTCCTTTCTCAATTTCAAGGAAACAATAGGTTTTGTGCCTTATACAGTTAAACTTGCTCTCGGTCCTAGATTGTCAAGTTATTCCAGGTGTATTACTAAATATTTATTTTGTCAGATTTACACTGAGTATAATGACTATATCGCCTTGCCAACCACCGGGGTTTCCTCGTGGCACAAATTTGAATTGTGTTGTATTCCAAGCTTACTTTGACATATTACGGGACCGAAGATCCTACAATAAGCTGGATCCAGAGCTGCTAACCGCCAACGTGCCCCATACAGCACTACTAATTGGGTATTATCGCGTGTGTCAGAAAGTCAAGGGCCCGGTGTTATTGAAGACATCTCCCGGCAACCGACTCAGAAGCCCTGTCTGATTCCTGGAAGATTGAATAGGCGCTGTGAACGTGGTAATTGCAGACAGAACGTGTGCTTCCATTCTGGTACATCGCGTGGTACATTGGTACCGAGTCAGTGATAGTGTACCGAGTAAGTCAGCCTCATCACGCAATTCCCATTACTCGGTTCTTGTTTTCGCCATAAATTGAGAGCAACAGTGAGTTGTAAGATATCAGTAATCGAGATTGTTATCAGTTAAATAGCACAATGGGCTACATATATTTTGGTTTTAAATCAGTAATGAAAAGCTACATCACTTCGAAATTATCTTTAAAAACATACAAAACAATAACCTTACTGCAATAAAAACTACTATAATTTTTAGATTTTACAAATTGAATAATGACTTTTTTATTGTATTGCCTTGTTTTCTTCTTATTCATTCTTTCCCTTTATTAAAAAAATACAAATGCATTAATGGTATCATTATTGCATATTATGTTTAATGGTATAGTGTGTATTAAATAACTGATTGGGGAAGTTTCTGAATCCAAATCCTCTGTATTTGTATCCATACGTAATGAAAAATATGATTTCCTGTTTAGCTACCAAATTGTTCACTATTTTGTATGATAATAATTTAGTTGTAAGATATAAAACCACCTTTGGGATAATTGTAATTATAAAACTAGCTACGAAGAAGTTTATAATCTTTGTAATTACGCATAATTTTGGGTATCTTTCTTCAAAAAATAATATGCTATTAATTCGTTAATTAGTGAATTATGTTAAGTCGTTGACATTTCATGATTGCATTAAAACAAAAAATCTCAATGTCCCATCCCATAGAACTTTGATGCGTATGACGAAAGCGGAGCTGAGAATGTCACGCAAAGCGAGCTGGAGTGTCCCTTAATTGGTATTAATGATTTATAATTGCTCGTGGGAATTTTGAATGGGGACAAACATCACTTCTGGTCTGTATAATTGACTAGGCCAACCGGTAGACATTGTCCTGAACAGATTGTTCTGTATTGAGGGCGCCTGATGCAGACGTAGTTTTTAACGTTGTCCGTAGTCGGTAAAGTTTGTCGAAGTTGGAAGGGAAATCGATACAGATGCGGTCAGAGCGAGCTCGTTCAGACTATAATCTGATCTTGAGTGTTCCAACTACAACTACAATTGTAGTTACGGTTCGTGTTTTTGTTTTTATCGTAGATTCCGGGTTTAATGTTAAATCACAACAGTATTTTAATCTTGTGTTGTCGTTTTCCTAAAATCAGCATACCTGAAGAATTTTTCATATCTGTCAGTTGAAAGACTGGTTAGGTTTCCGCTATCGGCCCAAAAAACTAATTCCGTGGATACTTGGGAAATTAAATGGTATTACTTGTTAATAAAACAATACTTTCCAACATGGTTTATTTTTTGGACGGGGCCTTTCGTAACCAAAGGTTTCATCATCAGGCGACTGCACAACGTTTTGATGATGACATTTTGTTTTATTAACATGTAAT
Organism: Homalodisca vitripennis; assembly: GCF_021130785.1. Lineage (NCBI taxonomy): Eukaryota > Metazoa > Arthropoda > Insecta > Hemiptera > Cicadellidae > Homalodisca > Homalodisca vitripennis. Next base: position 115,585,985 of record NC_060212.1, read on the forward strand.
ACCATTTAAAGTTTTTTTTTCTAATTGCTCCAAGTGTCTTCAACGTGGGAAATAGTTTGTTTTGGCCAGAGCAGTTTTAATCATTTCGTCGGATATAGATTGACGTACCTCAAGTGTCCTCAAGCAGTTTTATTCACTGTGAATGTGCGTGTGGTTCGTTACATCGACTTTCCTGTGAAATATAACGTAATATAAGTTAAAATAGTTTCTTCAAAAGTGAAAGTGTGAAATTATTTAAGTAACTTTTAGTACATTATCCAGTTGAGGTGTACCTCAAGAAGATATTGGAATATGAACATCGAGTGTCTTTATCTGAACAAGGTGACTGTGAGATAGTCGTGTAATTACGTCTCGGCGACATTTAGGGGGCCAAAAAATAGCAAACAGGTGTCCCCTCCAAAGCTCCAACTCGTGTAATTGGGCTCTCAACAGCGTCTCCACTTCACTTCGTTCCAACCCTCGAGTTTTAACTGTTCATGACCCGGTTCCCGCCCGTCTGGGTGTCCGCCGCGCACAGCAGAGAGGAGTAAGGACGGTCGGACTTCTCGCTTTGGCAACTGCCTAATTAATTGTCGGAACACCAACTTCGTTTCCTTCCCATTTCCCCTCAATTGAGTGGTCCCAAGTTTGTCGACTTAATTATTCAAGACGTTGAATTCTTATTTGTATCACTTATTCGGACGGTTACGCAGTAAATCTGTATTGTTAATTGTATTAGGTTTAAGTTCAAATTTCCCCCTGATCGTTTTTTTAATGAAATTCTTTTGAAAAGAAGGTCATCTTCAATGTTAATTAGCATGCATAGACATAAATGGATTTAGTAACAACATTATGCATATACATTCTCTTCTAAGTAGTTCAAAGTTTAAACAAAACAAAAAAGGTTCACGTTATAATTTTGTTTTTTTGTTCGAGTTCCCAGAACCCATCAGGAACTCACTGATTTAACAAAACAAACAAACAGACCCACACCATAAATTTAAAACAACCAAAAAGAATTTTTACAAATAAATATCATAAACAACAAGATTCCAATCAGCTTTATGTAGAGTATTTGTAAATGTTTACATAGAACTAAACATGTATATTACAGAAGGAAAAGAAAATCGCTTAGGTTCAACCCATCTGATTGCCTTGATTTTAAAATTAATTGATGTGCGATTTCAATATTTCTTAAGTTTATCAGATTAGTATTTTGGTTTGGATTTGGCTCTGAATGGTAAATTCCTTTTAGGCTGAAGCAGTTTTGTAATTATTTTGATTGTGTTGAATGGCATGAGCAGATAATGGTCTCTCATAATTTTGATGAACAACATCAAACCGATGATTGGTCATTCTCACTCTTAATGGAGTGATGGTTTTTTCAGTGCAGTCTTTGGGTTAGAATCTACAGGTTAGTTTATAAATGACGTTTTTTGTGGTGCAATCAATGTTACTTAGATAGGATATTCTTTTTCAGCTGTACTATATAAAACATGATTTAAATTGTTGTTTTTGGTTTGTTGTCCCAAAACCACATAACCAATCTTAAGAAAATATTTAATGTATTGGTGAATCTGCAATCTGGTATATAAAAACCTTGAAGGAGTCAGTGATCTGGGAAGATTTGAGGTCGAAGCGAATGTCTCTGTGGAATGACAGCCGCGCTCGCACAGAAGCAATGGTAAATCATAGGTACGGAGCGGTAACAGCGAGCTTGTGTCTCCTAGTGGCCGACACTACATCACTTCCACCTCGAGACCGAAGTGATGGTCTCGCTCGACTATAAACACAGGAATGATCGCAACTCGTGTCGGGTAGCAGGTTGCAACCAGTCGGTGGTACCAGCACGTGTCGTACTTCTCTGTTCCAACCGTCTCGAGAAGCGTTTGTCGTATGTTTGGATCAACGACTGACCTTAGTCGCTCATGGTCACCCTGAAATTTCTTTAAATTTCTATTATGATTGAAATAACGCTAACAAGGGTAAAGGTGAACAATGTTCTATTTCACCAGGCGGAGTTAGGCCTAGGAAGCTCTCACTGACACAAAATCAAAACTCTCTCTTGGAAACCCAACGGCTTGAAGGTGACTTGGAGATGGAATACAAGTAACTAATCCTCTAAATTAAATTTTTGTGCGAGTTTTCTATATATAATAGGATAAAGAATATCAACCAATCTGGAGGCTTTTGGACAATGCCACAACTAAACTTTCCGATCGAGTTTTTTTCTAAATTTCATCTAACGATGTAATCACAAACAAACCGTGATAAAACGTAAATCCGACGCTGGTATCGAATTAAATTATAAACACCAATATTTGATAAGTAATTAATTACATGTTGGTTTAGAAAAATAATTTAGGAGTTCGAATGGGAAAAACGAACACTTAAAAAAGTAAAGTAAAGATGCATTATTTTAGCAGGCGAAGTTAAAGCTAAGAAGCCCTCTCCAACACAGCCTGGGGACCAACAGCAGGTGACTTCCGAACCACCACCAGTGGCCGGACAGGCGGGCTGCCAGCAAGGACAGGATCGCTTAGCCGTCACCCATCCAAGCAGCAGCCACGCTCGACGTTGCGCGTTGCTTGACTCGGTTATCTCACGATAACCGCCTTACCCATTGGCCATTGACCAACGCGGAGACCGTTATTGCAAATACATTCGTGTTCTGTATTTAAATTGCTTTAGTAAACTATGACAAGGTCATTCTTGACCTTAGAAAGGAAATTCGGAATGCCTTCTGATAGGGCACACATATCACAAAATTTCCGTTTGGTAAATTTGGATTATGCAATTAAACATTGCGTCGGTATCGTTACGACTAGTGTACGCAAGTAGCACAACTGTGTGGAGGAGCAAACTGTGTAATTTATCTTACTTAACCTCGCACCAGGGTGAATAATTCCAGAATAATGTCAGGTGTAAAGCAGTCGCATATCAGCGCGAATAGTACGGAGTGCATTTATTTTAATACCCTCTCAGCGATCCGTCTTCTTTAATGGCCTGTGCAGTGCAGACTTGCAGTGATGTGATCTATTTTGAAGTCTGCGTGCAAAATCGTTTCGTTGTTCTAAATTTGTTCCGTCCATCACTAGACGGCGGTTAAATATGATGGATGTTTAACAAGCAAACTATCGTCTACATGGTACAATGAGGTTAGGCAAGTGACAACGCAACTGTTTGATCCCGAGGTAGGTGGGAACTAATTGCTCGGGGTAATGTTTCTTTCTGGTGTACATGGCAGGCGGCCAATAATTGGGCTCGGTGTTCCTGTTTAATTAACTGCATAAATCATTGTGTGAGCTCTATTACAGCTACTACCCCCTGGAGACTCCCCCCGCACTACTCCCCTTACCAGCTAACCTCTTACCTGACGCAAAAATACACCGTTCCACCATCCGCCGCCATCTTTATTGCTGGCTGGTGCAGCCCGCCTGGTTCCGCCAGTAATGTGAAGCAAAGTGAGATAAATATACCATTCTTGGTTATTGGCCAGCGATGATGAACGACAATTTCCCCTTTGCTAACCCTTTGCTGAATTTGTTAAGCTACCTTTTAGTCTTGATATAATATTAAAACAAATATTATTCAGCAGCCAATGCAATCCTTTACATTTAAAACTTTGAATAATCCTGCAGTAATTATTTAGGAACAGGATCGATCTGGCAAATACGCGTTTTCAAAGTCACATAAATTATTAAAATCAAGAAAGGCTCTTGGAGCAATTTGAAATCATGTTAATTCTAATTTAATTTTTATTTTGGAGTGCAAACTAGTTATTGTCAGTAACTACAACTAGTTTTATTAAAGTTAAAAGAAGGTTATTTGATTTTCTTATGAACACTCTTGAGTATCTTGAGCTCGCCGTGCCTCTTCCTTGGCTACCAAAGGTGTATCGTCAAAGCTCTCCAGAAGTTTGCCTGTGGAAGCATCGTGACTGAAACGTGCAATAATGGGAAAACATCGAAATGGTTACTACTTCTACTCGTATATCTTGAACTTGCCTAATACTTAAGGTTGTAACGGTTTTGGCGTTCTTCCGAATTTTACCCAAGATTCTGCCAAAGTCTACATAATTGATGTCTGCATAACTCTAAACAATCGATGCTGTAAGAATCTTCTTTGGAAGTGTAAAGCAGAATTCAAAATAATATAATATAATAATCAAAATTCATACAGGCGTTCGAAGAATATTTAATAGCAAACGCATTTTATTCCATGGGTGAGTTCCTGGAACACAGCAACCAACGTTGTCAGAGCTGAAAGACGTGGGGAGCTGAAGGGTGTGCGACTCAGTTGATGTAAAAGATTTTAAAATATGTGTGTTTAAATATATAATTGTGAATTTAAATCATTAAATTAACATTTAGTAATTAACAGTATTTACTAATGTAATTAACTTACAATTAAATTACATTAGTAATTTACTATATACATTTTATATTTTAGTTTCTTTCACTAATTTTTAAAAATTTGAACGTTTTATACACGACGAAGCTTATTGGCTGAAAAATAGGAGTAGTGACGCATGTCATACAATTGTCAAATAATGACAATAAAGAATTACTGAATTGAATAATGAAAATCACTTTCCTTTTACACTCTTTAGAAAATGCTCTAAATTTCGAAACCACCCAGCATTTACGTTTGCAGGCAAAAATGCAGAGTTGATCTGTCAATTTGGGAGATCATAAGATTTTGGCGAAGGTCACATTATTTTTTTGACAAATAGTAATGCTGTGACTTATGTCGTGTTGAAGCTGAGCCTTGTGTCGTGTGTTAATGCTGTGACTTGTGTCGTGTTACAGGGTCGGTGTAACCGAGACAAGCCGCCATGCAAGTACTTCCATCCCCCGCAGCACCTCAAGGATCAGCTGCTCATCAACGGGCGCAACCACTTGGCCTTGAAGAACGCGCTGATGCAGCAGATGGGTCTGACTCCAGGCCAGCCTCTAGTTCCTGGCCAGGTGCCCACCGTGGTATGTCCTCCCCTCCCCCCCCCCCCATCACCTCTAGCATGCACCAGGCTTCACTCGTATGCTTCACACGCCCCGCATACTCTCTTATATGGATTCAATATCTTTTACTTGACCAAAATAAACGCAATAATTTTTAATATATAGATATTCAGAGTAATGGATAATAAATAAAATTCTCCTTAGTTAAAAGAGCAGTAGTTGTTTTATATTTTTTATTGGCGTCATTTTAAGCTGATCCCATTTCCAGTTCTAAAATATCTTGTACTTAAGTGAGAATTAGTTTTAAAAAATGCAATGTAAGTACTCCAGTTGTCATAAATAGCAAGCTCTGAATTACGTTAGAATTTTTTTCCATTACTTTATTAATATATTGATTGTTTAAAGGTTTTGTTTTAATCTTCTAGGCAAAACAAAATTTTAATTTTTGGCATTTAACGATACTGTGTGAGGCTCAATTCACATACTAAAATTTAACTTAGTTTCAGTTATATATACTTCTACTTCTAATAATAAGTATAGTTAAATTTATATTTTAATTAATATGTGATTTACTGGTATTAAATCATTAAAATTAAATGTTCTGACAGTTTTTTAATAAAGTTTTTTTTTTACTGAATATCCTGTAGATGTACGAGTAATAACAACGATGTAATGTAACTTTATGATTATGTTGTTTACTTTAATCTAATATATTGCAAAGAAAATTACATTGTAGGATTATAAAACTATTTTTATTGCAACATAATTAAGAATAATTAATTGGGTAATTGTTTAGATTTTTTTTCAACACCTGTCACTGTGAAGCTACCCAATTCAAGAAATGGTACACCCATGAAATTAGATGAAATTAGATTAATAGATACTAACCAGATGTTTCTTAATTTTATTTCAGTTACATTTTATTTTCTACTCAGTTTTCATTGTATAAGATTTTTGTTCACTTGTAATGGGGTATTAATTTTATTAAATAATCTACAACAAAATTTCCTTCCAGATTGATGATTGCTGATTAGTACTGAAGTAGTTGGCAAGCTTGCAATCATTGCCATTAGGCGTTTTTATTTGCTTAAATATTGACTTGGCTTTAATTTTTTTTACTTGGCTGTTAACATTAACACGTAGTTCGTATTAATCAAATTTACTGGATGTGGTGTTTAGTTGTCTTATTTAAATATATGGTTTGTTTATTTAGTTTTGGTTTGTTGTATTACTGTGTGTGGCGAAATCTCTTATTTGTTGTGTTCTGTTTTGTGAGGTTGGCGGAAAGTTCCAGATTCCCACCCCAGCACTGACTTTTGGGCAGCCTCATATAGGCCTGATGGTACAGTAGTAACCCTTTGCATGATACTTTAACCCACCTTCCACAGGGGGCCTTCGGTAATACCGTACCCTCACCTTCACTTGCTCAAATTTACGCCGTAACAGTAAACAGTACACTGGCTTCACTATGATCTCTGTTTCGATCTGATCTGTATTCGCTCTTGGAAAACTGTGCTTTTGCCTTACCGAGTCACCTAATGTAAATTTGAAGCAAGTTAATGCGAGGGTAACAGTTTTTATAGTTAAAAAAATATTCAAATAAATGTAAAACACGATGCTAATGTAACCAAATAATATAAATATACTCATTTTGCTAAAGTCCTTCAGATGTTCAAACTAAGACTTAAATACTTAACTATAGTACTTTTCATTTTAAGGTTACCAAATTAAACATTTTAATTTACCATTCTTAAAATTTTAGACTTATAATGGATCTATTAAAGATTTTTCTTTAAAACAGTATCTATGGACACACCTTTATATTTTACAAATTGTAGTTGAGAGATTTTGTAAATTAATGACCAGTAAGGTAAATAATTTATTTTCAAATACTTGAACTGTGTTTGTTTTCATCGAGGAGGCAGTTTGATATATTTTAAAGTAAATTTAAAACTATAAATATGTTGCTGGATATTTAAATTACAAGTGCAATATAAAATAAATAGTTTATTTTTAATAACAGACTGTTTTATAACATTTGATTTAATATAGTTGAAAGAAATGGTATAAGAAGTGAAATGTTAATTAAATTCATACAAGATCTTCTTTGAATCTTTTAATTATCTATTTTAATGATAAAGATGTTGGATTATAATATGCCTCTTTAAAAGTATTCCTTATTTCTGATTCCTTGTTCTTAAGCATGAATTATTGGCCTTATTTCCTTAAATATGCTTTTAAGTAATGAATTAGCTATATTTACGTACATTTTCAACTTTCTAGCTATGTTTCACTGTAGTAAATCTATATTTATAAATATAGGATTGCATCTCAATGGTACAATCCTCAGCTCCATTGTAGCTCCAAAGGAAGTTAATCCTTACTGTGTCATGTTTGTTGTTTTATTGATGGACAGATAATGCATGATTTTATTGTATGGGTATACAATTATTGACACTAACGTGGCATGTAATTATTAAAATGGTGACACATTGACGGAATGGGCAGCTGGTTCAGTTTAAACCACGAGATAGTCTATTTTCTTTGTTGTGAAATTTAAGATTTGTATGAAAGTCTATTTCTTTATTTTGAAATTTAAGATTTGTATGAATCAATGTGATAGTGTATCGTTCAAGAGAATTCATTCTGTTTTGTGTCTATATATGGCATATATAGATTAATAGCCCATCCAATATATGTCATATTGTAATATCGCCACATAAGAATTACACGGTGTTAAATTCAAACTCTTTAAATCCAGTTCGAAAGCACAACAGAGATATTATAGTACTTTTCTTTAAAATGTTCAAATTTTAAAATATTGTCTGTGCTGTGTGATTAAAAATATAATCTGTCCGAAATGTTACAGCTATAATGCAGCTGAGGATTTTTTGCAATATTTGTTTTGTTGTTTTGATATTCATTCAGATTGTTTTGCCACAGTGCCAGATTTATTTATTTTACTGCATATTGTATTTTTTGACAAGTGTACTATTGAGTGGTAGTGCTGCGAGGCAGCCAAGACCATTCAACTAACTTTGGATGCATGAACAGCTTTTGATAGACTTCACCGTAGTGCTTTGCTTAAATCATGCCCTTGCCTACACAAACTCTCGGAGTATCACACATTTGGCTTTATTGAACTCTGAACACGCAGTTCACGTCTGGGAGTATATTACACGATGTTGTTTATTAACAAATGTCTTGTCACATTGTTTCTAAATACTGTTTGTGGAAATTGTTGACTAATTTGCACTGGGGTTTATTATTATTATGGATGAAAGTTAAAAGTACTAAATATTCTTTGGATTTTCATTTGGTTCCTTTTAATTTATGGTGGGATTTATCAATTAGTTATGTATCTATTATGTCTATTAATTCCTTTTTGGGTCCGGCAGTACCTATACAAAACTATGGTTAGTAGTCTCGATATAAAAAATTATTTTTTTACGCATATCCGGAATCCATTCATGAAACAAAGAAGGGTTTGTTGAATTTCCTCTTCAAGTAGGTTTTGGACAAGTTGGGATATTAAACTGTTGACCCATTTAAAGCGTATTATACCCCGTCACTCGGTAGGGACCTACTGGTGATTGACCCAGAGGTGTGTTGCAGGCCACGAACCCCTACCTCGCTGGGATGCCTCAGGTTGGAAGTACGTTCTCGCCCTACTTCTCGCCAGGACCTATCATCCCTGCCATGATGGGCCCAGATCCTGCCACTCAGCTGGGAATGGTCCAGCAGACAGTCGTCACACAACAGAAAATGCCTCGGTCCGATAGGCTAGAGGTAAGTCCCACTCCTGTTTTCCCGTAGTATCGTACCCACTAATGGTTACGTAACCGAGTCATTCACTAAAACCGAATATCAATTTGGAACTATGTAAAGTGATTTTTGTGAACTCCATAATATTTGTTTCTCCATACAGTTTTCTATCCTCCTTTTAAAAGGAATATATTAACCGTTTTTAGACACTGATATTTACATAAATATCCTTACAATACATCATGGACGATGTCACATGCCGCCCTTTTTATTTTTAATTTCCTTTAATTACGTTTTAAGTTCCGAATTGTGAATTACTTTTAATATTATTTGGTAAGTTCTATTTTTCTTCGTTTTAATTTGTCTTATCCATTTAGTTGCTACCTGGTTTTTGCTGTAGTTATTGTTAATTTTTTTACAGGCATTATAGTTCTAGCTGTGGAAGTGGATAGAGATATCTTCATTTTTTCTGTTATTTAGTCGTATTATTTTGCCGCTTATTTCAGTTGACTGTTATATGTTTTACATTTGTTTTTGTTGCCCCTTATCCCCCCTCGCCCCTTGTAAATAGTATTTAGGAGAGAGGTTTCTGTTACCCCTGGCTGACTAACCAGCATGAATGCTCTCTCTATCTCTCTCTTTCTCACCCCGTTGTACTACTATGCACTATATATAAACACTGTCTCTTTTCTGTTTCATTGCTTTCCCTGTAGTGCGACTGAATGTAACCCTGTTGTACCTCTACGTGCCACCCACCACTCTGGACCAGGTGTCAAGCAAATACAGAATACAAACAATAGCAGGGCAATGTACATTACTTATTATCGCTAAAAATGTATTGGTTACGTTTGTTTAAATAATAACTTTAAAAATGAGCTTACCGCGTTGTTGACTAATTTGTTGCATATATATGTTCATAATCAGACTAAAGTGCCAAAACATAAAAAATTTAAACTTCAGACATTCCCCAAGTGTTTTATATTAAAAAATAAATCATATGTTGGTAAGAGAAAAGTCAGTTAGAAATAAATCTCCGTAAGCAGTGCTGTAATGAAAGTTGAATCAATGTGGGTTTTTTACTCTTAAACATTTTACTGGACATAAATAAAACAATAAAAGTACATAAGGTGAAGTTATGTTTGTGAATACAAAATCTTGTATAGACAATAACATGTATACATAATACCAAATAAATAAATAAATACTGAAAATGAATATAATAAGATGAAAAACTTTGATATTTTAAAATAAACAAATCCTCATTGTGGTTTTCTCCAAGTACACATCTTCCACTTTTAATCTGATTATTCATTTAATTTTTATAGAACAGATTATAATGCTTTTTTCGGACTTTAAGTATTTATTACTGGCTGTAATACATCTAAATAAATGGACTTTACTTTTTTCATATTTGAATGTTGATCCATTTGGGATTAAGGTTATGTTCCAAATATTTCTTGTCTTGAATTGGCATTTATAGAAAATCTAATGTATAGGATTTGATCATAATAAAAAATTTGCTACAGATATTTTTTACTTGTTCATGTTTGTAAACTATATTAGAGAGTGTGTTCTACGTAAAACATGTCATAATTTTTTTTTATACATTGCCACACAACCAAATGTTAATTTTGCATTAAGACTTTGAAAGAATAATCGTAACAACCAAATTATAGTATGTGGCAAGCAAGATGCCTGTAGAAAGTTGACTGATAATAACAACCAATTTCAATAAAATTTCCTTTTTTTCTTCTTTAAATGTTGTTGTGATTTTTACACAGCTCTCCTTTAAACAACTATACTGAATCGTACGCTATGTATACAATTTAAAAAAAACGGAACAGCCTCGTTATAAGGAATGTGGTAATAAGAAACAAAAAAGTAGGTAAATTTTGAGTAGAACCTGTCCCGTTTTCATATACCTGTTAAAAGTTCTCAGAGATTGGTGAACAACTTAACATTTATGTTTATTTTTTGAGAACTTCTCTTAATGTTTTTTAAATAGACACATTTACTGACGCATGTCTGATAGTTCTTTTTAATATATCCTTATTTTTTACAATTTCCGCTCGGGTATGAACACATCCGTTGAGGGTGAGGCCCGCTTTCGAATGTTCCTCACGATGGAGCCGATTGTTCAGTGAATGAGTGTACTGGAGGAAGTCACATTTGAGCGTACAGTGGAGGTTGGTTAGAGGTACACTGGTGGTGAAGAGTGGTGGTGGCGTAGGTGTGTCGCGAGTTCCAGCGTGGCTCTTGCAAGCGCAGTGAGTGCCGCTTTGCCCACCCCACAGACCCGAGCGGCACTGCGCCCGACGGCACCGTCACCGTCTGCATGGACGCAGTCAAGGGTAGATGCTCTCGCGACCCTTGCCGCTATTTCCACCCACCCCTGCACCTGCAAGCCCATATCAAGGCTGCACACTCGGTAGGAGTAGTCACTTCCTAGTGCAACCACCTTGGAAAATCTCATTCACAATTGAAATTCCAAAATCATTGTTCAGTAACTCATTGTAAATTTCAAATCCTTTGCAGCTCCAACAAAAGCAACCATTTTCATTTACACTAATTTAATCTAAATCCCATTTAGAGAGTAATAACACATTTAATTTACGCTAGTCACTAACACTTTCTTTTGTTTTCCAAGTACCATTGAACTTTGTTACAACTAATTTAACACATCTTTCCTTATTAATTTTCCAAGTGGTCGCCGTTCGCTGAAAGGTGGTGTTTGTAGTAGCACACCATCAACAAATGCTTTTCTATTTCTTCTCTGCAACTCAGAGTGTCTCCTGTGAACGCTTTTGAACTTCCTCCTGAGAAAAGTTTCTTCACTCATGGAGTTGTTAGATTCATATGTCAGTCACTCATTCTCTCTCTCTCTTTCTGTGAGATAAATCCTCCACTACAGATTATCAGAAGATAGGAGACACTCTGAGAACCCCTGCTGACAAGCCTAAGCTCTATCTACACTCTTGCTTACCCTTCACCCTTCTGGGGGCTAGCTGCCTGTCCCAGTCCCTCCCTTGTTGACAAGGATTACTCTTATAGATAAAGCCATATTTTGATTTCTCTATTTTTGTAGCTGTTTCAGAATCTAATACACTTGTATTGTTAATTTCATTTGTCTAAATTGAGCAAAGTTGGAGTTTTATTTATTTTTTAGGGTCTCATTAACCTTATTAATATAAAAAAACAATAAATATATACTTTTAATTAATTTAAATTGAAAATCAACGTTCAAGTTCAAGGAAGATAGCAATTTTTACCGCAATATAACAAGACGTAATTAAATATTATTTTAAAATTAATTAAAGTCCATTACTAAAATTCTGGGTTTTTAAATATTTTATTTGCTTCTAATTGCCTTTCTGAACATAATAAATTGAAGTCATTATTTGGAATTTGTTTTAGTAAAATACTACAAACTTTCAGATATATTTAAGTAATTTATAATAAAGAAATAAATTCTTAAATAAGTTATTAAGAGGTAATTTCAATCTTATTTTTTCTCGGAAAACAACTAAAAATATGATAATTATAGTAAATAGCATCTGTGATTCTAAAATACAGCTAAATATGAATTATTCAGCATTACTTATGTTTGTAAAACCATGTGCGTTGTTATATTCTAATATTTTAATTATTTAAATACTTCTTGTTTTGAAGAGAATTACCATTAGAAATACAGAATTTTTATGTTTTTCGTTTATTTAAAATATTGTGTTTATTCTTTCGACATCTCCAAATGATAAAATGCAAAATAACAACCACAGTATTTAATAAATTTAGACCTGTTAACATAACTGAAGATTGTGTTAAGGAAAATATTGTAATTCTTCCTCTTTTGTTTGTTTTCAATATTTCAACAATGATGTCCACTTGGACTGGTGCGTTTAACCCTTGTGTAAATCACCCATTGCGACACCCGAAAGTGATGGGAAGTCATATAACAAAGTTGACAGTGTGTTTTGCAAGTAAGAGCAATGCCTCTGTTATTTATCACTTTGTTTGGCCGAGGCAAGGCAAGCTGGCTCCCAGGGACGGTTCCAGGTTTCTTTTCAGAATGATAAATGTATTTGTGTTCTCTCTTAGCCTAGTAGTGTGGTCCTCTCCTTTTCTTTGCCTTCTTTTACACCCTACCCCCCCTCCCACTGTTTGTTTCTAACCTCTCTCGTAGCTCTGCAGGACTCTGGTGCGGCAAGTATCCTAGCTATAGGACTAACTGTACCATTACCGATAAGAGAACCTAATGATAATGGATTAGTCTTATAGAGTTGGTGAGTGTGTACAAGGTAGAATGCAGGACCAGCACTGACACTTAGACCGTATACATACACAGCTGTCTAGATCTAGCCGATGGCTTGTTAGCAAGGGTATTGTCACACTCATAATCTGTTGTGTTTACAGCCTCTACTAATGTGTTGGTTGATTGTACTCCCTGAGTTCTGCTTGCGAGTCGGCTTTCGTTGTCACAACTTGCATGATTTGTTTGTAGATTGTAAAGCCTGGTGCCGTCAAACCACCCGCTCCCCGAGCACCAATCGTTTCACCGTGTCGGGCTTTTGTAGATTCCAAGATCTGTTGGTGAGCCTGAATCTTTAAACTTTGTGCTTTTTCAAATCTCATTTGTTTGTCGAAATCGATCCATAACTGTTTGAAATAGACACCGTCCCTAGTTTGTTCACCATTGACTATAAGTGTGCTCCACGGTACTGAACCAACACCATATCCTCTCTCTTACTTATCTGTTATATTTTTAGTTAAGCACACGATTTTTATCTATTGCGGTTTTACTAAGCCTGGGTGGATGTACATAAACTGACGGTACCAGGGCAGACCCCCGAGGTCTGCTAACCTCTCTATTCCAGGCATGTTACAACACGGCTGCAGATGCTACTCGGCTACTCACCGGTACTATTCATTATATTTTGTTTGACTGTTTTTTTTTGTTGGCTGTTCCCCTGGCTTGCTGCTTACTAATAGCCGAGTGTGCTGGGTCTGCCCACTGCGCAAGAACTCCCCAGGAAGCGCCCCAGGGACCCTAGTGATGACCTTCTACTGGTACATCTTGCTTTGCACTTTCTCCGTTCTAGCCAGCCCCCTCCCCCCACCACCTACACTTGCCTACACCAGTACTGTAGTATACACGCCAGTCGGAGAAATAGCTTCTTCCCAAATACAGTTCTTGTCCGGTCACTTTACGCAGTTTCAAATGCCGGTTAAATATAACAGATAAATTGAATGATAGAATCACAGTAAAAATTGTTTAATCCCAGTAAAAAAGTAAATAAAACAACACTAATAGATACATTTTGTTGCACTAAAAAAACTACCATACATTGCAGTACTGAAACAGACCTAAAATAGAGACGATTGGTTGCTTTAAAATTGTTTTTTTAGTATATACTCACGTCCAGGTTGGTAGTTAAGACAGAATTTTGCTGAATTAAAAATTGTAAAAATCTGGAAGTGGTTTAGTTTTGGTTCACTTGATTGTGTACCTGTTCAGTTTGTGTAGTAAAAGTAGATGTAAACAAACGCATTTAATTTTTGCCCAGCAATATTATGATTGACTCTTTTGTAAACAAATAAATGTGTATTTTTATTATCTGTTCTTTACGAGGAGGAGGCTGGCTAGAATCCGATTCTGTAGAGACAAGTTAGCTCTTAATACGAGTCACAGCTCATTATAACTACTAAATAGAGAAACTTAGCCATAGACAATGTTACAATACAGTTGTAAATTATAAGAGAACTGCAATATCCGTTAACGTATGAAAGTTTAAAGTTACGTTTTTATGAAATTGTAGAGAAATTAGGATAATTTACTTTTGAAAGCTGATGACTCGTCTAGTTTAGAACAAAAAGCAGGGTCACATGGCTTGGCACACCTACTTTCTCTATTTCTCTCCCTTCTTTCTCTCTCTTTCTTATACATAGTAAGTGTTTGTACCGTAGTTTGGCTGACTCTGACCGCTAATTCGAATGTTTAGTTTTAAGGTCAAGGGTTAATTTCTTCAGCTTAAAAAAGTACTTTGTAGTATTCCGCTGTTGCTCCTGAATTTAGTTTTCAAATTACACCCTGCTGAACAATTGTATTCACAATTAATTGATTGTGCATCCGTTATTTGCTATGTCATGTGACCGTGCTTCTTTTTATTATTACCTAATTCTTTTACCCGTTTTGATACTACCAATATTATTTTTATTTCGCTTCATTTTATTTTCATTCTTGTAAAAGTTCTGAGTCTTTCTGAAGTAAAAGTGATTACCATACACAGTTTGAGTAAAGTGAGACTAAACCGATGTTGCAAGTAGATCTCTGGTTGTCAGCATGTTCCGCGAGCTTGCGCTAACTAATCTTGCACACTGGACTCTAACGGTCACTGCATGCCATGCTTTTTGACAGTCACATCAGGTGATGGTTGTGCTTTCTGAACACTGTAGTGTTGACCCGAACGTAGTTTGCCTAGTGACTGTCAAAGACATCATGGCGTGGCATTACCTCCCCTTCTCTTACGCGTCTCCCTTCTCACTGTTTCAGATGGACATGAAAAGTGTCGGTTCCTTCTACTACGAAAATTTTGTAAGTTCTGCCTCCCACACTCTATTGTCCAAAGTCAGTGCCAAACCGTTCGCTTACCGCGTCGTTGGCACTGGTTTTGGGAACAATCAAAGCTAGTTTTAGTTATTGGTTATACGAGACAGAAAACTGTTTCAGCTGAAATTCATTTCGAAACAGCGAGAAAAAACATTAACTTGAACAAAAATTGTTTGCATGGTGTGATTTAATTTAGTATAAGTGACGGCTAAATGCTTTGCTACTCTTGTTGGATAATCTTGGCTTTCTGATGGAACAAGAGATTCCGTAGAGAGAGTAGATTACCATTGCTATTTAGAGTTTTTTGTTTGGAAAGTTTTCATAAATTATCTATTTTCCCTGCTTTTGAGATAAACAATTTCTTCCACAATTTTTAGTTGGTTCATTACATAAAGTTGCATTTTATATCATCTTAAATTCTTTCTTAAAGCGTTACAGGTTTTGCTTACTACTATGTGATTTTTAATTCCATAGAATTAATCTACTGTGAAACCAAATATATATTCACTTTTTTATCTAATTATTTGAATTTCAGTGAAATTACTTGAGTTTTAAGACTCAGATAGAATTGTTTCTGTGCATTTAATATCAGATTTTGGTTCTTAATTTGATTTCTAATTTGAAATCTTTCAGCTGTTTTAAAACATTTAGGATTAGTTATTAATGAGCACAAATATAACTGTATTTCATACCATGCTCAAGGATAGATTAAATCTACAACGGTTTTTATTGTTCCTTCCTTTAATTCAGAGTGATTTAAAAAGTTTGACTTAGATTTAAAAAGGGAGATTTGGTTACCATAAATTCACTGGACTTAGTAAAAACTTCAGTAGTAACATGAAAGCTACCAAGGATATGAAAAATCCTTTTCCTCACAATGTTTGTATAATATAATGCTGAATTCACATTTGGTAAACCATTGAGAGATTATTGATTAGAGTGAGTGTTATGTACAAGACTTTAATTATAAAACTGTGGATAAATACCTAATGTATGAAATAATTTTAAAATAGACTTGTTTTGTTTGTTGAGCAATTTCCTAGGCTCAAGGGGAAGTTAAAATAAATTCATTATAAGTCCAAAATCCTCCTTATCTCCCCTTAAAGTCCTTATCTCAAAATTGATAAATGACAACTGCATCTTGTAATACAAACAAAGCTTCTATACAACCATGGGTTTTAGTAAATTCCATTTTGTTTTTGCTTGTGTCTATTTTTAACAAATAATACAGTGAGAATTTATACCATTTTAGTTTCGTTAAATGGCAATTTTAATAATTTTCAAAATGTTACACTGATTTCTATTTATTATGCATTAAATTACTTTTCTTTTTAGGAACTATAAATTGAAGGGTACCAATCTGAAAAGTAGTATTAATAAAACTGTAACAAAATATATTTTTAGTTGGTAGAGTCTGCTCAAAATTGAACACTTATGAATCGGAACCGTTTAATTATTTACTCAAAATCAAATGAAATGAGATGAAATCAAAATTATTTCATGTACTAAAAAATTATCAGAATGTGCATTTTTTAGCACAGCAAACACCTAATTGGTGGAGATGTTTATTTTTCTTCAAAATTAATTGTTTTAAATGATGTTTTATATATATGTCACGACAAAGCTTCTTAGAAGATTATATTTGATTAGTTTTGTAAAATAACCCTTTTATAGCAACTTCCAAAGTACTATTTGATATCCATTTATTATACCCCCCATTTGTTGTCAGTTTTTTAAAATTAAATACATCATATCGCCTAAAATTATTGTCTGAACCTCCTTAGGGTTAATCTAAAACGGTCATTAATACTGTGGTCGTGTGATACAATATTAATACACCCATTAATGCTTATTAACATTTTGCTAAGGCAAAATATAACCCACACTGGAAATTTACACCAATTGAAAAATATTAATCAGACGTTAACACTGAGACTAAATAATTTTAAGTGGTCAACAGCTTGTAAAATTAACTCATTAAAAGCAAATTAGCACAAGACCACAAAAAAACAAAAATTAGTGGTTCAATGATCTGAAATGTAAAAGCATTCAGTAAAATTTATAGAAGTCTAATCGGACTGAAAAGTTTAGTTTTTAAAACAGCTTCATTTTGGATTCTTTACAAAATAATTTCATAGATCATCGGTATAAAAATGTTAATCCATACATCATACATGTTTTTATGCTCTTCTCTTTATGACTCAATGGAAAAAATTCAAAAGAGTTCCCTATAATATTGATTAAATTTTATTTAATAAGTGAATTTAAGTTGTCTTAACTTGAAGAATATTGAAAAAATTTTAATTCTTATAAAATCTTGTATTTTTAGATAGAAAATAATTTATTTTACTGTTAATTTTTTATAGTTTTGCATCTTTAGTTGTTACTTTAAATTGTGGTACTGCTTAAAAGGGTTCATACCACTATTTTGCTTTTCCATTATTCACCCAAATTCTCATGGAATGGCTTTGGTTCACAAAATAAAACATTTTACATTTCGTTGCTTGTGCATCTTCCTTCACCCGTTTTGTTCACAACGCACAATCTTCTTCGGTGCCTTACATAAATTCAGTTCACTCACTTTTTTATTTAAAATAAGTTCCCTTTTAAAGAACAATCACATTCTTTTAATCCATAGATTTAAAATTAATATTTTGCCTAAACTCTTAAAAATTTAGAATCAAATAGAAAAATTAACCAGGACTAATAAAAAGAAGGAAAAGGTTACTGTTTCATTTTACAAACATGATATGTTATATAGAAGACAAAATTGGAAAACAATAATTTTATCTTACGTAATCAAACCAGCTAGTTTTAAAATTAACCATTAAATATGCCTTGTGAAATTGTTCACATACAATATCAAAGTATATAGTGTTTTTGAACTTTAAATTACAGAGTTATTAACATAATAACTTTAAACTAACATTAAGAAAATTGGAATGAGTTTGTGGTATGTCTGATGACCTACTGATTACATGACATCTAGTAAAGAACAGCTTCATTCTGGTTAATCTTGTTACAAAATTTAGATAAATATCTTTGTGTCTCTGAACTCCACAGAATCTTTTTGTGAGGAATATTTAAAACATATCGATATTCAAGTAGTGATTGCGTTATACAAACATGTTGTTTCTGCACCTGGTTACTGTGTAAAGTTGGCAACAGTGACAAGATCTCTGGAAAGAGGAGAGTAGTCCAATTTCCATGATGCTTTTTTATTATCAGCAATATTATCTGTTATTACAATAACAGTATTGCCAAGATATTCCTAAACAAGTTTGTTATTTCTCCCATTATTGATTTGGGAGTTCAGTTATTAACTGATGTTCCACCATTAGTTAATATTCTACACAAAAAGTTATTTTCAATTCAATCAAACCATTATAGGGATATTGGAAAATGTTGTACTATTATTACAGAAACTCAGATGCCCTGCAATGATAGAATGTATAGTACTAGAACTTATTTTGTATCCACCACAGATCTTATATGTCTTAAAGATGTTGTCTTTTATTTTCTATGTTTCACATCCAATCCTAACATTAAAGTCCAATCAATACGATAGCATTACAATCGTGGAATTGTGCAACTGGTTGAAAAAGAATGATCAAATTTGGAAATGATAATTGCTTTTGATAAATATGATCAGTAGCATTTCTGTCACTGTATATAATAATTTCTGTACTTTGAGGTCAATTTATTCACGATTTTTAATATTTATTTGTGTCATAAAAGCAATAAATGATTTTTAACGTGACCACAACACCTTAGTTCTTTTTGGTCTAGCGTATAATTTAAATTACAGTTTTCTTCTGAGATTGAAATAATTTTTACCAATTAGTGTTGCTAAAAAAGGATTAATTCTTTGCTAAACACGTTTCTTTGCAAATATTACAAGTTTATAAAATAATAAAAGTTGATTGAAACATTTTATTAATTTATGCTATATAAATGCTTTAGCTGTAAACGTTTTCCAGTCAAATAATTTCTAAGATCTAACTTGAATAAGGAGTTGATTTCTCTTTAAAAAGCATAGTATATAGGGTCATAGTAAAATATCTATCAGCTCTAAGGCAGGTATCTTAAAATTGTGTAATTCGCACCCTCATTCCCCCTTTGCGCATTCATTCAGTTACCAACATCTCTTATCTGAGACCCTGCTGCAAATGATTTAAAGGGAACAGCATCATACACTTTTATTTGTTTAGAATCATTATATTTTGTTTTTATTTTGTAATTTCAAGCTTTTTATACAATTAGTATGTGTTGAGTTTAACATGTTACTAACCAGAGATCACTTGTGTTTTATTTTATAAATATTTTCTCATTTTTTATTTTTCTTACACAGAACTTATTTTTATAACTAATATGCACTTAAGATTTTTTCAGTACATTATTTAACACTCCCCCTCATTCTGTTTTGCAAGATTCTTCTTAGTTATGCGTATAAAATATTGGAATGTCCAAGATAAAACTAAATTTTTTAATTTCAGAAATGAAATTTTTCTAAAGTATATTTAATTGTTTAAAAAGATATAGAAAAGTTTATATAGTAGATTAGAAGCGTATGATATGAAGTACAAAAATGTAGTTATATTTCTTAAAACATTCACAATCAGTCCATAAATAGAAGATGTAATCCAATTGTTGTGTGAGATCCAAGCGGTCTTTTCATTAAAAAGGGGATTGTTCACTTTTCTTAGTCCAGATCGGCAGGAACAATCAACAGCCCCCTGTGGTACTGTTCCCTCTGCTACCAGAAAGACTTGGCTAAGATATTAAGTGGAATTTCTTTATTAGTTGGCGGAAATAAAGATTGTACAATAAATACCATACACAAACCAACATTGGTGTGTCACACATTATTGCTATCTTTGCCGAGGACAAATACTGACACTGTGATGGTTTTTAAATGCATTTTGGCTGTTTACCAAACTCCAGCACCTCTCCCAAAAGCCAGGATAAAGTTTTTGGAGCCAACTTATTTTTTGTTTTTTAAAGCCTCCACTATTTCATTTAAACTAGGCGGCCAACCATTAAGTTGAAAAAATTGTGTACTCAAAAACAATATTCTGTACTATAGAACTTCTTTGTGTAACACTATAAATATTGGGATACTAGATGTTGCTCCATCCTAGGACAATCGAGTGCAGTCTGATGTTGCTGGAGGATTATGCTGCTCCACCAACTCTGATGTTAATACACCATGATTCCCAACATGAAACAAAGGTACATCTGGGATAGAGATGTTGCTCCATCCTAGGACAATTGAGTGCAGTCTGATGTTACTGGAGGATCATACTGCTCCACCAACTCTGATGTTAATACGCCATGATTCCCAACATGAAACAAAGGCACATCTGGGATAGAGATGTTGCTCCATCCTAGGACAATGGTGTGCAGTCTGATGTTGCTGAAGGATCCCTAACTGGAACATGCTACTCCACCAACTCTGATGTTAATACACCATGATTCCCAACATGAAGCAAAGGCGTATCTGGGATACTAGATGTTGTTCTATCCTAGGATAATCAAGTGCTGTTTGATGTTGCTGAAGGATCATGCTGCTCCACCAACTCTGATGTTAATACGCCATGATTCCCAACATGAAACAAAGGCACATCTGGGATAGAGATGTTGCTCCATCCTAGGACAATCGAGTGCAGTCTGAAGTTAATATGCCATGATTCCCAATGAAACAAAGGGCACATCTGGGATAGAGATGTTGCTCCATCCTAGGACAATGGTGTGCAGTCTGATGTTGCTGAAGGATCCCTAACTGGAACATGCTACTCCACCAACTCTGATGTTAATACACCATGATTCCCAACATGAAGCAAAGGCGTATCTGGGATACTAGATGTTGTTCTATCCTAGGATAATCGAGTGCTGTTTGATGTTGCTGAAGGATCATGCTGCTCCACCAACTCTGATGTTAGTACACCATGATTCCCAACATGAAACAAAGGCGCATCTGCGATACTAGATGTTGTTCTATCCTAGGATAATCGAGTGCTGTTTGATGTTGCTGAAGGATCATGCTGCTCCACCAACTCTGATGTTAGTACACCATGATTCCCAACATGTAGCAAAGGTGTATCAGGGGTAGTAAATGTTTCTCCATCCTAGGATAGTAAATGTTGCTCCATCCTAGGATAATTGACTGCTGTCTAATTTTGCTGAAGGATCCTTAACTGGAACATGTTGCTCCACCAACTCTGATGTTAATTCCCAACATGAAGCAAAGGCGTATCTTGAATAGTAGATGTTGCTCCATCCTAGGATACTCAAATGCAGTCTAATGTTGCTGAAGGATCCATAAGTGGAACATGCTGCTCCACCAACTCCTTCATAATGAGAAATAATGAGCTTCCTAATAATTTCGTAACTATTAAAATTTTGTTTTTTATAATTTAGTTATATTATTTTATTGATGATAAACTCAAATTGTAATATATATATATATATATATATATATATATAATATATATATATATATATCTAATTTGCTGAATAGATATGGACTGCTTGATAATCCTTATCTCTCCCATAATCATAATCTCTTAACCAAACAGTGTTGCTGTTGACTTTTGAACATTGAAGTAGGGTGGCTTGTGCCCTGTCAATTGAACATTGTGAAAGAAGTAATCGAGTTGCTGGATGCCCTCTGATGTTTAAAACAAATGCATTTTATCAGAATATTTTAAGATTATACATTCAAGATAATGTAATCCTAATTCAATGTTAAATACTCTACTTTTAATAATGAGTTTACAATTAATACCTTGCCATTTTTATAAAAGTTAACTGAAAATTTAAAATAATTCTTATATCTTACCCACCAGATTTATCTTACAATTTCATACTGGACTGTCTTAAATTCCATAATTACATCATCAATTTGGACCATTACTTCTCTACCCTATTTATACCATCATTTTCTCATGGGGGGCTATAAGACTATGGTGCCCTTGGCTGTATTCATAACTCTGATATGAGTTTAAGTCCTTTAGAGATTAAGAAATCAAAGAAAGCACTCTCTTCATGGAAATTGATCATTACTTCTGAACTTATTTCACCATGAACAAAAAAATCGCTAGACCTGTTGGACAAATTCAGTTACTAATTTACATTGCAATACAATTCATAAATCATACCACAATATTGAGACTCAAGATCTACACTTTGAATACATGTATTACATTCTATTTGTGGACAGATGTACATTTTTGGAGTATTACAGATTTAAGTGAGTGTTAATACAGAAGTAGTAAAACCTATTATTAGGTGTTGTGTTTAAATACAGATTGTGATTGGATGGTGTATAAAGAACTTGCCATTGTCGTGTGTTTCAGGCCTTCCCCGGAATGGTGCCGTATAAGCGAGCAGCCGGGGACAAGTCCGGAGTTCCTGTGTACCAGCCAAGTGCGACGGCGTACCAGCAACTGCTGCAACCCTTCGTGCCCGTCTCATGTGAGTACCGGGCCCCCCCTCCCCCCACCCAGGGTCTGGCCGCGTTCACGGGGGTGCCCCTCAACAAGCAGACCGCCCCTGCCCCGACTCCTGCCCCTAACCAACCGGCGTACCACCAACTGTTGTCCCACCACTTCGCGGCCCTAGCGGCCATGCGCCCTCCTGTGCCCCCGGCCCCGGCCTACCCATCCACCTCCACAGCTCCTCATACCCAGCCCAACCCTAACCTCATCACTGACCTACTTGCTGCTGCGGTCAACAACAACAACAATGATGACGAACTTCAACCGTACAAAAAAATGAAAACTACCTGAACTGTGATGAATGTATTGTAGAGTTTTGATGTCGGCCTGAGTGTCTATATAGTGTTCCTATAGTTCGCTAGTGCCCACGGTTAAAGTCTTTGTTCATTATAAACTTTTAATTGATTTTATCTTTTTCTTAAAGAAAAACCATGTTAAATTTTTATGTTATTACGATTTTAGTTTGTTATAAGTTTTAACATAATGCATTTTGAAGGTTTGTAGTGTTAGCGTTGTAGGTTCGTTCTTTTAGGTCGTTTGAAAGCGTTCACTGCTTGTCACTCACAACACAGCTTGAACTGTAAATAGTGGGCTGAGGAGGGAGGCATGGTTGTTGTACCCCCTTGTTGCATTTTGTGTTTACCCGAATTATTACTTTAGAAATCACTTTTCTGCTTCCGGTGAATTTGGCGTAATCTAATATTCATGTGGATAATTCATTTTAATAACGGTCTTCAATTTGGCAATGTTAAGAAATCAAACAAAACCATAATATATTTCTTAAGAGGTCTGACCTTCTACTAGTTTGGTAATTATTACAATTAATTGTTAAAATATTGTTCAAGTTATTGTTTTATTTTAAATTGTTTAACATTTTAATTACAAGTATTTATATAGTTTTATAAGTCATATGTCAGTTATCACTGTGCAAATGAAAGTGAAAAATAAACATGAAAGTTGTTTTAGTGGAATAGCATAAATAGTTGGTAAAACGAATTTTAGTTGTTGTAGATTTTGTTGAGTGTTAAATATATCTTCATTTCCTTCCACTTAGAATAGATGCCTGTTGTTGTTATCATCTTTGATGAATACTGCTAAACTATGTGTTGATATATGCTTGATAATTCTGCTACTAGTTAAAGTCTTGCTTGCTTTTGGTTTGATTTCTTTCGTTTGCCGATTGAGGCTGCTAAAAGAACGGACCTAACAAGTTTACTGGATAAGTGCCTTTTCTCAACCAATGCAATGGCATGCATAGGCTGCTTCCATTTGACAGCGGTACTGTGTTTTGTTGACATCTGTGCACCATTTTTTTCCATATTTATTACAGTACAAGTGTGAATGGTTATTGTAGGACGATTAACTTATTGTAATGAATAAAACACAACATTTACACAAACACTCGACACACACGAACACCTATACGTACATCGACACGACAAGTAAATCTGTGTTAATTAAATTTTAGGTAAAATATAGTCATTATAGTGTAACTAAATGGTGTGAAGAGATGTATATAACTGACATGATTAACGATACATTCTAGAGTATTTTGTGATGTGTTGTAAACTTTGTGTATCCATGAACATTTATAAAGTACCTACATCGGCAAGAAAAAAACAATGTACATTATCTCCAATATTCTATATGATATCGTTTTGTCTTTTATGTTACACTGTTCACAGTGTTTAGCTGTCTTATATATTTATATTTTAATCAACTGCTTAGCAGAATATTAAGATACTAAGTCTGTAAGCTTGGTAGGCGTCAAAACGCTTAAAGATATCGTCAGTTATGGCTGTATTGTGACGGTCCAGTATTATGTATTAATCATTATTGCTACCGAGTAAAAGAAATGCATGATTATTGGTTTCAATTAATCAACTGCTTTGTTTATTTCTCCCCTGCCCTCTCCAGTGTACAGGTTAATGTGTAGCCATCTTGTGATTCTGTTGCTTACGGCTTGATTTCTTCACGCAGTGAAACTGCGCACAAGTAAGTCTCGACGAAGGCACGCTGTTTGGTTGTTTGTGCGCATGCCGCTTGACTTATTGCACACTCGCTGGTTCTTGCTTGCGCAGGTAGCTCTCTCATCGTACGCAATCAGAAGGAACGCAATACTAATACTAACTGCAAGTGCAAGGTAACACGCTGTGGTGCAGTCACAGAACATCCTCGTTGACCAAGGTACTTATGATTAAAATTCACTCGGTTTAAAAACCGATAAGTCTATAGTTGACTAGACAAGCTAGGTATTGATGATGGTGGAATACAGAAAAATATTTTACAAAGTGGGAAAGAAACAAGTAGTAAAAATGTTATGATTGTGACAAAACTTCAATTGAGATTAGAGCATTTACTATTTACTGTAGTTTTTTACAGAAAGGATCTATTATATTGCTGTAGGCTCATTGTTTCATCATACTAGAATATGTTTGTCTACAGCAAAAAATCACAAGCATCTCTTGCTTCTTTTGAAAGGCAGTGCAAATTTAATTTAATTGACAAAACAGAGAGACACTGTTAGCACATTAGGCAATTATGTTGGATGGAGAATCATTTCTGTCTCATACACATTTAAGAAATGATATAAGAAATACAGGAAGGTAAAATGACAAATCTATGCTAAACTCAGTATTTAATGGTCAACAACAATGTAAGATTGTCTAAGGAAAAATCATTCTGAAATTGATGAACATTTTTAGATGGCACATAATGATTTTCTGCTAAAATGAGTATGTTTGATAGATTTGATGATTAAATGCATGAATTAAGCCGGTAATTTGGAGTATGAGATTATTTTGAATTTTAACTGTAAAAATAATGCTTTGTTGCAGAATTATTTCAGACGTATTTTTTGAGCTAAACAAAAAGTTAAATTTTTCTAAAATTGCATGTTTATGTCCTTTGTCCAGTTGTATAGCGCTTGTTATGCATGGAATTAGGGATACAAAATTTTATCAATTTGTAAAGAAAAGTTTTAACTGTATAATTGACTTATGTATCCCTTGGACGTTTCATCAAAACTCCATGAGTAAAAATACACATTAAAAGAAACAAACTTTAATAATGAATACTTTTTCCTTGTGTAGTCTTTGTTTAATAGATGTTCAGTGTTCTATAGAGTTGGAAAATTCAATCATAAATAATTAGAAAATACGCATAAAACTTTGAGTCAATTAAATGTCATGTTATAACATTTTAAAGCACAAGTTATAAAAAATCTGATTTTTTAAAATGTAAAGTTTGCATGAAATTAATTAAAATTTTATATATATATCTCGTTAGTGGTTGTGCTTCGCCAACATGACTGGTTAAGATATATAATACATATTTTATAAATAATAATGTGAGAAACATCTTTAATTTATAAGTCATATAATTTGAATATTGTTCACTGAAATAGTAATTCCTAATACTAAATAACTTCTTAAAATAAAAAGAATGATTTAGATTTGGATTCACTATGGAAGTGACTAATATCTGTCGATGAAAATACACAGAATAAGTCTTGTTCTATGTATTATTATTGTTAAGTATAAAATGTTTCTTTTGTTGATTTAAAGACTGTTCTGTCAAACCGTCAGATGGATGTGTTTTCTACTTGTTTTCATTGTTTTTGATCAAATTTTCATCAGAATAGTGTAAAGAGTCAAGCCATGCACATATCTAAATAACGGCCACACACCAACAGCACCGTCGCTTGTTGTTTAGTGGTATGTATCCATTATTTTATTTAGCTTTATTATTATTAATAATTTTCCATTCTTATGTTTACAATATCAATATTATTAAATAATATTTGATTGTATAAGTAAAATCCAATGTGGATAATTTTATGAAAAATTAAAATGATAACGCCTTCTGAATGGAAAATTTCCTTAAATGATCATAAAAAGTGAAAGTTTAAAATTGTACAGATAAAACCAACTGGTGTTGTCTCTTGTGATCTGATCAGGTGTGGCTGTCCATTAACACTAGCCTTACTCACATCATTGCTTTTATATTATTTGGTTCTGTCGTAAGTTTTAGAGTCAGGGCCTTTGAAGATATTGGCTGTACTGCGTTGCTTCTAATTGTAATGCTTTGTCATATTTAGTTATCACATAGAGCTTATTTTAATTAGTTATGGACTGCAAAAGTAAAGTTAAGCAATTTATCAGACTGTAGGAGCTGTAATTCGAGTTAGTTAATTAAATTTTAGTGCTTGCCGATTCAAAGATTCTGACGAGTGTTTCCTGTGTTTTTAGTTACAGGCCACCCGCCAGGTGTGCCAAGGTTTTAATCGTCACGAATGGAATTGTCCGACCTGCAAGTTCGTGTAAGCAGAATCAGGTAATACTTACTTCCAACAGTTATTTAGCAGTTAAGTATGCGGTAGTTAAGTACGGTAGATAACAACTGGGCAACAAAACTTCTCTGTTGTTAGATTACAAAATACTAAATCTAACAAGAAAAAACCAGTTTAAGATTCTTATCAAATTAAAACTTAAGGAGGTTGTTTTACGATTCATCTCGTACTTTCTTTTAGAGCTATACTACCCTTAATTTAACCGGCAGATATATTTTTCAATTACTGTGACCACTAGTTAATGAAACACTAGCAAGTTTGGTACCTGAGATATTTATGAATACAAAGCTAGATTTTTGCTGTTAAAATGTGGGCCTCTCAACGGTGATTTTAGAAACAAGTCTTGGTATAACAATGAGTTAGTTGAAACGGTAGTATATTGTGCCGTGCTATGCAACATATTGTGCCGTGCTATGCAACATATTGTGCCGTGGTATGCAACATATTGTGCCGTGCTATGCAACATATTGTGCCGTGCTATGCAACATATTGTGCCGTGGTATGCAACATATTGTGCCGTGCTATGCAACATATTGTGCCGTGCTATGCAACATATTGTGCCGGGCTATGCAACATATTGTGCCGTGGTATGCAACATATTGTGCCGTGCTATGCAACATAATGCACCGTGCTCATTCATTGTACCACATAGTTATAACTTTTAACTTGAATTTCTTCAAGATCAGTTTATCACACAGAAAAAACGCAATGAACCAAATTTCTTTTAGATTATTCTCATTTTAACTTTGCAGCCAACATTTTTCAGATTTTCCTTTCTTGATAGGTTTTTAAATGAAACTGTATCTTATAATGTAATCCAGATAAAGAAATAAGTTTTAAAAAATTTTCTTGCATAAGTTAGAAAAAAAATAAAAATAATAATATTACATTTTAACAGCCCCCCATAATTTTTCAGTAATTATATTAGTTATTTTCGCAATTTATAATTGCAAAAATAACTAAATATTTTTCAGGTTAAATGCATACATATATTTGATTACAAGTTAGCTGTTGGGAGAGTGTGTGTTATTAAAAAAATATGTTGTAATTGAATGAGAATTAATAATAATAATGTGTAAAAATCTAAATTGGCAATCAATAACAAAATTGATAATGCATGTGACAAGTGAACAATGGGTGTCAGTCGTGACAACTAGTGCACACCGTTATGTGTTAGTTGTGACAAATGAGCATTGCTAGGTGTAGGTTGAGACAAATTATTAGTATTGCTGGGTGTCAGTCGTGACAACTAGTACACATAGTTATGTGTCAATTGTGACAAATGAGCATTGCTGGGTGTAGGTTGAGATAAATTAGTGTTGCTGGGTGTCAGTCGTGACAACTGGTACGCGTAGTTATGTGTCAATAGTGACAAATGAGCATTGCTGCGTATCATTCAGGACAACTGATGTGCGCTGTCATGTGCCAGTTAAGACAAAAGAGTGTTGCTTGGTGTCAGTCATGACATTTGAGTGTGAGCTGTCAGTCATGAAAAATGACCATTGCTGGGTGTCAGACGAGACAAATGAGTGTTGCTGGGATACAATCATAAGGAGTGTACGCTGTCATGTGTCAGTTGTGACACATAAGTATTGCTGGGTCTCAGTCGTGATAACAAGTTAGTGTTTCCATGTGACATTTGTCACAAAAGTGAATGTTGTCTTGGGTCAGTTGTGAGGAGCAAGCATTGTTGTACGTCAGTCGTGAAAACAGTGAGTATAGTTCACTGTTACTTACAAAAGCTAGTGATTTTAATTGCACAATTTCTTCCTTAAAACATTGTGTATTGAATATCACCCAATTAAAAAACTCATTAAAATGTTAGAGTTGGAATTTGGTGTAGTAAAAACTAACTTTGTAAATTTACTTAATGTGAAACTGAAACTACTGATAATATATTAATAGCCTTTTTAGTCCAAAATACAAAGTTAAGGTATAGTATTGGTTAGCAATCTATTTTTCTTATATGTCCAGGGTCAAAATTTGATATTATACCAATACAGGAGTTAGGTGTCAATAAAATATTTTTTATTTAACCCTTTCAAGACCAAAATGGGCAAGGTTCATCCTACAGTTTGCAATCACGAAAAGACTAAATGAAACGGGCTATGCATGGAAGTGGAAACGGAGGTGTGTTTTTTGTTGTAAGAACTTTATTTTATGTGATCATTGTTTGACTAGTAGCAATAGATGGAAAATTTAGAGGTAGTTAAGCAAAGTAAAGAAATATTATGATTTCATATATATAATATTTTATATGAAATACATAAATTAAGTGTTTATGTTCTCCAGTGAAGTACATCTACAGTGACAAGAGTTCATTGGCAGTATGCAAATTATTTATCAAACACATTTTTATTAATTTTTGTGTTTTGAAAAGGTGGATTTTTATATTTTTGTACATGCTTTACGAGTCAGATACGTCTATTCACTGATAGCATCTGGTCAGCTCTACACATATTACTGATTACTTACTAAAACTTTTTTTGTTGCAGTTTGTGTACAAAAAAAATCTTCTTTACTCTTTTGAGCAGGTAGATAGCCAACCAAATTAACAAATTACCTTTGTTTTGTAGACAATATATTTGTTTCATCCATTATTTGCAATTTGTAATGAATTACTCTGTTTATTGAAAATGTCTTGAATGAAAATAGTAGTGAACAAAGTAAAATTGAATTGGAAGACACAAAAATGTTATAATCATAAAATGTCTTATAGTAAGAATGACAAAAGCAGTAATAGTGAAATTGGTGGTAAATGCATATGCAGGGTAAAAATAAGCATTGTGTTTATTCAAGAACAAGAACTTGATTGATAATAATAAGTTTGTATTATCTATAGATTGTTTTACACTGAGTTTTGTGAAAAGTTACCTTTTTTATTTTAAAACAAAAATAATTCCTAAGATAAAATGTACAGGATCATTTTTTAAGTTATGAATAGAATAACAGGTTAACTTTAGGGTCCTCAGTAGTTTTGAAAATACACTTCTCAAAATATTCCCATATTCATATGAAGAAAAATATTGAACTTAAGAGTATATGGGTTCAAAACCCATCTATAAGCAGGTACATGCCTAATTTAATATTGCTACAGTCATCATGTTCAAACTATATGTGTTTAGTTCGTGCCAACTTGGTCACATTTAGTGAAAGACATTTCTTGATATTCTCCCTTACGGTGGTTATCCCCATACACTATTTGCTTGTTAAATCTAACAAATAAGATAGTCCTAAAAAGTGAGTTTGCTCGGTGGAGACTTTGACATAAATGAAGTCATAATATAATAGTTTTAAATGTTATTAATTTATGAGTACAGTAAAACTGTTGTCCTTAGGATTTCATACTTATTTATTTAATACTCCTTTATTCATCCATGTTTTGAAATAAGAGAATTGAAATAAATTACCAATTGAAATTAATTTCTGAGCGTTTCAAGAAATTATTCAGAATTTGCTCTTTAAACCCAAAAGAAAAATTAAATGATAATCCAAGATGTAACCGAAGAAGCTCTTATATTTACTCAGTTAATTCTGTGCTCTCACTATTAAATTGTACCCTCAATACTACCCGGTAACTCTGAAAAATGTTTCAGTTGCTGATGTATTAAATACTATTAATTTGATTTCTCCTACAAATCTGATTTGAAGTATCAGTACAAATGTTTGTAAATTTAATAAAAACTCTATTCTACCAAATATTGTATTGATTCCATCCAAACAGATTTAGATTGGTCCAAAAGTGTAATTTAACTTCAAGATAGCTCAGTTGGTTAAGGATTCAACATTTACAGTACCGTGTCCAGTTAGTAATATAAAAATTTATTTAAAAGTGTCTGTAAAAATTGTATAACCTGTTAAAAACATATTTTACTTGTTTGTTGGATAAAAATAATAATTTTTTTAAACAGTTTGTAAACATATACAAACATTTCAAGCTTTTTTATGCTTTTTCATATTTTAAACTTTAAATTCTGTGATCTCCCAAGGCAATAAACCCTGTTCTCTCCGCTTAGGATAAGATCATTTCAAAGAGATAAAATTGAACAAAATTACTTGCAAGCAAATCAAAACCAATCTCAGAAAATCAGGGTTCGCAGCTGCAAAGAGAAACACTATAAAAAAAGCATTGTCAGAGTTTTATCTTTAGATTAGATAAAATTGCACTCAAGTGGTTATAATAAATCAGCAAGATTATATCACATATGAAGAAGCTATGAGTCATTAGAAATTAATTACTCTACAGAAAAAAAGTGCTTTTGCTCATTAAAAAAATGGGCAGGTTGACCTGATTGTTGACTGTGTGAACTTCTATCTGATTTTGCCTCCAAATAAACATATAATTCTTAACACCTTATGCTACAATCTCTTCACCATTAAACATAATTTTAGCTTGTTTAATATTATCAGGGGACTAATTCTTATAACTTATGTGTGAAGTCAGTATTCTTTCTATCTCTCATTGTCCAAAACGGATATTCTGTGATGATTATGCATGGTTTTATTGCCTGGTAAGATAAGTGGTGCTATATCAGTACAGTTTAAATTCCTAATATTTCAATACATTTTCCCGGTGGAGTGACTAATTATGGTAATGCTTATTGTAGTCTTCTTTCACACGTTCAGTAACGTGTAATAGGACTTCAGACATTTGCCATCGTTACATGTTTTGCTCTAAAATTGCAAGCGATTTGGTGGAAATACAAGAAGCCATGCCATTGACACACATCCCTTAATGCCTCATTAGAGAGGCTCATCTGTGGAAATATGTCTGCATTTGCCCAACACTGCCAGGGACAGAGTACTTGTATTGTGTGTCAACTCGAGGTTGTGTGTCATACACGTCGGGATAATGATGTTTAATTAATCTGATGTCTCCTTTACTGCAAGACTGTGCTTGTCTCAGCTCACATTACATCCAAGCCGTATTAATGGATGTTTCAAACTACATTCATTTCTTAAATCCAACCACTTAATGTGAATACTTTGCTAGATTACAATTTCTTTATGTGAATCCTTTACTAGAATACAATTTTTTAATGTGAATCCTTTGCTAGAATACAATTTCTTAATGTGAATCCTTTGCTAGTATACAATTTCTTAATGTGAATCCTTTACTAGAATACAATGTATTAATGTGAATCCTTTGCTAGATTACAATTTCTTTATGTGAATCCTTTACTAGAATACAATTTTTTAATGTGAATCCTTTGCTAGAATACAATTTCTTAATGTGAATCCTTTGCTAGTATACAATTTCTTAATGTGAATCCTTTACTAGAATACAATGTATTAATGTGAATCCTTTGCTAGAATACAATTTATTAATGTGAATCCTTTGCTAGAATTCAATTTATTTATCACGATGTGAAGGCAAGTCAAATCCAAATAGGGTTTTAAAACAGTTTAAATCTTATTTTTTAAATATCAATAACATTATATTAGAACAACATTTTAAACCAAATCAGAGAAGAGATTGTTGTCACAGTTGGTGGTAAGTTATAAGACAATTGCATGAAACCCTTATATATGACAAGGAAATTTTTGTTTTGTCAGTGCAGTTAAATTGATCTTAGTCCTCTTAAAGAAAATCGTTCTCATTCCATCAAGGGATGGGAATTCTCAAAGTTGCTGTCTGAAATATATTATGTTGAACTTAACATTCTCTTCTCCAAATTAACATTCCATGGATTGATTTTCTTTAAAGTTTATTAAACTGTATTTAAAATTTACAGACAAACATTGACGTAAGTAGTAGATTGTTAAAATATAATTATTTGAATTAATTGGTATTGTTCCTTTTGGATTAAATTTACATATTTCAGATATCATCAGAGTACAGCATAAATTCGTATATATTGAATGGTTTCATTTTTGTATTTAAAATTATATTACAACAAAGACACTCATTTCACAAAGATGCATTAAACACACACACAACAGCAGACCATGATAGCAAGATAGGGAGATGGAGAGACAAATGTACAGAAGAGGAATTTTACCAGAACCATTAGTCATAGATAGCTATACAAACATTTTATAGTTGCTTAGGCAAACTATACAAAATTTAAAGTTTATAGCTCAATTCACGCTTGAAATATCACCCCAAATATCATGGAGTTATCAATCTAACAAATATCATACATTCAAAAGCCATATGATTGAGCTCAGTCTGTTTACAAATTTGTTTATTCTATGATTTTCTCGGTGCCATCATGGTCACCTATAAGCTGAATGTAAAGATATTCACTAACACTCAGACAAATCCCTAGGAGTGGCATGCATCATTATCGAATTCAATGTTCCTTGTAATAGAAATATGAAGCTTCATGCTAAATTTCAAGTTTAGAGATATTGAGCAGACAGACAGCCAACCATGAAAGTTTTGCAGCCCTTTAAATGGTAGAATAACCTTTAAGGTTCAGAACAAAATTGTTACATCAAAATTTTTTAAATAAGGTTTGTTATATTGAGATTGAAGCCAATATTTACTACAATAGGGTTCCTAAAGCCAAAGAAGGAATTTGTACATCATGAATCTCTTAGATAACTTCATCAGTAAGCCCTATGTACACAATTACTCCAAACACGTCAAAAGTAAACACAAATGATTTTAAAAATTAAATTATGTTTACATAATAATTCAAATAGAAACATAACTTTTTAAGTTCATAAATTTGTAAACACCAATATTTGGAACTTTTCTGAACAAACACCCTCAACACCTTAGGTTTACTTACTTTAAAATCACTTTTCTTAAAACAGCAGGTGACCGTTTTGTTGGTAACATTACTGCAAGCTTTTGTAACCATCCCTATAGTTTGTAACATGCTAATTTTACATGCTTAAATGTTGCAACTGGTATTCAAAGTTGTTTGGAAATTGATGAATCACCTTTGTTCTGTTGTTGGTATTGAGGGTTTTTTTACTATACTGGCCGCTAGGCGTGTATAGCGCAACTCACGGCCAGTTCAGTGCCGCCTGTATTGTCAATCTGGCTTGTTCCATTCATCTGCATTGATTGTTTTTGCTATTGCTGTTTTGTTCTTGTTTAGTTTTTTCATGATGGCAACGTGCAGCTGTTAAATTTTGTTTTCTACTTGGTAAAAATGCTGCTGAAATATTGAAAACAGCCTACCAAGATGATGCTATGGGAAAACTCAAGTGTACAAATCGATTGATGACAAACCTCGTTCTGGACGTCCATCAACTGCCCGAATCGATGAAGATATTGATAAATTCTACAGCTTGTAGTCACAGACCATCGACAGACAATTGATCAACTGTCAGAGATTAGTGAGTTATCTTGGAGCTTGGTTCAGAGAATTTTAATGGAAGATTTGGGAATGAAAAGGGTTATTGCCAAGTTTGTTCCTCGGGTTCTAACTGGCAATCAAAAGGAACATTGGGAAAAAGAACATTTTTGGCTAAAAATAGCATGGTTCTGCTGCCCCACACATTTCCTCACCTGACCTGGCACCATGTGAGTTTTTCTTACTTCCACGCATGAAAAGCGGCATGAAAGGACACCGATTTGACAACATCGAAGCGGTCAAGAAAAAAAATGAGGGAGGAGCTGTCAGCCATTTCTAAAGACGAGTACAAAAAATTTTTTGAACAGTGAAAACATCGGCAGGACAAATGTACTAGGGGTATTAGAAAAATAAGGTTCCCTATGCCGCCGAAACAGAATGCGATATGTTGGGAGAAGTCTGGCAACACTGTCTTACTCATCAGCTGTTCCTCTCTCTATCCGTACCACTCGCACCTCGCTACGTCCAACAGTGCCGGCCTAGCTGCCTTCGAAGATGGATCTCCCTATCGTTGTTACCGCCAGATGCAAAATTCGTGCTGTGATACGTTTTTTAAATGCAAATCAGATTTCACCTATTGAAATTCATCGTCAGTTAATCAAAGTTTATGGGGAAAACTGCATATCTGTTCAACACGTTCGGAAATGGTGTAGAGAATTCAGTGAAGGCCGCATGGAAATTCACGATGAAAACCGAAGTGGACGGCCTTCAGTTTCAGATGGAGTTGTTGAAAAAGTTGAGACAATATTGCTTAAAGATCAGCCATCCCCCCTACAGCCCAGACCTAGCCCCAAGTGATTATCACTTATTCCCAAAATTAAAGGAACACTTGGGTGGCCAACGCTTCAGTACCGATGATGAAGTCAAGGAAGAGGTTACTCGATTCCTCAAAGGATTGGCGGCAGAATTCTACAACATGGGGATAGAAAAGTTGGAGCATCATCTACAAAAGTGTTTGGACAGATGGTGATTATGTGGAAAAATAGCTTAACTTTTAAGTTTTAAATTGATGTATAACACTAAGTAGAAATATAGAGCTGTCTATTTTAAAAAATCATGGGAACCTTATTTTTGTAATACCCCTCGTATTAGTTGTAATGGGGAATATTTTAAAGTGGGGTTTTTTTTTTTTTTGTAAAAATATTGAAAATATATAGCTATTAAAAATTAATTCTGGTGTCTTTTGGGTACCCTCTGGTACATTGGATATTTGTAATATTAAGGTTATATATTCTCTTTTCAAATCATAAAAACGTTTGTTATATAAAAATTACAAATAAAACTAATTTCAACAAGCTCAAATCATCTGAAACTTTCAAATCATCAACTTCTACTCGGGTGCTCCAGACAATATTAATATTTTGTTAAAAATGTTTGTGATATCAATACAAGAGACATTTTTTAAGTAAGAGCCTTTGTTCCGTATACTATTTTAGTTCAGACAATCACTAATACAGTTCTGTAGATATGCTTTGCTGTGTATGAGTTATCGTCAGTGAAATGTTTTTTTTATGCAATGAACATGTCAGCTGTGGACATTCATTGTCAATTTTTTGAAGTGTGTCCTATTGTGTAATGAGCAAAGGTAAAATGCAAAAATGGGCCAAAGAGTTCAAGTGTGGCTGTGGAAACACTCATTTCATGACAAGGGATGTTCAGATCTATGATCACTGAAGATTTGATGAATAGAATTGTAAGGAAAATTTGTGAAAAAAGATTTAAAATAACTTATCTCTCCAAGTAATTTCCTCAAGTATGTCCTATATAAAATTGTGTTAGAAAACCTAAAATTAAAAAAGTCTGCTCTTGATGATGGATACCCAAACATCTTGCAGAGGACTATAAACAAGAGGGATTGGACAATTCCTTGACCTCTTTGACACATTACAACGAAGAAAGAGATGATATGAAAGGGTATCAGGAATAGTCTGTGGAATGACGGTACACACCCTCTCCTATCAAAGTCAAATAAATACCATAGCACAAGATCGAGGGAAGGGTGCTCTGGGATAGGCATAGTATTTTGCTAGTAGACTGTTTTGTATGAGGAATCAACTCAGAAACATTAATCAAGCTCCATTAAGCAACTTGGAACAAAACGTGACAAAGGAAATCTTTCTTCTCCACCAACAATGTAAAGCACATTGCTGTCGAGACTCGGAAAATAACTTACTTTTAAAATTATCAGCTGATTAGTTTTGGATTATCAGCTGTACAGCCCTGATCTTGCTCAGAATGATTTCACCTTTCTCATCACCAACAACATGACTGGAAGCACTTCAACAACGTTGAATAATTAATTGAAATGAACTTGAATGTTTGGCTATCAAATTAGGTGGCAAATTTCTTTGAAGATATGGCAAGTCCAAAAAAAGCAGCTGTGTAGGAAATTAAAAAAGTTCTTCTAGAATCTGAAGATAAATTTAATATGTTTGAAAAACAGATTTGGTACTCAAAATATTTCCCTCATACATGTGATACAAAAGATATAACTTGAATATCTTGGAACTATTTTCTCGGCTTAAAATTGTCACTAGCAAATCAGCAAAATTATGATAAACTGAAAGGGAAGGGAAAAGAAAGTTAAGGAGCAAAGGTTGCACATCCACCCAAGGAATTTTTAGGTTAAAGTTTTTATCTTCACAGCCTCAGTTAGTAAATTTGTTTAATCCCTGCCTCCGTTTCAAATAATGGAGTTCACCATTGTTATGTGACTTCAGGATAAAATTTGTTTGCATCAGAAAACAATCTTTACAGTTGAAAACTTCTAGAAATTATAATTTTGATGGTAATAGAAATTGATAGTGTACTGCTTTATATTGTATCCTTGTAAAGGTAGGAGCTGATCCTTGTCGTTCATCATCCAATTGACTTTCAACTTCTTTTATGTCACATACTTCTCCTAATCCTTTGTTTAAAGTTGGATATTAACAATGGAAGATTTGAAAGGATAGTATGATTTCGGACATTTGCCATCGTTATAAGTTGTAAAAAGTGTAACAATTGCATTATGAGGGTAGATTTCAATCCTTAAAATGTACTGTTATATTTTGAACGATTGCAAATGTCTGATATTCTAACATCTCCTAATGTTCTTTCACTTAATATACAGTAGGGATATACTTTCTTCTTGTTTGCTTTAACTTTGTTTGCACTTGTTATTGGTTGCTTTTCTATTCATTCTTCTGTCTCAATATATACAGCTGAATACATTACTTTCCTTCTCTAATTGTTAGAGGTGAAGTAGGGATGTACATTTACTTTGTGAGTTCTATGCACAGAATCTCATACACAGGGACGGAATGGGCATTCCAAACAAACCTGAGTGGTGGAATCGGAAAAGGGAGCAGATTTTACTCTTAGCTTTTGAGGAACATTCAGATTATGTTTTTAACACCCAATACAACTTAAAGTCATTATCTTTTTTTTAAAGATGAATATTATTTTTCTACCTTTTTTCTATCAATACAGTATGTTGCTACATAATAGGAGTCCATTGTCATCCTCTCTTGAGCTCGTATCTCCTGAGTGGTTATGGACCTTTAAAATTTGCCAATATCAAAACACCCAAAAAGTAAACTAAAAGCCGTTAAGTTTATTGGTTATTGAACAGTAATAAAATACACATTGACTAATAATTTATATTACATCATAACTAAGGAAATCTACTTACAGCCAGCACACACTATCTCTCCCAGTTAATTCAATTAGACAATATATCCACACAGTCGTATCCTTGCTAAGTTTGCTGAAGAAGTGAATTTAGTATTCTAAATGACCAGTTAGCCAATGCGTTTGAAGCATTACAAGTAACAGATAATTTATAATCAAATTATTCAGTTGAGCAAACATTGTTAAGGAACAAATCAGTTGTTACGTCTGTCCTTTACCAATTTTATGCGTGAAGATGGTTTTTTTATGATCCATTGTAAATAGTTTTGTCTGTTCACGCTTAAGCAGTGAATATGATCGTGTCTTTCATACTGTGTTTTTGTTAGGCAAAACTAAATTAATATGATTTTTGTTTGACATTAGACATAGACATTCTTTATTGTCATTAGACATGAAATTCAATGGCAGAATCAAAAATCAACTCTAAATCTAACCTAGATGGTTACAGTAGTATCTAACCTAGTATCACAATAATAGTATCAGCTTTGTTGAAAGTTATGTTGCTGCTATGGCTGTGGTCTGAAAGTACTTAAACCGGTTCAAGGTTCTGTATCGTCTGTTACTGGTTGTTACACGACTGCTGTATGTTGCAGAGGGAGGGACCGTCCCACTGCAAACTCTAAATAATTACTGCTATGGCTGTGATCTGAAAGTACTTAAACCCATTCAAGGTTCTGTATCGTCTGTTACTGGTTGTTACACGACTGCTGTATGTTGCAGAGGGAGGTACCGTCCCACTGCAAACTCTAAATAATTACTGCTATGGCTGTGATCTGAAAGTACTTAAACCCGTTCAAGGTTCTGTATCGTCTGTTACTGGTTGTTACACGACTGCTGTATGTTGCAGAGGGAGGGACCGTCCCACTGCAAACTCTAAATAATTACTGCTATGGCTGTGATCTGAAAGTACTTAAACTCGTTCAAGGTTCTATATCGTCTGTTACTGGTTGTTACACGACTGCTGTATGTTGCAGGGGAGGAGCGGCAGAGGGAGGGACCGTCCCATTGCCAACTCTAACTACATTGCTGCTATGGCTGTGATCAGGAAACACTACACACCCACGAGTATTTATTTTAGTATTACATCCACAGTCAAGAGTGACATGGAGAACGTCGACTGCCCGCCATCGCAGAAACTCTCTGTCTCTCTTATTACACTCTCTACTATACTTTCTCTATCTCTCTCTATCTCTCATTAAGTGCCACATTTTTTAAAGTAACGAAATGAAAGATTTTTAAATATTAAAATAAACTCACGAAGAAATAAATGTTCCTGTACAGCATAAAAAAATCAAAGTTTACTCGGAGGAGAGTGACACGAAAGTGTGAGTGTACGAACTGCGACTCTACGGATTTGTTGTACACAAGAAAATGAATGTGATACAATTAACGACTCGTTTATTTTTAGATTAAAAGTACGATTTTTTATTCGTTTTTGAGTGATTTTTTTAATATTTCTCACACTCGGCAGAATTTTTTTAACCTATCTAATGGTAAATATAAAAACTGAAAAACACAAATGATATTTTAGTTGTTAATCGATTTGTTAGTCGTGTCCGGAAGTGTTTGTTATCGTTATAAATGACTATCTGATCCAGGACAAAGCCAGCATCAAGAGTGTGTCCCACGCTTTTGCTAGCTCTCGCTTCGTGACATTACGTTAAGGCCTAATCAGATATTCTACTTCTACCCAGTGATGTAAAAATCGGTCTCGTATTAGTATCAATGTTGTCCTCTATTTATTTTGGCACAGTCAAATCTTAGATTAGTGGATTTGTTGATGTCTCGATAGCCCTGCAGTTTCGTTTGCTAGCACTGTAGGCCCTCTAGACCTAGACCTAGGCACCACTCTTGTAGGCCTGGCAACGAGTATTAAACACGACACAGTGGCTCACTTTCAAACATTTACGTTTTACTTTATTTATCGTTCGTTTTGTGATATTTTAGTGAACAAAGTATGAATTATTGTTATTTAAGTCTCACCTATTAATACTTATATTATAACCGTATTGTACATGTACCTTGTTATATTGTTAGGGTTGAGATTAGTGTAAGTCGTAATTTGTTCATATACAAGGAGAATACTCTTGTAATAAATAAATATTACTACGAATTACTATGAGCAATTTATTATTGACTTTTAATTATAGTTACTTTTATTTTTGTATTATATAGTTTTGTGCAGTGGACGTATTTCTCCTTGTTGATGAATGAAGCCATGTTGGCTTGTCTCCAGTCTGAGAGGCAACAGTGATCTGATAAGCAAGTAGTTAATAAACAAATTATGTGAATTATTATTTACTCCATGCCTATTCTTTTAAACCAAAATTACCTCTCCTATAAAATACGTTTTTGTTCAAAAATAACTAATCAGCGATGTTTCTTACTGTCGATTTGGAATGTATTCGTATGAATTAAGTGTTAACATACACAGTTAAACAAAAACCTTATGTGGTAAAAACTATGTTACTTACCAACAATTAATGATAGTTACAAAAATATTTGTTTTAAGAAGAGATAGAAATGTTTCACAGTAACACTTAGTTTATCGTCTGTAGTACACGATGTAACTAACCTTACATTATATTTTTCAATGCTTTGACTTCGATTTCATTCAATGGAAACTGGATACGTCGGACCAACTCAATCTTTTCAGTGTTGTGTGAAAAGGTTTGATTGTTTTATTATACAACATTACTTTTTAATCTTCTTGTTCTTGTGTGTTAATATTTGTTCTTATGAGAAAAATTACGTTTATAAATACATGTTTATTTTCTAGTGTAAACTTTCAAAATATGACACGTTTTAACAACTTAAAATAATATATTGGAGTTACAAGGTTTAAGATGTAAAATGTTCCTGTGGGGAAAAACGACTCCTTTTATAGTGTAATGTGGTTTTAATCAACAAAAACTTACAGATCTTTAAATATTAATCCGTGCAGAAAATATCTACCCTTTATAGCCATTGATAGTTATTCTACTAATACTTGCTCTTTAGTTAATGTTTTAATAAACTCTGTTTAAGAAGAAACAAGGATATTCATACTTTTGATTACACATCAAGATCTTGATTTATTAACAGTAGATATAAAATCAGGTACAGTAGAACCCCTCATATCCGGCCTCGGATTTACCGCACCTCGGTTTATCCGGCCACTTCCCGGAAGCCAATATCGAAATTTATTTACCACGGCTTGCAGACGCGCAGTTGCACGCACTAGTCTCCCACGACTCGTGCGTTATTTTGGTGTATCTATTTGTTTACATTTTCCTGTGTTGTCCTCAGTTGAGCTAGTAGGTTTAACCTGTAAACAGTTCGTCGATTATTTCCAGTGCGGTTAGTACAGTACAGTACAATTGTTTTGTTTCGTCAAGTGTTGTGTACTGTAGGTTGGTTTATCCGGCCGAATCATTATCCGGCCAGGGGCTCGGTCCCGTGGTGGCCGGATATGAGGGGTTCTACTGTATTTGTATTACAGTAAGATATCAGACCGTAGTTCTGCTTGGTTACCGGAAATCAATAATAATGCATTTATGTACTAAAATGTTTATTATTAAACAATGTAAAATTTAGTACATTACACACAGGTAAAGAAGCAAACACACAAAATAACTAAAATAAGAAATTAACCGTTTTGAATTGATAACTTGCATCATTCCGTTAAAGGTATAAAATAATTCAAAATTTTATTTTGGTTTTTTTCAATCCAAATAACACATTCAACACTTGATCTTGAAGTTGATTCAACACTAAAATGTCACTATTGCAGACACCATTTTCTTCTGCCTGGTTTCTGTACGTAACAAAAGAATCAAGGGCGGACCAACTTAATAAGTTCATTCAGTGAGACTATCGTTTCACCTTTTCCAAGTTGTTTCAAAATCTCATTTTTATCCGCAAATGCCAAAGTTTCATGTTTCTATTTACCCTTGCGCAGACATGTATCCAACCACAAGGTTTGCATTCACAAAATTTCTACTAATGAAAAGTAGACAATTAAGGAGCAAATACAAGAGCATATACAGTCACTACTCTGATATTGAATAGATTGACTGAGGGCATATAATGAGTTTACAACCGCACTGCGATAATTGACTGCCGACATGTAGCGACTTGTCTGTCTGTGTATAAATGCCGGATTACTAAAAGGGCCAGATAAATTGAGTGCCGGATTGCAAAGTATTGTACTTTATTATGCAACATATATAGTAATATTTAATTTTACTATGTATTATAATGTTCTATTTAGTAAAATTATTCTGTAATCCACACAATAACTATAGGCAGCAACAAATATTTTATGGTTGTATTTTTTATTTAAGAGTGAAGAATCCCATAACCCATATCTGCCCAACCATGAACAACTCAAGACAGAAGTAAGTTTTATTATTCTGCAGTGGATTAATCTGGTATGAAAGACTCACGTTATAGTTCAGTGAATCCTAAAAAAGAGTTGGGTGAATCCTAAAAAAATCCTGTGATGAGCAGGAGGAGACTGCTGAACACCTGTTCTTTGACTATCCTCCAATTTGGTGTAGCAAGAAAGTGCTACACCATATTTGATAGTTTGGACAAGGGTGGCGAATTCCCAAGTAGGATCTGATCAGTTATTATTGGCGGTTTGTAGAACTGCTGAAACTGTAAACGGGTTGGCTTCATGGTACACTTCGGGGGGCGCAAAAAGTCCTTGAGGCTTAAATGCATGGCAATGGTCGCCCCTTATAATAGGAAGAAGAAGAAGAGGTGGTTTTTCTCTTAGCTCATGGAACTACAGCTAGTGGCCGGCCATGTTGGTGCCTCCACACTCTGACTTGTATTTAAATGATGGTATTTAAAGATCACATGGTATTAAATGGCTGGGATTTAAAGACAATTCTTGTACACTTACAATATTTGCTAGCTTTAAGTTTAAAATACTTTTTGATTGGTTATTAATTTCTTTCTTGTAAGCATACCAAGTAGTGTGTAATTTAAACAGTATTTTGTAAGCTAGTAGTTATAATTTAAAAGTATTTTATCTGTATTGAAAAAATATAAATGGTCAAATAGACCTCTAATATCAACAGAATATAAATTAATTTCTATATGTTTATGTTTGACTCCATAAATCCACTAGTATTTAAGTAAACTGATAGGATATATAGTCGTAGTGGCACTAACATTCGGATAAAAAACAAATATAAATGATATTTTCCATGGTATGTGCTGCCAATAGTAAGATATTGATTTAGTGTTTTTTTTTTTTTTTTTTTTTTTTTTTTTTTTGAGAGAGAGATTGTAATATTTTCAAGCTAAACGTGGACAAGGATTGAATTTTGTAACTGCGCGATACAATGGGACAAAGTGGTATGAAGAGCTGAATAGATATCCATGAGTGGCCTGACAAGCTGAGGGACAGGACATGGTCATAAATCTTCAAGCTAACTAAAAGAACAGCCACGGTCACCAGGCACAGTCATATAAGTTGACAAACAAGTGTTGTGTTAATAATAAAAATTAAACCCAAAACTTTTTGGAGGTGTTCATTACAATATTTAAAGTGGTTAGGTGGGAAGTGGGTTGCAACACAATATTTTAAAATGTTTGTGTCCTACAGAATGGAAGAACATAAAAATCTTAAATCAAATACAAATTGTAAGTCAAACTTGTATTTTCTTTCTATGTAAAATTTGAATTTTGAAAAACTGGAATCCATATTTAAGTTTATTAAATAATCAGCTCTTGTCTATAATATATCAATTTAAATTGTAACTCAATACTTCTGTAAATGACAGCTCAACCATTCAGTAGGATTTGAATTTTAATAAAATACTCCATTCCTGAAAACTTAATGTGGATTTTTACTATCCAAAATACAGATGTGTGAAAATTTTTAATCACACACTATGTTTTATTCAAAGAATATTTTCTATTAAGCAATTTTTTCCAAATTTTAACGATTTTAATTTGATGAAGTACAACAAGAGGAATTATTTAAAAATTAAAATATAATTTTGGAAAAATCCATTATTAAAACTAAAATTATATTAACAGAAACTTCATCTTAACATAATCCAGTTAACTATGTTAAGTTGAAGTTATGTTATGTCTGAGTTGTTTTAATTACTCAGACAGTTAAATGCAAGAGTCGCTTTTGATTTTTCTGTATTTTATTTATTTGCTACATCACAAGACAAGGTATGCTTTATTAAATATTTTGCCTCTCACACCCTGACTTTTGAGAAAGGTGCTAAATAAACAATACATACCGGTATGGCATATATACCACATGACAGCTTTCAAAGAGTCCAAAATATTAAGTAAAGTAAGTAAAGTGGTTAACTTGGATATCATTTTAAAAGTCTTCTCTAAGCAAAATCTAATGAGAACAATGAATACTAAAGAAAATATTTCAAATGGCAAACATTTTAAGTGTAGTAATGCTGCAAATTTGGGTATCATGGAGAGCACTGCAGGCCATGGTGGGTCTGGAACACCTCTGAGTTTGATGTTAATATGCATCGTCCCTATATAAAGGATAGACTTATTGTGATAATCTACTATATATATCATTGTATCTGTAGCCTTAAACCTTGGAAGCTTCCAACACTCCAATAGGATATAGAGATTGTGGAATGGGTATGTGCTCTTCCCCAGAATTAAAAATATGAACATCTTAAAATTAATTCTCTATCTCTCTTGTATTAAAATTCTAATAGGGCTTGCATTTAAAATGATTACAGGTTATAACCTGCACTAAAATGGTCAAGTGTAGATAAAATTTAAAATCTGTTGTATCACATTATTTAAGAACAGCTGGGCCGATTTG
The DNA here is from genome assembly GCF_021130785.1 of Homalodisca vitripennis. Lineage (NCBI taxonomy): Eukaryota > Metazoa > Arthropoda > Insecta > Hemiptera > Cicadellidae > Homalodisca > Homalodisca vitripennis. Next base: position 115,630,940 of record NC_060212.1, read on the forward strand.
GCTATTGTGTATTTTGAATATTCATAATAATACAAATTTGGTTTCTATGAAAAGAAAAAATTTTAAATGTATAGATTCTGCAAGTTTCAACAGAAACGGAAAATTCCATGTGTTTTGAGATAGGTAGTAGTATACTGCAAACAGCAATGACAATAATAACTAACATTGAACATAGGTAATGGATTTACATCAGTCCTGGATTGAAATCATTTTGTATACTCGGGGTATTATTTTAACATTTGCATAAAAGTAAACTAATCAACAAAATTAACAGTATATGCAAGGTATATATCAGTATTCAAAATTAATGTTGGGCATGGAATATTTACGGTATCTTTAGGAATGAAAACAGAGACTGGACACTAATATGGCTCAATGAGCCATTCCCCCTATGAATATAATTTGGGGAAACAAACATGGACAGCGAGTCTGTGACCATTGCAAATGGAATCACAAAATGCACCAGTGCAATTTTTGAGGACTGAGAAAATCAACAAGGGGGCAGTGAATCTGTTTTGCACTAATGCAATATTGATTAGTTATGTAAAAATTGATTTAATTTATTCTAAAAAGATAACATAGATAGGAAAACAGTGTGTTGTATTAGATATATTCATACTTCCTGAGAACAAAAACCAAAGATACAGAAGAAGTTAGCAAGCCAGGTGGTCATGTAAAACAAGCAGATGAGATCTTTAGGAGATTTAATTTAACATAACCGTAAATATTAAAGAAGTGATAATTTAGGTGCTTGTGCTTCTATTTACAACAGCTATTGTGTGCAAATGTGTTGAAATTTTGCATGATTATTTAAATAATATATATCTGCATCCGTTCTACAAAATTATCATAGTGCTCCATAATACACCATAAGTGATTTTGTATGGATACTGAATACACTTCCTCCACATTGCCTAAAATAGTTTCAAGTACTACTGTGATCTTTGGATCTATTCAATCAACTGTCATGGAACATTGCATTGACATTTGAGTTATTCCATTGATGTTCATAAATACTGTTACACTCTCCGATTTTAGAATCCCAAAACCATTATCCTTTAAATGATGTCCAATATTAAGCGATTCAAGAGATCGGGAATATCTTCCAACGACCATGACAAAAGCGCCTGGTATACCATTTAAAAAAAAGGAAATGCCTACGTCGACCCTGCTAATCAGCAGAATATTGTGTGCAAATCCATGGGTAACAGCTAGCTTAGAATAAACCCTTGTAGAGGTGTGGAAAATTATTTAAAAAATACAATGAAGAAAATTTTGATTGTACTTTGTATTTAATATTTTATTTTATTTTTACAACTTCGCTGTTTATTATTTTAAAACTAATCTAAATTCCTTCTTCAGTTACAAGTATTTCACATTATCTAAAGTCCATAAGCCAACTTTTTAAAAGGGTCTGTAGCTAGTGCATGTGCCTTTTCTCAGTGCTGTACATATGTATCACGATGGACATTGTAGACGTTGCCGGATGGATAATACCACTGCTTGTGTTTTATTTCCCAAAAATGGCTGATTCTAATATGGATAATTTAATTCTTAAGATTTTGTTTCTGTTAGAAGAGGTTATCACCCTACCTTTCTTATGTATATCACTAGTGAAAACCATTTTAGTTACCTGGAAAGTCCACTTCAGGATACATGTATTCGACCACAGTAAATCGTTTATGTTACCGTATCACACCTGTTATACCCTGAAACCATTTTGTTGTTGCTATCATCTTCATGAAAACTTAAAAATTATTTTCACCATGTAAAGGAATGAGTTTTTTCTCGTATCTATCAATTTTGTTTTAATTACTGAAACGTTTTGACATTTAAAAAAAGTGAGAATGACCTATTTCTCGCTCATCACTTGCCAGAAAACACCACAAGAGGTAGGTCCACAATCACAAGGGTCAAGAGGACAATGTGAAGACCAGCACAACTGTGTCAAAGAAACAGTATATTATTTATAAAATGAGACTATAAGTACAATGCCATATGTCAACATTTAGTAAAGAATGGAAAATATTCTAAAAGCCGATTTAGTCAGCGCTCTACACATTTCGAAAAAAAAACCCGCAGACTGATGCCATTGGACCTCAGCACATTTAGGAAATACCCTTAGGCCGATCTCATTGGCTCTTGGCATTCAAAGAGTTAACGAAGTAATATTAAAACCATTTTAGAGATTTATTAAGTTATTGGTACTTGATAGTAATTCCTATTCATAAGCAATACAACTGATTGTGAAAGGTGTTCGTAACACATTCACCATAGCATAAGGGTAAAGTTGTGGACATTAAATAATTACTTTGTGTATTAAATTAAAATATCTGGTGTAGAAAGAACACCTTTAGAAAAGTGCAATTTGCTTAATATCGCTTTATGACTCAATAACAGGTTTTTCTCTGAAAACTTATTTCCGATAGTAAGCAGAGCTATCTGACAGTTTAATCTCTTACTGTAATTTTGATTAAGAAAATTATGATTTCAAGGCCAACTGTTGATAAGAACAATAACTGTAACAACAGGCTATACAAGTTACTTTCGTTGTGACGTGAAAGAAAACTTCGCTTTCTCCGGTCATCATATGAAGTGGACCAAAGTTTGTTGGTAAAATATCAGTATGATTTACACTATATTAACATAATGTTGAGATACTTTTTTGCAAAACCCTCAATGGCCAACACCGATCTCATTAAACAATGTGATATTATTCTACTGAGAAATAAGTTTTGGCTGTACAATTAACATTGTGTAAGGTAGTGAAACAGTATGAAAACAATTTTTTTTTTTACTTTAATATAAACATTTTGTTTCATGGAGAAGGATTTGGTCACTTTTTCCTTTTCAGACACCACACCACTTTACTTCACCACTGCAAGAATTTGAAACTGGATCTCAGAAGACTTCAATTTTTAGTCTTATATGCTACTTATTTATTTTTACACATGACCAGGAACATAAACAAAAGAAATTGGAGTACAAAACGGAAATAACAAGAGAAACGGAATTAAGAGATGACTTTAAGTCACCTGCATTTATCTTGATCTAACCCCATAAGAACAATGTTAAACTTCAAATACTTTTATAACCCTAATTTTAGTGTTAGAATTATGGGAGATGTCTGTTTTGTGACTATCAGAAATAATACAGAAGGCTGAACATTATTAAGTTCAGTTTTAGGTTCCATTTCATACCTTTAAAATGAGATATCTTCCGTAATTCTTTCACCAAATTGAGAGTGTCAAAGTTAGAAGCTATGGGGTTCTTGAGTTGAGTTCTTATGGAGTAAAACTCAACGTAATTTCACTACATCCAGCTTAAGAGTTACTTAGCTGGTAGCAGCACATCTAAGGTTCCACTTTTAACAAAGGACTAAAGTTTAAAATGTGTTTTATATATATAATATATAGGAATTCATCTCAAATTCATACATTTTTGACTATAGAAGCTTAGATTTTAGTGCCTTAATGCTGGAGATTTGTAAAACGTTTGATTATCTATTAATACTAAGTGTTTATTATATTAAGTATGAATTGTAAACCATTAGTATTAAAAGATAATCGTATTTTTAACAATTCATTATCGTTGAGACACTAAAATCTAAGTTTCTGAAGTGAAAAATAATGGGTTTAAGCTGAGTCGCTATTTATAATAACATAGTTTGAAACTTTGCTCTATGTTTAAAGTAGAGACAGCTGAAAGTCCGGAAGCTGGCTAGCGTTACCTCTTAAGGAAATGGCAGTGTTGTAGCAAATACGGTAAGTACATGAAAGGAGGCAAGCAGCACTGATTGTCTACCACTCAAGTTCCTTGGAACACTGAATAAGCCTTTTTGTAGTCTGCCTCAGAGAGCATAGTTGCGGTATCTATAAGCTGCTGAGTCTTGAGGCCCAAGCTTATAAGAACTCTGTACTTTAGGATAGCCAGACTACATGCCAAGTGACATACATGAAGAAAAAATGTAATTAGCTTCAACACAGTAGTTCTGGGACAAGTCCAGTATCACTACTTGCTATTCCAGTAGCATCATGGCATGCTTAAATTCTGAATGGCAATAACACAGATTGTCATCTCTTTTGTTGACCATACAAAATTTATAATGTCCTGGATCAGTTTAAAAAGCTTTCTTAAGAGGAAGCACTGCTTAGGTGGCAACAGGGAATCTGAGTCTCCACTTTTAACTTGTGGCTAAAATTGAAAATTGCATTATAAATAGAGATTTGTATCAAATCCATAAATTTGATCTTCAGAAACTTAAAAGGAATTGTTAAAAAATATGATTATTTATTAATACTTATATTTTATTATTTATACCCTGTAGAAATAAACTCCCATAAGAAACTCTATATTGTGAATTTATATTTCAAACCATTAGTATTAGCAAAAATCGTATTTTTAATCATTGATTAGCATCAAGGCACTAAAATCAAAGTTTCTGGAGTGAGAAATGTATTTATTTGAGACGCGTCTCTATTTATAACTCAGTTTAAACTGTAGCCCCACGTAGCCTACAGTTGACTAATGTTCTCTTAACTACAGTCCAACTATGTCTCAGCGAGCAGCTCTTCAGTTCTTGCTAAGAGTAACATAATTTCAACAGAATGTTCTAAGCGATGTTTGCTGAAAAATATTGAAATAATAAGAACAGCTGGACACAATTTTCCTCAAGCGTATAACATAGTTAACCAATCACATACTTTTTAACACTAAAATGATTGCGTTTAATACCTAAGAAGAATGCAACTAATACACTGTTACAATGGAATATCGAAGGAGCTAACATGATGTAATGAAAGTCAAAGGTACTTTGCTGCTCTTTGAGCTTTTGACTTCAAAATCAATGTGTTCTTTCTTGAACTAAGAGGAACATATGTACCAAGTTTCAAGTCTCTAGTAACTTTCTATCAAGAGTTATGGCACAGACAAACAACACGATTTTAAGTAGGGTCCGCCAGGTCCTGTATAAAACCAAAAAGCGTTTTAGATCCTAGGGTTAGCACAAATTTTACCATCCCCAGCCTTGGTTTTACTGCAACATCGACTTCAATGTAACTCGTTTATCCTGTGGAAATGCATTAAAACAAATTTGAGTAGTTAGAGAAATGTTTACAACAGATTAAAAACATTGTAAATACTGTACTTTAGTTGCAAGAAAATGAAGTAGTATGTTTTGAAGAATTGTTGATACGTTACCTCTAGGCAAAACAATCAAGTTTACAGATTTAAGTATACTCTATCTATCATAGACTGGTTTGTATTTTTTTAAATTAAGTAATAGTACCTCTAAAAGAAGATCCTCCATTGAGCTACTATACTAATAAAAATTCTACCCAATTGAATGGCATTTTCTTTTTTTGAAAATAACTAATCAGAATAAATAGACTTCAGCAGTGTTATATTCGTTTCTTCAGTTACTACACTGCTTAGGAAGCCCAACCACTGTACAAGTTATAGAACAGCTGATTCCAGTCGACGGTAATTCTCATACACTTCAAGAGTCAACATGTTTGTCTAGATTATCTGATATTAATAAGAAAGAGTTATCACATAAGTAACACGTTGTATTTAATTATCTAGTTTTTTTTTTTTTTAGATTTTTTATTAATATTGTTAAACAAATATTTATTCTACCGTACTTGTTTTAATTTTACAAATATCTGTGGACTACACAGGTAGCGTACATGGAAAAAATGGTTTTGTTATGAAACAAATAAATTTATTTTGGTTTCCTTGTTTCTAACGCATTGTAAACTAATTATTTTATGCACATTTTAAAATCTGCTCATTTCTTGGAGTCGAATATAGTTAGAAATTTCTTAAATGTTCTTTTGGTTCTTGTGTTGAGCCCAGGAAGGACCTGAAAATAAATTAAACCTGTGTTAAACATAATGGATTGTATTGTTCTTGACAATTATAACTTCTTACATAAATTGTGACATCAAAATTAAATAATTTTAGTATTATTCTTCAGGTGAACTGAAGCATGTTTGAGTATTTGCACAGCTCTGTCATCGCTCTTTTCTAATTTTCAAACTTAAAATTGCCAGTTTGAAGCCTAAAGTTAGAGAGCAAAATCTGACAGTGAGCAGCCTTCGGACAAAGTGGAACTATGAATCTGGTATCAGAAACATCTTTCGTGAACTAAAATCAGTTTATGGCTTCAGAAGAAATGTGACTGCTTGATTCTACAAAATCAGGCTTGTTATGCTTACATTCCTTGGTATTCGGCCATGGATTAATCACTTTCTTATATTTGATTAGCTTGTAAAATACTTCTATGTTGATCATATTTCCCCTGTTTTACAATAAAATATTACACACTTAAAATTAAAGCTTATAGTTTTTTCCTCATGGTTTTCCCTTCGTAGGTTCAACAGACACTCAAGTGGATGACAAGATGACCCTAAACATCTTTTATTCAGTGATGGTGTGAGAGTTTCGGATCCCCCAAATGCTATTCTGTCTTCTTATACCATCAGAAGCCCTCACTTGAGCTTCTGTTGAGGTTCAACCGAAATGTCAACAGACACCCAATGACGAGATGACCCTAAGCATCTTTTATTCAGTAATGGTGTGAGAGTTTCGGATCCCCTTATACTATTCTGTTTCCCTGCACCATCAGAACTCCTTACTAGGATACCATTCATAATAAAAAATTGAATTTTTGAATTTGAGAACTACTTAAAGAACGTAAGTGCTTGTATTGAAATCATAAATTCAAAGGTTAGTGGATCAGAAGATAATCAGTATTTGAGTCTAAATTAATAGAAATCTATTAGGTAGTTTCTGAGATTTAAGTCATTCTTTACTGTTGAAAGCAAGTGGAGTGGAGCTCTGAGGTTAAAGAGCAGAATGTACCCATAATAAGACTTATGGCATACTTTAAACTGTCAATTAAATTAATTTGATGGTATGCAATACTTAGTGGAATCTTCTACCACTTAGAATAAGGTAGGTAAGATTATGCTATACCACATGTCACATAACTGGCTTCACTGAAGTTACATGGAAAATTTCCATGTCTATAGTTCATTTTATTCTTGAAATGAATGCAGACATACAAACGATCAGACAGAAAATAAATTTGTAGTTCCCCAGCACACAGTAGAGAAAATATGTCAGCCTACAGAGTGATAGACTTAAATTATAATGGCAAATCCCATATATAGACATTCACATTCATCGGAACTTATTATTGTCCATGTAAAAATGAAGTTCGTGCAAAATTTCAAGTCCATAGCTCAATTCATTCTTTAGGTATCTGGTGGAAAACAGGCACATAGATACCGGGAAATAGATAAGACAGACAGATAAGAGGAATTTTTCCAGGAATTGTAATGATAGATAAGCAAAACATACAAAATGTAAAGGTTATAGCTCAACTAGTTCTCAAGATTTCACCCTGACTTATAGGCTTTACTAATACTCAGCCAAATCCCATGGAGTGACATGCACCAGTGGCTAAAAGATAACTAATTGAAATTTGAAATAAAAATTGAAATTTAGAATTTATGGTAGATCAATAAGACAGTTTAGTCATGGGTGTTTATGTTAGTTGCTTGATAAGAATTGGATGAGAGCCAAAAGTATAAAATAGCATCCACAAAAAGGTCCAAAAAGTCCAATTGTATTAAACTTATTTAGAAAAATAGTTAATAACAAATAATAAAAATGACTTCAAATCTAAATTATAATTCTAATATAAACCGAAGGACAACATTGTTTCCTAGGATTTTTCCGGAGATTTGCCATTGTTCAGTGAAACAAACAAAAAATCAGTAACACTACGTTTTGAGATCTGCAATCTAATCTTTTATTCAGTAAATAACTAACCTCCATCATCAAAAATAAACTTCAAACAAAGAATGGTTTCCTACCTAAGAAAATTCACCACTACTGCTCTTACTGATTTAGTTGAACATATTATCAATAACATAGAAAAGGGAAATACCAGTACATTCTTTGATCTGAGTAAGTATTTGATTGTTTGTATTATCAATGGTTAAAATACATTCTCTGGGAATTAAGGACACAGTATTGCAGTGGTTCACATACTACCTAAGTGAAAGGAAGTAAGTATTGACAATACAGCAAACGATCAATGGAGAAACCAGAACAGCAACTTGCTGACACTCGAGGTGTGCCCCAGGGTTCGGTGTTAGGTCCTGTATTATTAATTATATTGTTTACATGTGACTTTACTGATTATATTGATTAATATTATTACCCAGTAATATTGTGTTGATGATACTATTCTGATATAATAACCTTCAAACAAAGGACTATTCTGATCATTGCCCACAGGTCAACTGAACTTCTCAAACACATCATCTTTGGAAGGAACAAAGAGAATTTACAATCCAACATGACTCTTCAATTTACTGTTCAACAAAATACCTTGGACTGCTGTTAGATGATGATTTTTCATGAGGTATTCATATTGATGATTTGTTCCATTGACTCAACACCTCACTGTTTGCTGTGAGAAGAATCAATTCCATTAGTACCACCATAGAAGCTACCAAAATAGTTGATTGTACACTCTTTGAAAGCAGAGCAAGACATGAAATTACCTTTGGGGAGCATCCTCAAACAACAACCTTCAGCAAATTATAGTCCTGCAGTAAAGGGAGTAAGAATTATGGCAAATCTTCCATCACGGGACAGCTGTAGAGATGTATACAAAAACCTAAATAAACTTACCAACATATCTCTCCACAAATTTGAAGTCATCATGTACTTACTCTGTTAACTCCAATTTAACCAGAAACAGTCACCATGGACAAACAACTAGAAATGGACTTGACTTCAATCTACCAGCTGATAGAACTGCACTATTTGCCAAGAAACCATTGTATGCATGGTTGTAAGCAAGACTGTTCAGTGCTCTTGCCGAACTTAAACGAATCGAAGGAAAGAAGCACAAATCAGTCCTGCATTGCAGGCTTGGGAAGATATCAATTTACACCATCAACGGATTTCTGGGCTATACGAATAACTTCCTCAGCTAAGTAACAATAGAACTCTCAAAAAATTAATGTTTTTCCTTATGTCTTTTATTTTCACTCTTGTTACATGGTGCCTGTTCTGAACTTGTTTATGAATAAAGTTTTGTGTATTCTGTAATTTTTGGTTTATTTAGACCAGAATCTGCTTTGCACTTAGTCCTAAAAGGACCTTTAAGGTTGGGGATAGGAGCCACCCCCTGTCAAGATCCTTTGGGGAGAGATAGTGGACTCTATATCTCAGTCATGTCATCCTAGAAGAAGGGGATGCTAGTGCTGTTCCAGCCTAAATGGGGTAGGGGAAGGTACCTCATGATTTAGGCTTCGAGCCAGCATAGTATTCAACACTAAGTAAGCTCCACCAACACAAACCGTCAATGTCCACAAGACGAGACCACCAATCTACGCTTTTACCTCAATATCAACATTTTTGGTTAGTGATGTGCCATTCCTAGATATCCATGGTGTTGCCCAGATAAAAAATACATTGGTTGTTCAGTACTCAGTGCAGGTTCAACTGAAAGGTATAAGCCAGCCAGAAGTAATACAAAGAGTTACAGGTTCTTGAAAAATTTAACAATGGGACACTTCAAGTTGAGTTAAGGTCTTCATAGAAGTTTACAACAGTATGTTCATAAATTTGATCAATTAAATATTCAAAGTAAAATCTGGATTTAGAAGGTTTTTAAATGTTCAGCTACTGCATTAATTATCAAAATAAAATGCGTTCCAGTGTCCAAAATTGTGGCAAGAGGAAACGATAAGGTTGTTTCCTCAAAATAAAATTCTGTGATCAGGTTGTTTAGTTATAAGCATACTGTCTTTCTTCAAGCCTGATATTAGCATGTTTTCTTCAGGATGTAACAGGAAACAGTTTCCATTCAACTAGCTTCAAAAATGAGGCAGGAATTTCATGTTCAAGCCAAATCACAGGTTGGAAAAAGTACACAATCACACTGTACTGTTTGTTACAAAGGGAAGTCAAGTAATGGTTGTAATGAAACAACCTTGAGTGTTTTCCACATAAGAACAATATTAAAGCCCATGCACTTTTACACACTTATTTTTAATCATAGCGTTATTGGAGATATCTTAATTTAGATATATTATATGAAACCACTTCCAAAGGCTTCTAAAGCTCACTCTGTACATACTTTTTGAACATTTAAACGTAAAGAATTTATTATAATCTTTAAGATTTTTTCTAATTTTTTAAATCTTTAACTCTGTCAATAAAACTAGAAATGTAATGAAATGAAACATTAGTGTCATGATATTATATAACAACAATTTCAAATTAGATTTTAGCAATAAATTAAAATTTGTATTATCAATGATATAACTAAAGTGGTAATAGGATATGTTGGAAAATTATGCATATATTAAATTATTGTTATATGTCAGGTACAGAACTTATTTTATAAAATGAGTAAGATACTAGTAATTAAAATAAATACATTTATGATTAATACTTAATGTTAGTGACTATAAAAACAAATTGATGAAATATCATTTCATGTTTAGTTATTTTTAAACTGATACAAAACATGAACCGAAAAAAATCATGAAGTACAGGTAAACATTATAAATCTTAAATTTATACATATTTCCATCCCTGTGTAATCACCATAAACACATAAGTTAGTGCCTTGAGCAGAATCTGTCTTGGCCAATCGCTTCAGATAAATATTCTTAACACTCAAACTGGTAGTAATTTTTTCCTCACATGTCAGTCCATTTTTGAGTGTTCTGTATCCGTTCTTCAAACATTTTGTAAAAAAAATACGTTTTCACAATAAACCTATACGTGTAATACATTTTTCTAGGAAAATATGGAGATAATTATGGCATACAAAAACTATATATAAACCATAAAAATAATGAGTACACTATTTTTTTTAAGTGAAGGAACTGTCGCTATTAAAGTGTGATAATATTATAAGTATTAGAATCTGAGATGGAAAATTTATTCTTCATTTTATCTAGTTTTAGAAGATATATAATTGTATCCAGGTTCGCTTGAAGAAAAATGATATATATTGTAAAAACCACAAACAGCACACGGAAAGCTAAATTTGTTATTATGGGTACAATCATTTTCAAAAATTTGCAAAAATACAATTCTTACACTCAATGTTTCCAAAATTTAGAAAATTATATGCACTACAAAACAACAAATAAATAACCAATTTCTAAATGTTTTTAATTTTGGAAAAATGGTAGGACAGACATAAATTTGTTACTATGGATACAATTATTTTAAACAATTAACAAACAAATTTATATACAGGGTGAATTTAAGTTAGTGTCGAAAAATTTTTTGGGTGATACTACTCAGTATTATAGACCGAAAATATGAAAAATAAAAAATCCCTATCCCATCTATCTTTTAACTACGACCAATTTAAATATTTTGTTAAAAAATCATGTTTTTGTTTCAATAAAACTCAATTTCCCTCCATTTATTTTTTATGTTTTTTTAAATTCTGAATCCATTTTGAAATCTACACAAAATTTTACATGGGAATAATGGAGAAAAACAGTCTTGAAAATAAGTTTGATACAAACAAATTGCTAATAAATCAAATTCTTAAGTTTTCGGCAAAAACATTAAAAAGATATTAGACCCGAGCAATTAAATGAAGTTACTTCTGAAGAGAGGCCAATTACCACAAAAAACTTGCCCATTTTGTGGGCTTTAAAAATAACATAATGCAACGTTACTTTTATTTTCATCTTCTAGTCTGGTTATTAAAGAATCAGTATTGGAAAACAAGGTCTACTTAAAAAATCACTGTGCCAAATAACCAGTCAAATTGTGTTTAATTCAATAATAAATCAAAGATAGGATAAAAACACATAAAGAACAGTTACAAAAAAAGAATAATCATAAAAGTAAGTAATCTACAAACTGTTTTCAAATTGCCTGCCTCCGTTTTTAAAAATGACATAATGCATTGTCATATCTTATCAGTTTTTACTCCTGACTATCTTATCTCTACAATCACAAGTATGAAAAAGTATACCCCATTTTTTCAGGTTTTATTTTGTCTTTCAGCTGACTTTACCCCATTTTTCAGGTTTATTTTGTCGTTTTTGTCTTTCAGCTGACTTTACCTCTATCCACTTAAAAATAGTTATTTGAGTCGTAGCGTAGCTATCATGGATTTCACATCGAGATAGTATGCAGAGATGCAATTTTGTATATGGTTTTTGTGGCGGGAATGCTGCCTCAGGCTGCTCAGAGAGAATTACCACGCTCGTACCCAGAACGTAGAGGTCCTAGTGATAAAGTTTTTTTACGAGCTACATTCAGTCGTTTGTTGGAGAGAGGAACAGTTCACTAGGCAGCGTAATGAGGTAGGGTCCTGTGTTCTTCGAGATGTTGGCTTAGACGAACGAGTTCTAGATTTAGTTCAAGAAAATCCTGAGGGTCAGCAGCCGACAACTTGCCAGAGAAGTTGGTGTTTCTCAGAGTAAAGTGTTAGGAATTCTTACACGAAAATAACTTCCACCCCTATCACTTTACAAAGGTTCAAGCATTACAACCAAATGACTTTGGTCCAAGAGTAGAGTTCTGTCGCTGGGCACTGCTCAATAGTGATATTGAACAATATCATTTTTTTGAGAAACATTTTGTACACTAATGAGTCTACCTTCACTAGGGCTGGTTTTTTTTAACACGCATAACTTGCACCATTGGTGCCGAAACAAAATCCCATGGCTTCAAGAGAAAGTTCCTTTCAAAGACGTTTTCATCTCAACGTATGGGCAGGAGTCATCGGAAACCAAACTTGTGGATCCCCACATTTTTCAAGGAACCTTAAATAGTGGAGTTTACTTGGACTTTTTTACAGCATACCTTGCCCACCACTTCTGGATGACTTGATTTGGACCACAATCAGAGGGACAACATAGTTTTCCAACAGGACGGTGAAGTGCGTTTATTTTTTCAGCAATGAAGTGCGTCAGTGGTTAACGGACAATTACGCGACATGGATAGGTCGCGCTGGAACTGTAGCTTGGCCGGCCAGATCTCCTGACCTATCTCCTATGGACTTCTTTGTTTGGGGGACTATGAAATAGGAAGTTTACTCGACCACTGTAAAACTCTGAGGATGACTTAAGAAACCCGGATTGAGTTAGCTGCCCAAATAGTGCGTAACAAGTTATCTTTGAACGTGACGGTTTAGGGCCATGAGAAAAGCGTGCGAGAGCCTGCATTAGAAACGGAGGCAGGCAATTTGAAAACAGTTTGTAGATTACTTACTTTTATGATTATTCTTTTTTGTAACTGTTCTTTATGTGTTTATCCTATCTTTGATTTATTTATTGAATTAAACACAATTTTGACTTGGTTATTTGGCACCGTGATTTTTTAAGTAGACCTTGTTTTTCCAATACTGATTCTTTAATAACCAGTAGAATAAGATGAAAATAAAAGTAACGTGTTGCATTATGTTATTTTAAAAGCCCACAAAATGGGCAAGTTTTTTGTGGTATTGGCCTCTCTTCAGAAGTAACTTCATTTAATTGCTCGGGTCTAATATCGTTTTAATGTTTTTTTGCCGAAAACTTAAGAATTTGATTTATTAGCAATTTGTTTGTATCAAACTTATTTTCAAGACAGTTTTTCTTCCATTATTCCCATGTAAAATTTTGTGTAGATTTCAAAAATGGATTCAGAAATTTAAAAAACATAAAAAAAGAAATGGAGGAAATTGAGTTTTATTGAAACAAAACATGATTTTTTAACAAAATATTTAAATTGGTCGTAGTTAAAAGATAGATGGGATAGGGATTTTTTATTTTCATATTTTGGTCTATAATACTGAGTAGTATCCACCCAAAAAATTTTTTCGACACTAACTTTAAATTCACCCTGTATATAGTTTTACACTAAATATTTCAAAAATAAACCAAAATGATATAGCTCAAAATACAGCTATAAAAAACTATAAATCAACATTATAACAAACCATACCCACCCATGGTATATCACTAATTTTCAAAATGGCTAGATGAAGATGATCTTTCTGGCAGGATTTATGACATAAAATTTACCAAAATATAAAAAAACTGTCACCATTGAGATCAGCAATTCTTCCTGTTTGAAATGGTATATAAATATTGGTGGTAGTGTTGATTTATTACTATATGAACTGGCAAAACACATGCGTGGGTGTCAGATCGACATTATAATGTTGATTTCCACTTGTAAAATCGACATTAAAATGTTGATTGCTAGTTCCAGGGTTAAATTTTGTCTTAATTTAGGAATGATTTTGAATTTAGGAAGTGATAGTGTAGAAGAAGGAATTCCATAATTGGTAAGCCAAAATGGCAAAAAAAACCATCAGAAAAACCATGGTAAAAATCAGAAACTATCACGTTTTTACTTTAAATGTGTTCAATTTGTGTTACAGTTGTTACATAAGAGGATAAAAAATAATTTTTGACTACCACTAACCTTTTATGTCTTACTTTTGTCTGCCTTTACCTCACTTTTTGTAGTTTTTGTAGACAAGGATGGTACCGGATCTTTTCTACGGCTGTCACTAGTTTCTTGCAGAGGGATGGTTTCTTTCTTGTTGTGTACCAATTGCTCCGCTGTATTTATGTTTTCAACTGCCGCTGAAGGTGGTCTTCTAGATCTGCAAGACAAGTTTGAAGATTTCTTTCTAAACACCATAACTTTAACCGAAGGTGATAGTTTCAAGTTAGGTTTTTGTGGTTTTCTTGGTTTTTCAGACATTTTACAGAAATTTATGTGACCTCTTGTTTAAAAACTAAAAATGCAAGGGACACATTGCTACTGGTTGTTTAGAAATAAGAACATATGGTTGATGATAAAGTAGTGTAAACAAATTCCTCCAAGATGTGCCTTTAGAATAGTTTCACCAACACTCTGGTTGATTAGTATTAAGAACACGAAATCTGAGTGACCAGTTTTTGTTCTTAATCAGTTTGACTAGTGCTATTATTGTTGATCAGTTTGTTGGTAAAATGTTGGTGGTTTTAAGAATATTTTTAAAACTCAGTAACTTCTGAGTTCTAAAAACAATGCATGTTTATGTCCCATTGTAAATCTATTTTTGTTTTATGTGTTTATGACACTTAAACTTTTTCTAAAGCTATGGACTGAAAACTTTGCCTTTGGAAAAATTGAATGATTAATGTACTGTATGCATGCTGTGTAGACTTATTAGATGCAAAATGAATAGGAGAACTAAACTCATTTGCAAGAAAATGCAAAGTAATGAAATCATTCATGACAGAAGAAGGCTCATAAATTTTTCAAAATGTAAAATAATAAAATCATTTATGGCAGAATTAGACTCATAGACTCAATTTTGGAACAATTCTCAAGATTCTATGTGGGACTCCATATTTTTAATTTACATGCTAGTTTGTTTGGATCATCTTATCCATTTCATCTGGCTTAAGATTTGCAACAATGGTTTGGAATCTTACCCTCCCCCACCAGGTTTTTGACATATTCAGCTGTGCCTGTAACAACTCTCCAGCATAGCTTAGAAATAAGTCTCAGAAAATTATTAACCTCATTTCTTCATAGTCTAAGATACTTCCAGCAAAATGAAGACCTCATTTTTTACATTCACAGCCATTTAGCTTGATTGAAGAGCACAGGAAGCATACTTATTAAGAGCCAGCAGTACTGGCGACCATCTTGATTTTAGTCCCATGTTCACATTCATCCCAACATCAAACACTTCATTCTAAAATTGTGGGAGAAACCTCATTTTAAAGATATAATAATTCATATACATCCAAATGTTTTTAGATTTTTTGATATTTTTAGTGCTTTTTCAGAATAAAATCTCAAACTTGTGTGTACATTATTGTTTGAATACTCACACAGTATATACTCAAAATAGGGACATAAAAATGTTGAGGTTTAACGGTCATATGCAGGCCCGTACTCAGACCAGTTTTTTTTTTTAGACAATTTTACCGGAGCAGGCCCCACCACACATCTATTTGAAGGCACCTTGTCGACAGACGGTGACGGGGTTTAGCTGAATATATTCTCCGAGGTCCGCCAACGCTGAGTACGGCCCTGGTCGTATGATATAAAACTCAAGGTCATTTCTCTACAGCCGGCTCTTAAGTTTCAGTCATGTTTAACCATAATCATATTTTAAACCTGCAGACAGCTGTTTAATCAAGTGCATAGATGTAACTGATATTTCTGATAGAAACTCAAAGTGGAGGTTCTCAAAATCAGTGAGAATATCCCCGTCTGCACTTTTATTAACGATGGATTAAGGTTTCCATTCTCAGTTTAGATTTACAAACTTTTTCTCCGACTCAAATAAGTTAAATTGCAGTGACAACCTCTTTAGAACAACCTCCGAGGAACATATGTTTTTTTTATTCCCTTAGGACAAGAAGCTTATAAATTTATGAGCTATGAAATTATAGCTAGGTGCAATTGCACGCACCTAGTCCTATAAGGATTTTTGCACTGCTTCTGGAGTGATAGGATATTCTGGATGGGTAAGGTTTGTTGGTGGGGGCTGCTTCTTATTGAGATCCACGAGGTAGAATTTAGAACATATTATAATACTGTATGCCTGGATTTTCAATAGCTAAGCTTACTGCTATGTAAATTTATATTTACGCTATTCTTATAAACTGTAGCCTGTATATGTGAATACAGAAATTTTGAATTGAAATATTTCACAAATAATGCCCAGGGAAGCATCATATCAAGTCTAATTCCCCTTTGCAGTGTTACTCAATACTGCTACATATCTACAGTTTAGCATTGTTCTTAACTATAAAGGTCTCATTTCATTGACTCGTTAAAACTTATTCATGAAGAATAGATAACACTATCAAACCATATCTAGTTGTATATACATTATAATGAAAGACTGTTGTGGTCAAACGTCGTCAAAAAATGTCTCCATTACTTAAGCTTTCAAGTGAGTGAGTTATAAGTACTATGTTATGAAAATCAGCTGTCTTTGGAAACTTTGTCATTTTTATTTTTTAAATTTATTTTATTGCTGGTAGAATTTGTTATGGAATGGATTAAAGTTTGAACAAACGGAAATGGTATTTTTCAACTTAAAACAAAGTTACATTGAGATAAAATGGATTTACAGAAATTAAACAGTAAACATAAATATTGAGAATAAATAAACAGCTGTTTTAAGACAGAAAAGATATGATAATACACCCCAACATTCACTTCTCCTTTATTTAAAAATAGTCTCTGAGATATGTAGGAGCCCTTCTTACTCTGGAGGAGCGACGGAATGTTAACTGCTCTAGGGGATGTGTTAACTGTGGAGTCGTCATAGGGGAAGGATTGTCATTTTCAAGATGGATTATGGAACTATCATTAGGTTCAATATGGGCTCCCTTTTGCTGATTATATTCAATTCATAGCTAATCGTTCTCCTTGTTTGGGGTGAGTTACAATCTTGATTTGTGTTTGTGGATTTAACATCAGAGTCTGAGGATGCTGGTACGATCAAAAGTCCCTCATTTTGTAGAATAGCTTCAGGTGGCGCTGCAAGGTGACAGGTTAATGTAAAACTGCTTCTCTCCCATCGTTGTACGTCATACGAGCATATTCCAGGTTAGCTTCAACTTCTCAACCAGAGATTCGTATTTGTTACTTCGCACTTGTCTTCTGACCAGTACCGGACCAGGATTCATCAGCTACTGCTGTCCTAAAAAAAGACCTTGGATATTTGAAAAGGCGTTTGTGTGGAGTTTCATTTGTGGCAATACATAATTGCGAAGTCTACGTACTTTTTCTCTTATACTTAGCCGTTTAACAATAAAAACAATTACAGTTTTTTTGCCATTCTTATTGAAAAATTCAAAGGCAAATAAAAACGTCCGGAAGTAAGCTGCGTTGTGAACGTGTTAAAGACCCAGGTTCCAGTCCCAGCTTGGACATGATGTTTTCTAATGTTAACAAATGATTATCAGAGTCATGCCTGAATTAATGTGATGAATAGTATTGGACCAGACCTACAGATCGTATATCCACAAAACATAAATACAAAATGAAAAAAAATGCAATATGAAAGAAAGCCAAAGTTAAAATATAACTATGATATATGAGCCACCAGAAGGATTACCTGTAGACAATCATCTATAGTTAATGTGGTTCAATTGATTTAAGGTTACAAATATTCTTTTGTTAAATCCATAGCTTTTTAAGGTAACATCCTTGAATATAGCAAAAGTAGAAACAATTTTCTATCACTCTACGTGAAATTGCAGGGATTTAAAGTATAAAATTTTGACCGTTTTGTAATCAGGCCCAAATAAAACAGCTGAAAAAAATTTAAAATTTAACAATATGTACATGACTTTAAGCATCGGGAGTGACATGGTTTTTATCCATTTATGAATTAAGAATATTGTGTTTTTTTAATTTATTTTTAATAACATTACATTTTTATGAATAAAAAATTTTGTCACTCTGAAGCTATAAGTTATGTACATGTTCTAAAAATTAAATTTTTATCTCTAGCCATTTTTATTTAAGCCTGCTAACAAAATGCCAATAATGATTCCACACCAAAAAATTTTTCTATTTTTTCTGTATCCAAGAAAGTCATGTTAAAGCACTATAAATGTAACATGAAAACTTGCCAAATCCAAAATTTATTGTACCACATTAATTCAGTTACTACCTATATAAGCAAATCCACAAATATTCGTGGGTAATTGACATTTCAAAATCAGGTAATTATTCTGGATAAATAACAATTAATAAGTTTGAGAGCACAAATAACTCAAAACACGTTGATAGTGTATTTATTTGTCAGTTTCAAACTACATTGGAATCCTCTCCTTCACTCAATTGACTTCATTGTGTATTTTTTAATTGGGTTGCTTGGAAACTGTTAGGTTGCTGGGCGACAATCATTTTTGTCTAGCAACCAAGGAATCACCAACACTGTAAATTATCAGACACTGTTCTCCAAAGCTGAGCATCTACAGTTCAATATGGATCTTACTGAAAGCATGGCTACTGATGGCAGAGAACCTTGTTCCAGCAAAATTGAAGACACTATGTTTAATAAATATGTATATAATAATGGAACAGTTAATTGTATATGAATACATTATTGCTATTTATATTTCAAGGAGCAATAATATTTTTAAAATTTACTTATGTGTAGTGAAAATGTATTACCAAATTTAACAGCTGTCATTTGTGATGTCATTAGAGTTTGTTTTCATTACTTCCAAGACATTCTAAATTTCAAGTGCTACATGTTTATATAACCATGCTTTCACATCACGGTCTAAAAAGGAGTAAGAAACGAAAATCTAACAGTGTTACAACTAACAGTAAAGTTAAAAAAATTTCAAATATCTTAGAAACTCAAGCTATAGAGGATTACAAAAGTGAAACAGAGCCAGAATTCAAAATTCACAGTGGAGTACATGAGTACAATGTCAAAAGGCTCTCCGGAGTTTTTGTTGTTAAACCGTGTTCTTTTGGAAGTACAGGATTATTAACTAAGAAAAGCTCAACAGTTGTAATGAAATCATCTAAGACCGAAGAAGAGAGGCCACCAAAGAAATTATCAACTTCAGTTGTTGGTTATAAATCTCAGGTAAGAATGAAGAATGTTTTACCTTCCTTGCAGTTTTATATTTAATTATTTTCAAGACATTTAAATAATCAGTAGTGTTTTATGTGTATATATTTATATATATATATATATATATAATATATATATATATATATATATATATATATATATATATAAAAGGAGCAAGTATTTTTTGCAATTCAATGTTTACTGAAATGAAATAAGGCTATTGCCATTTATACAAATTTAATGTAAATAAAAGTCATTTGACAGGTATTTGGTCTTCTGATCATATGTTAGTTTGGTTATTTAAATGCATATGTGACAGATACAGCCGTATACAAAATAATTGAATCGTAAAAAGTGAGGGCTCTGTGATGTAATGGTAGCACATTCACCCGGCAAGTGAGAGATCCGGGTTCGAGTCCCGGCGGAGTAAGTACTTTTTGCGATTCAATGTTTATTGAAATTATATATATATATATATATATATACAGGGTGAGTTTTTTAAAGTGATCCAATAGCTAACTTTTTAATTACACGACTTAGCACCACACTTTAAATTTGGAACTTGCTCAATTTTAAGTTTCACTCAGGGATACACTTTCAAATTTTTTGAAGATGGCCGCCATTTTCCAATATGGCGGTCAACTTTAAAATCTCTTATGGAACACCCTGTATTTTATGTTGTTTTTAGATTCTACTCAACAAAATAATACATTTTTGCTTTTGAGAGTTTTTCAATATCTCTAATGGTTCAGGAGCTACGTGGACTGGAAGTTTTCATAATTTTTGCCAATATGGCGGCCAACTTTAAAATATTTTATGGAACACCCTGTATTTTATGTTGTTTTTATATTCTACACTACAAAATAAGACATTTTTTGCATTTTAGAGTTTTTCTATATCTCTAATGGTTTCAGGCGCTACGTGTTCTGCAAGTTTTTATCATCAGTCCGAAAAAATCCGAAAACTTGCAGTCCACGTAGCTCCTGAACCATTAGAGATATTGAAAAACTCTCAAAAGCAAAAATGTATTATTTTGTTGAGTAGCTATTTAAAAAGTTAGCTATTGGATCACTTTAAAAAACTCACCCTGTATATATATGCACAGTTTATAGAGTGACAAAAAGGTTAAACACAGGTTTAAGAATTCACAATGGTAACATGAGTTCATTTATATACAATTGACCATATCCTTTACTAGCAATAACTTCAAGATATGTTTATAGGTGAATAGGTTTCAGGTAAAAGCATAGTTCATATTCTAGGAGTAGAAGTTATCCAGTGCATACAAGGCTTGATCTAGCACCCAGTAAAAAATGACTCGAATTATGTGCCTGGTATTCACTTTCTTCAGATGTTCTGGAAGCATCTTGAACAGTTTTATTCCAACACATGATTTTTTTCAAATAACCTGTTCTGTGGACTGGAAGAGTAGTCTTCTGCTGGTCTGGTAAAATGACTATGCAAGTATTTTGTCTTGGAGTACCCTTGGCTATGTAAACGTGATTATATGGATATAACCATCAGTAGATTAAGGTACTTGAAAAAGTCTTAAAACTCTCTGTAGGTCCTATTTGTGTCATGGTTCTGTTTCTTTGTACAATGTCAGAACTCAATGCATACATTTATCTGAAGAACCAGTCCAAATCTTATAGAGGTGGCTTTCCAATAGTGCATGACCCAATTTTCTCATGATCACAACTAGTATGACTAATAATGGATTTCGTTTTCTCTATTAATTTTTAGAAAACCCAGGATGTGCTCTTGTACTTTGCAAATTGGTCTATATCCTCCAATTTTTATTCCATCAAAACTAGTATGGCTAACAATGGATTTCTTTTACAGTGGAGAAAAGTATTCTTTATTAATTTTTAGAAAACCCAGGATGTGCTCTTGTACTTTGCAAATTGGTCTATATCCTCCAATTTTTATTCCATCAAAACTAGTATGGCTAACAATGGATTTCTTTTACAGTGGAGAAAAGTATTCTTTATTAATTTTAAGAAAACCCAGGCTGTGCTCTTGTACTTTGCAAATTGGTCTATATCCTCCAATTTTTATTCCATCAAAACTAGTATGGCTAACAATGGATTTCTTCTACAGTGGAGAAAAGTATTCTTTATTAATTTTAAGAAAACCCAGGTTGTGCTCTTGTACTTTGCAAATTGGTCTATATCCTCCAATTTTTATTCCATCAAAACTAGTATGACTAACAATGGATTTCTTCTACAGTGGAGAAAAGTATTCTTTATTAATTTTAAGAAAACTCAGGTTGTGCTCTTGTACTTTGCAAATTGGTCTATATCCTCCAAGTTTTATTCCATCAAAACTAGTATGACTAACAATGGATTTCTTTTACAGCGGAGAAAAGAATTCTTTATTAATTTTAAGAAAACTCAGGTTGTGCTCTTGTACTTTGCAAATTGGTCTATATCCTCCAAGTTTTATTCCATCAAAACTAGTATGACTAACAATGGATTTCTTTTACAGCGGAGAAAAGAATTCTTTATTAATTTTAAGAAAACTCAGGTTGTGTGCTCTTGTACTTTGCAAATTGGTCTATATCCTCCAATTTTTATTCCATCAAAACTAGTATGACTAACAATGGATTTCTTCTACAGTGGAGAAAAGTATTCTTTATTAATTTTAAGAAAACTCAGGTTGTGCTCTTGTACTTTGCAAATTGGTCTATATCCTCCAAGTTTTATTCCATCAAAACTAGTATGACTAACAATGGATTTCTTTTACAGCGGAGAAAAGAATTCTTTATTAATTTTAAGAAAACTCAGGTTGTGCTCTTGTACTTTGCAAATTGGTCTATATCCTCCAAGTTTTATTCCATCAAAACTAGTATGACTAACAATGGATTTCTTTTACAGCGGAGAAAAAGAATTCTTTATTAATTTTAAGAAAACTCAGGTTGTGCTCTTGTACTTTGCAAATTGGTCTATATCCTCCAATTTTTATTCCATCAAAACTAGTATGACTAACAATGGATTTCTTCTACAGTGGAGAAAAGTATTCTTTATTAATTTTAAGAAAACTCAGGTTGTGCTCTTGTACTTTGCAAATTGGTCTATATCCTCCAATTTTTATTCCATCAAAACTAGTATGGCTAACAATGGATTTCTTTTACAGTGGAGAAAAGTATTCTTTATTAATTTTAAGAAAACCCAGGCTGTGCTCTTGTACTTTGCAAATTGGTCTATATCCTCCAATTTTTATTCCATCAAAACTAGTATGGCTAACAATGGATTTCTTCTACAGTGGAGAAAAGTATTCTTTATTAATTTTAAGAAAACTCAGGTTGTGCTCTTGTACTTTGCAAATTGGTCTATATCCTCCAATTTTTATTCCATCAAAACTAGTATGGCTAACAATGGATTTCTTCTACAGTGGAGAAAAGTATTCTTTATTAATTTTAAGAAAACTCAGGTTGTGCTCTTGTACTTTGCAAATTGGTCTATATCCTCCAATTTTTATTCCATCAAAACTAGTATGACTAACAATGGATTTCTTTTACAGCGGAGAAAAGTATTCTTTATTAATTTTAAGTAAACTCAGGTTGTGCTCTTGTATTATTCAAATTGGCTTTTGGTTCCTGGAATATTCTATTTGTTTATCTGTTTCACTTTAACAATAGGAGACGGCTATGATTAAAAATAATAAATTTGTCTTTAAATGTAGCTTCTATTTTTGCAGAAAACCAATTTAAATTCTCATGGAAAATGTATTTCACATGAAACAAACCCAATTCAGAGAGCCAGTACACATCACAGCATGACTAAATACATCATGAAGGAGGATCAAAACACGAGTAATACAAATAAAAAATGTAGAGAGTTACTGAATTTAGTCCATCAAGCAATTAAAGTAAGTTATGTCCACTTATAATATATAAGTTTTCAACATTAACATTTCACTTGGTTTAATTAAAAATTGTTTTTTAAGAAAACAGTCACAGATCTATGGATTGTGGATTAATTAGATTAATTTTTCGTGGTTTGATGTTATTTTGCTGTAATTAAATTATCTACATTTCTAAAAATATACTTTGTGTAAGATATTAGTTTAAGACATGTTCCTCGACCACCATCTTTAAAATATTTGTCTGATTTAAGATGCAGAAAATATTTAGTATTGGAAACAGTAGAAGAGCATTTTCTCCAATTCGGAAAGCTTTAAAAGCTCGAGGATGGATTGAAAAGTGTTGTAAGTATTTAATATATGTATTTTTTTTTAAATTAATTATCTCAAACTAGACCACACTGTTTAGTCCATCAATACCAACAGGCATTCAATACCACATGGACTACTAAACCTTCAAGTTTTTGATACTTCAAGTTGAATTCAATTTTGCATTACGTCACAGTAATTTCAAAGGAATCATATTTAATAGTTTCTGAAAGCCATATCAAAATATCAAAATAAAATATTGTAAAATAAAACAAATATATGTAGAATATACATCAGTCCAAATGACCTGATGGTAACATTTTCCATCTATATGCAGAATATATTGCTTATGCTTACAAAAATGTAACACAAGCATCTTCATTTAACATTTTTATGATTTCTGGATATATATATATATATATATATATATATATATATATATATATATATATATATCTTGCACCATGTGCTAAGCAATTCTTTAAATCAGGTAGGTCAAAATTAAATTCAGTGCCCATTACAAAAGTATAATAGAGGTATCACAATGAAAATTACTCATTACCAGATTAAAAATTATATAATAAAAACATGATACAATAATGCAATGATCTAATTAATATTTACTGTGATAAAATAAAAATTGAATAAAAATATCCTTTATTAATTAGAGTCAGGGCTTTCAAGCCCTCTCTGTAAAAAAAAACAAACAAACATTACGAATTAGCTATTATTAAATTCTTATTTCCAGAAATAAATAATGAATATATGAGTACAAATCATTGGAGTACAAAACATTAAAATGTTAAATACTGCAACCATTTCATATAGGTAATTATTCATGGCCAAAATATAATTTTTTCATATACAATTGATTTTCTTCATTTTCTACACTTTTAGTTATATGTGTATAATAACATACAGTAAAAAAATTACAATCAATACTTAAACAGTTAAGAAGCAAAAGAAGTTGGTGCCTGAAAAACAAGAGAGAAAATCTATATGGCAAATAACAGTGATGCGATAAAACATCCACAATAATACAGGATGGTTATATTATACATTATAAAGCAATTCCAGTATATATTCTGATAATGTATAATGCAATGACATTAGTATAGGTGAGAGAGACTAAAGTAAAATTAAAATAAATATATGAAATAATAATTGAAATTAACTTGTTAGTAAAAATGACATAAATATATGTCACACAAGATAAGCTAGTATCTAGAATAAAATATTGGGTTACCTCATGTTTACAATATAAATGTTAAAAAACTTATAAATTGCCTCATTTTATATTCCCTGGTTGCTCAGTTTTAGTTGCAGTACTTGTATTTTAAGGAAATATCATAAACTAATAAGTAGTGTTGATTAGTTTATATTCTATTTGTTTTAAAAACTAATTATGTTTAATATGTTCACACTACCATAGCTACAAGGACATAGGCAGTGAGGGGGTCCAAGGGGTCCAGATCCTCCCCAGTTTTCAACAATTATTATTATTTAAATAATTCAGTATTACTGACGTGTACTGCTGAAAGATCATTCTCAACAAAGAAACAGGTCAAGAACTTTTTGAGGAACAAAATGGGGTCTTACTGTCTGTCCACTATGGGAAAATATCAGTTGTCTGAAACCTTCCCTCAAAAGTTTTTCCTGGCTATGCTCTTGCATAGCAAAGATTGATTAACCAAATCAAAGCAAAAATATGTATTGTATTAAAGTAAACATAATAATTATTATTATTTATATTTTGTAAAATTGTTTGTTTGATTATTCTTTTAACTAAATTAAAAATATTGTATTTATGGGGAAAATTCCTCCAAAAAGAACTCAACTATTAGCATTTCATTTGTAGAAAACATGAAACACAGAAATTACATTGGAGCACAGTTCAAAGCACAATGCTACTATGGCCAGACCTAGTTTGTATACACTACTGTTTACTGGGTATCCTCAAACAAAATAGAAATCTATTTACTTGTCTATTACTTGTGTCTAGGATAAGATTGTCCTTGATCTAATTAATTTTTTTCTTATTAAACTTTAAAATAATTGGGCACTTAAAAGTACATTACAAGTACTATTTCTTAATTTATACAATTCTTATTCATATACTGTAGCAACTTCTCAAACAATAAACAACTCAGTGCTGTATTGTTACTATTTAAAATTTTAATTATTAATCATGATTGAACAGGTTTCAACATTCTTTTCTTTGAAATTCTAGATTGACTGAAACCCTTGTTTTAGCTGCTGAAGTATTAGTTGAAGAAGACACGCACACAAAAACTTCAGAAATTATTAACCGCCTCCTCAAAGAATGTGATGCTAACTTTATCTGGGTCATTAACAGCATTGACTTTGGGAGTGTACGAGACAGTACAATTGTCAGCAGATTTCCGAAAAGCAACCATTTCACTACTAAGGTATTCGTTTTACAGTAGAATTCTAAGATAACGTAATCAGATCAAATCATGTTACACTGCAATTGCTGTTTCGATTTGAATCTCTAAAGTTTTTCTCCATCATTTAACTTAGTGTAAATAATAAATCCAGTTTACCTTTTTTGTGTACTTTGTTGATTTTATTCACTAACAATCTTACACAATGAATGAGTATTACTTTTTTATTCATTTTTGGCATATCACTTAATAAATACAGTTAAATGCGTTATGGGAAGTATAAACAAATTTTTACTCATGATTTTACATTTTTTACTAGCTTTTTAGTGTAATCAAAGGTATTTTGTATAAATTTTTTTTGATCACCACAGTGATTCCTGTTTATTTTAAACTTTAAATAAACAGTTTTAATTTAAAATATTTTCAAATTTAAACTTTATGTGAATAAAATATAAGTTAAATATGTTTCCAGGCAGACAAAAATATAATGCCTACATTATTATACCTGATTCTGAAATTCTGTAGATTCTGGGATTTTTTTGTTCTCTTAAGACAAGAAGCTTAGTAACTGCACATAGTCCTAAAAAGACCTTTGCGCTGCTTCTGGAGTGATAGGATATTCTGGATGGATAAGGTTTGGGGTAGGAAGCGCCTCCTGTCAAGATCCATGAGGAAGAATTTAGGGTATTAATCCCAGTCATGACTACTCAAAAGAAGGGGAAGCCAGCTCTGAACCAGCCTCTCCAGTCAAAGCAAGCAGGAGGTGGCACGCTCTTATGTCTAGACTAGCAAGAACCTTTGATACTTAGGGAGCCCCACCAACAGTCATCTCCTGCAGTAGACTATACCTATTGATCTATCCTTGCACCCCAGAATCTTGACATTTGAGGTTAGTGATGTGCCGCTCTGGACATGCATTAGGTTGCCCAGATTTAAGTGACACATCGGTTTTTGCTGTACCCAGTGAAGGTTCAACTGGAAGGTATAAATCAGCCAGAAGTGAACTTTGTGATACTGAGTACAAGATTTGTTAGAAAGACATCCGCCCTTTTTTTGCAAAAACTAATAAATATGAATAAAGCGAGGTTGTATGAGCCAATAGTAGATTTAAGTGACACATCGGTCTTTGCTGTACCCAGTGTAGGTTCAACTGGAAGGTATAAATCAGCCAGAAGTGAACTTTGTGATACTGAGTACAAGATTTGTTAGAAAGACATCCGCCCTTTTTTTGCAAAAACTAATAAATATGAATAAAGCGAGGTTGTATGAGCCAATAGTAGATTTAAGTGTGTTATTCATAGAAAATATGATCTAAAAAGCTTATCTATCATTTCATACTTTTACCACTTCCTCCACCAAAACTAGTGTGTGTAATGATCAATTCATTCCTTAAAGGAAATTTCCTCTATAAATTTCGGGAAAAAACAAGTTATGTACTTATACAGTGCTGATTAGTACTTGGCTCCTGGACTATCACTTATTACCTCACCTTTTAAAAACTCAATTAATACGTTACAGGAGTTAAAATGAACAATTTCTTATTCACAGGTTGGTTTGTGCAGCTTTTTGGATGAATTTCATTGGTTTTACGAGCCAAACATATCAAAAGCTGTTGCACCACGAACTTTCAAGATAGTCACTGAGGAGGATATTGATAATTTTATCAAAGAGTTTGGACTAACAGCTTGTGTAGCGCTGCTGAAGATTATAGTAAATCAGGTGACGACTGCTGAATCTGATCACTTCTTCCGCAACGGAAAGGTATCCCCTGAGTCTATCTGTTGATCTTATTTTTAATGCCATGTCTGATTACTATTAGTTTAATATTACTAGTAAATATACTTACTAGAATCATTACATATCGAGCAACATCATCATAGAGCAACATCTTCATATCGGATGGTGGAAGTGTTGGAATTAATTGTTTAGTTTTTAACATTTCAGTTTACCTCATGAAAATGTTAGGTTATTTAAACATAAACCCAAATATATAGTTTTGGAATCCAAACATGAACATTTCAGTCAAATTTCAAACAAACACGATAAAAAATGGATTAGAGCCGAAGTTTTATTTTAATTTGACCAACTCTGAATGAAATTCCACACAGACCACACCTGGTTAACTCACATGTGATGACCATGATCTATTTCTCCTTCTTCAACAATTTATACTACTTGTGTATTACACTGAAAGAAGTGCTAGTCATTTTTTATTGGCTGAAGGATTTTATCAAAGTAACAACTGACAAATTAATTAATACAAGTAATTAGTGTTTACGTTCCTCACAGTTTTCATTATTAAACTGCTATTATAGTGATTTATTACAATAGTGATTTAGTTTCATTTAATTTATTTTAAACCACATGTTTATGTTATACAAATTGATTGGTGCAGTCCTTTCATCTTACTGTCACAGTATATACTGTATTTTATAGCAATAAATGGAAGTGTTTTGGTGGTGGTTTCTTATAACCGTTTGCAGTAAAATGTCTCTTTTAAATTGTTTTAATTTTTATCAGAGTCCTTTTTGTCTTTTTTATTTTAATTTTCTCAAGTATCAAAAGGAATTCAATAATTATTTTAAAATTTATTATGTTCTTTTTAAGTAGAGGTTAACTTTATTTGCCTTTCTTCATTCTTCCTTTTGTAATGAACCATTGGCCTGTGCAAGGACCTTACAACACAAAATACTGTGCAATGACAATCAGTGCAATACAAAGATTAATAAAGCTATGGTGGGAAGGGTTGATTCAATAGGAATCTTGAATTCAGTTCCATTTCGCCTTCCACTTAGTGCAGCGAGTGAAAGACTGTGACAGTGTCAAATTTGAGACTAAGTGGAAAGTGAAATGGAGTTGAACTCAATATTCGTAAATACGTTATGTGTAGAAAACTCAGTTATTCCAACGTGATCTGGGATTTGGCCTGAAACATTATAGATCTTGTGCACCGGATGAGACAATAAGAACACCTCTTCATTTAAATTGCATGTGTGTACGTATTACTGATATCAAAAGGATGCGAAGGAGTTCGTCTTGAGCTTTTTCATCACTGACTCGTTTGGATCTCTTCAGACTGATGTTGAATCCAGTTTCCAGGAATAAAGTCTATGACAGCATCACGTTTCAGACACTGTACTAAGCGGAAGGTGAAATGGAGCTGAACTCAACAACATCCATTCAAAGGAAACTACTGATTGTGTTCAGGTTCTAGAACATTCATTTGCTACTTTTGTAATGGAGGGAATATAACGTAATGATAAAGACTAGAGTAAATTACTGCTACATATGATTGTATTTTAGGTTCCTGTGAGTGTGGTTGACTTTGCAAATGCACAATGTTCTGAGTACATTCAGCACAGACAACATGATGATATAGACAGGCAGGAAAGCTCTCCAACAACGGCAAAAGACTGGACAGATTTCCTAACCTGGTTTAGCAGACTCGCTCATGAGGACGAAAAATTTCAGACGACATCTTATCCTATGATTCAGGTCAGTGCAGGCTACATCCATCCAATCAAAGAGCACTTACACAAAATTTTGTAAAAACTGGATCGTACTCCTCAATTGGTATGAGGAAGCAGACGTGATTTGTATTTCCCACTCATATAACACTTTACCAGCGATGGTAAATCTGGGATGGACAGATTAAATTAACAGATTCTTGATTCATGGAATAAAAATGAATATTTATTTTAATAATTACTAAACAAGTCACCTGTTATAAGCAAATGGTTTTTTAATCCATAAGCAATTTATATATGTTTAATAAAGTTATTAAACAATAATAAAGTTTTGTTGGAAAAACAAAGTGCACTAAAACTATGACACATTTTTTTACAAACTCCATTTTATGATGAATATAAATGGAACGGTTAGTTAATAAATAACGGTGGATGGTGTATGATAATAAATAGTGGTGGGTGGTAATAAATAATGTGGTTTTAATTTATGATATAAATATAACTATGAGTTAGGCTACTATCTGGGTGTTCATAATGGCACTAATTTGAAATTTTCATGCCACGTTGAACAAATTTCAAAAAAGCTTAATTCAATTTGTTTTTTTGTTAAAAATATTATCAAACACGTTACTTTTGAAGTATTGAAAAAAGTGTATTTTGCTTTGTTTCAAAGTTTTGTAAACTATGGTATACTAATCTGGGGAGGAACAACTTTAGTACGTTTTAACAGAATATTCTTAATACAAAAAAGAGCTGTAGGAATTATTAATAAAAATACCCCCACTGATTCTTGCAGGAAGCTTTTTTAGGATTCAAAAATCATGAATTTATCAAGTTTATACCTGTATGAACAATACAAATATTACAAAACATAAACATTTTTTTTCTCGTGATACAAACCCCAATAAACATAATACCAGACATAATTTTATACAGATAAAACAACATAGCTCTTCCAAATTTAAAAAATCCATAAATTACATGTTTTGTAAAATAATAAATAAAATATTGAAATGCAACAAAGAATTGGTGTCCAGCAAAAGGTTTTTAAAGGAAATAAAAAATACTTAGTTAATAAACGCATACTATTCACTATTCGGTAAATGAATTTTTTTATGACCCTTTCATATAAAATAGGGGTTTTTTTATTATATTTTAAATTGTAATAGTAGGTTTAGATTGTGATAGTTTATAGTCAACAATGTTTTAAACTTCTTACTGAATCTTTATATTAAGTACTGGTTAACTTTGTGTTATCTAAAAAAAATTTTTAGTGATGACCTTATGACTTTATATTGAAATCTGTAACAATTTTCTATGTAAACTATGTAACTGTTGACTGAGAAATAAAAATCTATTGTCTATATTGTCTGTTGTGGTATGTAGACCTTTACATTATCTTTTTAAGCCACATTTATAATTGTGATAACTATTTAACTTGATAAAACAATATGGCTTTAAATGAACAACATTAAGGCTGCATTAAGAGTTAATATAAATATTTGTTTCTGTTTTAAACTTCAATTTAGTGGAAAATATTTTTTATTCTTATGTTATCAATTAGAGTAATCTTTTCCAATATTTAGTTTATAGAACTTAATTTATGTTTGGTCCTTAACTGCTAACACAAGAATTGGGGAACAAAATTTGATTCTCAAAACTGTATAATAATAAGATAATGTAATTTATGAAATTAGATTTGCGAAACAAATAAAAAAATTATAATATGGAAAATAACTTCCAAAGAAGATATTGACATTTCAAAATATATCAAGCTATGTATTAATGCAATAAATTGTTAATGCAATAAATTTTAATACTTAAACTAATAAAATAAACATAATTTACTTGATATGAAATTAACTGACAAAAAATTAATATAATTAAATTAAAATTTATTAAATCAAATTTCAGGCATTGTATACAATGAGCAAAATTACTCTGAAGAATATCGAGCCTTATTGGCCTCTGTTTGAGGTTGAGGGGTGGAAGAATCTGTGGGTAGTGAAGCCTGCAGCAGAGTTCTGTGGCAGAGGTGTGAAAGTAATGAGGAATCTCGAGGACATCATCTGTAATGTGGAGGCAGCCACTGACTTCCGGATGGGTCGACATATTGTTCAGAAATACATTGGTCTGTTGAATATTTGATTACAAAATTAAAAATATTATTTTTTATTGTATAAAACACAACAATAAATATTTAAGTTACCAACAAAATATATAAAAATAACGTGATTTAATTCAGTATTTATTATAATTAATTATGAAGAATTAATTGATTCTTAAGTGTTGAGAGAACTATGATGTAGAATTTGACAGTGAATAAACTACACATTACTAAGTAGTCAATCCATATAAACTGTCAATACACTACTAGTGGTGTATCACAAGGATACATCTTAAGCCCACTCTTTTTTTACCATCTGTAAATCTTACTGTCTTAGGAAGAATAAAAAGAATTTGGCTTAAAATGCAACTTATTTATTTTATGGTGTAAAAACAATGTGAAAACAAACCCATAAAAGTGGGTAAAATCTTAAGGTAAATCCAAACTGAATTATTCTACTGAGCTTTTGTTCTGACTAACTTTGTTAAATAGTCAAAGAATTTCAGAAGTATTAATTTTTCAGGACATATACCATAATACAACTAAAGTGGTAACTAGATCCATACTACTCCTATGGATAACTTTAAAGTAAAGACCTAGTTTTAGTCGTTTTGCAAACAATCAACCAATTAAAACAAATAAAACAGACAAACAGATGTTCTACAAACTTATGTCAACTAATTTTGTTTTTAATGTTTAGAGCGCCCTCTTCTGATTTACAACACCAAGTTTGACATCCGACAGTGGTTCCTGGTCACCAGTGTCTACCCTCTGACAATATGGTTTTATAAGTGAGTAACATTTGTTGCATTGTAAGACAATATGGTTTTATACTGATAGAATAATGCACAGAATTATGAAGCAATTAATACACAAGCAAGACCAATACATTATAATACCTTTATTTATTGTGCCTTTACGTAATAGTGGTAAATTAAAAACAATAAAGTTGAAAAAATCTAAAAATAAGGAAAAATAAAGATATAGATAATAAAATTAAGGTCAGGAGCAAATACATTCATCAAATTAGTATAAATTATTTTGTTACAGCTGTTTAATCACCTTTACAGGTGCTATTCATTCCAATTACTGGGTCAGGATGGTGGTTACAGAGCCAAGGAAAAAGTACATTTTCTCCAGTCAAACTGAAAAAGGTGTACACATATTTATTCCATAACTCGAGAAAAAATAACTTAGATCAAAGCATTTATCATAAACTCTAGATGTTATATTTATATTTCTTTTAATTTTAGCAAATCAAATACCTCACACTATCAGTGGCGTGTATAGAAAATTATTTTGGGTGGGGGGGCTGACATGTGGTTAAGGTGCTCCAAAAATAGGGGTTGGGAAATTATTGATCTTGAAGGCCTTATGTGTTTAGCTTAAAATAAACTACGTACTAGGTGCATTTTTAAAGTTTGTCTTTAAAAACAAAACTTTGGGGGCTGGAGTCCCCTGAGGCCCCCTTGTATACACCCATGCATACTACTGAAAGCTTAGTACAGAATAAATTCTTGCACTATCTTTTGGAGTTATCATCATATGATGCCTACTGGAAATCAAAGTCTCAGTCAGTCAAAGATATTGAAAGTTATATTAAATTTGCATATGTACAGATTCCTAAAACTCTCTCAAAATCATTTCCGCTAGTGTTTAGTTAAACACTAATCTTAAAAATCTTCTGGTAAGGTCCAATTTGCTCCCTAACCCATAATAGTCCAGATTTTAAAGTGAGAGTTTCACAGCCAGGTAAAAATACTGTGCATAGTATTGTCTCCATAAGGTTACACTATACTGTTACGTTAATGAAAGTCAAATTAGAAAAGTTTTAAATGTTAATCCTGTAAGCACAATTATAAAATCATCCAATCTGTTTACAATTGTGCAATAAGTTGTATTGAATTGATATGATAACAAATCCATTGCAAATCAGAATGAATAATCATTGTCATTCTTATTCTTGTAAAAAAAACAACAACAATAACAGGACTATTGATTTCTTTATATACCATAAACAAATTTTTGAAAAATTTTATTTAATGAAAGGTGCTAAGTATTTGAAGATTTTGACAAATTTATTATTAATGGTTATTTTGAGTATGGGGACCAATTAATATTAAAATCTAAAATATCTTTTGGTTTAAAAGCGGAAAATTAGTTTATATTTACATAATATTTTATTTCTAAACTATTTATGTAATTGAAACTTTATAACTTAACAACACAAATTATTTGTATTGGCTACACAATTAGTTATTATAACATTATAATATTTTTAATCACTTTATTACTCCTAGTTCTTTTTCTATTTATGAATTTCTTGTAACTTGGAACCCTTACATTTTTTTCTATTTATATATAAAAATGAATATTTGTTTATTATTTCATTTTTAACTTGTTCCTTAAAGTTATATTTTAAAATTAATTTTTGATATCAAATATTGAAGAAATGTATACAAAATATACACTAAATACACTAGCACCTGATCAAATTTGTACATACAGAAAATTTAATCATTTTTTTAATTTCCCACGTTTATCTTCAGCTTATACTAATATAGTTTTTAAGTATCCATATGATGGTGTAATGTGAATTATGTATAATAATTACTTACAGTGTCAGTAGTTTATTTTTAATTCACTCCTAACTAGTAACTTCAAATATTTACAAGTATAATTTAACAGAATTCATCACACCGAATTTATAAACTATTGCATTAAGAAGTTGAAAGACAACTGAATGAAATTATGTGAAGTTTAATAGTTATTATTTGTCACACCATAATGCATTATATCTGCATTAAGTAAAATGACCTTGATTTTTCCTCCATAAGAAAGGTGTTAAACCTTATTTTGATCCTCATTTTTGATCCTAATATTATAGAAGAATGTCAAGATTCTGGGGTGCGAGGGCAATTTGATAGGTTTAGTATACTGCAGGAGATGACTGTTAGAGTTTGGTGGGGTTTGTTCCCAAACTATCAGGGGTTCATGCTAGCCTCAACAAGGGTGTGCTACCCCTGCCTGCTTTGACTGGAGAGGCTGGTTCAGAGCTGGCCTCACCTTCTTCTTGGGGGACATGACTTTGAGATTAGTGCCCTAATTCTACCTCATGGATCTCGAGAGGAGGTGGCCACTATCCCCTGAATGTCCTGTCCGGAAGCAGCGCAAAAGTTCTTACAGGAGTTCTTAAGTGCAATTTATAAGCTTCTTGTCCTAAGAGAACAAAAAAAAGTTAAAATTTAACTTTTTAGGTGTGCAACAGATCAAAAACACCTTTTTTAACTGAAAATACTGGATAACTCTTTTCCCAAGGGAATATTTCATATTCCCATTCCACCACTCCTTTTCCGAGGGAATGTTTCAGAACCCCCTCTACCACCATTGGAACATTTCCTGCCTTATGATAGTCCTGAGTCTCCATCTTCTGATACAGAAGTAAATGGATGGATTATTCACTGACAGTTAATATGAATACCATTATTAATTACTTAATTATTTACCATCCAATAATTTACTTTCAGATGATAAGACACCAAACCCATTTTAGAGATCAAATTTTATAAACACAATCTACTTTGTTAAGTAATATTAACTCACATCTGCCTGTATAGTATTGTGACTCAGTTGTACACAATACTATATTGTATATATCAGTAGAGTAATGTGGGTTAAACTGTGACACACTATAATTTTACTTCCTTTTTTCTTAAGTCTCAATTAATGTTACACTGATTAATATTCTATCTATTTTAATTTGATTTTATATATACATATGCTCCAAATAACCAGTTACAAAAACATAATAAGTGAGATTTGATTAAAATACATTATTGAATATTTAATGTTTATTTAATATACTTTGATCTGAATCTTTGGTGCCCTAGAAACCAACTTTGTTGATTTTAATAGTTCTAATTTTTCAAAATATACAATAGTGGCATATTAATTTAATATCTCATATTAATCTAAAATGCTGTAACTGATCAACACTTCCTATATCAAGGGCTATTTATTATAGTGATAGCCATGTTGATGTTAGCTCCGTAACAACATTTTTAAACAAATAACACTTTCATGACTTATTTTTTGGTCATAGAACTATAGTTGATGTCTCATTCCAAACATTATAATTATTTATGTTTATTACTTTTTTCTATAAACATTTAAAAGTGTTTAGTACTTGTCTCTCTTTACAGAAAAACAAATAAGTAAGCATTGCAATGCAGAATGGTATTACTCAGACATAAACCATGATTCTACGACCAAAAATAAGGGCTTAAAAGTGTTTGAGGTTTAACTTTGGTCATATGGTATAAAACTCAAGGCATTTCTCTACAGTTGGCTCTTAAGGAAAAATTTTGATTACTTCTTCTGATGTTGATATAAGTTTACTTGGCTTCGGTTTAAAAGGGAATAAAAACAAACACAGGTTAAAAATAAAATACTCAAATTTATTGACTAAACAAAAAATATTTACAAAATAAATATTATTTACAACATTATGTACAATACTTAAAAACAAAGATCACAATGACTTTTAATTTGATCAGGAACTACAAATCTAAATTGATATGACATTAACTTAATCAACCTCTTCGATGGTGGGTCCATTACTGGTTTTGCTCTGATGTCCTTGAGGCTGGGGTTGTCCTGCTCCATGGAGTTTGGCCATTATAGGAGAACACTGTCGCTGTAGTTCCCGCAGGCGATGTTCATACTCATCCTTCTCCGCAAGACTGTTGTTGTCAAGCCACTGCAGAGTTTCTTCACACTCTCGTCTCACTGTTGTCTTGTCTTCCTCGCTCAACCTCTCTCCTGCCTCATCCAAGGCCTGCTTCACATTGAAGGTATATCCCTCCAGCTGGTTTCTTGCAGCAATCTTCTCCCGTTGTTTGTCGTCCTCCTCCTTGTACTTCTCCGCCTCGTTCACCATCCGGTCAATCTCCTCCTTCGACAGTCGACCTTTGTTGTTCTGGATGGTGATGTTCTTGGATTTGCCAGAACTGTTGTCTTTGGCAGAGACATTAAGAATACCATTTGCGTCAAGATCAAAGGTGACATCGATTTTTGGTACGCCACGAGGTGCTGGAGGAATTCCTGTCAAGTCGAAGGTACCCAAGAGGTTGTTATCTTTGGTCATGGCTCGCTCACCTTCAAACACCTGAATGGTGACAGCTGGCTGGTTGTCTGCGTAAGTGCTGAAGGTCTGGGTCTGCTTGCAAGGGATTCTTGAGTTCCTCTCGATGATTTTTGTCATGACTCCTCCTGCCGTCTCAATACCCAGGGAGAGTGGAGTGACATCGACAAGCAGAACATCCTGAATAGCTGAGCTCTGATCTCCCGACAAAATGGCAGCCTGGACAGCCGCACCGTAGGCCACAGCTTCATCTGGGTTGATAGACAAATTGAGTTGTTTACCCGAAAAGAAATTCTGTAGAAGACTTTGGATTTTAGGTATTCTTGTTGAACCTCCCACCAGGACCACATCATGTATAGAAGATTTGTCCATCTTGGCATCATTCAGAGCTTTCTCTACTGGCTGAAGAGTGTTGCGGAACAGATCTGAGCAGAGTTCTTCAAACCTAGCCCTGGAAACTTTGGTGTAGAAGTCAATTCCCTCGTAGAGAGCGTCAATCTCAATACTGGCCTCAGTGCTAGATGAGAGGGTTCGCTTGGCTCGCTCAGCCGCAGTTCTTAGTCTACGGAGAGCTCTCGGGTTAGATCGCAGATCTTTGCGGAACTTCCTCTTGAACTCATCTGCCAAGTGGTTAACAAGACGGTTGTCAAAATCTTCACCTCCTAAATGAGTATCACCAGCAGTCGCCTTAACTTCAAACAGAGAGCCTTCGTCGATGGTCAAAATGGATACATCAAAGGTTCCACCTCCAAGATCGAAAATTAAAACGTTCCTTTCACCTTTGAGATTTTTATCAAGTCCATAAGCAAGGGCAGCTGCTGTAGGCTCATTAATAATCCTAAGAACATTAAGGCCTGCAATTGCCCCAGCATCTTTGGTAGCTTGCCTTTGTGAATCGTTGAAATATGCGGGTACAGTAATGACAGCATCCTTCACAGGGCCACCAAGATAGGCCTCTGCCGTCTCCTTCATTTTCGTTAGTACCATTGAGCTGATTTCTTCAGGTGCAAATCTCTTATTTTCTCCCTTAAATTCTACTTGAATTTTCGGTTTTCCACAATCGCTTATTACTTTAAAGGGCCAATGTTTCATGTCTGCTTGAATTTTCGGATCATCAAATTTCCTTCCAATTAATCTTTTGGCATCAAAAACTGTATTCTGTGGGTTCATGGCTACCTGGTTCTTGGCGGCGTCCCCGATGAGTCGCTCTGTGTCGGTGAAGGCAACATAGCTGGGTGTCGTCCTGTTCCCTTGGTCGTTGGCAATTATCTCCACTTTCCCCTGCTGCCATACTCCAACACAAGAGTAGGTCGTTCCCAAGTCGATTCCAATGGCTGGCATTTTTCCTGGCATATTCACTCACTAATATCAATACAATCACAAAATCGAAACACTTGTAGTAAACACAGCGTAAGATCACGCACTCGTATCGCTTTGAGCACTCAGAATATCTCTGAAGTCTGATTCAAACTGAGCAGACAGCCGCGCGCCGTGTATATAAAGACAGCTGATAGGTTCTAGAAGTTTCCCAGCTGTTCCACGCTGCCGGTCTAGAGCTGCGCTCTCATTGGTTCTGGCTGCTCTCGGCGCTTCTAGAACGCGCTTCTGATTGGTAGACGCGCCAGATGGCATTGATCACAGCGTGACGTCACTCGTGACTCTTCTCTCCTTTTCTAGAGCTTCTAGATCATTCTCCCACGTCTAACGGAAACAGATTTCTATTGTTTTGTAAATTTACAGCTTTCGTGACTAACGGCTATTCTTATCTCACCTTTCCATTTAAATATTTTAAATCTGGTTTTAATACAATGCAATTATTAAATATTATTTGATGTACCTACTCACAAAACTAAAGTATCGAAGATTATTCAAGTACAGTAATGACATATTGGTTATTATTTGTGTTTTCGTTACAAATTTATTAACCAGGAACTGTTTAACAGTTTTCTTTACTTTTTAATTACTAACACTTTATATAATGAATCCTACGAAAGAAAGTATTAGACTACAAACTAAAAGAACACAATGAAATCTCAACATATTTTATTTTAACAGTGTTTAGGGGTCAAAGTAACGCTAAATTCTTACAAGAAATACACGATGAAAATTTAAAATTGTTGTCATAAAACCAACATACTAACCGGAGCCACAAAACTGTGCAGCTGTAGAACCGATTAAATTCCGAAATACCACAAACTTTATTTTTGAAGGGGCTGAAAGTTCTAAATCAACATAAAAGTAAATAAAATTAGTACTTTAGGAGCACATTCACCTAAGGTTACTCCCAAAAAAACGTGTAATGTTGAAAAATCTGTGATCTGAGTAAAAATGTCCACATTAAGCAAGTTTAAAACTTTTTCGAAACGTACATGAAAGAAATTCTTCAGTTGGGAAAAATAGAAAACATTTCAAATGGGACACAAAACTGTCTGTTGTGGGATTTTTCTTGGATTATGTTTACAAAAATCGCTTTAGCATAGTACCATACAGTAATTAGGCTACCTGTTTTTCATTATCTTTTTTTTCACAGTTCGTCACAAAGCATTATTCTATAACTTTATAAAGTTATTAAATAAAAACTCAAACAAACACAACTAGCTCATTATTATCATGCTTATTCTAAAACCAACTGTATGTACTTATAATAAAAAATGTAGCCACATTATACTTTCTTGTATGTAACAAGGCTACAATACAACAGCCTAACAAGGCTAACACCCTACTTCTAGTTGAAACACATCCCTTTAAGTAATGCACAGTACATTTATAAGTTTAGGTTTTATCATTTTGCTTTTATAGATCTAGGAACTAAACTTTGAGGGCGTTATATGTACGTACATACAGTATATTGTTTTATAACTGTAACGTAATGTTTGTATTTTCCACCGTCATAACTTTGAACATCAATAAATCAAATACAAGTTAAATATAGGTATGACCACGTTACTTGCATTATGCCTCACTATTTACACTGTAGTTTTGAAACTTATATTAGTAACCATCAAATCAACTTTTTTCATAAATAAACTATTGTAACAATTCAGGATTGGTCGCTTTATTGTACTTTATTATTACTTTGAACTTTATTGTACAAAACGTAGCTTGAGCGCGTGATTCTTATAAATAACTATGTAATGTGTTTAATTTATGAGATCATATAAAGTATTGTTTTAAGTTACCAATATCAGATCGACGTCTGCTGTAAATAGCTTGTTATCGTATGTGAACAGCTGGACTTGGAAAATGAGCAAATTGCGTCTTTATCTGGCAGGCGTCAAGGTCCATGCTGCGTTCCGATCGCAGGGGTTTTTGTATTAACTGCTTTGCTATAAATAAAAAAAAATTATAAAAACCCTACGCTTAACATTCAAAGAGCACACTAGGGTCCACAGAACCCCACATAATTTTTTATATTTCTCAGTTTACGTTTGTCACGTGGCGGGAACTTTTGGTATCACTAATTTTCATTGGCTGCCTTAGTTACCATCTGTCAGCTGATTAATAAACAATTTTATTTGTCTTGATATACATCCCTATGTGCAGTTTAAGGTTGTTACTGTATTCTTATTGATTAACTCTTAGGGATAAATTTTTTAATGTGAACTGAATGGCAGCTGGTGAAATGTAAATATATTGCATTTTGTTACTGTCTTTGACATGAATTTTTGTTTTCAAATTATGATTTCAATAAATACATCATATTTATTGAAAATTTATCAATAAGGGCAAAAAATCTTTGTAGCAATCAGTCTGACTTCCATACTTACATAAAAAGACTGTCCAATGTACTTTTTGAAAGGGGGTATCCAAAACACCTTGTTGATAGACAAATCAGAGCATCTAAAAACAATTCCAGTGCTATTAATCCTAATGATCCCCAATTCATTACTCAAAATTTTCCTGGCCTTCATAAAATCAACAAAATTCTTAAGGTTTCTTTTCCTATTTTGGAATCTTCCCCTGAAACTAGAAATTTATTTTCTAAGCCTCCTAAAGTAATTTTTAAAAAACCTCTAAATTTACAAAACATTCTCTCTAGACCGAAATTAAACTATGAGGGCAACCCAGAAAGTAATAACATTAAATGTAACGTGTGCAATCCTTGTAACAAGCCAAGATGCGGCATTTGTAAGATGTTAATAAATTATAAATCATTTAAAAGTAGTACAACTGAAAAAGAATATCCTATTGAAGGTAACATTGATTGCACTACAAACAACGTAATTTATCAACTAACCTGTAAATTATGTCCCAAAGACTATATTGGACTATATTATGAGAGACTCATAATTCAACACAATGCTCATGCGATTCAACACAATCAATATAAATTCGAAAATTGCTTCAGCCTAAAAGGAATTTACCATTTAGAGCCAAATCCCAATCAAAATACAAATCTGATAAATTTA
Organism: Homalodisca vitripennis; assembly: GCF_021130785.1. Taxonomy (NCBI): domain Eukaryota; kingdom Metazoa; phylum Arthropoda; class Insecta; order Hemiptera; family Cicadellidae; genus Homalodisca; species Homalodisca vitripennis. The sequence goes on from NC_060212.1 coordinate 115,672,262, forward strand.
AGAAAATGTTGAAATCGCACATCAATTAATTTTAAAATCAAGGCAACCAGATGGGTTGAACCTGAGATTATTCTCTTTTCCTTCTTAAAAAAATTTAGTTCTATGTAAACATTTACAAACATTCTACATACAGCTGATTGGAATCTTGTTGTTTATGGTATTTATTTGTTAAAAGTTTATTTTGGTTATGTTTTTAATTCTTCGTTTGAGTTCTGTTTATATGTTTTTAATTCAGTGTGTTTCTGATGAAGGGTTCTGAGAACTCGAAAATTAAAACATTAGCACTGGGTATTCTGTTTTTGTCTAAACTTTAAAGTACTTAGAAGAGTATATATATTACATTACAATAAATCATGGAAGCATACATAGTTTTTTAATCAGGAATTGAAGCTGACTAAACAATTATTTAGCAATTATTATTTATTGAAGCAGGAATTAAACAATTATTTAGAGAATTATATAATTATTTAAAAGTATTTTATCTCAAGAAAATTTGCACTATGGGATGGTTAGATAACAGTTAGTCTTTGTTTATTTAAAACGTATCAAATTTCAAAAACAAATTTTTGAAGTTTTTTTGCTTAAACATGAATGAAATAGATTTCTTTACAGTATTAATGCCATTGTAGTTTTGTTAATCACAAGCCATTTTATTAATATTATTATCACTGTAAATAACTAGTATAGTGTGCTTATTTTGTATTTTTATTTAGGAAATACATTTAGTTAACACAGAATTTGGAACTTCTTTCTTTATTGTCACTCAGAAATTAAAAACATAAGAATAAAATGTTAGTTTAAATTTTTATCATGTAAATACAGCATGTACATTATTTCTTGATATTCATGCATCAAAACAGTTATACTCTTTTAAGTTTCACTTTTAGTTTTAGTAATTTAATTATTTTATTCATGTTTTCTGAGATAAGTTGTTATTTTAGTTACAAATAATATTATATTTTGTTCTCATATTGAACATGGACAGAGGATAAGTATAAGAAGGGCCTAATATCGTAATATCCATAATTGTGCCTGTAAAAATAAAGAGGTTTTTCAATTATTTATTTATTGAATATGATGATATTGATTGTTGTAACTCTAAAAGATACAACAATCAAGCAGTTGGTCGTTTCCCATTTTTTTATCTTCAGTTTCTCGTCACTTCACTTTTGAACATGATTTTATCAGGATACAGTGTAAAAATATATTGGTGATAAAAACTGCAGTTTCCAATAGATATTTTCAAGCTACAACTATGATTGTTAGATTTGCAGATTGCACATGTTTTTGAAGAAATCGAATTCATTTTCTTCCAACAGTTTATCAAGGATCAGTAATGTGATAAATTTAATCAATACATTTGAAGCAGTCAATCAGTTATTCTTGAATTATGTTATTACTCCACATTATAGGGTTATCTTTATGTTAGAATAATTAATGGTGAACTAAAACCCTTTTTTGAAAATTAATTTTATTTCATACACGTGTTTCGGTATAAACCATCTTCAGTGTGTACATTAACCTCTAACTATAAAATAAATAAATAAACAACTAAATATACACATGTGGACGATTTAGTTATTTCTATTCTTGAATTATTCACCATCTCCAAATCCTTGAGAAGAAGTCAAACAAGAAGTAACAAGGATTTTAGGTAAATTTTGTAAAAAATAGCTTTTTGAAATTTTCCTCACGGTAGCACTTACAGAACTTTTCTACATAACTTTTCAAAATATGAGAGCAAATGATTTTTAAACTGGGTTTTTCCAACTTCAACTTCACAGTAACACCCTTGTTGAGGGTGTCGAAAACCCTTCAGGACAATGACATGCTTTTTCACATTCCAGTCTATTTATGTGATTTAAATAGATGTATAATCAAAATTAAAATCCTTTACCTCTTTCAGTACATACTTAATGACATAAGCCATCACCTGAAAAACTAGTTCAGCACTGTTGCCACCTTTGGAAAACAAACCAACTATCAAAATAATGTCTACTAAAGGAAAAAAATCTTTGAGTTTTACCCATATAGTTAACTCTAATGTTTTTCATTTCTAAATGATTAATAAAAATTATTTTAAAGTAGTACGCTGCTATTTAATGAAATATTTTATTGAAAAAAATGTTGGTTCTCTGTTGCAGGGAATGTTACCTACGGTTCAGTTCTCAGCCATTTTCACTTGTGAACCTCCATGAGTCTATTCATTTAACGAACAATGCCATTCAACGGAACTATTCAAATAACCGACACAGAGACCCAAAACTGCCTCATGAAAATATGTGGCATTCCTCAAAATTTCAGGACTATCTCAAGTAAGTACTTATTTTCAATGAAAACTTTCACCTACAATAAAAATTTGTTGAAGCAGTATGAATAAAAATCACTAAAATTACACAGATTGTTATTGAAACTGTTATAGATTGTACTGTTATTATTTGTATTTTATATAATACATATTTTCGCAACCCTGTAACTTGTTACTGGTTAATAAAGTTACATTCGATGTTCTTGGAACTTAATTATTGGCGGATTAATAACCTTATTGGCTCGTGTTTACATTAATTTATTCTCTCGTGAACTTTGTAGCTGACCATCTTGGTGCCAAGAAACATCTCGCACGCCATATCCATGAGTTCAATCAAGTCTCTGATTTTAACCTTGAGTCTCTGAATCTGATTTCAACTTCGTTTTTTATAGACTTCTAATCTATTAATCTTCATTTTTTCTGACTAAAGCTGCAATGTCGAGCCAAGATGATGACGCCCGCGCTTGTGAGTCGACGTCAACGTGAAGAGAAGTTAATTTAAAAATTTTAAATAATATTTAAGTTCGTATGAAGAAATCCCTTAGAATATTGGAACCATTAGGCCTCTATTGGAACCCTATGATATCATTTAGTTCATTATCACTCTATTTGGCAGCAACGTGGCAAAACATTATTTTATTTTTAACATCTAGAAGGGAACGTAGAGCCAAGACGTAACCCAATTGATACTTTTATGTTTATTTGCCACAATTAAACATATAAGTAAACTTTGCAAATCAAGTATTCATTACTACGACATCAGCAGTATTCAACCCCATGTGTTTCGTCCATTCAGTACAAGATTTGTTGCTCATAGTTCACTGATTTAAATTTTTTCCTAACAAAAACAATAGTTTGTGCCAAATATCAGTTTTAAATAAATTCAAAGTATAATTATTCAACTTATTATAATTCAATGAATTATAACTCAGTGATATATTACTGTCGAACTCAGATAATTCCAACATTAATAATTCCAAATTTAGATAATTCGATCTTTTCTCACTGTTCCTTGATATCTCTATATAATAGTAATGAAGTGTACAGTTCAAAATCTTGGAAAATTCTAATTTTTTATTGACTGCTTGAGCTTTGAATGCTCCAATTTCTACTATAATTAAACTTAATACCGCATTAATTTTATTGAGTTATTGCAGCATTGAACTAGTAGTGTAAATATAACAGTGATAAAACAAGAATCAACAAATTGCAGTGAAATTGGAGAAACGGACAAGTGGAGAACGGTAATACTGCCCGGCATGAAACAGGGAATTGTGGGAGCAGTTCTGGCGTCTCAGGACGATATGATTGACAGAGCAAACAGTTTTGAGCTGTATGGAGCAGACTTCCTATTGGGCATCGATTACATCCCGATCCTGCTAGAAATCAACATGGGTCCTGCCATGTACGCTTCGACAAAAGTTACTGGAGATATTTGTAAAAGAGGCCTTGAAGACGTTATTAAAGGTAACCTAACAATTAACTAATGTACTAATATACATAATGTATGTCGTAAATGTTACTTATAAGTAATGTGTTGTAATAACTTAATTTACTTTATGATTAAATGCAAGCAAATTGAAAAGATAACCATTTTACATGTTTTTATTGAAAAGAGTTAAGTACAAATTAATTATCAAGTAAAGTTAAGAAATTAATAAACTGTAAATTTACTTTCTGGACTTAATGTTGTGATGTTATGATGCAATTGTTTGTTTCAAATTTGATTTTGACAATGGAAAGATTATGAAGGAAACAGGATTTTTCCGTACATTTGCCATTGTTCAGTAACACAATGACAAAGTAACGAATGTACAGCCATTGGTAAGGGGTGCAGGAGATTCTTGTCACAACATGGAAGTTTGCACGGGCTTACTGGTGGAGTTGCCAAACTTTAATTTATTGATGTGCCTCATTTTAAATTTCAGGTTGTCTAAAAGTTGTACAATTCACTATTGGAACTTCGACATGTACAGGTAAAACTAAGTTTTACAGAACAGAAAATTTGACTTATCAAGCTGTCTATAACACAATATTCAAGTTGTAGGGGTGAAATTAACATTGACTGTTACACAAAGTTGAAGTAGATTTTAAAAAAGTTCGATCTCAAGGATTCAGTGGCATATTTTGGGTCATAACATTTTCCCAAACATTTTTAGAATATTTATTTTTTACTTTTTTTTTTTTTTAAGTAAAAAAGTAAATTTCAGGTACACCAAAATTTGCAAAACTGTTATGAGATGTGTATTTTTAAACTTTTTTGGGAGTGGGCTCCCATATCCCTTATTTCATAGAGGAATGCCATACTCTTAAGGTCCCCAACAATAATACTCCCACAAACTGTGTGCTAAATCTGCCCCTGTAAGGACTTTGAGTTATTGAGGATATATTTATCTAGTTCAAGTGTATACGAGGTGTGTTCAAAAAGTAACGGTAATTTATAAGAAACAAGGGTTTGGAGAGCCGATTGTCAAGATATTTTTTTATTATTAATTTACAATTTTATTATTAATTAATTATTATTAAATAATAATAATAATAATAATAATAATAATAATAATGCAGGCCAAGCCTGTAACAGCATCAGATTCTAGACACTGCATTAAGAGGAAGCATAGATAACATTAAAAGCGCATCAGTGAAGGCTATCCCAAAGATTGTGTTTTGAGGATTAGAAGTGCAGACACAAGTACATAACATTTAGTTTCCATTAGTAGAGACTATTGTGAAGGTGATAACATGAATGTAGATGAATAAATGAATATTATTTTCAAGAAATGAAAATCTTCGTTACTTTTTGAACATACCTTGTATATTTGTACACAATACAATTGACAATTATTGGTATTCGATTAGGAAAGAAATGAGGTATACATTATATCATTATATTAAAGTAAGTTGTCAACATGGTTGATAAATCCATACACTTTTAACAAATAATAGAAGTATAAAAAATGAATCCCTCCTGAAATCAAAATATAAAAGGATTGTAAAAAATTAATTACATTTCATTATGATACAACAAACAATAAAGAAAAAAACCATGTAAGATTTTAGATACTTGCAATGTAAAGATAAAACATAATAATAATATATATATATATATATATATATATATATATATATATATATATATATATAAAGATGTTCTAATGTAACTAGAATTTTAAAGTATAAGAAAGTAACAAGATATATTCCTCAGCTGGATCAATGTGTTTTGCTACAAGGCTTGTTCCCAAAAGAACAAATCGTCCACAAACAAGTGAGCTAGTCTATCTGAATTTGAAGGAAGAAAGGTCTCATTATGTGATCTAAAGACAATTATATGAAACATGTTTAAATTGCATTTGTTCAACCTTCAAATCATATAAATCTTTATGTTATGAATACCAATGTAATAATTTTCTAACTTGCAACAAAATTTGCTGAAAAAGTTGTGTAAAAGTAGTGAAAGTGCAAATGAAGTGTTTCAGTAATTACATACACTTACACAAAATGTAAATAAGTATGTAGGTTAATGGATTATACTTAACAATAATGTATACATTGAGTTTAAACCTTTATAAGACAATGTGATTAATTAACATTTATAAAACAATGTGATTATTTAACAATTATTTAATATATTCTCTTTTTTTCAATAATTCAATGTACTTATCTTGAAAGTGTATAAGAAAAAATCTAAATTTATATAAATCTCGAACAATGATTAAAAAAACATTGTTTTTCAAACAGATCTTTTAGACACTCGCAGATAATTCAGATGAGTGTAATAGTTATATTATATTTCAGATTTTTGTAGTAAGCTCAATGCCGGAGTAAATTATTATTGCATATTTTTTTAAATGTATTGCTTGTTGTTACATTGTAGACTCTCACCAATATTAATGTAACATTTTAATTTGACTGTCAACTTTGATCTTCAGTCAAAAGTTCCCATATCTTCTTTAAAATGGTTAACAAATCTACAACAGGAGTTCTTCAAAATTGAGACCTTTTTTCTTCATGTGGAACAACCAACATGTGACATCTATACTATATGAAGATATTAATTGCTAAAAAATTAATTTACAGTTAAGAATTGAATTTAAAATTTAAATCCAAACAATTCTTGATTTTTACCCTCATTTCTTAATTTTTAAAATGTTTGTCTATGAAGTACAATATTTCTCACCAAAGGCAACAGAAAAAAAAACAAAAAACAGACTTAAAAAATTATTGTTGTTAAAATAGAAAAGATCTGTTAAATAGAAATTGAAAATAAGTAATTATGTTAATGTTTTTTTTCAGTTGTGCTTGACAGGAAACACAATTGGCGTGCTGACACAGGAAAGTTTGAAATATTATACCGCCAAGAGATGGGCCCGAAACAACATCATGTTGGCCTCGATTTGATGATATCTGGTTCTAAAATTATTCCTGAGAAAAGAAATGCTCTCTCCAGAAAACCCTAAGAAATCATTTACTTTTAATTCTCTATTCTAATTGAAATTTTTTATATGTTATACTTGTAATAAAAAGTCTAATTGAAAGTTGTTGTTCAGTTTTTATTGTGAATAGTTTTGTCCTTTTGAAATTCTATTATTGTCTACCTTTTCAATGGATCTGCTTGTATGTTAAGGAGTTTTAAGCCTTATTTATTCTACTTGTCCTTATAGATCGCTGGCCTGTGGAAGAATCTCATCAAACAAAATAAGGGGGAGAGTTGAGTCGATAGCACTGATAAAAAGTGCTTTTGTGATTCTGATGGCTCTTTTTTGTAGAGTGAAGACACTTTGAATGTTTAACATAGTGGTTCCACCCAAAATAACAATCACATACCGCAGGTGGGTTTCGAAGAGAGCGTGATATGCAGTCTTGGCTGTAGTTAAGTCGCTTGTGGTCATCATTCTACGCATCACAAATAATCATGAACTTAGTTTACTGCAAAGAGAGTTAATATGAGGTGTCCATGATAAACTGTCATATAATGCCAAGATATTTGGTTGAGGTAACTTCTTCAAGATCAGGGAGTCGCCCTACAGTTTTCTGTCTCTCCCAAATATTAGTTGTTGTTTTACTTTCGTTAGCTACTAAGTCGTTGCCATGACTATACTGCATGACATCTCTAGTTGTTTTGGGTCAGTCTGACTTAGAAAAAGTGCAGTGTCATCAGCATACATGGTCAATTTACTAAAATCTTGCATTAAATGAGGTAGGTAATTCGTGAAGAGGATAAAGAGAACAGGACCCAAGATTGATCCCTGTGGCACTCCTCTAGTGATTTGGTTTGGTTTGGAGCGTGTCATATCTACTTTCCCATTGTTACTAGTATGTTTAATGTCAACCGGTTGACGTCTATTCGATAGATAACTAGAAAAACATTTATTTGCATTATTTTGAATTCCAAGGGTTTTTAATTTCTCTAGAAGGTGGTGATGATCAAGATAGCCAAATGCTTTGCTGTAATCAAGAAGTACAGTAGTGGCAGTCTTGCCTTCCTCAAGCTGATCCAGAAGGAACTCCACTAAGCTGATCAAAGCAGTTGTTATAGATTTATCCTTTAGAAATCCATGTTGGTCTGTGGTTATAAGTTTATGTTGATTAAGATGATTAAAAAGTCTCTTTAGTACTAGTTTTTCAATAATTTTGGAGACTGTTGGTAGTAAGGATATAGGTAGATAATTTGCTGGTTCAGTTGTAGGGCCTTTTTTGTATTTAGGATAAACTTTAGCTACCTTTAGTGCCAATGGGAAGACTCATGAGGCAAATGACTTGTTGGTAATGTCAACCAAGGTGTCTCTGAGCTCTTCTGCACATAGATTGACCAGTTTTGCAGATATGTCATTATATTCAGTTGTTGTCTTTGGTTGCAACAATTGAATAATGTCAGACATCTCCTTGCTACAGGTGGCTTCTAAGACAAGGATTGGGATATCTTGGGCTTCTGGAAGAAAAAGTTTTGTTCTTTCTTGTGGATTATTTTTGTTAAGTGTTTTGTCTGCTACAGTAGTAAAGAAGGTATTTAAGTGATCTGCAATTTCTTTTGGATTTGTTGATTCATGCCCTTGAATGTTTAGTCTATTTAGTTGTTCACTCTCTTCATTTGACTTTCTTTCAGAGTTTATTACATTCCAAATTTCTTTTTGTTTATTGTTTGATTCCATGATTCTTGCAGAGTTATTCTGTTGCCTTATTTGTCTAATATGAAGGTCATATTATTTTTTCAGAAGTAAAGACCTTTGTCTATGATCTTCCCTACCAGTTGTAAGATATAGGCTTTGGGCAGTCAGGAAATTTTGCTTTTTCATAATAACTGAAGGGTTATAAAAGACTTTGTTTTTGCCTTTCCTCTTTTTAAGCTTGGTAAAAGGGCAAGCTTGGTCAAGTGCTCGCTGAAGGATTAAAAGGAAGTTATTGTATGTTTCATCTGCATTTACTGTGCTATACACTTTTGCCCAGTCCTCTTTTGTCAGTAACTCTTTCATTTTAAGGAGGTTTCTGTGGCTCATATTTCTTTTCCTTATAGCAGTTTTGGGAAGACTTGAACTTGACCCTGTTATTATCGAGCAAAACTAGCCTGTATGGTCGGATATAACAGTTAGTAACTGCCAACCAAGTCAATAGCAACTCAAGAGATATAAACCATATAACACTAAATATGCTTAGATCAAATCTCGCAAGTAAATAATTTTGTATCTTAATTTATGTTTTAAAGTCTCTACACATTTTGTAGCCAGATGGCAATGTAATAATTTGAGCTGGGAGTTAAATTTAGTTTTAGTACAAAAAAATTAAATAAAGTTTGTTGTAGTCTATAGTTATTCAATTCAACTAGAGGACAAGTGTTTTGTTGAAGAATGAAGTTAACTTGATACATTTTGTTGATTCTTGAATTATAAAATAAAAGAAATAACACAATATTCAAAATTTATATTGAAATGTTGTTATTAGAATATGAAAATCACATTGTATACAACACTGACAATTTTTAAACATTGTGGTAAAAATCCTTTTATAAAATCGCTTTCTTTTACGATTTTAACAAACAACTTTAAATAGGGCACTTCAATAAATTGTAAATTTATTTTTAAATAAGTAGTAGAATATCAAGTTACTTGTTACTTGTTGTGGTAGATTTAATCATCTTTACAAGTTCAATCAGGAAATCAATATAGCATAATCCTGATAATAAAAGGCTGCAGTAAATTTAAATTCTTAACATTAGGCTTCAATAGCATTCTTTTCACAGTTTTTTTTTTTTTTTTTTAAGGAGAGGCCGATCCCCTTTAAGCCTTATTCTGTCCGTCCTCATGGGCCACTGGCCTGTGCGAGGATCTTATCAAACAGAATAAGGGGAAGAGTCGATACAGTACGAGGTTGATTGTACTGATAAAAAGTGCAACGGTCACAGACAGGATTTGAACCTGCGCTATCTCTAACTCAGACCCAAAGTCCAACGACTTGGACCGCTTGGCCATCGGCACTCCCATATAAGTACAAGTGAATTTGTCTAAACAATGAACAATATGATTTTATCTATTCTTTTAAATTAATGTCTTGTATCCTTATTAATTGTAATGTACTTGTTTAAATATTGTAATGTTATTGATGTGCTAGTATATTTGAATGAAATGTTATTTCTCTGACTGAATAAAGTTATTATATTCTATTCAGCAGCTATATGAATATTTTTGGAAATTAACTATAATATATACCCACAAATACTATAAATTACATTTTAAGTATTGTTAGTTTCTTATTCCTTTGAATCATAAAAATTGTACCGTACCATTTATTTTGAATTCCAAAAGCATTAGATAAGTTTCTTCATAATTTATTTTTGATAAAATTACTGACATTTGGATTTTTTTGCCTTTTTACTGGATCTAATTCTATCCTGTAGGTACCCTACTGTGTATGCCTTGATATCCCTATATCAAGGCATACACAGTTTAAAATGCCTAAATTTTTATTAGAGTTTTTCACTAGTTTTATTACTCAATTTTATATTTGTACACTAATTGTGAAATGTTTTTTTAGAAAATTTGTTCTCACAACTCTCGGATATCTCCCATAATCCTCTGTTGATGATTTTTAAATACTGAATTATATAAATAACAACTTTAAAGCAATTTAGCATATGTATAAGAAGGCCTATCACAGGGTAAAAATTTAATATAACTATACATATTAGAAAAATGAATTATTCATATTTGTTTCAAAATAGCACCTGTTTTAATGTAGATATTACATTGTCCTCTTCCGTAGACTAATGGTTATAGTCTCGGCTCTCTAAGTGAGAGATCACGGGTTCAAATCCCGGGGAGGTCCAATCATGTACTTTGTACTTTTAAAATAAAAACCAGTGCACTTTGAAGCCAGCATAGCTGACGCTGAGGCTTAAATTATATTTAAAAAAAGATATTAAATTTTATAGTAAGCACCAATATTAAAGAATCATAAAAATTTAATCAAACGACCAATAGTTTGATACCTTAGAATAAGTATTTCTTAGAATAAGATAGAGACGCAGTAAAAATACATCTTAACTTATAAAATATAGATGTCGTAAAACTCCCAGTATTTAATGTACATAATTAATAAAACTTTATTTTCCAGTTATGTTCATCTAATACACTAATATAAATAAGTAGGCTACCAATAAATAAGGTACAATAATAATAATAAGGTAGTACAATAAATAAGGTACCAAGCATTTTGTATTTTCTAACATTTTTTGTGATTCATAACACCTTGTGCTGTAATTTTCTAATCTGGCATCAATTGTTTTACTATCTCAAGCTTTTTTATTGACAGGAAGTAATAAGTTAATTAACTGTATTGGCCAACTTACCTTGGCAGCATTTTGAAAATATACTTGTTGTAAACGGTTATTTGAAAATCAGAACTGTCTAAGGAAAATCAGGACAGTGCAAGGCACTGTCATGTATATGTAGCCTTAAATAATTGCTACTTTGAAATCAGAGTAAATATGTTTTTTTTCTTCAGCACCAAAGTGAGGTCTGCACCAAATGAAATAAAATAGTCTTGTAAAATCATAATACTAAGAGTTTTAATTGTTTTATGAATCAAAATAATGCATGTATATGGACATTCAAAAACATTTGACATAACATTTATTATTTGTCTGAATACAAGAATGTGTTCCCTAAACAATATCTGATAAGAGTTCCACAATATCTTATATACAAGTGATATAATACTTTTCCTTATAACTCTGTGTTATTATTCAATCAGCTGAAGCAAAACTCAACTATAACCATATACATAGTAACCATTTACCATGGCATAATCAGCAAGTTTGTTTTTCTTCAAGAAGGTCAAAATTGCAGGTATCTCATGTCTATTTAATCATGTTCTCATTTGAAGATGTATTTACTAGTAGAAAAAGAAAATTTGACGGGATTACATCTAAAGATGAACCTTCAGACATATCAGTTACTCCAAAGATACCAAAACTAACTCTGTTTGACTCTCCAAAAGAGGCAACTTCAGATTTTAGAATTCGTTGTGGGGTCCAAGAATATAATGTTAAAAGAAGGCAGGATGTGTTTCTTGTTCAAGCTTGTTCCACAAAAAGTAAGGAGTTACAAAATAAGAATAGTTCATATCTTCCATCCAAACCATTCAAAACCGAAGAGGAGAAATCAAAAATGAGAGATTCCAAACCAAAATATAACACCCAGGTATTATTTATTGGTTTTTAATTTTCAAACAAATTCTGTTATATTATTTGAATAATAATAGGGTAGAGTATGACAAGCGGATCCGGTTTTTTAATATAATTATTGACAAACCATATTACTTAATTATAAATTTCGATATAACCAACCGAAACTGATTTCTAAACAATAACTAACTAGTTTCAACTAAAAACACTTTTTGATATAATAATAAACTTATTTTCCTTTATCGATAATAACACAGTTGAAAGCTCGTGACGGGCTGTCGAACAAAGTTTAAAAATTGGCATATCAGTCAACCTGATTGCAGATAATTTCTGTGAGTATTTTAACAGAAGAGAAGTACGGTTTTCTAGAGAAGATGCTTCAACAAATTTTCAAAAGCGGTTAATCATTGCTATCTAGGAGAAAACATATAAATAGTTACGCATATTTCGTACTTTCTGTTATAAATGTTTGTTATGTTATAATTTCATTATTATTTATGAGTTTATTATATTTCCAGTTCTAATTATTTGTTTGATCGTTACATCTCATTTCTGAGATTATCAGTACGTGTATTATATTAATCATTTTAATTTCAAATATGATCGTTATTATGACTTATGATTAGTAGATATGTTCATAAACTCATATTCGGTATATGAATATTAAGTATCGATAATATACTAATCGACATTAAAATCGGGTCCGCTTATCGTACTCTACCCTAATAATACACTGATGTTATCTATCAGCATAACATAGGAAAAAGTATTTTAGTACCTGATCTTGCAAATTTCTTTCAAATGTTTGTTCTCTAACTACATTTTTTTTTTAACAGTGACATTAAACATTTACAAAAAATATAGTAGTAGGATTTGTCTGTGTACAGTAACTTAGTTCCTTGTTTAAACAGATATAGTTATAAGTTACATAGTGTATCCTATCCGCATGTAGAAAGAAGCTATATACAGGTGCCATAAATATAATAAGGATTGACAATTTATTATTCTTTTAAAAATAATTTAATTACAAAAAATAATATTTTTACCTACACCAGCTTTTTTGAAACAACAATGAGTAGAACATATTAGTCTGTTACTAACTCATTTTACTAGCTAATTTCAAAAAAGGACTTAAATTACTAATTTGAAGACTCATATTCAAATATATGTTCCTCCTTTCTTCAAATAAAGGAAGGAGTAGTACTTCCTCTATTTGAAGTACTAAAAAAAGAATGTTTGTAGTACTTCTATTTTTTTCTATTTTAACTGAAAACTTTGCTTTCCAACCCGTACAGGCTGCTAGTCTTCCATATGTGGTTTCATCTGGGTGGCAGGGGAAGAAGCCCATCGAATTTGGTGAATTAAATAATCCAAAATGGACAATTGTAGCAAATTGATTAAAGAACAAATGTCAGAACTGGATAGACCTCTAGAATCCTCAAGAATACAAATATCCAACAAATAGTATTGATCCAGCAGCAATAACTATATATATATATATATATATATATATATATATATATATATATATATATATATATATATAATATATATATATATATATATATATATATATATATATATATACTTCTAAGAAGTTCTAAACATTTTTCATCAAAGAAGAGTGAGGTTGATTTCTCCACCATTATAACAAATATGTAAAACGGTTTGATGAATTGCACTTTGTAATAATATTTTTTAATTTACAATTTTATGTAAAATAAAACCTAAATTTTATTGAAATAGTGTAGTACCAAAGATTGCTGGCATTGCACAAACCATTTCTAGAACTTTGGTGCAAAGATTATTAGAGCAATGTCAGGATTTTCAGCATCAGAAAAAAAGCGAAAGTCATCTATTACACTTAAAAAAGAAAAACTAAGCAACGCTGCAGTGATGTATTTAAAAAAATTTAATTTATTTGTAGCTAGATATTTTTGAAGGGTCAGTAGCTAACCAGCTAAGTGTTTGTTAAATAAACTATCTTTCCATTGATGTATTTTAAGTTTCTTTAACTCAAGTTGAGTTTTTTCAACTCATAACCAGTACCAGCTTATTTTCATTCCTTATTTGTCAAAAAAATTACATATTAAGTGCTCTTTTCTGCAACTCATTCATGATCTATTGTTTTCAGAAAAAGTCTTCCACGTCAGCTGAGAATCAGAACAGTCTTGCAGTATCTTCTTGTAAAAAAACTAAAACTAATCCTGTAGCCAAAAAAGAGAGTACAGTCAATACCTCTTCTCCCAACCGAACAAAATCTCCTGAAGCACCAAGTGTTTCAAACAACACTAGAAGCTGTTTGGTAAAACAAAATTCTGATGAAAATAAACAATCCCCGATTACAACAAACAAAACAATGAATGTAAGTAACGTCGACATAAAAATGTAGTAATCATCACTTTACAACAATGGAAAAAGTACACAAAAGGTAAAAATATGAGCAAAATTAAAAGTTCTAATATTGTGTGTATAAACATCTGACAATAATAATATATACATATACGTACACATAGCCAAAAATATAAATTTTTTAAATTCAATTAAGTAATGTATATACAGTAGTAAAGAGAATACTGAATATACTCTTAAGCATTCTTAATAAATTTAAAAAATACAATAATAATATACAAAATATAAAATTCCAGTTTCAACATTATTACAATAATGTGAATATTTGTACTGAATTAAAATTTAATAAACAATAGAGTCAATCATGTTTGATAAGTAATAATTGTAATTCCTTCAAATTAACTCTTTAGTTAGTTTTCTGTAATATGATGAACGTGTTGTACACATGAAAGATACATACAGTTTTCTTTATACAAACAATACACTTTTTATAACATGATTAACCTTCAAACTGTTGAGAAAGTGCTTTTCAAAATTTGGTGCAAGTATTTTGTAAAGTATTGTGTTTTAAATTATTGTATTGTATTATATTTTTTCCCCCCTTAGAACTGTTACTATTGAATTCATGTGAAATTCCTTTTACTGTTAACAAATACTGTGTTCCTTTTTATAATAACTTGTGGATTTAACCTTATATTTTGAGTTTTAAGCCATTTTAATAATTTAAAACAACTTTTTTCGTGTTTCTTACAGTGTTTTTATTACTTCCTAATCACCCTTGTAATAGTTTCTTTTTATTCTCATAAATTAGCATTCTTTGTGTTTCTCAATAATTTTAACTCATTGTTTAAAACAGTTACTTAAAAAAGTAGCTATTTTGAAAAAAATGTCAATAATTAAGGCACTGAATCTGAATCTGCTGTCTATGATTGCTTTAAGAAGAGCTGTAGACAAATATTAAGACTTAGATATGTTTTTACATAACAAATAAATAAATATTCCTTTATTTAAAGGTGTTTCTCAGTGTATTCTCTGTTGTATGGAGCCATTCAAGCGAGCAATGGCCTCAAATTAATACTAAATATATAAAACAAATGTGATAAAATTTCTGAACTCATTTGCCTTTTTGTGTAATAATTGCATCTCCATACCAGTTAAAAATTCAAATAGCCAATACAATAAAATTCTACTTGAATTTTTAAGCTTATTTTTAATTATTTAAAAAAATCAAAATTATGATCACAAGCAATTACTATTCACTTATTTCTGGACAATTTTTTTTTTACTTTATTTAGTAACATCTTCTAAGAGATGTAATTGATTTTTATTATTTGGCACTTTGTAAATTGAATTAAAGAGAATTTTAAGTATTTCAACAAATGATATTTCAAAGGTGTTCTTTTCATGAAGTATTTTTAGGTTTTCCTGATATTTTATCATAAAATAATTTCTTATTAATAAACAGAAGAGACACTTCTGTGTTAAAAGTTTTAGAAAACACATCACCAACATTAAGTTATTTATTTATAAATGATATATTTTCTTTATATACCATTATTCCTTATTTTTAGACCAGATTTTTGGTAATAATCAGTATTAAGTCTCTGTCCTAGATTCCGAAATGTCAAGTTTATATTACATCTGAAAGAACAAAATACTTAATGTAATTAAGTTAGTGATCACTTCTTACTTTATTGCAAAGGTTTCTTTTGATACTTTATGTTTCAAAGACGTGTCATTTAAATTATTTTTGTGTTTAACAGAAAAGACCTGCTAATTCAAGTTCAAATGAAAGAAACACTTCCCTATTTCCTCCAGTGAAAGTGGTAAAAACAATTAAGTCCACTTTACACGCTGAATGTGCCAGTTTACGGACCATTGAGAATAACAATAACAAGTGTAGTATTAAGAAAAGTAAAGAGTTTAAAAATGCACTCAGTCAATTAAAGATCGAGGTAAGTTAAACCTGAACTGTAAATACCTAATTTAAAAAACAACTAAAAATTACTCAATCCCTTAACGATTTTTATTTTTTAAACTCTGTTGTTTGTTGATTTTTTTGATATTTTGTACAGAGACATTTTTGTATTGTTTAAATATTTACTTTATATAAAAAAAGTTAATTTTCTAAATTTTGTTATTTTTACATATTGTCTACTAAGCCATTTTCACTATCCGTGTTCGTGTCATCATCATGTGAACAAACCCAGTCGTCTATTTATGCATTGGATGGTGATAGGTCTTTTATACTACTAATCGTTTGGATATTCTCATGTTACAATAAACACTAGAAATATAACCATAAAATACTTCAGGACGGGTGACATACAACAACACACAGTAGCTGCCTGCACTGTGTGACTACAGCGAACTCATCAAGGTGCAAACACTCATGACAGAAGACCAAGGAAGTGCTGACATCTAGTGGAAAACACCAGAACTACCATACTTGCACGGCGCAGGATTGATAAAAAAATTCTTCTTGTGCAATATTATGGCAGACAACAGGTTATGTCAGGAACAACTTAACAATGCATAATTTTACGTCAATAGCACACTTTTATGCAATCACTATGAACGTAATATTATGTATAAAACTGTGAAGGGGTGGAATAGCATCCTATTCATAAAACTGTATTTATAAGCAGGTATTAACACTAAACACATTAACTGTATGTCAAAATTTCTAAACACTGTGTTTGTCAATCTTCCTGAAACTTTAAATTTACTTCCATTTTAACATATAGTTTCACCCAGCAGGGATCACTTCTGGCTGGTTTATACCTTCCAGTTGAACCGATATGTCACTTAAATCTAGGCAACCTTATGGATGTCCAAGAGCGGCACATCACTAACCGCAAATGTTGAGATGCTGGGTTCATGGGCAATTCGATAGGTCTAGCCTACTGTGGGAGATGATTGTTGGAGTTGGTGGGGTTTGTTACCTAACCTCAGAGGTTATTACTAGCCTCAAAAAGGGTGTGCCACTCTCTGCCTACTTTGACTGGAGAGGCTGGTTCAGAGCTGGCCTCCCCTTCTTCCTGGGAGACATGACTTTGAGATGTAGTGCTCTGATTCTTCCTCATGGACCTCGATAGGAGGAGGCCCCTACTCCCTAACCTTACACATCCTGAATATCCTGTCACTCCGGAAGCAGCGCAAAGGTTCTTACAGGACTAAGTGCAATTTATAAGTTTCTTGTCTTTTGTTTGAAGGTTATTTTTTATGATGGAAAGATTGTGAAGGAAACAGAATTTTTCCGGACATTTGCCATCGTTCAGTGAAACAAGAAATGAGTAACACTACGTTTCAAGATCAGATTGCAGATCTCGGAACGTAGTGTAACTGATTTCTTGTTTCACTGAACGATGGCAAATGTCCGAAAAACTCTTGTTTCCTTCTTGTCCTAAGAGAACAAAAAAAAACATATAGTTCCAAGTTGTACTTGTAGCCTTGAACTTTAGTGCACTTTTTAGATCACTGTCAATAGAACCCCTGCCCTAAACACTAAAAGTGAAAAAAATGACAGCAATCCAACTCGTTTGAAATACAGCAGTTAAATATTTTACATTGAATTAGGCCTGTGTTGCTGATGACTGCTCTTTCGTTGCATGTCCAAGTTTTCCTCAACTGATGAAACGTGTATGTTTGTGTAATTGAGTTATTACAGCTTATTTTATTGTGTATTAAACATCACCAATATTGCATTCATATTTTATACATAAACATTTATATTTTTCCAGACAACTCAATCCAGTACGCAAGTAAAACATGACTGTCCTACAACGCTGAATTTATCAAAATCTGTAAAGTCTGTTCCAAAGGGTACCAGTGACATCAAAAGAGTCAAATCTAAAATCAAAGAACATCCTAATTTGAAGAAAATAAGCAAAGAGATTTTAAGTACAATCAGTCAAGGAATCAAAGTAAGGTGTAAACATATTATATAATATTTTAAATAACACTAGCAAACATATACCACCTTTACTGACTCCTCTTATACATGTAGATCTGCTTTCAATAATGATTTTTTTTTAGATACTTTACGAGTACATGAACAAATACATTGTAGAAGTATTGTAATTGGTCATTCTGACTCTTTTGGATGTTGGAGGATCATTCCTATGGTTAGTTGGTGGTGGTGCCTAGGGCGAGCTTAGCCTTGGCACCCCTCCAACCAACAAATATTTAAAGTAACCATGATAATATTATGATTTCTATATTTAGTCACATTATAACAATACAATATTTATTAATGAACATGATTTTATTACAATTTTATATTATAATAGAAGTATAGATTGTAGGTGTGTTACTATTATAAGTCTTCTTGCTTCATTTTAAAACTACAGTGCCCTCCCCCTCAACCTACACCCATAGCATCAGGGGCAGCTTACACTGGTCACCCCCCCACCCATCTCCACCATATCCGAATGACCCTGGGATGTGGATAACTGCAATTCATTCATTTTTCAAACAAATATTTAAAATTTCGTTTAAGAGTTAAGAGTGTGATAAATTATTAATTTCATACTATTTATACCTATATTGTTTGTGGCCTTTTAAGGCTTAAGATAGAATCAAATATAGTTTATTGCTTTGACAATTAATAACAGTTGTATTTTCAAAAGTCAAAATATGCATTTATAAAAGTATTAAATTCTAGGCACTCACTCAACCTCCACACATGTGGCACCACATTCATATATTAAAGTATTTAAAATACACAAAGTAGGGTTCACTCCGGGATCACAGAGTGCTTTAGGTACTAAGATTCCCAAATGTGAAACATGAATTTGCTGAGTAAAAGGCCAAAGTAACAGGTGTTGCTTAAGGGGGCTGGCCCAGTATCGCAATCACTTTTGCATGGTTTTGGAAAACAATTTTGTACTCAGTCAAATATTGCCCAATTTGTTTGAAACTTTTCAGGTTTAAGTCAAAATAGACTTTTTATAACACACTTAAGAAAAAACAAAATTGTAAATATAAAAATTATATTTTTTTTAATTTTTGTTTTTTTTGTGCAAAAAAAAAATCTTTAGTCTAATGGTTTTTTTAACATAATAAATTAATCTACCTTATGAGATAATTTCACAAAAATAAAATATATCTTGTTCCTAGGCAATAGTTTTTTCTTGGCCTGAACTAAAAATATATAAAAAAATGTACAAATAAAAACAAAATTACTGAATTTTAAATTAGTTTTACCAACAAAAAAAAATTGAGTTTTTAGAAGGTAATAGGCGGGGAATATAAGAAATACTTTACTCACCATTTTAATTTTAGTTCAAGCCATTTACACAGCTAAAATGAAGATCTGGTGAAAATTTGGTGAAGATTGCTCCAATACTTTTGGAGTTATGATGTAAATAATAGGAAAAAAAACAATGTTTCGGGAAATCACAAACAAACATAATTTTATTGATAAAATTTACTAAAATGGTACTCTAAAAATCCTCCAGCAGCATAAGAAACGCCTTCCTTTTCCTTGTCTTGACTTTCCTTTTTCTATTCTAAGCCTTCTCCTTGCTCTCTCTTTTCTTCCAGACTTGCCAACATAGTTCTTTTATTTGCGTCGCACACTCGTCGAACGTCAAAAGTCTCCATGCAGCTGTTGAAGAGTGTTTTCCGGGTTTGATTTTCAAGTAGTCTAGCACTTTTGACTTTGCATTATTCCCTTCATTAAATATCAGGGAAGCTTCATGAGCAGCTATTTTCCACAATATCCCTTCCTGCAAATCCATTTTTAGGAAACAGTGACCACAAAATACTGTTTGAAACTTTCGTTGGAGTTCTGTGTTTTTCCCATAAGACATCTTTGGAGGAGGTTTTGGCATTGTTAGGTGTACAAATATTGGTTTTATCTCCAGCATGATGGCTTTTGGGGATAGTGTTTTTATGTTTAAAAGTCCCAAGACTGTTTGAAGCAACTGCTTGTTGGGTAACGGCACCAAGATTCTTTACCTTCTGGACAAAAATGATGGAGCGGCTGCTCATCGGTACTTGCTTTTATGGTTCCAGATGGCCCATACTGCCTTTTGCATGTTTATGAGAATCATTTTTATTATTTCTAATTGCATTTCCATAATAAATACAAAGTTGGTTGATAATAGGTTCTGATAGCCTATTTTTACCACTTATTTTTTTTTTTCCATCGCTAAGTACTGTTTCCTTTGTTCTTGGTTTTGAATTTCATTAGTCTACTGTACATACGTTTTTGGACATGGCCAACACACTCTTCTTTCACAATACTCACACCAGATCCATATGGTTCCATTTCACTTATTTTAGTAAAAGTGGATGTGTCCCACTTCCACCAATATATTTTGTATACCGTACACCGTGTTTAATTCCTCGGAACGATTGAAAATATTCTTCATTCCTTCCACTTCCATGCTACCTGCAGAGCCAGAATGGTTTCTTTTGCACTTTCCACTTTTCTTATGCTCTTCAAGCCAATTCTCATAAGCCACACATGACTTGGGTCCTTTTACAGACCCTACAATCCATGCAGAAAGACGACAGAACTTCGACATCAAGAATCTTTTGAGTTTGAGCTCCGATTGCTGTACACACTCCGTGTAAGGATGTATGCCCTCTTCGCATCCAGGTTCCCATCTCCTGAGATAGTAATATCAGTATTCGGATCTGTTTCTGTTTTTTTTACTTCTTTCTTTGAGGCCTGAATCATACTTTGTTTTGCAGCTTCCTTAGTTGCAAGCAAAATCTGTTTTTTGATGAAGTTGTAGGTATTTTTAGATGGAAGGCCGGCATATTCATTACCCCACAAAATTTTTTTTAAGCTGTTTAGGCCCTTGTCCAATTGATCTCATGCCATAAACTGCCCTCCTGTTGACTTCATAGGTGTTCTTTGTATTTTCAAACTAGCCTACTTGTATGAAATGAACCCGTAGATTCCGGATCACAAGATTTGCAGCGCATTACAACTTTGGAGCCTAGTCCTCTAACATTACATTCTAAAATATCAACAACTCCATGGCAGATCTTGCACACTAAACAAGATTTGGTATTTATTTACAATACCGTGACCATGAAAAATGGACTTTTTTTCATGGGGTTGGGCATAGCCAAGTATTCTTATCACAGTGCATATAAACTCGGGAAAGATATATTCATTGTTGATTATATTGATGCCTTTCTTTTTTTTTTTTTTTTTTTGGCATTATTGCATTAAGGATGGAAAATAAACAACCGACATTTTTGTCGAACAACACTTGGAGGGTTAAGGATCAGGGGCATCACGTGATCTGGGATTCGACTTTTGCAAGCATCGAAGTTAATTTTTTTTTCTAAAAGAGCAAGCAGTGCGAAGCACTGCGCAGCTTGCAGGCATCGTTGACAGGATGAAGATTCATCATTTCAGTAAAAATGCCAGAGGTACTGTCAAAAACAGAGGTTTTCAGAGGATTCACTCAAAAAATTCGTAATCCTTTGATTTTCGTTGCCGACGAATTTTTTCTTCACATTGTTTTCAGGAAAAAATTTTAGTTTTCAAAAAAAAACCATACCTTTCCATGGTCACTGATTTTGTAAATTGATACCCAAGATTTAATTCCTTCAGACAAACTCTCTATGTCAAGTTAATCTATAGAGGATTTTTTGTGATCTTAGGGGACTGATTCATGGCTACTAGAGAAGATGTTTACCTTTATCTTCTTGCTGACATACTTTTTCCTAACCCATCAGTGTACTTGTTTCATGAAACTCCGCTTCTTGCTCCTGTAACACACCTTTTTACTCATTATAAAATCAGTAAAATCAAACTGTATCACACATGACAACTATTTCACTCCACAAACTACAACAGTATAGATTACCGAAAGCCAAACAAACAATACAATAAGTAAGTATGCCAGCTGTCTGCTGTATTTTGGTACTGTATATCTTGATCAGTTTGAACATAGAGTTTTCTCTCATTCAATAAAACCATAGAGGAACAAAACTCGAAGTATTAGTAGTACTATAAATATGCCTACATATGAATGACTGGAAAATAGAATCAAAAACAAAGTCTTGTCTGACATACGTTTACACTTTTACCTGTAACTCAGCCACAAAAAAAAAATCGTATGCCCATGATATTTACATCAAATTAATTGTAAATTAAACAAGAAAACATTAAAAAAATTTAAAAAAATTGCAAAAAAAAATTTTTTTTTTTTTACTGGGCCAACCTCCTTAAGTCAAGATTTGACTATTTTTCGATTAGTTTCATTTTTTAGTCCCAGCTTGTGACGGCAAGTGTTCGAAAGTTGCTGTTCTACGAGTATGTTGCCTGGATCTTAAACAGTCTCTAGCTCTTGTTCATGCCATGTATGCATCTGCCCATTGTCAATGTACACATTTGTATCGACAGTACAGAGCAGTTTCCAAGACATACAAACCAGGCAGTGTCAGTATGCCCAGGTCCCGGAAGGCATTTTAACACAACTCTCAATTTTAATTTTGAAATATTTCGAATGAACTATTTTATAATCTAAGTAGTCTTTCAAAACCGGATATAATGCAAATACCACATAGAGTAATACCACAAGACAATTGTGGAAATATTAATCTGTAATCATTAGTACAACAAAAATTTTGGGCGCTAATCTTGTGCAAATAAATTAATATTGTGTAATATTTTAAATATGCACTTTCCTAGTTAAACCCTTTGTACTTATACTTATTTGGTATAATCAGTATTAAACGTAAATCAAAAAGAGAATTGAGCCTACGGTTTTGAGCCCTGAGAGGACTCCTTGATGCACTTCAGTTATATTTGAAAGTGTGCTCTGGGTCTGCACATAGTACAAATATATATTCTGTCACTAAAGTAAGACTGGAGCCACTGAAACGGCATCACATACACCCCAAAACAATGCAGCCTTGCAGCAATGATTTATGCAAAGGCTTTTGAGAGGCCCAAAAAGATGCTAAACGTCTGTATATGTGTTTCAAATCTCTCTGCAATCAAATTCACGAGTAACTGCATCAACAGCTAATCTCCCCGGTCCGAAGCCTGGAATCCTTGTTTGTCCAGAATCCTATACTTTCCCAAAAAAAGAGGAAGTCTATAAAAAACAGGTTTTTGAATATTTTAATAAAAAAAAGGTAGGATAGAAATCGGCCAATTGTAATCGGCTTTTGTTGGGTCATCTTTTCGAATATTGGCAACACTTTTGACGATTGGCAATTTTTAATGCAGATGGAAAAATGTTAGTTTCAAAAGATGATTTTAGTCAGTGGGATTGAATACAAGCCACATTGAAATACCATTGATGTTGTTGGATATTTTGGCCGATAAATTTTGAACAATATGTGCCACTTTGTGCACACTGGAGCCAGAGCCATAGATGACATTGATGAAGACAAGAGCGGGTTGTTGATTTGTGAAGGAAAACTATGGACTGACTTCAGACACAAAAGATTTATTAAATTGAGTAGCTATTTCTTGATGGTTTCATTTTATTTCCTTCAGTTTCTAGCTGAATTGTTTTAGTGAAGGTTTTATTTTTGTTACTATTTATTATATCCCATGCTGACTGAGAAATTTTCTAATTTTTCCAATTGTAGCTTAATTTTTATCTCAACATTTATTAAATATCAAATGCAAAGAAAAATGCAAACCGTTGGAATGAAACAATATTTTCACTGTATCTGGCTTGGTTACTTCTTTTAATAATTATTATAATTGCGTAAAACTATAAAATTTATATTATTGTGTCAAATAGGTAATGGGACAGACTGTGGCAGATACCTCAGGACATATTATATGTCGAGACTGTTTGGTATCATTCAGTATAGACCAAAAGTGAACAGTGTCAGATTTCAGATGCTACACTAAGCTGGAAGGTGAAATGGAGCTTAACTCAATATTCACATCGAGCCAACCCTTCTCACCACAGCTATGTTGATACATAAACATATAGCTTACTAGTTAAAAGCTCTGACCCTTTAATTCTATTACTGTATATAAACAAATTTGTAGAGTTGACTTTATACAAAAAGAACATAAAGTTAAGATTTTAATTATTGGACTTTAAATAAATACTTTTTGAATCTTATAATAAAAATGTGTTTCACGTACGTTGTACGTTCAGTGCAATTTTTTCTGAACGTACTGGATTCTGTTTGAATGTTCTGAGCTAAATAAAACCAGGGTCTGAAGACTGGATAAACTTATTTTTGTTTAATTTGTTTCAGTATCGAAATTGATCCAGACCTGAGATAATAGTCTTTATGTGATAGCTTCATAACAGAGTATTAAAATTTTGTAACTTTGCATATCATGGAAGTGTTGAAATTTAGGGGACCTTAAACTATAAGAATTTTCAACTTTTACAAACTTTGTATTTTTAACTCAATTTTTAACTTCAAGCTGCCATTCATTTTTATAGGGGTATTAGGTATTATAAGGGTACCACTCATCATTGGTATTAGGGCGAATCAACGGTACAGCCACAAACATAAGAAAAATATAGCGTTAGTATTCTTACATAAGGGTCATTACAAACACTGCAATCATACCATGCACCCTTCATTAGGATAACATTGAACCAATGTCTAAAACTGAAGTTTGTTCTAATGTACAGAAGTAAAGTAGCATGGCGATAAGCATTTTAAAAAGTCCAGTTTGCTTTTTACTGTTTCTCTGCAAATGTGTTAAATGGTTTTAGACAGACATGTTATATGTTTTCTAGAGGAATCATTCAAATGTTCATAAAAACTGCACTGCCCTGAGCAATACGAAGTCTAACGCCAAAACAAGTGTTTCTTCAAGTAACACCTCAAAAACTGTGGTGAAAGAGGACCATAACTCAATTGTAAAGAGGAGAGAATTTTTAGCTTCGGTCAATCAAGCAATTAGAGTAAGTAATAAAATATCACATTGAGAATTAAAAAAAAAAAAACAAAAAAAGCTTGCTTTTCCGTTATTGGATTGCAAAAGTATAAGCAAGTGTTTTTTACTAAAATCATTTATGGTAAAAAAATACACCAACTTTGCTTCCAGTTAGTGTAACTATAATATTTTGCAGTCATAAAATTTGCAACAACAGAAGTTTCTAAGATCTGTCTAAACAAATATCTGGTTCTGGGGGTATGGTGTTCTGTTATAATTCTCTGAAGCAGTAATAACTATATCAGCCATATTGGTAATGGTCTCAGTATTGTACGCTAGAGCATTTTATACTTAAATAGATTGCTTAACTCTTAGGAAAAAGTCCAAATAAGTCTGTCTTGTGGCCATATTACGTTGACAAATACCTGTAACTTAAGTATTGCTCTTTAACAAAGTGAGTTTGGGCTTTTAGTTAAGTAGAAGAATAACAGTTTTTAGGTTATTAAGACTATTGTTATTTCTAAAATTATGATTCTGTCCACCAAATGAATTTCGATTCATCAGCATCATTTTGGTGGTAGTCAACTAACTCCATAAATATCTGAGCTAAACATCACCACTTTCAAAGTGTACATTGTGGATTTGCATCAGTATTGCTTTAACAATGGCTATGTTGAAAATGTGAAGATCTTAACAGAAATATGGTTGAAGTTGTCATAGGTACTTCTTCTGTAGATGTAACAATTTTCCTATTGTTGATAATTTGACAAGGTTAGGTGTGCCAAATGGGTTCTGATATTATGTGGTAGGTTTCTATGAGTAGAGTTCAGTAGTGCTTGAACTGGTTGGTGAGGAGTTGGTCTATTTCATTGGCTATAGCATAAGGCAGGGTTTGAGAGCTTTTTTGAGATAGAGGTAGGAAAATACATTAATGCACAAATATGGCCAGCCATTGTTGTGGGAATCTCACAAAAGATGTGAACTACCAATTAATAACCTCCTCTATATTTCAAAATCCTAACCCAAAACTGTTTGTCACATTAATTCAGAGTTTTGAGGGTTGTGCCACTAGATATAGGCTTTGATATTGAGAATCAGCTGATCATTTGTTTGGGCTTAGCTTAACAGCTAGATACTCTATAGATGAGCCGCTTTGAAAGCGACCTGCGCAAAGATTTCTTGCGCGTAGGGGAAGGGAGGAACAGGAGCTTGACCATGCCAACCGCCACCTCCTCTTTCACTGCTTGATCTATTTCCTTTACAAGACACAAATGGGAACCGAGTGCTTTGCTTCACTGCGTTGGTGTTTTGGAACATGACACTATGTTTTGTTATTCTCGTTATGGAATAACAAATATTATTGTTTATGATAAGAATAGTACATTGCATCTATTTAATATGTTAGTATAATTAAGAAGTATTTTAACAAATGTTTATCGTTAACAGTTGTTATTACTGGGTTTGCAAAACAGCTGTTATGTAACACATACCCTACGAGTGATAAGTGGCAACTGAGGAGAGGTTGGTAAGCAATGTAGAGGTGAAAGTGAGTCCCCTAGTAGCTCATCTATAGATATGGTGTTTCTGCCTCTAAAGAATGATGTTACATGGTTTGTACTTCAAGGCTGAGCTGAAAGTGAAAAAGAGATACTCACTTATTTCTTGATTGTATAGTTAAGACTCCTCAGAATCCTCAGCAGCATTTGAAAATGTTGCGCTCCTTTCTATTTTTTTGCCTTTATCTCAATATTTATTCTTGGTAAATTTGCGCTAAGAGAGTTGAAATTATTGGATTTTTCTGTTTGTACTTTGATTTGGAAATGGTTACACTACATGTTGAACAGTGAATTAGATTTTCTCCCTTTGGTTTTCACCATCTCTGGTTTTGATGCTTGGCAGACTGAATAGCTTGTATAAGTCATCATCATAGTTACAGCAGTTTCCGTTCTGAATAGGCTGAGAAAAAATCACTTGGAAACTGAATGTCCTGACTCAGGACAGTGGAGAACAACCATTTACAAAGTACTTCCAGGAGTAATGGTAGGCCAGAGTACTTCACTGTTTTCCAGATGGTTTTGAACTCAGGAAGAGTCCAAATGTCACCATCTCAACAGTCTGGGTTCTCTCAGGAATGCCAGGTTGGGATTATGTCAAATTTGTTCACTATCTTTCTACAAGAATGTGAACTACGAGGGGATATAATATTTAGATGTTCGGCATCATACTGGTTCTCAATTATTGGAGACTGGTTCTTGTAGTACAAAGTCCACAGAATGCATAGTGGTCACATTAAGTGGTATGACGCTGTATGCGACATTATAGTGGCAATTGTTGGTCGGCCTTGGACTGCAGCAGGGAGCACTGCAGGATTACCATCATGATTCAGGGAAATGCTTTGCACATGTTATTGCATCAGATGCCATAAAGATTTCCCTTCAACAAACCCTTCAGGATTGTCATGTCATACTTTCTACGGAGGGTTGGTCAGAGGGAAAGAAACCTCTTCCACCAGCGGAGCTTGAATGATGTACAGACGGCTCTAAAACAAAAAGTGGCACAGGTGCTAGAATTGTGGGGGTGCAACCATGTAGAAGCTAGTGGTCCCTATGGGTCCTTATCCCATAGTCTTTCAGGCAGAAGTTACAGCCATTATGGAGTGTGCTCGTGAGAATCTTCGTCTGCGGTACAGGAATAAGATGATTAGATTTTCACAGATAGTACTGAGCTTACAGGCAGAAATGAAGGCGTTGGACTCTTGTATGTTCAACTCCAAACTTGTCTGGGATTGCTATCAAGTCGTTTTTCCCTTACTAGAATCAACAATGTGACTGTTGGATTCCTGGTCATAAGGGGATCTTGGGAACAAAAGACCTGATGTCCTGGCTAACTTGGGCTCAACATCCAATATGATGGGATCTCAACTGTTCTGTGGCATTTCTAGATGTGAATCCTTAGGGGCTGTCTCGGAATGGGTTCACACAACATAGAGAAGGTGGAGGCTGCATCTGGGTCTGAGAATGAGTAGAATGGTATTACAGTTGCCTTCCCCTAGGGTGTTCCCCTGTGACCTTCTCTCATTAAATAGATCGGTGTCTTCTCGGGTTATGGGTCTGATCACGGGACATGGTCACCTGAGGAAGCATCTTCACAGAGTCGGTATCCTTCGGGAGGATCCACTTTATAGAATGTGTGAACAAGTAGGAGGAAATTGCTGAACCCCTGCTCTTTGATTGTCCTACAATAGCAAGGGAGCGTTACACCATCTTTGGTAGTTTGGACAAGAGTGGTGAATTCCTCCAGGAGGACCTGATCAGTTGTTTTTGGCGGTTTGTATAAAAAGCCACCCTTTCAGAAACAGGGCACCAGGAACAATACAACAATTGGAGACCTTAATTTACTGCCCCTAGTTGAGCTGCGGGATTTTGAGATTGAACTCATCAATTGTAATGAACAAGAAGTCCAAAAATAAAATTAACCATGAAAATCAGTCAACCTCTCTGCCCACTGGTTAGCAACCGACATCAAATGAGATACAGGATAACAGACACCAGTAGGTCCCTCAACAAATACTGTCCTGGATCGTAAAGCATTTGCGAATCTCTGAGACCAACATTAAAGCTGACATTTTAGCTTCCATGGAGTACTTATTTTCTACGAAAATAACAATATACTAATTCAGTTCTTACTAACTCAAATTTGTTTATGAATTTTTTCAGTTACAGAAAGTATTTATGATAGGAAACCAGGGTAAGGTAGCAAAAACCTATATTCCTGTAAGTAATGCCTTGAAGTCTCGAGGGTGGATTGACAAATATGGTAAGTCATTTGAATTACTTTGTTGTTATTTTTCATATATTGTAATAAAGTTTAATTGACGAATATATAGTCAAAATACAATTAGTATTAACACTGTATTTATGGAAATTTCTAATGAAGTTCGTACATTAAGGATGAAGTGATAATGTACTTTTTCATTGTTCATAAATTGCATAAGATTTATTTGACGCAATATGATTGAAAAATAAAATGATCAAGTTTTTCTGGAGAAAACTTCAAATTTTTCATGAGATTTGCTCTTTATAAAATGGTAGTAATACTAATAACCAGTATATGGTGTAATATGATTAGTCATTTAGCAAAATGATCAGCTCTCATAATCTTTATGAACAATTAGGCCTTTCAACCTTCTCAATATTTGATATTTACTTTTTCAAAATTTAATATTCAACTGCTGCAGCTCTTTGGCAATGATCTGACTTCTGACACATATAATGAAATAAACCGAAACACTGGAGCATAGACCAACTAAATATATTTATATTGTAATCATCATGGCACTGAATTCCAACTTTAAATAAGACCTTTTGTGTGTTTTTGGTCCTGTTGTATTATCTCTAATACTTGCTAGCTCTCCACAGTTTAATTGTAATCAATGTAATGCTCATTATTAATATGATGAGACTGTGCTTGTTTTTGTTGTACATTGTAAGCAAGCCTTTTAGTGCCTAGCGATAACAGTCATTTTGGTAAAAGTCTGTTAAATTTAATTTATGTGATTATGTATTACCTTGTACACAAGTTTAGTCATCCTATCCACAATAGTTAGTATCTAGAATCCGTTTTTACTTGCCCATCTTTCACGCGAAGGATGAATGGATAGACAACCTGGCTTAACAAAGCCATGGTGATATTAATGTACTTAATGTAGTACATTAGACTGTACGTCAATACTGTACTTTTGAGACAGAACTGGCCTCGATAACTGGCAAGGAACAGTGAAAACAGCAGAGGGGATGCGTATTTCACTGCCGTGTATTGTAGTTTGGAAAAAGAAGCCACATCATTGCACATCCACATCCAACACCAAATGGAATGCTGAGATCCATTGGTTTGAACTTTCCAAACTTTACTTTACCAAGCACAAAACTGATAAAAATAAGGAAGAAGAAATTAGGGCAAACGTTTGAAATGCTGCTAAAGCTTAAAGACATCTTAGTTATTTGATCAATATATACGTCAAGCTCTCTTCCCCACCTATTGATATTGGTCCTGACTTGACCTTGAAAGTCTATGTTGAGATAAAAGGCATTCGATAGAGGCTGGGGAATAAGTACACCTTACTGTGAATGTGAGAGCTATAGATACTTTGGTTCTTAACTTTGCTGGCCGGGGTAAGAAGAAAACAATGAATTTATCAAGAATTTTTGACCACTACTGTCACCACCTGTTTCGGGATTGTCTGAAGTCCCCACTTTGATTTCACAAATAAGAGATTGTCGGAAAAGCAAAAGAATTGAATTGTTAATTCCCAAACTCGAAATCAATATCTCAGTGCTTGGCTCCCTAAGGACATCCACAATGCTAAATGGATCGACGACAATAGATTGTTCTCTCTTAAACACAGCATACATAATAAACATGTGATTACATCTGCCACCTCAACTCAAACAATGACGGACTCCGTTTATACTCTAAGAAGCTTGACCTGTACGCTTAGGCGCACATTAGGCATCAGAAACACATTAGGTATTCCTATATCTGCCAAAATGTTAACAGTGACATAGTATATATTTGTACAATCATTGACAATACCATAATATTGGCAAAAATCTGGTGGCACACAGATAAAATTATTTCAATAACAACAAAGTAATTATTTAAATTACTGTATAGTAATTGAATTTCAGCTTTAATCATTTATTGGATATGTATTTATTTTATCTCAATTTATTTGTATATTTTATTATTACTTATTACTTTATTTTTACAAAGTAGACTCGTTTGTTTTAATTAATTAAAAATTTTCTATTCAGAATATTGTAATTTTTATTAAATAAGTACCACACAGAGTCCTATACAAAATTAGGAGTTTGTTGATAAATTTTAGAAATTTAATTTAAAGACAAAGTAAATTAAATTTGTGCTTCACTTCTTTTAATTTGCTCCTATTCAATAAACTTAACTTTTGTAAATATTTTGCTTTTGAATGTTGCCTCACTATTTAGTCAATTTTAAAGATAAGTTGCAAAAGCATAGTATCAATAGTAGTGCAATATTAGCAATAACATAGATAAAATACTTGTATTTAACACCAAGTATACAAGTGATAGGTTGCGTTTTTATATTTATATCTGAAGAAATGTATAATCCCATGTGAGGAGGATACATTTAAAAGTCACTCTGTAAAATTCTGTGTTTCAAACTAACGGTATTAATGAGCTAGCTCTTCTTTTCCTCTTTGGTAAATTTTATTTGGTTTGATTTTTATCTGCCAGCTATTATTAATTATCTTACCATTGTCTTGAAAATACCAATTTCTTTGTTGTTATAATTCTAGATTGACTGAAACCATTGTTCTAGCTACTGAAGTATCATTAGAAGAAGAAAAGTTCTACTCAAAAATGTCAGAGCTTACTACACGCCGTCTACAGGAATGTGATATTAATTTTGTCTGGGTCGTTAACAGTATTGATTTTGGAACTTTGAAGGAAAATACAATTGTTAGTAGATTCCCAAAAAATACTCATTTTACAACAAAGGTACGTGCTAGGTTATTTTATTTTTATGGTAAATCATAGAGTTCAGCACTTTGTTATTCTATACTATTTAAGTTCATACTATCAGTTTGGAGGAGGTCTCTAACCCATAAAGGTTGTGAATTTTGAGTTTAGCTCCAGTTTACCTTCCTCTTAAGTGCAGTATCTGAAATCAGATGTCGCAGACAATTGTGCACCTGATGAGACAATGAGAATGCCTCTTCACCTAGATTGCATTACATTCTGTACTCTAGGTGTCTCTGATTTCGAAATGATGCCAAGGGTTTGATTTGAACTTCTTCGTTACTGACTATTCTTAGATCCCTTCAGACAAATATGACTCCAGATTGCAGGAGTCAAGTCTGTGACAGTATCAGATTTCAGATGCTGCACGTAAGAGGAAGATAAACTTGAGCTAAACTCAACATTCACAACCTTTCTGGGTTAGGATTGAATCGACCCTTCCCACCAGAAAGCTTAATATAAATTAAGAGAAAATGAGCATGACTTCTAAATATAGGTCATTGTTGATAAATATTAAAATAAGAACTCCATAATATAATATTCGTGGACTATACTCTCATCAGGTCTGTTATTACTAATGGCGAAATATCAAATTTATCTTTGTTTACTTTAATTGTGTTTATCACCATTAATCCATTAAGGTTAGTCTTGTTTATTTCTTCTCATTTCATATCAACAGTATGAGAAATATCAGAGAAGAATTGACTCATCAATTTATGCACAAAAACAGTAAATTCTTGAGCTGCACGCTGCAAATCATACAGACAAAAGATTGTATAAATACATGCCTAATCTTTAGAATATGCTTTACAGGTAGGTTTGTGTGGATTCCTGGAACAATTCTATTGGTTTTACGAGCAAGATGTGTCAAGAACCTTATCACCCAGAACGTTAAAAATAACAACTGCTGAAGATATTGACTATTTTTATAGAGAGTTTGGTTTGTCAGCCTGTGTTTCTTTATTAAAGATAGTTGTTGAACAGGCTGATACTAGAGCTAAAGCTGACCGGTTCTTCAAATTCGGAGAGGTAACAAAGTTTCTTTTCCTTCTTAAATCATTATTGCTTTACTGTATGAGTCCAATTCTCATTTCCATGACAGAAGTAATTAATCAATTTTCTTTTAATATGCTTATAACAGCAAGCTCAATTTCAACTTAGATAATATTCCCTAGTTACACTAAATAAAACTTATACGATAACTAAAAATCTATCACAGACCTGTTGCATTGTGAATATTTTATAAATACTCCTAACATCCTGATCTCCAGGAGGGTTCACTTCTGGCTGGTTTATATCTTCCAGTTGAACCCACACCGGGTACAGCGAAAACGGCTTCTTCTGAGGGGGGAATGACTTGAGATTAGTGCCCTAAATTCTTCCTTATGGATCTTGACCGGAGGCAGCCCCTACCCCTAACCTTAACCATCCAGAATATCCTGTCATTCCGGAAACATCACAAAAGTCTTTATATGACTAGGTGTAATTTCTAAGCTTCTTATCCTAAGAGAACAAGAAAATAAACACACACACACAGGCACACACACTGGTGAAACGCTTTATTTACTCATTTATAACAACAACTTATGCTAAAGTTTTTACTTTTCAGATTTCTCTTTAATCAATTTGATAATACAACATTAATTGAATTACTATTTGACCTTTTTTGCATTAAATTAAAGGAAATCATTCTATCAAATTTGTTTAGCTGGAATTAAAGTCATTAATATTTCCAAATTCTAATGCTGTATTTTTTTAAATTTTTATCAGTGCTCTGAAAAAAGGCAGACATACGTTTTCCAATTCCAATTGTAGTTCATTTATATAGGAACATGAAAGTTAATCGTGTCACATATTGTACATTTTTGGAAACACTGTATTAAAATTTACAACAGCTAAACATTTTTTAATCCTATAATGAAATATTTGTGATAACTGCAGCAAAGTAAAGGTTTATCAGTGGTTATAGCTCTCTTAACACCCAATGAGATTTTGGCTAATCTTTACTTTTATGGAATGCCAAAAGTACTTTTACTTGCATGAGTTATAGTTTCAGGAAGTGACTTGTTTTCATTAATTTATAATTTTTAATTACATATAATTTAAGAAAAATAAATGTTTTTAATTTATTTTAAAGAAATTAGATTTTTATAAATAAAAATTGCCATTTCTTCCTGTGACCTTTTATGGCTGTACCAACCATATCCTTAACTTCAACCAGTTTTTTTGGACCTAATTATGATATTCCCCAAAACTTCGCTTTAAATTCTTTGCACTCTTCATGGAATAATAAAAAAGTCCTTTTTGTTTTCCTGACTTAAGAAACAGCATCAAAGATCTGTGAGCAAATTTTTTTTAAATAAAAAAACTATTCCAACCAATGGCTTGTTAAGGAGTTCATCAAAGTAATAGCAAATCAATAGACTGCCAGACAGATAATGTGGTAGGCCTTGTGGTGAGGTTGACATTAATAATTGTTGATCTGTTGGGCTACTCCAATCTTTCAAATCACACATGATCACATTTTCCCACGTGTTCAACAGCTGGAAATGAATTTTCTCTCCAGTTGCAAAAGGAACACTTGTTTGACAACTTTGCTGGGCCTCCCAATCATATTAATGTAACATCCAAACCCTCAATATACATCTTCAGAAAATTCTACGCTTTAATTGTTGTTTCAAATATATAATTTTCTTTAAGGTTCCAACAAATATAGTTGATTTTGCGAATGATCAGTGTATAGAATATATACATTATCGGCAACACAATGATATTGACCGACTGAAGGATTCTCCACCGACACCAAAAGAGTGGACAGATTTCCTAAAGTGGTTTTACAAAATTGTCCATGAAAGTGGAAGTTTCAAAACAACATCTTCTCAAAAGGTCCAGGTAAGATGTGGGTAACATGTGCAACATAGCAATACATTTGTGTTACTGTAAATCACTTGTTTGATATAGAAATAAGATCAGTAATTTATTTTGTATTAATAAAACCAAATTCAAATTTCATATAAATACATTTATTGTTTATGACAACTACAAGTTGTATGACAGTGTCAAAATCTTACAATTGTTATAACAGAGTTTAAAGTTAAAAACATGGGTCTTAAATTTATTTCATGATAAAATAAATCAGCTGAAACAAAGGAATCCCATCAAGACAATCAGTTTACAGTATAAATATAATACATCTTTTGATAAAAACTCTCCCACTGAGAAAAAGCACCCCGCCACCAAGAGCTCAGTTCAAATTTCAGTTTGAATTCCAACTTGTAGTAGATGAAATTTAGGTAATCAGGAAGCCTTTAATAACACCTTGCGCTGACACTATAAGAGACAGACCTGCAGCCAAAGCCGAGTGGTGCGGTGTCTATCGGAGGTTCACATGTAATCGGATGTTGTGCCCGTGTACCGCGGATTCATCAATTACTGATACAATTAAATTTTGACTGATATGATTAAATTTTGCAAACAACAATTTCAAAAATGTATAGTCATGGTAGTGTTAAAAAATGTAATTCTTTGAATGTATTTTTACAAGAGCCTTGTTTACCTAGGCCCGCAAGAACACAAAGAGCTCTTTTTTGTTATACAAAAACTCTATTAATCTGTGTTAGGGAAGCCGCACCCCAGACCAATAAACTGTATCTTATGCTTACAAGAGAGCAGTAAATAAATAATGTTAAGAATAAACTTAATGCAATACTTGGGAAGTTGGCACATCAGGAATAGAGATGAAGAGACAGACTGGTACACCTGGTTTACATGAGTACGCCAACTTCTGTTGTACAACACTGTATTCAATGGTACGTGAATTTCATTTAACACACCTAGAAAATTCCATACAAACAGTTTTTGTTAGGTTCAAATGTAAATTTAGATAATTAAAAAACTGTTATATCTGCATTAAAACAGCATGATGATCTGCAATTCTTCAGCAGTGGCGCTGGTATAGCTGACAGCAATACCGTCAGCGTACATAACCAATGGTTGTGTGGGACTACCACCAGCAAATTATGTACATATAATTTGCAGAGTATTGGTCCCAGAATTGATCCCTGTGGGACACCATAATTTAGTAAGACCCTAGATAAACGGGTGCCTTCGACCTGAGACACTGCTCTCTTTGATAGATAGGAGCTCAACCACTGTAATGCCATGTGACCCAGTCCAAGGTATCTCAGAAAATCCAGAAGATGTGGGTGACTAACGCAATTGAATGCTTTCATCAGATATTATGATTATTATGAGCAATTTCTAAACTGGAGAACTCAGCATCATAAAACTTGGTCTAGAAATATTTTGATGGTGATGTGATTCTTCAAGAATTTACAAATAAAGAACAATATCTCTCATCTATTCTCCATAGTTAGTTAACTAATACTGGTTTACTAGTTTTAGATGTCACTGGAACATAAATAACATTACTGTGTTTGTTGTATCTTAATGTAACAGGCTTCTTCTATAAGACATGATGTGACTAAATATTAAACTATCAAAATTGATTTTAAAACTTTGAAGTTGACTGAAACTGATGTTATATTTGTAAAGGCACTGAGCACAAAGTGCCAGATAACACTAAGTGATGTCCAGCCATACTGGCCCCTACTGGAAGTGGAGGGCTGTAAGAACCTGTGGTTGGTGAAGCCAGCGGCACAGGTCTGTGGAAAAGGCATAAAAGTGATGAGAACTCTGGAGGACATTGTCAATCATGTGGATGCCGTCTCGGATGGCAAGATGGGGCGATACGTCGTCCAAAAGTATATTGGTCAGTGGAAAAACATTTAATTCCATCATAGAATATTTTTTGTGCTATCTTTAAATATATATATATATATATATATATATATATATATATATATATATATATATATGTCTTGTCTTGTGTGTGTGTATGTCACTGCACTCCTCCTAAACGAATGGACCCAATTTTGATGAAATTTTGTGTGTGTGTGTTGAAGGGGATTCAAGAATGGTTTAAATTTACAACTCAGTCCAATTTAAATTGTTTATTTAATTAATGTTTTATTTATAAATTTGTGTTGATTTTGCAGTGTTTTACCTTCGATCCGACAGACTGCACTATGACATGTAATACAAAGTGAACTGATACTTAACAGCTGTTAATACTTTCAGCTGAAGTTCATCAAAGAGGCAGAAACATTTGTTTACATTTAAAATTTAGAAAATTATTATTGTAAAGTACTTGATCAGTAGTATAATGCATATTGCATAGAAGAAGTTATTGCCTAATTTTAAATTTAGATTGCACCAATGATCAATAAACTGTCTAATGCAATGAAAATACTATTAAACGCTGTTATAAAAACCACCTCGTTGTACAAAGCCGTGAAAGTTTGCACATGAGGTAAATGAAAAGAGCAGAAAGAAAACGCTTTATGGTCGAAATTGGTTTGGCAAACTCAACAATAATACTGGAAATATCTTAGACAGAAAATTAATTTTAACCTACTGAATTTGATTCTTTATAACTTAATTAGTTTACCGAGATTCATCCATATAAATTAATTATACTGAATAATTTATCAACATCTAGCAAAAACCATGAAAGATAGAGGCAGGAAATATGGTACATACCTTCATAATGCGCCCAAGAGGCTCACGAAGGAATGACTATCAATTATCTCAGAAATGTTTAGAATGTGATAGAAAAAGAATGCGTGAATATAGTGTACTATTTTTGAACAGGAAATTGTGTGCGAAGCGGCGGGTAACTGCTATTTCATAGTAAATTTATGAACAGTAAGGACGCAATTATTCGAAGTTGATGGGGGCCATTAAAAGGTTGCTCGGTTATTATTGATATCTAAAACTGAGCACCGGCTTCATATACATACATACATACATAGAGCGTCAGTGTTCACATTTTATAGCCTTAAAATTGAATTAATTCCAAATGGAAAGCAAGCTAAAAGCACAGAAAATTCAACACTAAGTCTAATCTTCTATTTGACAACGGCATTCTGTATAACTTCCTTTGTTTCTTTGGTCAGTGACATATACTAGAAGCAGCATCAAGACTTATAAGGATATGTTTTTTTATTTATTTGTAAATAAAGTTCAATGAGCTATACATATAAACGCTTTTTTTCTCTTAGATTTCTCATAAAAATCTTCGATCAAGTCTGATCAACAATGGATCAAATTCTATTAAAACCATATTAACTCATTCTAGTCAATCAATCTTAGCTGAGTAATTTAATTAGGATTATTGAAACTTACATGAAAAGTATCAAATTTGATTATACTTTGTCACGTAATTTCAAAGGTTGATAAACATATAAGGATTAGGAATAGTTGATAAGTTTGGTCTCGAAATGTTACATAGTTAAACCAAATTTTAATAAAAACATATTGTTTTACAAAATCTAATCTAATTTTTTTCATGTGAAAAATTGTTATGTTTTAAACAACATGTCAGTACTTTTATTGAATCACTTATAACAACACATAACAAATTATCACTTCGCTATTATTCTCCTTTATTGCTAAATAATTAGCTTTAGAATTAGTTGTTCACACATTTGGAAATACTTCCTCTTTATTTTTAGAAAAATTACAATATATCATTGTTCTTAACACTTCTGATTTTTAAGTTTCCTATTTGAATAGTTGTAACCTTGTCTCTGGTTGGAATAGAAAGAAGAGCTCACCTGTGACTCAGAAACCTGCACAAGGAATAGTGTGTACTGTATATGTTCTTTACTTTCTATTTGAACCCTGTATTTTACAATTTGTTATATGTAACATATTATGCGATTAATGTAATTAGATATGTAACAAATGCAAAGTTATAGCAAAAACATTGCACCATTCAGAGTGATTTTCCCATAATTTAAAATGTATGAACATAAAAACATGCTGATGTAACATACTGTATCTGCTGAATATAAATATTTGTTGGACTGCAGTTAGACTGGCTTTTGTGAACCATCATGCTAGCCCAAGACCTGATTCACCGACTGGTTTTTGTAGGTAAATAAACCAGGGCCCGTTCCTAAACACAGTATTATTTTTTTGTGGTTTATTAGCTTGGGACTTTGCTCTATATACATCGGTTCCTTTATACATATTTGCAAGAACGTAGCCAGAAAAAATTTGGGGGTCCAGACAACTGATATTTTCCCGTAGTGGACAGAGAGTAAGGCCCCATTTTGTTCCAAAAGTTCTTGACCCGCTTCTTTGCTGAGAACGATCTTTCAGCAGTGCATGTCAGTAATACTGAATTACTTAAATGATAATAATATTGAAAATTGGAGGGGGTTCGGACCCCTTGGACCCTCTCGCTGGCTACGTCCTTGCATACTTGAAAAAGAATCAAACCTATGATATTAATCAAGATACATGTAGGATGTTTAAACTATCCGTAGTCATCACCAAAATGTATTATTGCCCAGAGCCATATGTAATCTGTACCTTTTTTAACTTGTCATAAAACAATACTTATTTTATTATTTTTATTAAGACTAGTAATGTTTCTATGAGGTTAAGGTTATAGAACTATCTAAATTTAATTTCATCACTAAAAATTTGCCCTGGCATGAACTCAATGTGTATAAAATTTACCAATCTTCTTATAAAAGGATGAGTGTTTTGTTTGGAGGGTTACAATTGCTTTTTGTCCTTTCATTTAACAAAAGTAGTCCTACTTATTTTTAGCTCCAATCTTAGTAAATCACACTTTTCCTTCCATAGAAGGAATTAATAGAAACTAATAATAGAAACTCATCATAATGATTTTCTATCATTATATTTCTAATACAAAATTTAAAAAATATTAACATTTTATGAAATATGAAATTGTATAAATGTTAAAACGTTGTTGTTTAGAATTGTTATGGTCATTTATCATCAATAGAAATTTGATCCAGTGTAGTACCAGACATACCAATGCAAGCCTGAGTAACATATTATGACATATGAAATTGTATAAATGTTAAAATGTTGTTGCTTAGAATTGTTATGGTCATTTATCATCAATATAAATTTGATGAAGAATAATACGAGACATTAAACTGCATACCTGGGTTGTGGAAATTAACTGTTATTTAATGCACTGAGGCCTGAGATATATTGTCTACACTTTGCATGAATACAGAAGAATAATTTCTTATGATAACACTTGTTCAAATTAATTATTGAGATCTCTATAGATTATTAATAAATAATAAATTCAAACAGCATGGTTTTCAATGATATGTCTCATACTATAGTAATTTTATAACAGCTTTTTTTTTTATAAAGGAGAAACCGATCTCCTTTTTAGCCTTATTCTTTCATCCTCATGGGCTACTGGCCTATGTGAGGATCTTATCAAACAGAATAAGGGGGAGAGTCGATACAGCACAAGGTCTATGGTACTGATAAAAAGTGCAAGGGTCACAGACAGGATTTGAACCTGCGCTATCTCTAATTTAGACTCAAAGTGAGTGTCTTAGACGTCTTAGCCATCGACACTCAAAGCAATAATGTCCACGAAACGAGAACAACCGGCCTAGGCAGTTTGAACGATATATGTCTAAGCAGTTTACATGAAGAAAACATACTATACTGAATTGTAACTGCATAGAGATATTCTTGATTAAACACATTTAAAGGACTTTATTGGCAATAATTCTTTAGTTTCCAGAAAGCCCTCTTCTGATATACAACACCAAGTTCGACATCCGACAGTGGTTCCTGGTCACCAGTGTTTACCCTCTGACAATATGGTTTTATAAGTGAGTAACATTTGTTGCATTGTAAAAATAAATTACCACTATTTCACAACTTTACAACAGTGGTTCCTGGTCACCAGTGTTTACCCTCTGACAATATGGTTTTATAAGTGAGTAACATTTGTTGCATTGTAAAAATAAATTACCACTATTTCACAACTTTACAACAGTGGTTCCTGGTCACCAGTGTTTACCCTCTGACAATATGGTTTTATAAGTGAGTAACATTTGTTGCATTGTAAAAATAAATTACCACTATTTCACAACTTTACAACAGTGGTTCCTGATCACCAGTGTTTACCCTCTGACAATATGGTTTTTGGTATTTTATGAGTTGAATTTAAATAAACTCTGGCAAATATGTGACAATGTGATGTTAAAACTATGTAATATCATATATTTGTCAGATAATTATACTATTTATTAATACAAAGTTAGATGTAAAACCTCAAAACAGTTAATTTATCCAAACTAGATTAACTACACCTAATAAAGAAAAGTCCTTCCAGCTTAGTCGGAAGAAGTACTAGGTAGATTTTGGGACAACTGAGATATTATTAATTTCTCCTCAAGGGATTTACATATATACTGAACATATTGAAAACTGTTATATAGATAGGCTACAAAAATGTTCTCAGAGATGTGTATAATATATATTTTTTCTTGATCGGGAAAGAGGCAAAATCAGCTATGGAACTAACATACTAAGATCGGAGTGAATTACAATCACCATAAATAACTTTTTAACCTATTTTCTTGATTGCGGGAAGAAGTCGTCGGAAATTAAATTCACTTGAATCAGAGGGTCTCATACAGTTGCAAAACATGCAAAATTGTATATGAAGATGTAACTATTACTTTTAAAATAATAATCTTACTTTTGATTTAACAATCTCGATGCTGTTTATTTATATTGTGCATTCAAGCAGAAAAGTCATAATAGTTCCTGTGATAAAACAACAAATAGGATACCTCAACACTTGTGGCAGGTCTAACCCGATCAATCATAACTGGAATGTTGATACAAAAAACAACATCCCAACCAACATCATTTTATATACAGTTGAGAATAAAATTTAAAAAGCACGTCTTTTACAGATTTTTCTCAAAATCATTACTATTACAAAATAATTTAAATCGTATAACTAATAGACTAATTATTATACATTTTCAGCATACATATTATACCTTCTAACAATGATGCTTTAATAGGAATATAGCCTGATAATAAGATCACATTGTTTGTGTTACTAACCCTCAGATATCTGTAATTCTTTTTAAATACATTTCATTTCTTTTTATTGTTCAGTTTTTACTATAAAAATTTAGGTTCCATAGGTTCTTTCTTTTACATAAATATATAATTTTAGTACAAAAATCTTTTGGTATTACAGCGAATGCTATTTGCGATTTGCTTCCCAGCCATTTTCACTGGTGAATCTGCATGAATCCATCCATCTGACTAACAATGCTATTCAGAAGAACTACACCAACTGTTCGAATCGTAATGAGAACCTGCCGGAGGAGAATATGTGGCATTCTTCAAAGTTTCAGGATTATTTAAGGTACCCAACATTTTATGATTCCTTGAATAGAAGCGTAGATGTAGGTTTCAATATGAAATCATTTTAACATATTAATAACTTTAAATGATTTTCATTTTGAGAGTTTCTTTGGATTTTAATGTGAAGTTTAAAAAACAAAATGGCAAAAATGCTAGTAAGTTTCATACAAGGAACTTTGTAGTTCATTGTTCTAAGTTCTTTGTAGTTTGTTATTGACGGTGAATGATTTCAAAGTATAACAAAATACAAACATTTGCATTGTCATCTATATGTTGTGTAAAATAGAACACTTAAATGTTATAATTTTGTAAAAAATGACTGTGGTAAATTTCCAAAATCTTATTTAAAGTTGTTCACACTGTAAGTTCATATCATAAATGGAGCAAAAGTATGGCACATAATTTCTTCTTTTAACTAGAAGACATTATATATGTGCTGTTATTGCAAAACTAAGTTTTTTATTTCAAATTTAATAACTACAATACATTTTTGGACAGATTTGGTTTGTAATATTTTTTAACAATTTAATAAACTAAATAACGAATCAAAATCATTACACCCACTTTCACAAGTTTACATTTTACAAAACACTTATTTTTTATGCAAAATATCTTAAAAATTAAGTATGGGTCTTGGAGTTACATGAGAAATTACACACATGTGCCATTTTTATCAAAATAAGACCAATGTTATGTCTGAAGCACTGACAAGTGAACCAAAATATAGGCAAACAAAAGTGCAAAGCTGCAACAGTGCATTTGCTGTTTAGTCTCATATGAGGGAATACCACTATGAAAACTATTCATGTTCTTACTGATTTTTATGACATCTAGAGGAAGGAACTTTTTCAGCTATCCCGATAATGTAATCAGGGCTGGCACAAGCTATTCTGGCATCCTTGGTAAAATACCCTTTTGTTGCCCCTTATCAGCAAATTGATCGCTTCTCCAAAAGTTTACATAGGTTTTATATACTTTCATTTCTCACAGTTTTATTTTCGTGAAAGATTACACAAGTTCACTTAACTCTATGGTTTGGACCAAGCCTTGTAATATTAGATGGGAGTATAGTCCTTAAAGTCTTTCCTGAGTCATTGTCAAATGAATGTAACATATAATTATCCTTAGTTTCTAGAAACTGCACTCACTATTAGCAACAGGCACAGGTAAAGTGAAAATTATTCTTAAAAACAATGAAAAAATAGAAGCAGTCACCGTTTTATCATTATTGGTGAATATGTCATCCATATAGGAGTTGACCAAATCAATGATGGCAAAATGAACATTCACTTTGAATGGTTATACATTCTAAGGATCATCATCCGCTTCAAAGTCAAACTGTTTTGCCTTCTTTTTAGTTCTTGTGCTAATTCACTGGCACCAAGTAGCATTCTTTCGAAGCCTTTGTTGCTACTTAAATTCTGTAGAAATGATTTTTTTGTCCAATTAATACTTTGCAGCAGTAATTCCAACTCTTTTAATTGTTGTAATTGCTTACTTTTGGGATTAATTTGAAAGCATACTATAAAACAACAGAGACTATAAACTTGTATTTTGCTATTTTTATTAGACCAACAGTTTGCAATTATATATTAATTCTTGCAGGCCCATTTAAGGAGTTATCCTCATAAATTCCCATTAAAACATTATGTACATCATTCAGTTATACGTAAGAGAATTTGACAACAATTTGACTATCCCATCTTGTATCACTAGGGTTATATTTTCAGAACATTCCAACATTGGGTTGATACAGGAAAATAAACGCAAATTTCTTAAATTAAACCAAACAACAACGAAACCTCCAAGCACAATTTGCAGTGCAATTAACAATGAACTGAAGTCAAATTCAACATTCAAACTAAATCATCACTTCCTATCATAGCTACGTTATGTATAGAAAACTCAGTTGCTCCACCATGCTTAGAGATTGTGTCAGAAACATTGTAGTGTACTCAATTGTGCACCTGATGAGACAATGAGACTGCCTCTTCACCTATTTATAGGTGTCTCTGATGTTGAAACTATGTAAAGGATCGTTTTGAGCTTCTTCATCACCGGTCATATACTGCTGTTATTTCAAATTGTTATTTATCTGTTACTATGATTGTTGACCTTAAATATCATGTTAGAGCATGTTGAAATTTGTTGCCTATTATAGTGGTAATTATCATGTTTGACAATTTTAGTAAAAAAGGGGTTTTCCATCATTATATAAATATATAGGTTGAGCCTTTCAACTCTTCAAGAATCATTTCAATTAAACTAGCACAGGTTGTCTCATTCAACGATATGACACTTAAGAAATGTCCTTGAATTTCACATGTAGGGTTTTTTGAGTTTGTCTAGGGCTTGGGATATAGCAACAATACAGCAATATTATTCACATCAAAACATAAAACATTCAGGGCCATATCCAGCCATAGTGACATTGCACCACTTTTCCCCACCCTTGGAAAAAGAAATCCTGACACTCGTTAATGTTATATATAGGGGTAGCT
Organism: Homalodisca vitripennis; assembly: GCF_021130785.1. NCBI lineage: Eukaryota > Metazoa > Arthropoda > Insecta > Hemiptera > Cicadellidae > Homalodisca > Homalodisca vitripennis. The sequence goes on from NC_060212.1 coordinate 115,716,804, forward strand.
GATTAGATATTTTGACTATCTTAGATTTTAGACAAGAAAACCCTTGTTTAGACCATGGCCAGTGTTTAAATTATGAAATTACAATTCAAGTACAGTTTTGATCACGTTAAAGTTAGGTTTCACACTAACACCAAAATCCTGTTATATAAACAAATGTTTACATTTTTCCTTTTTTGCCACCCTTCTAAAGCTGCTAAGCTAGGTGGCTGCCTAGTTAAACCTACAAATTCTAATCCCATAAAGTATGTGTTATCTAGTGGTATATATTTTACATGTGAGGGTTAATCATGCCTTTACATCGAAGTGGTCTAATTTACAGAAATGTTTTGGAATTAGAGGATCATAAGATGAAATGTTACATTTAAGATGTTTTAAATAAATGAAAACATTTCTAAAAATTAAGTTGTTGTCTTAAAACTTACCTTTAGAACCCTATTAATTAAGATTTACAGTTTTGTGTGTCAGACTAAAAAAAATTGTCAGTTTAATGCTTATTATATTGTTAGTTTTGTGTGTTTATTAACTGGACCAACACACAAGTACTTCCCTCGTGTTGTGGACTTGTGATTCGCTGATACTGTTGGAATAGACGAGGTGGAAAACAAATAATTTGGAAAAATACTACCGTTTTATCAACTGACACAGGAGGTCTGAAAAGGTTTTAGATATTCAAATATTTAAATATAATATTGACATAGAACAGTAAAACAGTTGCTGCCTAAATTTGATCTGAAACTAATGTTTTTAGATAATTTTAGTTGTTATGCATATGTGGTGTGGTCAGTATAATAATATTGACATCTAAATTTTACTGTTCACATCATGGTGAAAGATTGCTCACATTATCCAATTATACAATATTTTTTCTTAAGATATCTCCAGTCAACAGTTGTTAAACTGGAACTGCCAATGACACATATCCATCTGTACAAGTGAGTTAATGGAAATGGAGCTGTATCAACACAAGTTAGATCATTTTGTTTGACGATTATTTCATTTATTTATCTCATTTACATATAATACAAATATAGTGATAATAATATACACGAGAAGGTACCCACATGGGCAAAAGCCTGTGTGTGAGAACCGAGTCCATCTTCACTCGAGTTTGCAATCACAATAATACTAATATACAATGTAAATTTTAGAACAAAATTAAAATTGTATGATTTAAAGATAACTAAAAATAACTAATAGTAAACATACTCTGTTTGGATGCATATTAACTAAATTCAAGCAGTGTAAAAAGTAATAATTGAATCAGTTATGATAATGGAATGACATGACAAAGATGCAACAAATTCTAGTATATGAAGTTTTATGGCTATAAGATGTAAGACAACATACGGGATGAGCTTAAAGAGTGCGCAAGAAACATTATTTTAAGAGCTATAAAAAAGGAAAAGAATATAAAAATAAAAAGATAAACAGAAATTAATCATTTTATTGTTGTCGATTTCTGGAACCTACACTATATCGAAATTGATGCATTCCTTCACAAGAAAAAAAAAACACACGCACGCATGCAAAGCTAAACAATACACTCACACACACGCACGCCTTAGCGCTCTCGCGCATACATCCGCAACACATACAGACAAAAACTCAATGCATTAATTAAGAATGCTCGCACATGTCCATCACCACGGTATTCACAAACTATATATAAAATATCATTGCAATAATTATCACTCGGCACGAACAAATCACTCAGAGTAGATAGTAGATAGAAGTGAATATAGTGTTTGCACCACTCCTCCCCAATGCAATTAACCAGTTCATTAACTTCTTTTTGTACACTTCGACTTTAATGTTCCAATTTTCTCTCAGTTCCAATGGTAAATTTTGGTAGATTGTGTGTAGAACGTAGAAAGAATTTGTTTTATTTATAGACTTAGTATAACGTGCTATGGCGATACCAATATTTAACCTATGTCTTGTGTTGTATGCATGTTCCACTTTCTCTAAAAATGAAAATTTATATTTGAAACCGTACAAAATTAAAACTTTTAGGAATAGTTGTCTAATATCAAGAATCATAAATAAACTAAACAAATTTTCTGATGGGAACCTCCTTGGTTTTTTGAGACCAGCTTTCATAATAGACTTTTGTGCAATTTATAATGGTTTTATTACTGTATTAGAAGCCCCTCCCCATGCAATGATTCCATACTGGAGGATCGATTGCGTAATAAACAATTTTGATATGGCGGAAATTTAGCACACGTGATAATGTAACGAACATATAAATGCATTTTCGTAGTTTGCTATTGATATAGCTAACATGGGCTGCCCAAGCAAGTCTATTATCAAAAATTACTCCTAGATATTTGAAAGTACTAACACGTTCGATACTATGACACTGACAGGGTATCTGGCGGCCACCGCACTGCCTATTGTGCACCTTCAGCTCTAGACCCACTGGGTCGCGGGTTGCTCGCAGGGACACAGCCATGTGCTTCGTCTTGCATATATTTACAGTCAGTCGATTACTGTCAAACCACTGTTTAATGGTGTGAAGTCCTCGCTCAGCATTCCTATAGACTTCCTCCCACATATGAGCATCAAATAACGCTACTGTGTCATCTGCGTACAAGTATAACGTACCGTTATTAAGAAAGATCTTTTATCATTCGAGACATTTTCCTGTGTTGTGTTCAGCAATACACGAAATCAGAGACATTATGTTTTGAAATCTACAATCTAAGCTCATATCCTGGTTAACACTAGTGTATCAACAATCTAGGTTATAATATGTTAGGTTATTCACCTAAGAAAGAGATCAGATTGCAGATCTCAAAACATATATTACTGATTTATTGTATACTGAACAATGGAATATGTTCGAAAAATGCTGTTACTGTTACAACCACATATAATTGGCCTCAAAAAGAAGCTGAGCTATGCTCCAAAAAGAAGGTATTTACGCTCTGAAGTGTCTGTGTGGTGAGTTAGATAAGGATGACTTTCGCCAAGCTTACTGTGGCCTGTTCCAATCTCATATCATATGATGTATGGGTTGATAGCATGGGGTAGTTCTGTCCATGCATGTATTTTTGTTCAGAAAAAAAGAGATTCGTACTATAGCTGGAGTTGGCAGGTTTAAACACTATAGAAATTTATTTAAAAATCTTGGAGTACTAATCTTGTTTTCATTGTGTATTTTCCAATATTTGATTAACTAAATACAGAAAAATGGAGGCAGGGTACAATAATGAGGTGAGATCCATACATATGAAACTAGATTTAAGCATTTTGTTGACATGCCTCAAGACTCCATAAGAGTCCACTGATTATGTCTAGTAAAATGCCTTAATAAAATTTTATTCCTCTAGAGATAAGATAACTTAACAATGCTAGTTTTAAAATAAGTCGAGGAATTTATGATAAAAAATGCATTTTACTCTATCTAGTAATTCATGAATAGAAAGTGGACATTCTTAGACTTTTAAGATATATCTAAGAATTGATTGTTGTGTTAAAATTTAAGACTTGCCTATATATTTTTGAGTAAAATATTTATGAGACTAATAAATGATTCTGATTCAATCATCTCATCATAAAAAACAAACTTTGAACAAATAATCATTATGTATACCACAAATTGCAGTGAAATTGGACATGCTGACAAGTGGAAGACGGTGATACTGCCCGGCATGAAGCAGGGGATTGTGGGAGCAGTTCTGGCGTCTCAGGACGATATGGTTGACAGAGCAAACAGTTTTGAGCTGTATGGAGCAGACTTCCTATTGGGCATCGATTACATCCCAATCCTGCTAGAAATCAACATGGGTCCTGCCATGCACGCTTCGACAAAAGTTACTGCAGAGATTTGCAAGAGTGGTCTTGAAGATGTCATCAAAGGTATCATAGGGACTTAGTTTTAAGAGTTTCAACTTCATTATTCTAAACTTACTTATGTACCCTCTTAAGAGCCCTCCATTTTAACTGCCACAGAAGTGAGTCACGTCTATGTTTAGCTACATTCAGTGCAATAACAACTAACAAGTCAATGTTTCTAATACCTCAGTTCTAATTACCTTTTATGCAGGACAATTTTATACATAAAGTTTGTTGTGAACCTGTTTTTGTTAGTGTAGAACCTACAAAACCCAGAGTTCCTTTTTGAGAGTAACAATCTTGATTGTAGGTTTGGAAAGATAATCAAAGGTGTTTATTCAAATTGTAACTATAATGTTTTGCATTATAAAATACACTTTTATTTCATTATTCAATTGTCTATTGACAGTAATATTATCACACGATGAGCATAAATTCGTAGTTTATTCACTTTCTTTTTCTTTAGAAGTGTTGTATAATCATTTATTGCAGATTACACAGTAAGTTACCATCAGAATTTAGACAATGAAGTTATTGTAAATATAACGATATGAAGTATAAATTTGTATTAAACTATTCTTTTTGTATTATAAATGAATTATTTAGGGTCACTTATAACAAAAACAGGAGAACCTAATTTCATCAAAGTATGTTTCAAAGTTAATATATTAAAATGTAAAACAACATCTTCCAGTTTGTTACCAGGACCTCAAATAAGTAATGTTCGATTTTGTAGCTAGCCAGATGTCATATAACCCTCTAAATTGCTAGTGAACATTTTAATGTATTGGTAGTCTGAACTCTGCCACCAAATAATACATATCCATTGTCCATTTGTGACATTTCCTGAAGAGCTGATATGCTCACAGAATCCAAAGTTTGTTAAATGTTATGATTTGAAAGCTCAACGTGCTGCATATTACTATCTGCAATCAATACACTTTTACACAATAATTTGGAATATGTAACAAGTTTATGTCTGTTAACAGTTGTGCTGGACACGAAGCGCAATCCAAAAGCTGATACTGGAAAGTTTGAAATGTTATACAAGCAAGAGCTGGGACCCAGGCCTCACCACACTGGAGAGCTTGAATTGTTGGTGGCCGGTACAAAAATTGTCCCAGATCGAAGAGTTAAAAAATAAAATTGATCAAACATTAACTGTTATGTATAGCTCAATCATTCATAATTTGTTACAAAAATTAACAAAACCACCACAACGTAATAACTATAAATAAAGTTTACGCTTAACAATTTTCTGGTGATATTTTTGTTTTAGAAGATATGTCATCATAAACTACTATTGTTCAAGGAAGAATCATGATCAAAGTATTCTACATATTATACTACGTTATAAATTTTTCTTAACACATGTTGATTTGAACTACAGCTCCATGAAGATTCATTATGCAATAATTTCATTGTCATAAAATGTGAGAACTCTGGTTTAGTAATTCATTTTTATATAGATAAAAGCTAAATCCACTGATTGGACATAATATAACTCCTCACAAAATCGTCTTAAATATTGGGTGCTAGGGCTTTAATAATGAAGAGCAGTTCAACCTTGGTTAATATTTCTCCACTAAGAAACTATTTCAAACATTTCACAAACCGATGTTGGAAATTTGCGTAAATCCGTGAACACAGTGTGATGCTTATCTCATTGAGACATATAAAATGGAATGAGAATTCCAACTGAATCCTACATTTACATTCGTGGCAATATTTTGTCATGCTTCCATAATCAATCGTGAGACCTTGTAAAAAATCAAAACACACATTCGTTGTGTCACAAAATCACTGCCATTATTGGGAGCTGACACATCAAAATTCAAACGTATTTTGAAATGATTTTGGACATAATTGATAAACAAATGATTTTTAAAATTTTAATGAATTTTTAAACACTGAAATATAATAAAAATATTAAACAAGTTGAATATATAATCTTAAATAGTATATTTAAGCGTTTCATTTTATTTTTATGACTTCATAACTATAAAATGCTCAGTTAATGACATAATTAATATACAATACAATATATGTAACTTTTGGAAACAAAAATATTGGAACTTCTTCAGTGGAGAAATGAGCATTTAATAAAAGCTCTGATAAATTTTAAAATCTATAAACATAGAAATCTTTAAAATCCAGTGTAGGAGAATCTAAAGATTTAAGCCCATTTATACGATTAATACTAGAGGATTTTCAAACTGTGTTTTATCGGTTACAACATTTAAATTTCATTTTAAAATTTAATCCTTACATTATGTAATTCGTTATGTTTACAATAAACAAGCTTTGAAGCCTTTCAAGCAATTAAGTTCAAACAGCTTTAATAATTTGATTAGCTAAAAAAATGTTATGTTAATGCATATCGATTAGCTAATATAATTCCTTATTTTACATTTTAATTTATAATCAATGACCGATGTACTTTTTATCAAGAGAAGTGTTACAATAAAAATAATATTAGGGTCCCGTTAAGTTACATGTACTCTTGGGACTACGTTTTTGCATGCTTTCATAACCAATCATGAGAACTCATGTAAATCCATATTATTCACATTTGCTCAACACTCCTCATAAACCATTTCCATTTTTGCTTAAAATGGAAAACGTTTGCTTACAATGGCAAATGTAATGGTGCCTGATAATACAGGGTGCGGCAGCATAACTTCCTTTTTTTAAATGCTCGCCATTCAGTTAGTTGATGTCATAGCGGAGCGCTAGTGGTCTCATTCAAGAGGGGGTACTCTAAAGTTTTGTCCCGACACGGTTCAGTCACCATCATGCGTTGGAATAGTGAGGAGCGTGCCTTTGCCGTTGAGGCCTACTTTTCAAGCGGATGTTCGATTATTGCAACACAGCGTGCATTTCGGAATCGCTTTAATTTAGCCCCGTTGGCTCCGGTCCCAGACCGCAAATCAATTGTTACATGGGTCACTACATTCAGACAAACTGCAAGTGCGACAAAATGAAGAACTGGAGTCCCTCGGCCCGTTAGATCACCTGAGAACATTGAAGCAGTGAGAGCGTCAATGTTGCGATCACCACGGCGTTCTGCGCGCAAACACGCATCTGCCCTTGGACTATCCGATCGTTCTGTGAGAAGAATTCTTCGTGATGATCTTCATTTTCATCCATATAAGATGGCGATAGTGCAGAAAATTTCAGAACGTGACTTCAATTCTCGGATGAACGCGTGTGAGCTTCTTCTTGTTGTCGTTCCCGAGGGTGCTATTGTTTTTTTTTAGCGAAGAAGCCCATTTTTATTTGAGTGGGTCGGTTAACAAACGAAACATGCGCTACTGGGCTGACACCAACCCTCGAGAATTGCATCAAAGGCCTTTGCATTCACCGGAAGTCACAGTGTGGTGTGCAATTTCCTCAGCTGGAATTATTGGTCCCTGGTTTTTTGAGGAAAATGAGGTTACAGTGACAGTGACTTCTGACCGGTATGTAAACATGCTACAGAATTTTTTTTCCCACGGCTAGAAGATTGGGATTTGGGGGACACTTGGTTCCAACACCCCTGTGGGTGGTGTTGTTGCGTATATTTCCAAAACCCCATAGAAAAAAATCACAAGGTGACAGATCGGGAGAACGTGCCATTCCAAATCGCCTCTAATTGAGATAAGGCGCTCTGGAAAGTTTTCCCTCAAAACAGCCATCGATGCTCTCGCAGTGTGTGCTGTTGCACCGTCTTGTTGAATGTAGTGACCCATGTAACAATTGATTGCGGTCTGGGACGGGGGCCAACGGGGCTAAATTAAAGCGATTCCGAAATGCACGCTGCGTTGCAATAACCGAACATCCGCTTGAAAAGTAGGCCTCAACGGCAAAGGCACGCTCCTCACTATTCCAACGCATGATGGTGACTGAACCGTGTCGGGACAAAACTTTAGAGTACCCCCTCTTGAATGAGACCACTAGCGCTCCGCTATGACATCAACTAACTGAATGGCGCGCATTTAAAAAAAGGAAGTTATGCTGCCGCACCCTGTATCTATATTTTAACTTACAAGCTTATGGGCCTGGTGCATAGGGCAGTGTTGAGTGTAAAAAGGTGAGTTATTATTATGAATATCATAGATTTTAGCGATGAACACACCGGGTGAAGCCATAATGGGCATGCTTGTTTTACGTGTCTAATTTTTATTTCAAGTGTCAATAGTTTTTATTACAGTTGGAAAGGAAAAACTACAGATATTTTGTTTCACCATGTAGGAACTTAAACTTTGTGACCATCAAATTATTTCTTTTGTATAGTTTTAATCTAAGAAATTTAAACTTATTATTATTGTTATAAATGTTAATGAATCTAATCATTGTAAAAATTTTACAATATCAATATTTGCACTAGTTTTATGAAATGATGCAGTAGTTGGATAGGAGCGTGAAAGACAGTGTGGTGTTATGAAAAAAATATAATTTTAATAATGTTCGATATCATAAACTATTGTTATATTCAGAGCGTGAAACTTCTGTCACCCCATTAGTTATTATTAATTTACTAAGTTAATTTCTTGCTCAGCCATGTCAGATATCCACATATTTCAAAACTATTGGGCCATTACATATCAGAACAAGCTATTTGATTTTGATTCTAAATCACACAACACATTTTATAAAATAGTCAATTACTTTAGTACTTGAATAAAAGTAAACCTACAAAAATTCTCATATTATCTAGGAATTAAGTCCGGAGTACCACGCCACGCACAAAGAGAAAAAGCAGTTTCCGAGTATAGCTGACTTTTCGCACACATCTCTCTGGATGAAGTTTCTCTACCAAACTTGGACAGTTTTATTTTACCCTCAACTTTGTAGTGAATAACAAAGTATTTAAAATATATAATAAACAGCGGGTTATTTATTTAAAAGAGTTTTATACAAATTATACGTAAAGAATTTCTTTAATTTCTCTAGGATTTGTGGGGGGGGATGAGGACCCCCTAAACCTCCCATATCTATGCCGCTGTTTGTGACATCCTAAGTTGTAATATCTTACTTATATGTGTCACAACATTCTGGTATGATTTATTTACTTTAACCCAGATTGTAGTTGTGTTAAGTCAGTCATCCACCTAAGATAGAGATCAGATTGCAGATTATTACACATTTTCAGTACAATCCGAACAGGAATATGAATCTGGTTGAATATATGAGAAATTATTTTATTATTTTCAGTCTATTTTATTATTCTATGGTGATAAGCTAAATGTCAGTCAGGTTTCTGAAATAAAAACAGGCAGTATAGGAGAAAGGGTATATATTTTTATTAAATTTTAAAATCAGTACAAGTATACAATGAATGTACAGAAAGAATTTACATTCACAATCCTTAACATTACATTATTGATAAATATCTATTAACCGGATCTATTGCTTTCAGAATAACTTTTTTCAACAGGAATATACTACATCTCAATGTAATTCATTTTCGTTTGGATTAAACAAACATGTATGTAAAATAGGTTACTGCAGGTCTAATTTATATGAATGGGGTTAATAAATAGAGAACTCATGGTAATTACTAAATAAACTTAAGAATGTTTAAATATTTTAATTAATAAAATTCAAATTATAATATCTATATTTCCCACTTATATATTACCATTATTTACATAAACACTCTTTTTCTTAATTTAACGATATCCTACACCAATTATGATGAACATCAGATAGGCCAGAATGTACCAGCAATCCAAAAATCATAAAAATTAACCAATAAATAAACAACATAATACAACAAAAAACTTAATTAAAAAGTAAACTATAATCCTTAATAATTGAAATTAAATTGAGACAAACAATTTAGTCTCTTCGAAAATTTACTATCCAGTAGTACTCTGTCAAAGAGTGTTTAAATGATAACTTCAATTTTGTAGAATTTTTATCTACGGGTTTTTATTTTCATACTGTGCTGTATAAAGTTATACTTTGTTTGGACAAACAATGCTGATATTGGAATAAATCTCAGATCTCCAAGAAAAATTACAAAGGTTCCAAACGGAATGATAATTGGTGTGATATTTATTTAAAGTATATAAAAAATGTTATGACTCACACGAGCAGAAAGTTATGAGGTCTTAATTATGTGGTTACTTGCTAATAACGGTTAAACCACAAGTTTTTGATGAGACCCCCGTTCCAGTTCTGAAGGAATAGGAAGATTCCTATATCTATAATACAGAGGAACTTGACCTAAATGTGAGCTAAAAATTTGGATCTCGAGACACTTATCTATGACTCCTTGTTTTATTATACTCGAAGTTTCTACACCTAAAAAAAACAAACACAAGTGGCCAAACTACTGCAGTATGCCACGCATTGTTAATACACACCCCTGCCCCACTTCTCTGATATATACTGGTTCACCGTACTTGTTTGTTTCTTTGGCACTACACATAGTCATAACTTAGATGTTAAAGAATGTCATAAAAATCTGATACAAGGAGAGTAAGATCTGAGATAGGTTCATTCCTAGATTTGTGATTAAGCCACAAGAATGTAAGGTTGAAAATTTAATAGCAACCTGATTAAATATATCCCTAAAATGTAAATTGTGAAATACATTTAATTAAACAAGGAACAAACAAATTTAACATTATTTTTGGAATACCTGGAACTCAGAACGCAATAGTAAGTTTAAAATAAATTTTATATATATATATATATATATATATATATATATATATATATAATATTTCTAGGAGTTTATAAAGTGTATTCATCTATTTTGAATGATAAAACCTTACTTGTTGAACAAAAAAGATAATTATAATATATTAAACTTTAGTTTTTCAAATACTATACATACAAAAAATAAATTTGTAAGAATCAGTTTACATTTACAGTTGAAATATAAGTTACAAATTATGTCTACTTATGTAGCGGAGTTGGAGGAATTTATACTGGTTGCATTCAGTTAGACATTGAGGTAGAGTTACGTTTAAACATTTCCATTTCTACTCATTTTCAATTACTGAAAAAATTTAGAAAGCCTCACTTTGGGATCCACTAACTTTCTAACAAAGACAAAAAATGTAAGTGAAAAAGTAAATGAGACTCTGGTACAAAGACTATCAATATTAGACCTTCATCGTAGCATAGAGGTAAGGCTGCGGCTCTTTACTGAGAGGTCCCAAGCTCAATTCTCGGGTAGGTCAATAAATATTTGTAAGTATGTTTGAACAGTTTTCACTTATAAAACGTGTAATATAATCAATTAAAATAACAGTGGCACTGAAAAAACCCTTTAAAGAAACAACATGTAAAGATAATGTTTCTGCCAATATCACATTGTTCTGTACAATTTTCTCAACAATACAGAATATTTTTATTTTAATCACTATATACAATAAAAACACTGACAATCAGCTTAGTATATTATTTTCCATCATTGCATGACTTAAGCGGTACAAAAACATATGAGGTACCATTCAAGAACAAAAACGGTGCATTGATACAACTTTGCTCACTTTCTCCTCCCAACTCAAGAGGCTTACGGAGCACCTTGTTTGTTAAGTTAGACACTAAACTGTTGTATTTACTTCATAAAAACATCTGCCACCAGTTTGTGAAGAACACGCAAAATAATCACTCTATTAAACCCGACATGAACATTTTTGCATCCATTGACTAACTCATTGAACACTTGATAAAACAGTTTACAGTAAAAAATCAATATGATTGTACATTTATCAATACTTATAATTACAAAAATTAGAGCTCATCTCCATAGTCATCCTACTAATGCGTGTACCCATCATGTAATTTACCGATAGATTACGTTTAAACTATCCAACAAATTTAATTTACCTACTAACGGAAGACGATTTGCGAAAGTGATCAGTGTATGACGTGTAACATTAAAACTACTCTCAAATTTCACGTTGTCCTCACAGTAAACTAAAAGATAAAACATACTACTACATATAGTCTACATCAACGTTCAGAAGAAGACAATATGTAATACGTGACTCAATGCGTTTGATACTACCTTCACTTAATACGATCTCTTTACTTGTCCCTTTAACGTTACCAATATTTATATTCAACTACACATTTTACACCAGCACATTTTTGTTATATCTTAAAACTAAAATTCATCACTTAATTTATATGATAAACATTTCTTGTTGTACACATGCAAGTCCTATATTTTATGAACACTATTTTGATACAATTACAAAAACTACCCTATGAACGTCTTGCCTTCACACAAAACATGTCCCAAACTCTCCGTTGGCTCTCGTTCTGTCAACAATTTACAGTTTTACATGACCACTGTTTTCACCTATCTTAAAAAGTCTTCAAGTTACAAGTCACCTCTCTTTTGAGCAAATTACTGCCTAAACACAGATAAAAAAACATAAAAGCAAACTTTTTTATACATCAACTGAAGTTTTATACTTACACAAGATTACACAACTTATATTAGTTCCTTTGTTTTACGTAGTAATTTACAGTTAACAAATCTCAATTATAATACACTGTAGACGTTTTCAACAAAGTGCATGATATGAACAAAATATATACATTAATAACAGACAACGTGGAACTAGTTTATGGCGTGTGTAGGTAGTACATGAAACTTGGATGGCCAGAAAAAAAATTTGATAAGAACGGCAATATTATTCTCTCCCTTTACAATATTATCAAGTTCATCCCTATTCCTGTAACTTATTCTTTTTGCATTTGCATGATTCAGACACAATATGTAGACATTTGTTAAAACAGGATAAAATTGATGTTTAGTATGAACACAAGCCAAACAAAACATACCATAGTACATACTGGTTAGCATAAAGTATATATTACAAATAATATTTAATAAAACAAAGTAGTTTTGAAAAGATTTAAGGCTATTTCGTTTTATTAAAATATATTTGTAATACAATAATAGTATGCCTATTTAGTTAATTTTATATATATATATATATATATATATATATATATATATATATATATTTATACATAAGGGTTACCAACCATACCTAAAATAATTTAATCCAAATAAACTACTGTAATAGCTCAAAGACAGCAGACCATAAAAGCTGCTTGGTTTTACTTGGGCGGGTGGGGAGGAAGGGGTGAGACGGACCATAAGCCCACACCGAAGAGGACTTACCTGGCATTAAGGTTCTTTTGTCGTTTGTCAAATCAAACACATGCATAAATCTTCAGTTTGGCCATGTTAGTATTGTGTTATTATTTACTCCAACAGAAATTTAATTATTACAAAATAAATGTAAAAATCTATTGGCTATCAAAAAAAAGACAATATTATTATTGACCTAAAAGAAAAATTTTTGTTATTTGCGAAAAATAAATTCGTGTTTGGTTTAGGTACTCGAGTTTATAAATGACCTCGAAACTCAGATTTTGTTATATTTAGTACGGATACCCATGAAATTGAAGCTGAGAATGAGAGTGAAATATAAGTAATCGCAATGAAGTAAAATAAAAGTTCTTAAAAACTTGGATTTGGAGCAATAAGTTACCTAAAGCATAACCTAGACATAAATCAAATATTAGAATTGTGGATCACAAATAATAATCATTTTTAGCCCACGCTTTAATCCATTGGCCTACTTCGACGGAATCGTTCTGTCACACATTGACAAACATCATAAATCCTCGACGGATTCACAAGGTGCAAGAATCAGTGTAACGATATAAGTGATCTGAACATTCAAAGCATCAAGTCAGCATGGCTGCATGTCTAAGGCTCTACTCTCGGATACAGGAGTTGGCCTTAGTCAAGTGTTCAATATCCGTGCCTGAAGTTAGGGATTTGTGTGCTCTGGTATATACTTGTATCGGATTTACTAGTCTGAGGAAAAGCTGGTGGGAGAGTGCACCTTGAATTAACGGTGGTTGGTTTGAGTGGAAGATAGGATCAGTGTGTTATTTCATGTTGTTGCAAGACATTTACTATCAAATCAAGACAATAATAATCGCTTTTAAGAGTTAAGAAACCATTTATACCATAATACAAAACTATGAAAACCTTGTGCTAAAATTGGCAGGTCATTGGTTTAACTTTTGTAGTGTGATAAATACGACGAGGATGAATATCTTCTAAAAACATGCCAAGTCTTTACTCAATGACCGTTACAAGAATTTGCATTAAAGCAGCTATATCTTGTTCTTTCTTCTAATTCTCAAAATCCTACAACAAAAACTTAATTTTCTGAGTTATAAATGATACTAATTGGTATTTTTTTTCTGGGTTATAAATGGAACAACTGGAGTACAAACTGTATAGAAACACTATACGAAAAATACGCGTACAGTATTAGAAGTATTAAAATAATGAGTTGAATAAATATAGAGGTAACCCAGTAGCGAATTTATGGATACCCAGGCAGTGTTAAATATTCAGACTGTTATAGACAAGCAAACTTTTGAATTTATTAATCCAGTACCTCTTGCTGGACGCAGTAAGAGCCAGTCTGCATCAATATTACAGAACCAACATTCGTATGGCTCCTACATTCAAAAAGTATTTTCCAAGATGCAATTGTTTTTAAGGGGAAAAACGTAGAAGTCATAGACATTATATTTTTATTAACTCCATGTCATCTATCGAGATTGCAAGATTCCAGACTGATTCAGGGTCTGATGTGTTCGCTGGTCGCTGCTAACCGATGGTAGAGGTTGATGGCCTAGTCGAGCCAGTGTCCATATCGAAGAGATTCAGAAGATCCATGGAAGTCCACAAAAATTGAAGTCATCTGCAAAAGAATATTTTCCACACATTTAAGAAACAGGTTAATACATAACATGCAATTTGACTACAATTTTTTTCAGGACACAAAACGTTATTGTCAGAATGGTGATCAAAGCCGATGTGAACAACAATATTGATTTTAATTCTGAAGCACAAATGCAGAGAAGCCTTCACAACTACCAAACACTCACCAAGTTAGGCTATTCTAAATGAAGACGCTGTTTCTCCATTCCTTCAAGCCCTAAACAAAATGTCATTACTTTCTATACAGTCCACACTCTAAAAAAACCCAGTTTTTCAAGTTTTTTAGTTTTCAACTAACTTGACGTTTATAAAAATTACACAAAGTGTAACAATCAAAAATTATCTAAAAATATTGGCAAAATATAAAAAGACTCAAACCACTCTGGCCATCACAATTTTACTACCTACACACTGCCATGAAACATGAACTGATACGATTAGTACAAATAGTATATGACATAATAATGATTTTTAAAAAACATAGTTTTTAAAATATTAAAACTAAATTATAATATATGATTCATATAAATCAATTCATTACTTTTAAATTGAAAACGATTTCTCTTCAACATATCTGTAAAATGTATATCCACGATTGTTATACACATATGAAGAGTCCAGCTAACATTTTTCCTCCCAGAAGATCTGAATATTTTGATTGCTATTTACATACTGGATAACAGTATTTGGATTGCCTATTTTAAGAGGCCCTATTCAACTTAAAAAGAAACAATATTACTTAACCTAATTTCAGGTTGGCTGATAAACATCATCCAAGCCCTTTAATTTCTTTAATTTTTTATTATCTTAATAAAAAAAATTTATTTTATTTTATTTTCACCTTATATAATTTTATACAATCAATGCACTTACTAAGTGTATGTAACATAACATTTTATTTATTGTATTTTTATTCACATTTTTATATTATGCTGACCATTTCCAATTATTTACCACAACCAGTACTTCCAGATTAAACGGAGGCCACCAATCCAGAGCACACTGCAACTGTTATGATTTTACTACGTGTATTGTAGAGAATAATTTTTCTTCACTTTGAGATAGCTATCAAGATCGGGGAAGTTATATCTTGCCCGAATCGGTCAAGATCATTAGACCGTGTGGTTTAAGAATATTTAAACAACTTGCCCGTGTGGCTTATCAGTACTCGCAATCTTACCGTATATTTTATTTTGAGATATTTTTAGATCTCTCTAGCATTTTTGGTCAGAAGCTTTAGATTTTTATATTTTACTAATCGGTACTAACACACGGGATGATTTTTCGTTCGTCGCTATCACAGAAGGTGATGCTGCCGCTCGTAATGATAGCCCAGGACATTACTGCCAGCCTGTTCGATAGTTCCTTTTACAAGGTATATTTTTAAAAATATTATGGCTTTCCAAAAGTTATAACAGGAGCACCGTGCTCTGAATGGGTGGCTCCCATTTAACCAGAAAGTACCTATTTAAATTTTTACAATCTCTTGAAGGAAATGATACTGGGTTTACATATCTAAGTTAAACTGAAACACTGAGACGAAAAATATTACTTACATATTTTTAAGTGACTGAATTTTTACACCCAGACCATCTCGAAAAACTGTCAGCACATAAAATATAAGGATATACAGAAAGCATCTAACATTGTTATTTCCCTTAAAATGAACTTTACTCTATGGTGAAAATTTGAATTACTGAAATGTATTTAATAAAAACAATTCCATTTTGCAAGTAATAACTATTCAGTGGTTTAAATGTGACTAATCTAGATTCAATACAACTGGTTAAATTTGAATTACTGAAATGTATTTAATAAAAACAATTCCATTTTGCAAGTAATAACTATTCAGTGGTTTAAATGTGACTAATCTAGATTCAATACAACTGGTTAAATTTGAATTACTGAAATGTATTTAATAAAAACAATTCCATTTTGCAAGTAATAACTATTCAGTGGTTTAAATGTGACTAATCTAGATTCAATACAACTGGTTAAATTTGCCTTCTCTTTTTACCAAGTTTATATACAAACACAGGATACTTAAAAATTCAAGAAACCTTTTTTTCACAATAAAATGTCACTTTACCATCTGCTTCTGCCTTACCGTTTTCACTTGTGCTACTAAGCTATTGACATGAACACTTTTGTAAAATCTCCTTATTTGATCAAATATTTAAAATATATATTTCTTAATAATAGGTGACAAAAAGCTGTGTTCAAAAAGTGAGCGCACGGAAAAAGGAATTCTGAAGGATTCTCTTCATTTTGAGAAATCAAGTCTAAGTAAAATGTCCAAAGTTCTGGTGGCAAGTTCCAATACTAACTTTTGTATAGCACAAATGAGCCAACTTTGACATGGTACTTAAGTGTTACTTAAGCTCAACAATTACAAATTTGCACATAAAATCAAGTATTTCTTATGGAAACCTCTTAAGTACCTTACATACTTAATTTGAGTATGCAGTAAGATTATATTTATATCTGTAAATCATATGACACAATTTTGTAAAGATAACAACCTTATCGAGATATATCTAGAACATTCTTACTAAACTTATAACAATTAACCCTTCAGCGTAGTTTTCTGTGAGTCATGGTCGGAAAACCCACCGCACTGCCGTGGTTTTCATGAATATGGCTTTTGTGTAAACAGGGTAACTATATACAATTCACTTGTCAACCATGATGTTTTTTATACTGAGATATATTTGTTATTAATGTTAAAGTAGGTCAAATGAAGAGTCGAAAACAAAGATATAAACTATTATAATACAGAAATTAATGTTCTTTTCAAGTGCAGTCTTCAACTCACACTGAGAGTATTAGTACATAATAGTTATGTGGGTTTATACAGTTTTTGAGCTCTCGAGCATTTGCGTTCGTGATCAAACCCTCTAGAATTATCTTTTTAATGGCATTAACGAAACCACCTCTTTAAATAGTTCTTATCTGAAAAATATCAAAATTCTAGAGGGTTTGATATAATTAATGCTGGAGAGCTGAAAAATGTTACAAACTCACATAACCGATTTAAATGCCATGTGCAATTATGAGGCTGCTGCACGGTAAGTAAAGAAAAAGAAAGACTTTGACCTGGCGATAAGGATTGTTATCGTTGGTTATGTATAAATACCTTCATTGTCCACCTTCTTATTTATGTTTCTTTTATCTTTAGAAACGCATTACGAGTATCATACACCAAAATGAAAAACACTGTGGGTAACAAGTGAATTTTATGCCACTATCAATCATTGTATCATTTTGTCATTAGTATGCTTTGTTTTATTCAGCTAGTTATCTTTAACCTAACAGATTATTTACATCCATCAACTGATTGTTTAAACGTTATATTTAAAAGTTTGTTATTACCATTGGAAGAATTTATTCATTTTTTTAGTAGCAGTCCATTGCTGCATATTGCAGGTTTTAAGTACTTTTATGGGTGGATTTAAATCCATGAAACACAGTGTTATACATTTTGTATCAGTTTCTATTGTATAGTGGCATATGTGCCAAATCCTATTATCCGTTACATTTACTGCTAATAAGAAACGCTTGGTTTACATGTTTTTTATTACTCAGTGTTAAAATATTACCGTTTTAGGCAATACGAGTCTAAATATTTTTGAAACACAACAAAAGCTAAATAGTGTACAAGTGTTGTAGTTAATTGGTCTTGTAGGCCTAGCCTAACTATAAAAATGTTGTTACGGTATTATACAATGTGAAAAGTTACAACATAACTTATATTATACGTGTTCTCATTATTTCAAACAGTTATTTTTTACTATATTTAAAAAAATAACCTTATAAACATGGAAATAGCAGTGACTGGGTGGCCAACTAATGACGGAAGTCGCAGTAAGCAAACTCACAAAATTACTTACGTTGAAGGGTTAATTTACAGTCATTAATATTTTTTATTTTAATTGAGAAATCCCCATGCATTGATAAATATCAAAGGAATACTAAACTTTAATCACCTTCGTTTATATAATTCTTTTACCATACATCTCTATACCAGTGCAGGGTGGAAACAAACCTTCTTTCTTCTGTTATGTATGATATTATTAAGTTTATTGGTATTTATAAAATTTAAATACTGAAAAACTAAAAAGATAAAATAGAGAAGTAAAACTTGAAACTCCCATATGTTGTACATGAAATAATTGTTCTAATAGTTCTATATTGTACACGACTATGATCCAGATGACCATGACTAATACTGAGTTAAATGGAGGACAAAACCAATATGTTAAACCAATTTTTCTCAGAGTAAAGTAACAGAATACATATAATTATTCACCATTATATGCAACATTACTTATTTTGTTAATTTGAACATTTTCACTTTTTATACCAAAATCGCAGAGTGTATACATGTGTACATATGTTCACCAAAATAAATTACATTCCACTCGAAACTAATTAAATTAATAAGTAATAAGTGTTATTCAATTGGATTACAATTTGCGTCAGTTATACCTTCAACTACTTTGAATACATAAATGATACAATGTTTTTAACCCATAGGCCTAGTTGTTTAATGGCATTAAAGTCTACACAACCAATTAATACAATCGGTTGAAAACGTAAACATTTGCTAAAATCGTTAAAAACCAATCGTGATTTTCTTTGTGATTAGATTTTTAATGGATTTCTTTTTAATTGTATTTACTAACCAGAAAGTTTATTTGTTTGCTTGTCAGACAGTTTGTTTACTTTTTAAATTTAATATATTAAATTAAAAAGAACATTTTTTACAGTAATTTGAATTTAAACGTCCTGTAATGATAATTCTTAATTCTTAAGTAGAATATAATTTAATGTCCCAATTCAAGGATTTATACTATTTTTGCACTAAGACTTAACACAAGTTAGCTGCCAGCGGTACATCTTAGGCTCTGCTTTTAACATGGGGCTAAAGTTTACAACTGAATTTTCAATTAGTAATTGTCTTAATGCCAATGCATAGTTAAAGGTATGATTATATATTAATATTACTTGTTTATAATTTACATTCTACACGGATTCCCCCAAAAAACTCTATATAGAACATGAATTATAAACCATTAGTATAACAACATAATTTTGATTTTAGCAATTAATTACAACTGAGATACTAAAACCTAAGTTTAAGTGAAACATTTGTATGTTTTGAGACAAATTCCTCTTTATAACAGTTTTTAAACTTTTACCCCATGGAATCCCTGCCATCGAAATAAATAATGGTAAAAGCAAAGCCTCCGATAGGCAGCAGGCAACTAACTAGCAGACAGTAACATTAAATTGCATAATACAAGTAATAATAACGTTAAAATTTCCAAAAAATATAACGCATACCAGTTTAGAATCAAGTATAAGTACTTTTGATGTATGTACCGATGAATTAAAATTATCTTAATAGGCCATGGGTTAACAGGGTGTTTAAAAGGTAATTATTCCTTAATTTTATTTGATGATAAATACAAAGTAGTTTAGAAATATTGTAATTATTCCAAAGAATTATACACCCAATCAGAATAAATATCTGATAATTGGATTCTTGAAACTCCATATACGCCTAAACATATGTGACTTAATTTTCAACAAAGACTCTTAAGCATATTTCTCTTCATTCTAAAATGGTATACCCAGCAATTACTCGTATTTTAGAGGTGAGAATTCTTATACGAACCGGTTATATCAGGTGTAGATGGGTACAATTGAACACCTTTGTCCTTGAATACGCCAATGGACAGAAGCTTTCCATTCAAACAGAACATATGTCTGTGTAAAAAAAACTTTTCTATGTATTAAGTACACTCGTACTTTACCCAACTTCTCTTAAGATAGCACATCACGATACCAGTGCTGACAAATATTCAAATGAATATAATATAGATTTGGAAAATCAAATTATAACACATTCGGCTTAATTCCTCATGTTTGCTTACATGAACAAGCTTCAACTTATATGTTGGTACGATATTGCTTTAAAAATATTTCCGAACGTACCCAGAATTTGTACAAAACCACTTTCCTATTTCATGAGGTTTAATATCATGAATCAAACTTCTTTAGATAAATCAATGCCCAAACCTGCCTCTTCTTGAAAACTAATTTCAGTGACTTAATTTGACTTAATTAAAAACTAGCAAAATAAATATTCACAGAAGACTTCTTCAACTGTAGCTCGCATTCAAAAAGTATTTATTCACTTCATTATAGATAACTGTTGTTTTATATTATTGGTCTGTTAATTTCAAATGGTAAATAATTATATAAGCTATTTAGTTTTACCTGTATAACTCATTGTCCATATAAATTTTATTCTAATCTACGTTTTACTTGTAACTTGTTATAATATTACAGATCATTTGTAGACTAACCTCTTATACTTGTATTTATACTTATGGTATTATCTTGCCTAAGGTTATCCATTCCCATTCCCATTACTTTCAAAACCTTTATTTTTAGTCTAATAATAGTATTACCATTAATATAATTCATTCAGAATCTGGAATTAAAATAATCAACATAAATACCTCCTTTAAGAATTTAATAAAAGTGATTGTTATTTTTAAAGTTTTCACCCAATACGGTTGAATAATCAAGAACTTAATAATTAATAAAAAAAAGAATGGGCAAGACAAATAGTGAACTGAGTTTTAAAAATTTCAAAAAATATCTATTTGATCTAAATGAGTTGGTAAATAATAAAAAATATTATGGTGGAATGAGTGAACAGAGATAACTGATTATGACACCTTTTACAACTGATGGTGTCAGTAATTAATAAATAATTAGTTTGGAAGTAAAGTAATAGACTTTTTATTTTACACTTACCCTCCAGCAAGTACCGCATACACACACTACACTATTTATCATAGAGGTTTACTCAAAATCGAAAGTGACAATGATGTTTGATGTTTTTGCTGCATCGTCATATTTTTAAAAAGATTAGACTTTGTATCAAATTACTGTCATCTACTAATCATATACAGAAGACAAAATTTAATGAATAACATGCCCAATGCATTATTCATAATTTTAAATGCTGTTGAATTCTTTGCCAGAAACTTATTGAAGTCTTCTACAAAATTAAGTGTTACATATTAAATGATGAACTCAGGAGATTTGATGAAGGCCATAAATTGAAGAAAAGAAAGGGACCAACACGAACATTTAAATGAATCATCAAAACAGAAGAACATTGTTCTGGAGTTTGAAAACTCCAGGATAGGAAGTTAAGGTTAATTTAAAAGAGCTCAAGTTCTAAAAAATGTTTTTTTTTTTATTTTTGGAATGCTCGATAAAATACAGAAAATGTTTACAGAAAATAAATGAAATAATATTGAAATGTATATACAAAACATAACTATCTAATATCATAAAATGAAATAGGACCCATTTCAAAATTTCTCTCGCCCATTCTCTCAGCTTTTATAATCTTAGTCTAAGCTTAACTGCTACATCCTTCAATAACAGAGTAAATCATAGTTGTCTATAACAATTAACTTACAATGATACAAACATATTAGGTACTTGAATATGTCAAGGTTGACAGCACTTTTCACATTTATACATACACTTATCATCCAATGGATGTCACAGGAAAATTTCAAATTTTACATAATGATTTTAACTATATTCAGATATTCAATACAATTGCTTATTAGCAGGATTTTAGTGTCATTATAGTTGAATGAAATTCACAATGGTTTCGATGATTGTATACATAAATGAGGCAGTGGAACATGCACAAAACAGAATAACACAGTGGAATGTCCAGCCGAAAAAACAATATCAAGATTATTAAAAATACAAGGAAATATTGTTCATATTAAAGTTTAGATAGCATTGATAATTGCCTTACTTTATTTAAATGGTTTGATATGAAACTAAATTCAATTGAAATCCAAATATTTTGTAGTGTATAATGAAAGTTTATAAAAAAAAAAATAATAACAAAAGAAACGTAAATGGAGGAATATTTTCTGAGTTCGAACAAATTTATTGTATTCATATGTACTCTCAGTTAACATGTAAAATACCATATTATCATTTTCAATTCCTCCATAAAATAATAAAAAGTTAAATTGCTGGCAATGGCATTTATAAGAGTATAACAATTCCACAATTAACAAAAAATCTTTTTCTAGCATACCACCTATTTAGGTTTAATAGAAACACGCTCGTTTACAAATACCTCAAAAACTGTTCTTATCAATTAACCTCTTGGATGATAAACAAATACCAAACATCACAATTTAGAGGCAAGTCGGTAATACATTTACATTATAATACTGAAAAAAAAAAACTTGTTGACAGTAATTTACATTGCAAACAACTAACAAAGAACTGTACAAAATAAAGTAGCTTACATTAACATATACCCAGTCGAATAATGAGGCACTCCTAAAAGTGGATTTAATCAAAACGTTTATAATCTACTACGACATGTTACCAGTCTGTGGGGAGAAATCCCGCAAAACGTCACGTAATAGACAATTTCGTAAAATTTCAAAAATGTCTAGGCCTAATATTTTATATTTATTTATTTTTATAAAAAAGTAATAAAACACTTCCAGTACTGTATCGTACCTAAGTTTACAAGAAACTTCAACCAATATACAAACTTTTAGACTGTTTTTGAAAAAAATTTAATAATGAATATTAAAAAAAAAATTGGAACAATTGTGAAGTAACTGTAACAAGAAGACGGGCGCTATACCTGTGAAGGCAGTATCCAAAGCAGAGAGGACGAGATAGGCTATGGAGGTCCAATCCATAGCCACACACTAGATAAGATAAATTACACTTAACAACTATGGTGCCAACACCCCAGCAATCCTCAATCTGCTTCTGTAACATCATTGGTTTCATATTACTCTGCAACATTGCCGTTTCTAGCAAAACATTACAATTAATTGTTCACAATAAATGTAAACAGGTGCTACAAAAAGTACATAAAAATCAAAATAGAAGGAGGGGACAATAAAAATGCATGTCAATTTATCCTCAGTATAGAATTTTAAAAGTACTTAACCCTTTGAGGTCATGTTAAAATAAAGCTTTTTAGTTGTCCCCAGATCATACTGATTTATTTTCGTTTATTTTAGACCTTTATGAAAATAAAACAATTGTATACTCAAACTAAAAAAAAGTAGGACAAACCCCCCTGTCAACACATGATCATTCCCCAAAGGGTTAAAAGGGTTCAGTGTTTGTTTAATTTTTATTGAACAAAAACACTATCACATAAAGATAAAAATCAGTAACTTTGGAAATTTTTTCTATGATTATTATGATAAATGAAAAGTTATTCTGAATCAATTAATTACAAAGACAAAATTTAAAAATGTAATTAGCATCACTGCAACATATATCTACTAGGTACACTAAGCAGAAGTATTACAATGTTCTTTATATAAAAAAACAAACTTTAGTGAATTTGGAGTGTTTTGACATTTTTTAGACAATTTAAGTTTTAGTTATACAAAAAATATATAACAGTTTTTGGCTAAATTTACAAATTGACTTAAAATACTTACTGTATTCAGTGTAAGCCGGTCTACTGTGCTACTAGGGGTCATGTACACACCACCTCTTCTTTGGCACTTTCCTACAACATACAAAAAATGGGTAAAATCATTATATACACTATAAACTGATCTTTTGATTTTTTTAAATAGAGACTATTTAATACTGAACACTGACTGCACATGTGCATTTCATTTAGTGACTCACGTTGTTTAGTATTATTGAAGTCTTTGAAAAATTATAAACATCAAACATAAAAATTTTAAATTTGCTTGTCAAGAAAGTTTGTTTCCTCTATGTTTATAATCCAATCATTGTCTAAAGTATTGTTGGGCTGTTTCAAGTTCAATTTGGTTCTTTATTATTATTTATTTATTTTATTTTAATGCAATGTTATCTGCATTAATACAGCTGATTCTGAATAATTAAATTAATATTTATATACTATCAAAACGTAATGTAAACACTTAGCCACAGTAAGGAGTAATCTGTTCATATTCACCTCTTTCGTAACTGGCAAACTGACAGAAGCTTTGACTACTGACGGCCTGTACAATCTATCATCCTCTGAGAGAGCCGAGTTGGAGTCATCAGTGCTACACTGGACAGTGAGGGAGTTGTTCGGAGAGTCATCCTAGAGCCAATTAAAACACCAGTGTAGAAATTTTATTGATAAAAAGTACACAACTTAACTTAAGTACACATTTTAAATTGAGGGTTAAGTTAGTTTTAGGTGAATTAAGTTTCATAAAAACAAAATAACTGTTAAAATAAATAAAAATATATTAATATTCATTTTGTAAAAAAAGGATTAAACTCAAAAAGTCAAAAACATGGGCTATTCAAATGTTGAGCCCTTTTTACAATTTATTTTGTGTTAAAAAATAAATTTGTCACAGAAAAAGTTTTACTCTCTCTAGAAAACATGTGTGAAAGTTATAAAACTTTAACAATTGAATTACTAACGATGTACTGCACCTTTACTCATTGCACAAATTAATTTAAACAAATAAGGCTATTGACAATAAGTTAAATGATAACAACCATTAATAGTATAGCAAGGGTAAATAAACACCTAGATTACTAAAAAAAGTGTCGTATTAATTATATATCTCAAATAAATTTAAAATAAATCCTATAGGCATCCAATTGTACACCATAATTAATTGATCACATTTTTCGATTACCTTAAATTGAAACATTTAATATTCATCACTATGTTTCAAAGAATTGGCAACCTCTTCAACATGAGAATATTATAAATACAATATATAGTCGCGTAGGTTATTTAGCCACTCTTCAAATTACTTTAACATCAAGCATATATAAATGCCATCTCTCGTCAAAGCTACTACAACGCCATTTTTGGCGACTGCAACGAGAGCGAGTTACTTCCAAATTTCCTTTGTATTCTGTCTATTTCACATCGATGTGAACATAATCGAACTGTTGCTTCAATATCTTCATTCGTGTTAAGCACAGCATCCACTGCGACCGGCCCGGTCCAGCCCAGCCCGGTCCAGCCCAGCCCGGACTTTTATACTCTGTCAAAATGCATACGATCAAATGAAAACCACGCCCACTGGCCCGGCGGGCCCGCCCATTTGATTGCGTGTATTTCGATTGCACAAAAAGGCCGGGCCGGGTTCACTCCGGCCTAGCACCGCCCACTGCGGCCGGGCCGGCCTTTTTGTGAAGTCGAAATACACGCAATCAAATGGACACCTACCAACTGCGACCGGCCCGGCCTCGGTTGGCTCTTCGGGTGCCGTGTGGGCCGAGTCATCCCGGGCTGGGCTGGGCCGGGCCGGCCGCAGTGGGCGGGTGTCCCTTTGATTGCGTGTATTTCGACTTCACAAAAAGGCCGGGCCGGGCCGCCCGCAGTTGGTGGGTGTCGATTTGATTACTTGTATTTTGACTTCACAAAAAGGCCGGGCCGGCTGTAGTGTGCGGGTGTCCATTTGATTGCGTGTATTTCGACTTCACAAAAAGGCCGGGCCGGGCCGCCCGCAGTGGGCGGGTATCCATTTGATTGCGTGTATTTCAACAAAAAGGCCGGGACGGTCGCAGTGGGCGCCTTGCATTAGTAACGGCAGCGGCGTTAAAAATCAAAATTCCCGATTTTCTATAAAATACAAGCATAATTCCCGCCCTATTCAAGGCAGGTAAAATTCAAGCATAATTCCCGCTCTTCCCGATTTTCAAGGCTGCTGGACACCCTGTTCTTATATTTTCCCACTGATCAGATAATATTTAAAAGATACAATAAAATAAGGAACACTTCTCATATTATAATTTACATGTAACGCTATGAAAAAACTGTTCAAAATAGTTTAAAAAGTAGAGTAACTATGACAGATTAAAATATATCAAGTCAAATAATTTTAATCAAAGATTAAAAAATATAATATAGATTTGGAAAATCAAATTATAACACATTCGGCTTAATTCCTCATGTTTGCTTACATGAACAAGCTTCAACTTATATGTTGGTACGATATTGCTTTAAAAATATGTCCGAACGTACCCAGAATTTGTACAAAACCACTTTCCTATTTCATGAGGTTTTGTATTTCCTATAACCTATTTCCTATATCATGAATCAAACTTCTTTAGATAAATCAATGCCCAAACCTGCCTCTTCTTGAAAACTAATTTCAGTGACTTAATTTGACTTAATTAAAAACTTGTAAAATAAATATTCACAGAAGACTTCTTCCACTGTAGCTCGCATTCAAAAAGTATTTATTCACTTCATTATAGATAACTGTTGTTTTATATTATTGGTCTGTTAATTTCAAATGGTAAATAATTATATAAGCTATTTAGTTTTACCTGTATAACTCATTGTCCATATAAATTTTATTCTAATCTACGTTTTATCTTGTAACTTGTTATAATATTACAGATCATTTGTAGACTAACCTCTTATACTTGTATTTATACTTATGGTATTATCTTGCCTAAGGTTATCCATTCCCATTCCCATTACTTTCAAAACCTTTATTTTTAGTCTAATAATAGTATTACCGTTAATATAATTCATTCAGAATCTGGAATTAAAATAATCAACATAAATACCTCCTTTAAGAATTTAATAAAAGTGATTGTTATTTTTAAAGTGTTCACCCAATACGGTTGAATAATCAATAACTTAATAATTAATAAAAAAAAGAATGGGCAAGACAAATAGTGAACTGAGTTTTAAAAATTTCAAAAAATATCTATTTGATCTAAATGAGTTGGTAAATAATAAAAAATATTATGGTGGAATGAGTGAACAGAGATAACTGATTATGACACCTTTTACAACTGATGGTGTCAGTAATTAATAAATAATTAGTTTGGAAGTAAAGTAATAGACTTTTTATTTTACACTTACCCTCCAGCAAGTACCGCATACACACACTACACTATTTATCATAGAGGTTTACTCAAAATCGAAAGTGACAATGATGTTTGATGTTTTTGCTGCATCGTCATATTTTTAAAAAGATTAGACTTTGTATCAAATTACTGTCATCTACTAATCATATACAGAAGACAAAATTTAATGAATAACATGCCCAATGCATTATTCATAATTTTAAATGCTGTTGAATTCTTTGCCAGAAACTTATTGAAGTCTTCTACAAAATTAAGTGTTACATATTAAATGATGAACTCAGGAGATTTGATGAAGGCCATAAATTGAAGAAAAGAAAGGGACCAACACGAACATTTAAATGAATCATCAAAACAGAAGAACATTGTTCTGGAGTTTGAAAACTCCAGGATAGGAAGTTAAGGTTAATTTAAAAGAGCTCAAGTTCTAAAAAATGTTTTTTTTTTTATTTTTGGAATGCTCGATAAAATACAGAAAATGTTTACAGAAAATAAATGAAATAATATTGAAATGTATATACAAAACATAACTATCTAATATCATAAAATGAAATAGGGCCCATTTCAAAATTTCTCTCGCCCATTCTCTCAGCTTTTATAATCTTAGTCTAAGCTTAACTGCTACATCCTTCAACAACAGAGTAAATCATAGTTGTCTATAACAATTAACTTACAATGATACAAACATATTAGGTACTTGAATATGTCAAGGTTGACAGCACTTTTCACATTTATACATACACTTATCATCCAATGGATGTCACAGGAAGATTTCAAATTTTACATAATGATTTTAACTATATTCAGATATTCAATACAATTGCTTATTAGCAGGATTTTAGTGTCATTATAGTTGAATGAAATTCACAATGGTTTCGATGATTGTATACATAAATGAGGCAGTGGAACATGCACAAAACAGAATAACACAGTGGAATGTCCAGCCGAAAAAACAATATCAAGATTATTAAAAATACAAGGAAATATTGTTCATATTAAAGTTTGGATAGCATTGATAATTGCCTTACTTTATTTAAATGGTTTGATATGAAACTAAATTCAATTGAAATCCAAATATTTTGTAGTGTATAATGAAAGTTTATAAAAAAAAATAATAACAAAAGAAACGTAAATGGAGGAATATTTTCTGAGTTCGAACACATTTATTGTATTCATATGTACTCTCTCAGTTAACATGTAAAATACCATATTATCATTTTCAACTCCTCCATAAAATAATAAAAAGTTAAATTGCTGGCAATGGCATTTATAAGAGTATAACAATTCCACAATTAACAAAAAATCTTTTTCTAGCATACCACCTATTTAGGTTTAATAGAAACACGCTCGTTTACAAATACCTCAAAAACTGTTTTTCTTATCAATTAACCTCTTGGATGATAAACAAATACCAAACATCACAATTTAGAGGCAAGTCGGTAATACATTTACATTATAATACCGAAAAAAAAAAAACTTGTTGACAGTAATTTACATTGCAAACAACTAACAAAGAACTGTACAAAATAAAGTAGCTTACATTAACATATACCCAGTCAAATATTGAGGCACTCCTAAAAGTGGATTTAATCAAAACGTTTATAATGTACTACATGTTACCAGTCTGTGGGGAGAAATCCCGCAAAACGTCACGTAATAGACAACTTCGTAAAATTTCAAAAATGTCTAGGCCTAATATTTAGGCTACAAAATAGATCCCTATTACAATATGGCTTAACGTGATAAACTGCAGTTTTCTATAAAAAGATTTTCAAACTTAATTTGTTGTAATGTAAATTTGTTATATACAACACTTTACTGGCAATCCCTGAATATTTTTTTAAATTTATTAGTCTACAGCACATGTTAGACAATCACAACAATTTTTAAAACGTATAGAAGAAAGAACTTCTACGTAGACTTTTCGTTTAGAAAAAAGCACAATTGATTACAATTGAAAGACTTTAAAAAAATTACAAGGACTCAAATTACAACTATGTATTAGAGTTGTATGCAAGCTCAGGAATGCATCAGAACCTTACAGAAAATTGTTTGGAACTACTAGAAATTAAAATTAATAAGAAAAAAACTGGGTACAAATAACGACAATGATTTTTTGCCCTCATTTTCTTACACAACATAATACACAGAGACCATCATCCTTAGTCATCATTCTTCTTATATTTTCCCACTGATCAGATAATATTTAAAAGATACAATAAAATAAGGAACACTTCTCATATTATAATTTACATGTAACGCTATGAAAAAACTGTTCAAAATAGTTTAAAAAGTAGAGTAACTATGACAGATTAAAATATTTCAAGTCAAATAATTTTAATCAAAGATTAAAAAATATTTCAACAAATATTTTTGGCTATGACTCGACCAAATATTAAAAGAAGATAGGAATGGAATTATTATCCTTACGTTAAAATTAACAGAATATTGGAGTTACAGAAATCTACTTACATGACCATCTAGACTAGGCTTCGATTTCTTTACGCTGTGATCCACGGTTGTGTCCGAATGCCTCTTTCTATTCGTCACTTCGCCAGAAGAGTTCAGTGGTGGCGAGTTGCTTCCGTTTCCATTCACGCTCGCTGCAGTGTTCGAACTACTAGAGGACACCTGCAAACACAATGTTTGTGTTTTAGAACAAATTACCAAAGAGGATGTTTTATTAATATATTGCAAGGTCTGAAAGCACTTTTTTCAGATAAATAATATATTCACTTATCAATCTTTATTGTTCCTCACAAAAACGTAATAATCATGTTGCATTTGTGTGTTTATTTTAACAAATTTGGAAAAACAATAAATAAAATAAGAATAAGAATTTTATCACTTTATGACAAAGCATTGCTATCATTTGATGCAAGTTTATTATTTGCTTCAATAGCAAGGTCTAGCACATGCATTTCTGTTACTAATAAATTCGAGTTGTCTGTGAACTTTATCCTGTTAATTACCGAGATTCTCGGAATCTGATTGTAAAATTAGTCACAGTTTTTCCAGGTGTTAGTTCTGGTTATTTAGGAGTATAGTTCAATTTTAAATATTGTAATTAATCACCAATGTTAACTAATTTCTGTTCGGGAAATGTTACAAAATATTTAAACTTGATAACTGCTAATTATACTTGAAAAATATAGGTGGTTGAATTTATCTCTTATAATTCTGCAATGACTGACCTTGCGTTCTCTCTTCACCAGGTTGAGGGTAGTACTGGGTAAGTACGCTGTGAGCTGCTTCCTGTGGACAGAATGACATTGTTGTGAAACTACAAACAAATTTCACCCTATAGTTACAATTTTTAATGAAATAATTGAAAATAAGGATAGTACTAAATTTTTGGATTTCGAAATAGACAAAACTTAATTGGAACTTTCATGTAGAAAAATTACTTTCCCACATTTCAACAGGTTTATATGCATTAATTAGACTGAGAAACCTGTGCAAAAAAAAAACATTACAGGTTATTTATTTTTTGTATATTCACTCAAAAATATCTTTTGTAGCCTCACTTTAAGGGGCTACTGCTGTAAATAATCTAAATTCAGTATATAGTAATAATCTAATACAATAATAACCGTATTATTAACTTTCTTTATTTCTTGTGATATATCTCGCATTTATTTGTCTGTATTCTTGTTTTTTTTTTCAATTTAGTAAGGACATGAATTAAAATCCTAACACTCATCTTGTATATATGTGTATATGCTAAATGAATAAAACTGTTTTGAACTGAATTGACAAAAAAAAACATAGTTTTCATAAACCTAGAGTTTAATACTTTTAAATTAACGCAAATCTGAAACATAAATGAACATTCTACAACTTTTCTGTACTAATTGGTTTCAACAATGATTGTAAAAAGTCACTAAAATTAGTTCTTCCTCTATATTTAATGTTATTTGTTACGACCACTAACAACAAATATGTAATAAACCATTTCTGCGTAGTACAAAATGTATACTAAGTATTATTTACAAAATAAACTAATGAAAACGAAACTCAATTCTTTAATGAACTCCTGAAAATTGTTACTTATGATTGTAAAATTAGACTGTAAAGGATACAATAATCCATTAAATTCTGTCTCATAACCAGAATTAATTATTCAAATCCAATTGAATTTATAAATGCCAGTTGATAATGTGCTTAAGTAACTTACCGTCTCACATGTCGTGCTTCGATTTTCATTGTATCCTTGATCATCTTGATCAGAATGGCTTGGCGATGCACTGTAACATAATATAATGTATTGAATCTTCCACTGATCTTACATAATACGTAATAATTTACAAGCAGTGAGTATTTTCTAATTTAGAGTACATTATCTTGATCAAAGTGTAAGGAAATGATTGTAGGTCAAGATAATTATCAGTTACACGTATTAAATTTCATTTAAAGACAGTTCCTAAATATTCCAAATAGCAACAAATACATAGTTGACTGTATGTTATACTAGATTGCGAAAGTGAGAGAGAGACTAAGCTAATCCAGTTGTTAAAGAAACTCACTACACTTCAACTTGATTGTGTTGATATAAGAGCTGTAATAAATTTAAGAAATAGTTTTTCTTTGCTTAATTAACAACAGGTAAATTAATATAAACAACGATAATGAAAATTAGATGATATATTATATGATGGAGTTTATACATTTTAGCCTGGTAAAATTAACTACATGAGTAGGAAGTAGACGTATTTTAATTTTTAACCCTAGATCTATTGCATTGACACTCGCGTGTCAATGATTCTAGGTAATTCTGGGGTCTGTCGCACCGACATGTGGATGATATATTTTTCATAATAATAAAAATGTTATGAATGAAAAGTCTGTTTATTGAAAAAAAGCCTCATAATATAACATAATGAGATTTCACTCGAATGGATACAACATTATGTCCATAGTTAATTAAATAAAATAAAGGTTTTTTGACAATTAAATTTAATTGTTACAGAAAAGGAACTCACTAAGTTCACTGCTTCACTCATACGGAAAGTTCTTCCACATATTTACAATATTATTTATAACTCTATATTCCATATAAATTGGAAAACGTTTGTATGTTTTGGATTTTCATCAAGACATTTATTATGATACTAAAATAACGCTAGAAAGAAAAATGTTTATGTAAAATTTAAAACAAACTTAATTTATCTTGTGTAAAAAATGTATACTTGTTGTCAGTTAAATTAAATAAATTAAAAAAAAAATTGTGTTATTATTATTTATTTAACACAATTCTAATCTACGTTTCCTGGGGAAGAAACGATGTACTACAATGTACAATTAGAGCAAATCTTTTATGTGTAGTGATTTTGTTTAAATAAGCTTGAAAAAGGCTAAAAACATATAACAATACATCATAATAACTGCAATACAAATTACATTACCAGACCAATAGACAAAGGATGCTGGATAATTACCTGCATTGATGAACTGTTGAATATCGTACGTTAAGTCAATATTCAGATTCTCGGACTTGGAAAACTCGAGACCGATGAACCACATGTTGGTCGGTGTC
The DNA here is from genome assembly GCF_021130785.1 of Homalodisca vitripennis. Classification (NCBI taxonomy): domain Eukaryota; kingdom Metazoa; phylum Arthropoda; class Insecta; order Hemiptera; family Cicadellidae; genus Homalodisca; species Homalodisca vitripennis. The sequence goes on from NC_060212.1 coordinate 115,749,863, forward strand.
GGAGAAATGTGAGGAGCGGGAAGGTTGGGCGAAAAACATTCCGGATTGACATGAGCTAGTTTGATCTGGATGTTCCTCTCCAAGTTCATGATGAGGAACCTGACCTTGGACTCTATGAGTCCACACCATTCGAGCTGCTCCTCTGGACTCGCAGAACTCGCCAGCAGTACGATAAAGTGTCTGCAACAATTAAAACATCTTATTACAATACCATTCAAGAATATTTATTGAATACCACGTTTTATTGATTATTTAGTAAGGAACATAAGGTAATCTATAGCACACAACAAAACTGTTAGGCATTGTTTACTGATCATAAATGTAATTTAAATGAAAATGTAAGTAGCAACGATGTTTACCTAACACTTCCAATGGATTAAATTAACCTAGCTTAACCATTAATGGGTACTGACGGAAACCATAGAAACTGCTGTGATTGGTTACGTACAATAACAGTGTTACCTAAAAATCCTGGGTGATAAAATTTGAAAAAGCAACTATTTTTTCATAAATATAACAAATAATCAAAACTTGCAAAACAAAAGAATAATCTTAAAGACAGTTTACAAAACTTTTAAACTCTTGAATGGTCAAGACGTTAAAAGACTAGTTTGACAAAAATTTCGTTTTTATGTAATAATGAAATTTAACACGACGTTCCAATACCACAAAACTAGAATATGCTCATGAGGATGATCTACTTACTTGTATTTGTTAAAGAAACTTGGGGCCTCAAACAGTTTCTCCCAGCCGCACTTTCCAGTCATGATTTTCTCAGTGAGTTGAAGTCCCTGTCTGAACGCTTCAACCATCACTGCACGCGTTGACGCGGACACATTGAATGTAGAATTCTGTTGGGGGTATGCGGGAGTTATGATAGGCATCAGGTGATACCGGTCGGAAGCGTTTACCTAAAAACAAGTGTTTACCGTAAATTTAAATGTCACAGCACAATATTCTGGTCTTAGCCAACACAAATGAACAAAAATGTTATTATAACTATTCAATACCTAAAGTAGATTTCAATGTAGTTTCAAAAATTACAAAACAAATTGTGACGATGAAATAGACAATTTTTATGCAAGGTAGGAGTGTCACGTAGTTGCCTTCCCTGAGGTTGCATGCAAAATTTCAAGTCATTTAATTCTCATTTGCATATTTTTTCATTGAGACATCAGTACACAACAATTATGTCACAGACATATGACTCTACTCTATTATTTTTTTATCTTCACTGCATGAATAAGCTACTGCATTAATTTATCACATATAATCTCATATGACAAGTCTCAGCCTGGTTCACTTACAACTTTGCTACTATGTCGAGAGCACATGTTTACGTCAAAATATTGGCTCGTATCTAACCACAAATGTGTGAGGTAATTAATTATGGCAAATAGTCACAATAAGGAAAGTTATATACGACAATTTCTTGGAGAACCCAGTCCACAGTTCGACAACTAAAATATCTGGTTGTAGCAAGACGAGGGAAAGATACAATACAATATATCAAGTTAATTTTTAATTATATTTACGTACAAAACCCGTTTTTATTCCAAGTTGAAACAGTTTCTATAACAGTGCACAAACATCCACGATCAAACGTTGAATATAGCCAGTTAATTTTTAATTATATTTACGTACACGAACCGTTTTTATTCTTTAAGCAGTTGTTAAAACGGCGCACCAACATCTACCATCTGACATTGAATGCACAGCACTGGCCGAGCTTTGACTTGAAATCAATATTAATCTACCAATCAGCATAGTGAAGAGTTGGCCTCAACTAATTTACAAGCTAGCAGTGTTAATGCCTACAATACAGCAGGTAACCGTAAATGTATAATAATATTAACTAGTTACGTCTCCTCCATCAGGTATAAGAAATGACAAAAATACTGACTCTAGGATCCCAAACTTGAAAGCCCAGGTTGACTGTGTCAGGTTGTTTCAGCAGGACAGGTTGAGGCCACTTCCATTGAGAAAAGACAAGGAAGAATTTCTGGACTAGTGTGGCAGCGGCTGCGTTGGGGTACAGCTGACAGGTCCGGGCAACCAACATAGCCCACGACACGCCTCCAAGATATCCGAGTACATTACTGTAGATGCCATGTCCTGTTGGCAAAATTCATTATATATTTATAACAGTTTATTTTGTCAACTGTTTTGTAAAGAAGTAGTTTACAAAAAAGGATTGAATTTTCAATCAATAGCACAATAAATTAATTGCATTATTGATGTAAAAACAATAAATATTATTATTTCTATATCACACTACAGTGTCAATACAATTCAGTTATACTTTATGATAATAATATTGGATATCAATTCAAACAAACGACAACAAAAGTACATAGAGTCAAAACATTTTGTTTTGTTAGTACAATCCAAAAAAAAGAAATATAATAAAAAGATATCATCAATCATTTGGAATAAAAACAATATTTCTTTCATAAAAGAAACCTTTTCAGTTAAAATAAATATCATAAAGTATTGTGTTAAATATGACCAACAATAAATTAAGAAAAACAATTTAAAATTAATATTAAATGAATGTGCCATGAAAATACTTGGATTGAGTATGCTACTTTTTTCTGTGAGCTTAATTACTTGACTGAACTGAAGGAGCAATATGAAATATACTTACGTTTGGCCCAAAGTTTTATTGTCCGGAGAGCTAGTCGGAAATTTTCTATGTTGGGGACTAGCCTCAAAATTTCATCTGTTACTCTGCAGCCGTTTAAACTTCGAACACACTTTTGATCTAAATTTTTTAACAACATGTCATCTCGTAGGTCCTGCAAAGTACATCATTATAATAATATAAAGTTTTTACACAATCTTATTTTGTAAATAATGAGGAAGAGTGGATTATTTCACCATTATGTTCTTAATGAAATAGTAGAGTGCAGAGGTCATCTTTCATTAACGATTTTAAAGTTTTTAATATGAGCAGGTTAAATTGACTTAATACCAGAGGTTTTATTATTTACTACGTGCCGGAAAGGAATAAAGTAAACAGAAATCCTCAATACCAACAAACTAAATGGTGGATTGTTTAATGGAAAAAGTATCTTACTTTTAAAATGTATCTTTAGTACTGTATGTTTCTTATAGGCCTACATATAAGATAGCATTCATTAAAATATATCTTACATAAATTCCTCAGTACATTACACAAAAAGCTATGATACTTATAAAACTTGATGTTGACACATTAACAATAAAACTTATGCTGAAAATAAGTTTTTAAATTTAATTCCAAGTGAGAATAAATTTAATAGATCTATATAAATTTAAAAATACTCAAGGTTTGGTTGTTGAGTAAAAATGCTGAAGATGTTGAAAACTTATATTTAGTTGTTCAGTAAAAATATTTTTTTCTTGCTTTATAAATGTATTTTTTTATATTGAAGATGGGTTGGAGTTTCATAATTAACAAGTGTAACTTTAATGGTTTAGAGTAATTTAAGTTTGTTTACAATTAAATTTGCTTGTATTTTTATATTGTTAATTATAGAACTTGGGTTTGCTGCTTATTTTTTCTTTCTTTTAATTAAGAAGCTGATGATGACTCCCACTCAAGTGCAAGATTTGTATATTTTTGGTTTGGTATATTTTTCTCAAGCTGTATATATTGTTGCATTCTGTATTTACATGTATTTGAATGAGAAAAATAAACACATTTATTATTGACATTATTATAATTGTTAATAAATATATATTTACCATGGTTTCTGAAATCTCCTTCAATGCCAACCTAGCAAATAACATGTCAATTTCTATTCCGTCAAAATTCATTTTGATAACAGGTACAAATGCTTCTTCTACCGCCTGAAAAAAGAATTTATGTAAAATTACTTATAATAATACAAACTACAATTATAATCAATAATGTAATAGAAAAAGCTGTAATTTTGCACCGCAATAATAAAAAAAAACTTAAGAACCTATATACATATATATAAACATAAAAACTTATATTAAGAGCTATAGTTGTATTTATTAGAAAACATTTTGTAATAAAATTGAACTGAAATAAATCTTTTAACACCAAGGTTCAGATTTATTAAAGCATGAAATGATTCAGACGACTGAAGATGCCGCTGTATTCGTAATATAACGTGTTGCAAATGGTAATGAACATTTCACAACGGGTCAAAAGCGTCATAATTTACAACAATAACCACATGATAACCAGTGATCAAGATAACATTTTGATAAACATTTTTTGATAACCAGCGGCACAGGCACAGGCTTTTTACGTTTACGGTTACAAAACTGTATTTTTCCCGGAATGTTGCTGAGCTGCCAATGTAATGGAATATCAGTATTGTATGAGGTTTTTTTTATATTTTTAATGACCCCCTGAAGAACATTCATATACAGAATTATCTAAATTAACTAACTTCTAGTATAACAAATTACTAATGTGAAATTTTAAGTACTACATCCCAAAGAACGGTTGATCTTGATCATGAGAATATGCATAAAAACCAATAATGTAGGCTAAATAATAAATGCAGTCTAAGTATTTAAAGAATAGGCTAAGTTAATTATTAAATCACACTTTAAAAATAAAACAGAAATGTGATGTTTTTTAATAAAAATTATTACAAAAAAGAAATTTTTATATTAAAAAATGACCCAGTTTAATTGTCTATAGCACAAAGTGATTAAGAATGAGATGGTGTAAAACTCTTGCCTGTTAAACAATACTTCGCCTACTGGCTAAATTAAGCTGAAACCACAAGTACCAGTGTAGGCAGTAATAGCGAACATGTAAGTTATAAGCTGTGGTATACAATTACTATATAACAGTAAAAAGTTGAAAAATTGAAATGTATGGTACTTACTCTAAGATCCGTAACCTCGGGATGAGTCTTCAGCTTTTCAAAAAAAGAAGTGAAATAATCTGAACGTTCTATGTGTCGAGGGGCCACACAGAGGGCGTCAATGTCAGCGCCTTTGTGGTGGACGCCCAGCCGGTATGATCCAAAGGTGTAAATTTTCCCACCAACTTGATCAGCAACACTATCGGGCATGTTTTTACTTATGCTAACTTCCTTAATCCATTCTTTTACTAAAGTGTTCAGCTTGCACAATATTTCCATACTGAAAAATAACATCAATGAAAACTATTAGTAATCAAACTTATGGTGTATAGAAATACAAATAAATAAATTTATTATAGAGAAAATCGTTATAGAACTAGATATCTATAATGGTGATATTTGCCAAAATTATTGGTAAGTGTATCAAGTATTTTTTCTACAAGTTGATCTGAGTTATTGGTTTTGTTTTTACATGATAAATACTAGTTTGTTTCATGCTATTATGTGAACACAGCAATTTCAAACCTCCCTTTAAGTGCAATTGATCAAAGGCTTGATTAAATTTATTATTTTATACTCACAATTATCTGTCTAATAAGAAGCTAGAAAAAGCTATTTTAAGTACGTAAGTGATTATAAAAAATAATGTTATGTGAGTAATTATTATTTACCAATCTATAAAAATTCTAATTTATTTGTCAAAATAAATTAAATTTTTGTATTATACAAATGTGTATGTATTTGTATTTAATTTATAAACTTTAAATACCTATAAAACACAAAGTTTGGTAAAGTAATATCTGAAAAATATAAATAACGAACATACTTTTTTCTACAATTTTCACATAGATTCCCAGAAATAGTGGCCACTAAAAGCGGAGTGGCTTGCTAGTACTCATATGGGAGAAGGTTAACAAGAACTTTACCCTCTTTGAAAACTAGTCTATTTAAATTATTAAAAGATTGGACAATTGGACTTTATTGTATTTGCATGCTGACAGAGCTCTAATCCTATATTTTGTTTTTCACCAGCTTGGTCAACCACCTCCTGAGAACTTATTAGTCTTGTTACATTTAAACAAATTTGAATGATATTACAAAATGGTATTACATAACTTTTAATCCCACTTTTCTGTATTTCCCTTCTGTAATTAAATCTATTCCATTTTCAATATTGGAAATTCTACCTTATAAATTCATTTTTTTTCTTTCATTGCAACAGAATCAAAAATGTGTTTTCTGTCTAAATAACAGTGTCTGTGTGTGTAGTGTTTGGATATTAATAAAGGTGGAACTTACCGGTGATTCAGCTCCTGGTCAGATTCACACACGTTAAAGGGCTTCAAAGCTTCTTGAAGTTCTAACGTTCTCTGAATATCAATTGGTTTAGGATCCGCTGTGGAAATGGCAGAAGTCATTCCAAGGGCTTTACCAGAGTTCGCAGATTTCTCAGCATTCTGCTGATTCTGTTGCTGATTTTGTGCTTGCTGTGCTGCCCACATCCTGAAAAGAAAAACAATACAATTGTCTATGAGACATAGGCTACTCAGTGGTTATTGTTTTACACTGACCACCCCCAAAACACAATAAACACCTCCTTAAATAATTAATGATTTCCTTTATTAAATCATTTGTTACATGGTAAAGTAAAGGACTGGGAAAACAGAGACATTCTATCTATTCAATTTGAGCTCATAAACACAATGCTTTTAGTACCCATTGAAGAAAGTTAAGATAATTATTTGTGGAAGGGGGCAGTCAGATTGTTCCCGTTCCTTTAGTAGTTTTTGCATTACTGCTCAGATCAAGAAAATATATACATATTGGTCTGAAAAGTATACTTCAGTAAAATACTTCTTCTTCATGCCACTATAATCTACTCACAGTCCAAGTTATTTCTGGCGCTATAGTAGTGATTGCTTTGTTGCCTCTCACCCATACACACACACACACACACACACACACACACACACACACACATGTGCGTATCCGGTTAAGTCAAAAAGTACCTAATATTGGCACTTGTAATCTTCCAGTCTAAGTTATTCCCAGTGCCATAGTAGCATTTACCTTGACCAAGAAAAAATATACATACGTTGGCCTGAAGTCTACTTAAATAAAAAAGCAACTACTTCCATCCACTGTAATCAACTTTTGGCCTAAAGCATTTTAAGTGCCGTAGTAAAAGTTAGATGGCTGCAGTATAATAAGTGTACTTTTTGGTAGTTTTCCAACCACAGAGCATGTACCAGATTGTCCAACATGTAACGTAATTTTGTTAGACATTTTAATTTCACTAGTTTCAGATAACCTTGAATATTGGAGGTGGTCGCTTATTATACTGCATCCGATATATCTATTTTGTTTTTTTTATAAACAAAACAGTATAATATTTAGTTACTTTTTAAGGCTGCATTATAGTAAGTGGCCACCAGCACAATCGAACATTGATATCTATGATTATCTAATCTTCCAAAACCAAAATGTCAAACTGAATTACATTATAGGTATTTCAAATTACAGTGTAGTTCAGTTGTTTTTATATCTAAAAAGTGATTTAACTAAAAATAAAACAACATCTAGGCTATGTGTATTTATGAACACAAATCAATGTAACATTTTGTTACCTACTTTTTACTATTTTGAAGGATAAACCAGTCTGACAGCTTGTGATAAATAACACTTTTATATCACTATTGTACTTACAGCCACCACACCAATACCATACAAATAATTTTACTTTGTTTGAATTAATTTGGAACAATACTGCCATTCAATACATTAAAAAGAGCTGGCAATAATTAATTGGAAATAAATATAATTAGAATACTTTTGTATTTGAAAGTTTAGGCTTATTTCTGAGTGATAATATGTTACCCTGATTCGATTGTGGTTTAGTGATTGCATTAGTTTCAAAGACATTCCTAATCAACAGCTGATTTTCATTTCAGTAGTTTCAGATAACCTTGAATGTCAGGGATTCTATTTTGTTGTGTTGGCCACTTATTATACTAAACCCCACATAGCCTAATCTAGTTTGGTGGCCGCTTATTATACTGCAGCTTCTTAATACCTATTATATATTTTAATATTAAAACAAATTAACAAAACATATGAAGTAGGACTTTTAAACATTTACCAGGGCTGTCCAAGTTATATTGGGGTAGGGTACGATAAGCAGACCCGGTTTTTTATATCGAAATTGGCAAACGATATTACTTAATAATCACAACCATCGACATAATCAATTGATACCGGTACTGATTAATTATTTTGAACAATTAACTTAAAAAATCTATATCAACAGGTGTAAATACTAGCAAATAATACACCTACGGTACTATTTCAGTTTTAACTTACATAAGTAACATTTGATTATTAAAAATGGCAGTTAATTTTAGAAAAACTACACAACATTGCTTAAGACATGTTTTTCGTGGCTTCAACATGTTGGACTTGTACAGAAAAACCCATTATGTGAAATTTGTGGGAAAGAAACAACTGTAACTGTGAGAGGAGCAAATATGTTAGTCTTCAGGGTAAATCTTAAGCTCAGCGACTACCGCTCCGATCGCCGTAATTTTTTGCATTCTAACACAGGTTAACGTAATTTCACCGAAAAAAATAGTCCCGATTATCGCCGTAGCCGTTTACTCCCCCCCCCCAAAAAAAAAATTTTTGGAAAAAATAAAATTTAAAAAACCTGACTGACAATGCATTTATTCGTTTTTTGGTGTTATTAGTTCGTAGGGTAGTAGTCCATGTACTAATTCTAGTATAAAACTCGTCTTATCTTATCAGTAATAAACGGGCGCCGCTTATCTTTTGCCTGTAATGAAACCTGCGTTAGTTCTGTCTGAGTGTTGTGTGTGTAAGCAGTCATGCGTGATCTGGGCTTGGACTTTGCAAGCTCGAGTTAATTTTTTTTTCTAAAAAGAGCAAGCAGCGCGAAGCGCTGCGCAGCGGGCAAGCATCGCGTGATCTGAATTTTGAATAGGCAAGCTAGGGTCTTTTTAGCGTGTGACAAGAACCATCGCAAGCCATGTCAATAACTTCACTAATTATTCCTTGTCCATGTAGGTTTGTTTGTGTACGTCTGGCGGTCAATCGAAGCCGTCCTATAGGTCACGTGACCCGTCCGGCCAATCGGAAACCTTCCTGTTTGTCACGTGGCTACTGTCAATTCATCAAAACGTCCATGGTCGGCCATTGTTTTTAGTTTGATAGTCGAAACTCTTGTTATTTATGTGTTTTGTATTGCCAACATTGTACTGCCGTAAAACTGGTTTTTATATGTTAGCGATAATCGGGACTATTTTTTTCGGTGAAATTACGTTAACCTGTGTTAGTACGAAAAACCTTACGGCGATCGGAGCGGTAGTCGCTGATCTTAATATTTACCGTCTTCAGTATTCCTAATTTTGGTTATAATCATTTGTTTAGTCACTGTAAATATTAAATTCATATTTAAATTTAAAACATGATCGCTATAGATACTTTTATATCAATCGATGATTACATTCTTAAATATAAAAAACCAGGTCCGCTTATCGTACCCTACCCTTATATTGTTTTTAATTACTTACAAAGATGTGGAAGAAATAAAACTGCAATTTAAATTGAGATATTAATGTTACTCTTAACTTTTTTTGTATAACTAGTTTGAAAAACTATGTATTACATATTAAATTTAAATCATTTGAGAAGGCTTTCTAAAGGCCTAATTGTTAAAAAGACACTGCCAGTATAAGCCTACCTAATATTCTAAGCCACTGTATCTACTAAGGATTGAATGCCAAAAATGCATGTCTAATAAAACTTTCTAAGCAATTTTATTTGTTTATATTTAAACAATTGAATTTAACTGATTTATTTCCTTTATTAAACCACTGCCTCTCTTTACATATTTATGACTGTAGGAAACTTTGTTTAAAATGACATCTACATGTTATAGACTAGAAGTAGGCCAACAGAAATTTAGTGGAAAAACTTACAAGAAATTACTTAACAAGTAGATAATATACGGTAAATTCAACTAACTAGTCAATTATAAGCCCATATTCTTGAAAATTTTAAAATTTTACGTTACTGCAATTACTGGAACTGAATGGGTATTGGCATGATCAATATTGCTCTTGTCTAAACCGCACTTATAAATAAAAAATCAATTTAAAAGTAAGGTTACCTGTGACTTGTATCATGTATCAAAAATAAATATCAATTATAATACTAGAATTTATACAATCTCATCTAAATCTTTTAACCAATTACCACAACAAACACTGACAATGACAACCTGACTTCAATATGGCTTCCATCCATTACAAATTCCAAAAATTCGGTGGTCGGCAGACATAGAGATCATAGAGAAAGAATACTGGAAAGGATTTAAAAGCAAGGCATTTCCCTCTTCTAGGATAGCCTTTATATCAAAATAAGTTACAAGTATGTATTATTTGTTATAACAACCCTTAAAATAACTTGATAGATCTTGCTAATTAAAACGTAATTTTGATTAAAATTAGATTTAGCTTATAGATATATTTTTACTACGGCCCAGCGGCAAACTTCGTTTTATACTATAAAATAAAGTAAAGTATGGCTAGAGTTTTCATACTGAGATTAACAATGCAATAAAGTGAATAAATACATAAAAATAAAAATATCAATAAAGACAATAAAACTCAATATTAAAAATATTACTTTAAACGATAAGAACATCGATATTAAACGGTACATTCAATTATTGTACCCGATAATACCTCTCCATAAGGAGTGTATCACAAGCTCATAACTGAATTATTAATTTGCAACACTGATGAGCTAACACCACCCTGGATGTCTTTCGGTTTACGCGTTCAAAGGAGTAAGCGCCAATCGCAGTAAGTCAACAAATCCCGCACAATGAAACCATTGTTAAAAGATGTTTGTAAAATTTTGGTAAAGCGTTTTAGAGCGTGATTATAAGTAAAAAAAATAGACGCACAAGATAATGACACTTAAGAGCTCCATTACGTGATCAATGCCTAATGTATTAAACTAGGCCATGAAAAAATAGTTGGTAAATTAACTACCTTTTCATATAATTGTAAAATTACATACTAAAACACAGTACATTTGCACTTATCGTGTATACTAATCTGAACTAAAGCGGTAAAAATGTCTGTATTATGAATCACATTACGACATCTCAGCATAAAACTGAAAGTTATTGTTTGTAAATAATTTGCTTTATATATCTAAATGGAGAAATAAACTAGTTAAATTCTAATGCAACTTCTGTTATTGAAGATCTACGAGTTAGTTTATAGGTAGTTTTCAACTTCAGTATAACTAGACTAAATATTTTTATTCGAGAGTAGACTAAAGAAGGAGCGATGTTTGGAACTCGTTTGAATTTTAGTGATCTGAATAATCAAAAATTAAAAGAAAACCAACGTGTTAAAGAAGTGTTTTGCTTTGATTCTGATAAATTAATTCGAGTTGCAATGTATTACATTACAGTTTCTTTAACCTAATAATCGTTAAATTTATTGGATATAAATATTAAAGAGGTTTCATCAACTCCAAAATCATTTTTAATTGAACAACTAAATGTTCTTTTATTTAGGAAAACGATTCAAATCCACTTGCAAATATTTGTTGAAGTCCTCAGAAATTGAACCCGTGACATCTCGGTTAGAGAGCTGCAGCCTTGTTTCTAAGCTGCAGTTTAATAAAGGAATTCTTCTCAACAACTGTAATTTCTTATCATCTTATATGCTAAAATGGTCCAATATTTGTTAATTATAGATAAATATAGCATATAATTATCAAATTGTAATCTAGCTTCAAAGTCTTAAAACGTATCTAAAAATTAAATTATTTACAAACATTTAAGGTTACTGCAAAACAGTTAATGAAAGAGTTTAACAGAATAAATTAAATAGTAACAAAAATATCAGTGTATTAAGGATTAAATAACAATAGAAATAGTAAAATATTAATATAATATAATTTGATCTGTTACTCTTATAGACTGATAGAAAATAATCTTGTACACTCCTAAAGATTAGTGATTAACGCCGAAAAGAAAAGTTTTTTGTAGTTTGTAACCTTTTTCAAATTTTCAAATGTAAAAAAGTAAATGAATTAAATGAAAATATCGACTTACTGCCACGACTCAGCTTCAACACTTCCCATGGACGATTGCACTTTCGAATGAAGTGTCATGGTTAAATCCGAGGAACTCCACTGGACACGTATCTTCTGAGGACCTACTCAAAATTACATTGAAGACGCAGGCGCTTCGACCACCTTTTAACGCCCCCTCCCCCGCAGAGCCACGCCTTCAAGTGTCACGTGATATAAATCTGCGCAAAGCTAACCAATAGCAACGCCTCGGTCACTCCAGGACCACAATTAAAGTCCTGGGAAATTCAATTGCTTCTTTTAAACTTCATATATTTTCAGTACTTTTGAACTTCGTGTAATTACAGTAATCAACTATTATTAAGTCAGGAAATCAATCAAATTTATTAATTAAAATAGTTATATTAATAACATTAAAAATAGTTAAACTAATTGTGTACCTTATTTTATTTATATTATAAAAGCAGATAAAGTATTATTTTTCAAGGAACAAAACCTCTGACTTTCATATATCTTATTACAAAACAATCATAATTAATTCACGAAATGTTTGCACTGGATTTGACCAGTGATTGTGAACGTTCATCTTAATAAAATGTACTGTACATTATAATAATGTATAATTATAATGCTTATTTAAACTCATATGTGACAGATACGGCCAAATACAATATAATTGAATCGGAAAAAGTAAGCGCTCTGTGGTGTAATGGTAGCACATTCACCCGGCAAGTGAGAGATCCGGGTTCGACTCCCGGCGGAGCAAGTACTTTTTGCGATTCAGTGTTTATTGAAATTAAATAAGGCTATTGCCATTTATACAATTTAATGTAAATAAAAGTCGTTTGACAGGTATTTGGTCTTCCGATCATATGTTAGTTTGCTTATTTAAACTCATATGTGACAGATACGGCCAAATACAATATAATTTGAATCGGAAAAAGTAAGCGCTCTGTGGTGTAATGGTAGCACATTCACCCGGCAAGTGAGAGATCCGGGTTCGACTCCCGGCGGAGCAAGTACTTTTTGCGATTCAGTGTTTATTGAAATATAATAATAATAATTATATATATATATATATATATATATATATATATATATATATATATATATATAGCGTAATATTTTTTCATCATCTATAAAGTATTATCTATGCATGGCATCGGTTTACTGACGTGGTGGGTGGATCGAGTGGATTTAAGCGGTATTTTCATTTATACAAATTCCTACATAATATATTTTACAGTAAGATTATTACACTTAGTGTAACTTAGCTACTGTACATACTAGTAGTAGTAGTCTTAAATTGATTTCATAGTGTTACACTAGTCTGTTGCGGGTTATCAGGCTTCATTCAGGTTTAATTTTTATTTAATGTGTTTAATATAAGTTTTTTAGTATATGTGAAATATATTTAATTAGTTAGATAATGATCCCCTTGTTTTAATTTGCACCAACGTAAGTGAAATATCAAACTTGATCTATATTATCCCAAAGCACTCTACTTGATCAAAAGATGGTTCAAATACGAGCTCGTAGCTGTCGGCAAATGTATATAAATTAAGAAACTATGTCTTCAAAACAACATGATTCCGTAACTAAGGTCAAAAATTGTGTATTAATTAGGTATTAGAGAATAAACACTATTTAATTAAACGCGTATTTTTCACTATCCATTATTTTCGATACTTGACGGAATCTGAACAGTGGCTAATTTGAAACACTCTTTTGCCCGCTTCTTACATACCGGTAGTGTCTTTGAACCGGTTCCATAAGCTATTGTAAACAATGCTACTTCACAATGAAGTAATTATAATTGAATTTTTTAGTTATTTAAAGAATGAAAATCTTAAAAAATGTTCTAAATATGTGTATTTAAGCGTGATTCTGATTCTTACTGATACAAATTGTTTCGAGCATAATACATTAGTTAGGGAAATTGTAGGAATAAATGTTTACAAATTAAATGTTATGCCAACCATTAATCTTATTAAGATGGGCCCTTCCGCCAGCTTTACCACATTGTAGTAACTTTTATAAATGCACACTAAGCCGCAAAAATCCTAATGCCAGACGCGGGAATCGAACTAACGACTACAAGGCCAACTCCCGCGTCCGAGAGTAGCGCCTTATACCACGAAGCCATTCCGACCTGATATCTTGGTTAATTTATAGCTCACTTACTTATCGTATACGTAGCGCTCTAATGCGTCGTGATCGCGATTTGTAGCACAGTGGTAAGTACTCATCAATTGTCAAAGCACGGTGCTTAGAAATTTGTTTAAAGATAGTCCAATCGATTTTGGCTTTGGAAAATTATTTAGTTTGTGTTAAATTAATAGTACTTTAAAATAACTTTCACGAATACAGAAAAAGTTAAATGTTTTATTACTTCACGTGAAATTACAGCCATTTAAAGTAAAATACTTAGGTAATGTTTTAATCAGATCGAAGCAAAGCGTCTGAAGATAAAAATGTGAATAATAATGATCAATATGGCAGGAAAGGCAATGTGGAAACAACAAAAGAATGTCACTCAAATCTTATCCAGTATGAAGATTACAACTCCCATTCATGATTCTATGTCAAATTATTTATTTTGCTATATGAAAAATTCTAGAATCCGGCGTTTATTAAACTTTTTGAAACTACCGTACAGAAAAGGTGGCATAAAAGCTACATCCATTCTTGCTGGACAACTCCAGGTCTCCTTCTCCTTCAGCCGCAAACAGAGGTCAAACCTTCTGCGAATAAGCCAGGTCACGGAAATAAGAATAGGAAGATGGAAAGGTCTCTGTGGTTGCTTTGGAAACTGAAAGAATAATTGACCTAAAATGGAAATGTAAATATATCAGTTTTGTAGACTAAGGCCTAGTATGTGAGTCATCGCGTCGGGGTGCGAGGGTCGCCTAATCCTCTGGAGCTTTTGAAGTCCGAACAAACTATAGTATTGTTCAGTCTGAGCGTTGGGTGGAAGTAATCAATATAAATTTGCCACTAATAAATTAATATAAATAATTAGTCTAATATAAATAAATAAAATGTACAGTTTGATTTAATAAAATACTTATAAGTATATTCACAAGTAATGAGTACCTATAGTAAAGTTATTAGTATGCAGTATAAGTAATGGTTGCTATTGTTATTGATGGAATTGTCTTACTACAAGGTGGTAAATACTATTAAACCATGTACCACGAACTCTGAAATCACAAAGCAAAAGGAGTGGTCTGCAAGACCTGGGCTGTAGAAGCTGTGTGCAAGAACTTTGTCCAAATTATAAAATCGTTGTACTTCGATATTCTCTATCAACATCAGAATCAAAAATAAAATTCGGATAGTTGTTGCATAAGTTAAAAACACATTTTTTATGCATCGCCCTTTCTTTTTTCTGGTATCCATGGCTTGAAATGATTGGCTACGTCAAAAGTTTCTCCTAGAGAAGTAGGACCAAGACCTTATGAGACTTCTAGAGGTTTCATGATGGTATTAAACCTCTGAATCCATTTCTGGAGTCAAATATACTGCTAAAAAATGGAGTAGCCATTGATTGTACATATATTCTGTTTTTAATTTTCTAAAATTAAAAGGATAAAAGCTGATGAGTATTTTTGAAAACGAAGAACTTGGTTGCTAACTTAAAGAGTTGTTTATTACTTCCATGCTCCAGATAATAAACCGATTAAGACTAGAGCTGAGTAGAAAGCTTTAGAAAATATGGACAATTAATTTGGATTTGGTATGTTAGTAAACTGCATAAACCAGACTAAGAATAAATCAAATATAAGATTTTAAAACTTGCATAATTTTAGTGATATGAATATCTCCAAGATTATAACATAATGTTATTTATTTTTAATGCTAAACAATTATTGAGTAATAGAAAAACTTATATAAATTGAAACAAATGTTATAGAATCTGGGAAACCTACTTGATTTTTACTTAATGTTGTAAATAACGATATGGTTATTATTATAATTACTTATGGTACCGAGCTAAGTTTGAGTATCCTATACATATTTTTACATTCTGTATGTTTATTTGACAAACAATACATGTATATTACATTTTGACAATATATTCTAACCGCGCACCCTCATAAGTGACACAACGTAATATAAAAAAATTAAACTTCCCCTATGTTTGAAAAAATAACCACATTAAAATATTTCCATAACAAGTTGTATGTGTTCGTAAAGGCACTTTAAATATTACAAAAAACTTAATCCATGCTTACGTTTGTATTTAACATGAGTAGATTCTATGAGGTAAAGGTCACTAACAAACAGTACTTAATGGTTAAGCTGTACAAAATGTCAATAGTAAGTTTTAACACAGTAATTCAAATAGTTCTCGATATAACGTGCATATATCCATACAGTAAAAATCATGTCATGTTAGGCCACCTAAGTTAGCAGCTTAGCCAAGTCCCTAATACTAAACGCTTTAAAGTTTTTACGCAAAAACGTGCAGACATTTATAACAGTTATACGAACTAAATTAATATAAATATACAATATAGTTCGAAGACTTCAGCTGTGCGCTTGACCTTGATGGCATTCACAATCTGCAAAGCGGTTTGCGTCAAATGGCCCGCCGGTGAAATGAAGGCGTTCGGTCAATACAACAAACAAAATATAAGAAACGGTCTTTAATAATTGTACGCTTAGTCCTCTGATAAATGTCACCTTTGCCTAGTAAAAAAGAATGCAGTAAACTTTCATCAGGAAGACGTAAAACTTGAATTCCAATTTGCATTGTATGAGCATACAACGTGGTTAACGAAAAATTGATCGTCAGCCGTGCTAATGTTGTGGAGGTCGAAATGAAATAGTATCAAGAGGGTTAAAAATATAAAAACGATATTTTTTCTTCATATTATATTTTTCTTAGCTTTACACACGTAAAACTAACCACTTAAATAAATGTTAAATCAGCATCTGCAAACCGTATACAGACCCGACCATATGCTAACCATACGTTGGTCTCTTATCTATTTTGATAGTGATATGATTCATTAAGATCGGATTCTCTTTTTCTACAAAAAACGAAACCATTATCTCTTCATATGTTAAACTCTTGGTATCCTATAATTTCTACCTCAGAACCTACCACAAAACCTTTAATGGTTGACGTTCGATTACTTTTTAAGAAAGAAATCCTCTACTGATTTCAATAAAAATCGGATTTTGTGCTTTGGCTTTCGACAAATACAAGTGAATGCTTTCCTTTTAGAGCAACATCGACATTACGAGAAATTAACATTTAACTACATAAGTATTCACTGTAAAATACAATTCAATATAGCTTGAAACTAAGTTGTTATTTAGCTTATTTGCTCTTTAGAAATACTTGCTACATCAGATTTTGTTTTAAGTAAGAAAATCACTGACGATAACTTTTAATTTGATCTCTCTGAACGATAGGAATTGTTTGCTAGACCGCTTTCGAAGATAATAAAAAACTATATCATTTTGTTGCATAGTTGTGTATCTTAGGCTTTATATTGTTCATTTAGTTTTCAAAAGCTATTTCTTACATCACTATTGGAGTAAACTTTTCTTCGCATAGATATTGAGGATTATTTTGCATATTATATTGAGGACTACTCCAAATAGTTTTTCTGTTTACCGGGAATCCCTGTTTAATGCCCAAATTAATTACCGTACACCGAAATTAGGCGGTGACTTATTTTACGTTCTTGTAAAGCGGTGATAGAAAATAACTCCGTGTTACAGGTTTCTAAAGTTCACACACAAAAATGTTGTTACTATTATGTTTTTGAAAGCCAGCCTTTTATCTAATCTTCTCTGCTTTTAGAGGATAACTAAAGGTAAGGTCGAAAATAAACTATATGGTTTTAACTTGGATAACCAATTAATTTGCACACAATTCATAACACAAAAGAGCGAAGTCAGATATTGCATAATAAGAGTTGGACAGAGACTTTTTGTTTTTAACCAATTAGCTTTGTTAACCTAAGAAGTATTTATTTATGTACATACATTATAGGGTAATCTATTTCGAAGTGGTTTTAATTTTCGATGAATATTCTCTAACTTTTCGTAATTAAGAAGTCAACAGAAATAAATGAAATAGACTACTAAGGAAATCCAGGTTAAATAATTCTCTTTCCTAGCTTTTTAATTGTGTATTTGCCTGGGAA
Source organism: Homalodisca vitripennis (assembly GCF_021130785.1). Lineage (NCBI taxonomy): Eukaryota > Metazoa > Arthropoda > Insecta > Hemiptera > Cicadellidae > Homalodisca > Homalodisca vitripennis. Next base: position 115,767,996 of record NC_060212.1, read on the forward strand.
CTTTCATATCTCCTATGAGAAATTATATACGGACATCTTCAGATGGTTCTAGAACTTCGTGTCCGTGTCACCACGGAGATGCAGTCTGAAGGGTTAGCCTAGTAACCTAGAAGGGGTAGCGACTTCCCTCAGTGAAAGGTGTGTTGGCCTTGTACAAAAGGCGGCTTTGCCTTTGTCTTTCGGACTTTACGCTCTGGACTTTCCTGCTGCCACTCTTATTTATGATTGCTGGCGCTGTCCAATTAGTGGATGAGGCATCCCTTACCATATTTGTCTTTCTGAAACGATCCTCAAAAGGTCTACTCCGATTTTACACTTCACTTGCTCATGTCTACAGTTCTCAGTAAAGTGATGATGAATCATGATGATACTGCAAATCCTTACTGTAATAAGAGGATGCAGGTTGCTCACAAGCAGATTGAGAACTGGGTTTCCTGTTTTATATTATCTGTTGGATGAGTAATGTTAACAAGTAATACAATAATTGGAATCTTTCCGTAGAATAGAAATTATAATTGAAAGAAACTGAAATCATAAACAGTCATCTGAATTATATAAACAAACTCTGAAGAGAAAAGTAGATTAGCGATTAGAAGCTGCATTTTAATTACTATAAAAACGTTTTAAACTCATTTTCCTCTGAATTTTAAAATGTATTGATAAACACTATTTATTTGCATTCAAAATTCAAAAATTTTGACACTTGCAATAGAGAATTGCTGCGTCAAACGCTTTGAGGTTATGTCTCTTTCATTCGGACGTACCAAAATCACATTAATTTTATCAAAATTCAAAAATCAAGATTCAATTAATTTTATCCTCTGGAATCTTTAAACTGCTTAATTTTAATTTATATAGCCGATCTTGATAATGATATGTAAAGGAAGTTAACTAACAAACACAAGCAGGTTCATTATACCATGAGGGGTGAAATTGTTCGATTTCAATATCTAATTTCGATTTGTAAAGTGAACATTTTTTTATTATTACACTGATGCTATTATTTTCTCCAGCTTGTAATTCTGAACAATGTATGCCTACGGTAATAAAAAGTAAGTGTTAGTTATTATCTGTAATTTATATTGTGTTAAAATTATTATTTGTTCCGATAAATATTTAAAATCTTGCCACTATGTCCTGAGTGCCATTCAACTTCTGTATGTTAAGTTTGCGTATGTTAAGGGGTTACTTTCTTCCTGTGTTTTCTGTTAATTAGTAGTTGTAGAAGTATTGTATTTTTTCCAATTCGGAATGCTATTTAAAACAGCTGTCACTATCAAAAATTTCGAATTTTTAAAAACTGTTATCATTAAGCTATGCATGAGGAATTGCTATGCAAAGTATAAACTCTTAACTGAGTGTGTTTTAAATTACAATACTTTTAGTAAAAACACCGATAATATATATTATTTAATGTATATATAATCGCATGTATCAACAATAAACCAAATAAATATTATAATAAATAGAGAATATACATTAAACACTTATTAAGTTAAGTGTAAGTCCTCTCATTGACTTGAACAAACAGTGAATACAGTTTTTTGTTAGTTACAAGATCTTTATTTGTACTGAATTAAAAAAAAATAAAAGAACTCCGATGGGGGAAACATGTTAACCAGTCAATTTGCACAGTAAACACACAAATGAGTAAAGTGACTTTAACGCATGGTTTGACTAGTGCCGTAAATGACTACGTCTGCAAACTTTACTGTATCTTCACAAATCTGGTGTTATTACGGAAGAAAAAAAGTTCGGAGATCGAGCACATAATTTTTAATAGCCGTGATTGATTTGCAGAAGTTCACATATGATTATTGATTACCTCAGTGTGGTTCATTGATTCTTTAATAATTAAACTTAGCCTTACAAATCTATGGCCTACGCCATCCAATGAAACTTACCAGCTCTTGGACCTATGAAGTAAATTCTTCTTTCACCAAAAACAAATAAATTCCAGAGGAGAAGCATTTAATTTGTTGATAGGAATGCTTCTCGCGAACTTTTCCTGGAGGTCCCTATTTTGGGAGTGCGTAACATATGTCTTAAATACAGAGAACTTAGGCAACAACACAGAGTTTGATACCAGAATACCAGAAAAACTTAATGATAAATAAGTTAATGTAGACTACTTTTACAAGACAAAATAAGCCTTTGTAAACGATTTGTTGGATGATATGAGATTATATAATGATATGTATTGAACAATATAATAATAACAAGATAATTTTTACTATTCATTTTTATTTACTCCTTGACATTCAGTTCTAAAAAACAGCTAAACATTAAATACCAGCGAGGATAAAAACTATTTTAGAACAATAATTTTAGAATATGTTGTCTTAAAAGGCCTAATATAATATTCTGCTTAAACTAAACTTCATAGATTACTGTTTTTATGCTTTACGCATTGTTTGAGTCTGATGATAATTTTTGCAAGGTAGAGTCTTTATTTAGTTTTTTCGTGAGCTACTTCCCAGGAGAGCGAGACCCCAAAAATCCCCTTTCGATGGGTCACTTCCATCACATTGATTATACGCAAGAACGTATCCAGGAAAACATTTGGGGGGGGGGGGTCCAGCCAACTGATATTTTCCCTTAGTGGACAGAGAGTAAGGCCCCATTGTGTCCCTTAAAAAGTTTCTTTGTTGAGAACGACCTTTCAGCAGTACATTCAGCAAAACTGAATTATTTAAATAATAACCGTTTACTAAAAGAGTAATTGAAAAAAAATATAAATTTTGGGGGGTCCGGACACCTTGAACGCCATCGCAGGCTACGTCCTTGATTATATGCAATTGACAGTATGATTATTTTTCCTTTTAAATCTATTGAATGTGATATACTATCTAATCATCTTGAATGTTGCAGAATACTATAGAAAGAATAATATTGTAAGCGTTTGTAAAAGTGAGGATGTTTATGTTCATTTGACCTAAACTTACCAATTTTAGAGACCAAAGTTATTGTTCACTTATATGTAATATGCAAGTTACCATCAGAAAAAAATTTCAGTAGATCATATTATCCATGATCCTTAAATACATGAAAAAGAAAAAGTACAATAAAAGAGGAAACATGTATTTTTCGCAGGCAAATTGATTGGGTTCACATGTTTTTCTTTAGGTAGCTGATGTTCTTTGTTTGAAGTTTGTTTTTGACGATGGAAGAATTGTGAAGAAACAGGTTTTTCCTGACATCTGTCATCGTTTAGTGATAACAAAAAATCAGTAACACTTCGTTTCGAGATCTGCAATCTAATATCTTCTATACATACACATAATTTATTACAAACTGGGTTAAAATAAACAAATCATGCCAGAGCGTTGTGACACGCTCTAGTTGTAGTGGTTGGTCAGCGAATACAGACCTAATGTGACCTGTATTCTGTAGTTCAGTTTTAATAATTAGTGTTGTGTTTTGTTTTTTATTAAGTGCATGTTTTAAAGTTAGTGAAGTTGACACACGACATGGTGGTTGTGTTTCCTGAGTTATGCGTGTCACAACGCTCTGGTATGATTTGTTTATTTTAGCTTGTTTGTAATTATGTGTTAGGTAGTTATTTACCTGAAAAAGAGATCAGATTGCAGATATCGAAACGAAGTGTTACTGACTTTTTGTATTACTGAACGATAGCTGATGTTGGCTTACAACAGCCAAATTTAATGTCTGGTGTCTCACACAATTTAATTGACAGCGGGAGTGTTTGTTATATTATTTAGAAATACGAATGGGTGTAATTTATTACATTAAAATTGTAATGTCCGTTATTGAATTACAAATCTTCTAAATTCAAAACCCTACATATAAATTAATCACGTTAGCTTTACATTCGACTTGGAATGCAATCTTACTGCGGGTTTCTTAAGGCGTAACGTAAAAAATAAAAAAAAACTTATATTTATACTTTTCAGTTATGATAAAAATTATTGAACGTTCAAAACTTATTTGACGAGTGAAACGTGAAACTTGGCGAGTAAAACTATAATGTGATATGGTATGTACAATTATTGTTTTTGGGCGAATAGTAGCAGCATAGTATTGGCGCTCGGCGTCTTCTCATTGTAAAAGGGTTGTTGACCAGGGAGGGGTGGTCTATGCGGTGTTGGACTTTACGCTCTGCCTAGACAATGTCGCCGCCGCATTTGTTTACACGTCAGTGGGTATCCAATTAGTGCGATATCCTTTGTGACAGTTTTATTTTTATAGTAATCCCCGTAGACATTATTCACGAGTCATTCTTTGTCCCTTTATGTGTGCAGCTGAGCATACAAATAAGCCTGACAAATATTCTGACTAAAGCAAAACCCCTACCCTGACCCGACTGGCTTTCTCCTTTCCCAGTGTACAACTTTCATCTGTAGATAGTTTAAGATTTGAATAAAACAAATAAACCATTTCAATATTTTGATTTTTAGTTTTAGCCATTTAAATGCAAAATTCTGCAATAACCTATACATTTTTACCAGGTTTCAGGATAGATAGGAAAAATAATACCGAAAAAGATTCATTAAATTTGAATAGCAACAAATGTTTGTATCGGTGAATAAACGAGTTTTTCTTATTTTTTTCTCAATATTTTGAAGAATTAATAAACTTTACCTACTACACTGTTTTTTATATTTTCTGAAACAATGCATCGACAATCCAAAGAGTTTTCTGTTCTGAATTTTAATAATTTCCGAAGTAGTCAAAACTTAATCACTATGTAAACAGGTTGAAAATATTGAACTCAGTCCATTGGCCTCAGTTTAAGAGCAAAAGTCATCAGTACATTGTTATTCGCGTTAACTACTATCATGTAGATATGCTTGTGGTTAAATTCATTTTCCTACTTTTTGCTTTTCTCTCAACCTTTGAAGGTCACGTTTGCAATTTTTGGCCCCTCTACTTTTTCCCACATATTTCAGATGATAACGACTCCAGACAACTGCTGAAAAGTGTGGAGTAGGAAGTACTTCAATTTGAATCAGTTCATTGTTCCCGCCGTATTCGATCTGTTTCATTGGAGATAGATAAAAATCTTCAAATGTGAAGATTGTGTTGTAATACGCAATTGCAACGTATTTGTACTGATCGCTATCCGCAATATGTTTGCCTGTATTCGTTGTTGAGATATTGATACTTTTATCATTAAATTAGTTAGTATTGTAACGAAACAAATGTACTTAAAAATATCAGAGTACACAAAAGCTAAGTATAAGCAGAGTATAAGATAAAGCTTAACTGAAAAATTACCTGAAGCTTACGAAAATGTTATTCAAATTGAAAAAATAATTAATTTTATTACATATAAAATAAACGATGTATAATAAAATTAAGTAAAATACCTAGCCGTATAAGAAACAAGGGGATGCACAGACAAGATTCAAAGTTTACAACCGAAAGGTTGTAGTTGTACGTCAAAAACACAAGCATACACACAAGCTGTCACATATGTTTGAGTTTCTGATGTGTTACTTTTTGTTGTCAACTTTCATGTTGGTGTGTTATTGGCCATGTTTCTGCACTATTTACAATCTTTCATACTTTACATTTTAAATAATATATGAAACCTGAAGAAGAAGGCAGGTATCAGTTGTAGAAACGTTGCGTTTATATTATTGTATAACAAACAAAGCCTGCAGTCGTACCGTCGTTTCAAATCACCCAACATCTATTGAATTTGAATTTAAGTTTGTACACGTTAGTAATAATTACAATAAAATCTGGTTAATATCAAATTTAGCATTTTAATGCATCTGCAGGAACAGCTATGACTGATTACAGAGGATATCGATCAGGATATGGCTGTTACTCATTATGACATTTATGGCAAACACCAAATATACACAGGGTGTTTCGTAGGTCAACAGAGGGAAAGATAAGTCAGTCAATGACTAGTCCAAATAACAAAACATGCCATTAGTAAAAGTCGTATGCTTTCCAAGATGTCGACACACTTGTGAAAATTACAAAACCAGCTATTCTAGTAATATTTAAAGCACTACTGCTACAACATTACTGTAGATTAAAAAAGGCTTTCTCACTTTAAACGAGTGATATCACTGATGAATCAGTTCACTCCCATCAACAATATAGCCAGGAAAGATTGGGGGGAGGGGTTCTAGACAACTCATATTTTCCCGTAATAGACAGAGAGTAAGGCCCCATTTTGTTCCTTAACAAGTTCTTGATGCGTTTCTTCGTTGAGAACGATGTTTCAGCAGTACATGTCAGTAATACTGAATTATTTAAATAACAATAATCGTTTACTAAAAAAGTAATTGACAAAATCGAAAATTTGGGGGGTTCCGCACCCCTTGGACACCCTCGCTGGCTACGTCATTAACTCCCATCAATTTACTCACGTAATACAGAAAGTAATTTAAGTTTTTTTTTTTTTATATTTAAAGCAAAGCAGTACTGAATTTTAACAATTTATGTTTTAAAACCATATTTTATCCTACATGTATAAGTGATTGGTTAACATTTACTTACACCCTGCCACGGTATTGTCTTATTATCACGTAAGATGGAATACTATGACTTTTAAATCCTCACAATTTGTTCGTTATTTTGACTAAAATATTATAAATCTGTTAAACACAGTATTTGTATTATACAAATTATTACCATAGCTAATACACTCGTAAACCCGTTGGAATCAGCATTATGCCGTAAACTAGAATACAGCAAACGCATTTATGCAAATGAAAAAATAAAAAACGTGACACTTTAGTTGTGAATGACGAAAGAATCTCAAGCATTAGCGGGCGAGGAAGTGTGAAGTGTCTGCTCGTCTGTTCTGTAACATTGACACCTGATACTCGCTACAGTAATTTAATATTTACGACTAATTTACGACGTACGACGTTATTGTTGTGTTTGCACTCCAAAACTTTAAAAATAATCTTAAACACGCGTTTTGCACTGAAAATTAATTCAAAAGTTAATTTCTGTCTACAGAACAATAAGTTTTGTATGAGATTTTTTTAATCGCTCTTATATTAAACGAGGTAGGAGTGCCTAACCACGTGTCGCGTAACAGGCTTCCCTGAGGTTTTTTTGTTTTCTTAGAAAATTGCACCTACTCCTGTAAGAACCTTTGCGCAGTTTCCGGAGGAACAGGATATTCTGGATGGGTAAGGTTGGAAGTAGGGGCCGCCTCCTGTCGAGATCCATGAGGAAGAATTTAGGGCATTCATCTCAAGTCATGTCCTCTCTTAAGAAGGGAAAGCCAGCTCTGAACCAGCCTCTCTAGTCAGAGCAGGCAGGGGGGGCACACCCTTATGTCTAGGCTAGCAAGAATCTTTGACTTTCAGGGAACAAGCCCACCAACTCCAACAGTCATCTCCCTCAGTAGACTAGACCTATCAAATTACCCTTGCGGCCCAGAATCTCGACATTTGCGGATAGTGATGTGCCGCTCCTGGATATCTGTAAGGTTGGCTAGATTTAAGTGACATATCGGTTTTTGCTGTGCCCAGTGTGGGTTCAACTGAAAGGTACAAACCCAGCGGACTCTCTGGGGATTCGCTGAGGTTGCATGCAAACTTACAAATTCATCCTGGAGATGTTCTGCGGACGGATAGAAAGGCGAACAGTCATAAAGAAATGTTTAAACCCTCTCCGGCAAGCAAAATAGAAGTTGTTACAGCCTACGGAGCCATAGCCTTCAATGACGCTCAGCAGAATTCCATGGTTGGACATGCACCATCATAGAACTCGTACTTTCTACGTAGAAATGTTTCACGCAAAAAAAAAAAAAACAAATCAACAGATAAAATCTTTCTCGAGATATCTTGTCACATAATTTATTTCCGTTTTTGCTCATTATATTGTGTTTGATAGCAGTATTTAAATAATAAAAGTTCCAAAGAACTAGGAAGGGTACTGAAACGCAAGAGTGCGCTGAAATCAAATCTGGTCTGAGTTTTAACATTTACTATTATTTTTTTACTACATAAATAAAAGTCATAATTTTCTTTACAAATGAATGTATCATGTTATTTTCTAGTTGCCATCATGGTTAGCGAAGACCAATGTAAAAATATTCCCTAACGCTCCCAAATCCCATGGAGTGACATGCACCATGTCACCATGTGAGGTTAAGTGGTAGAGAGGACTTTATAGTCCTAACTTCGCCTCTAATAAAGTCATTTTTCATTTTATTTCACCATCATCAAACACAGGGTTCCTAATATGGAAATGAAGCATAATGCAAAATTTTAAGTCTATAGTTCGGTTCGCTTTCGAGATATCGCGTGAACAGAGAGACAAAAATTAAATTATTTAGTCCCTCGAGTAATACCTCGATAAATTCAGTAATGAATGGATTCAGCAATACCTCCCTCCACCTGACGAAGATGATAGATCCCAATCCTCGAAACGTTGTGCAAAGGTCCGAAATTCTGTTATCCATGAATGGATAACATTAATCGCCCTATTTTGGTAAAATACAACTCACAATATTTGCTGTTACAGAAATCACTTACAATATAAAATATAAATCTTTTTAGGATATGAATTGTTGTTTAAGAAGTGTTGTACGTTTCATAGCAATGATTTGATGCTTCATTTTACTCAAGCGAGGTTTTGGGGCGGGAAGAGTAGCTTCAATTAATTTACCCAAAATGGACAGTAGGCTATAATGATCTTCATGGCACCTTGAAGGTTTAAGGTGTTAGCACTTATAAAAAAATATAGGGTACATAGAACAGCAGTACCTATAACTCAGATGTCACTAGGACTTGCATATTAAATTATCTTTTTAATTAGTTCGTGCATTTTAGCACTATTGTCATTTTAATTATATACTTTGCATTTGTGTTTGTTTAATCTTCCCTGCACACATTTTTTACGAAAGTTTATTAATTGACTGTTTCCATAACTTGTCTATACTAGTATTTTTGTGTTATTATGTAGTTTATTATTATTTAGTTGGCAATCAGTTATTTGTTATTGTGGGAATGTAACTAAAGTTGTGCTGAAAAATAGTTGTGTATTGAGTTTATGAAATAATCGCGCTGTGGGAGGATTTCCAGCACGTACAGCGTAACAGGGTCATTTCATTCTCGAGATGTCCCTCGGTTAAATATACAGACATCATACATCAATCATACATCATCATACATAACAGATATTCTACATCCTCCTTGCAGACAAAATAAAACAATGTGTCAACCTACTCAGTGATAAGTTTCTACGACGCGCAACCAAATCCTATAGTTGGTCATGATATTTATTCCTCTGCTCTCTCATTGCCATCAAGTTTACCCATTAATCCGATGTAAAAATATTTATTTGAGCCCAGCGAAATATCATGGAGTGACATGCACTATCATCGATATGATGGCTTTATTCTAAAATAAACCATCAGAATAATTGCAAAACTGCAACTTAGAGAGTCGTGCAGACCAGCATTAAAAAATCTGAAACTGTTGACATTACCCTGCTTCTTTATTTTAGAGTTCCTCTTTTTTCAAGACAAACTGTAACCCTATAAGAGGTAGTGACATACACTCTTATGATACTAGATGCAGGGATAACTACCAAACTCGGAGACACAGAACGGTAGCTTACGAACGCTTGCCTTTTCAGGCAGGCGTTCAATTTGTCAACCTATAGCCTAATCCGATAAAAACAATGCTGCGATGTTCAAGGCATTTTCGTTTCAAAGCCGCGTTGATTTCAAAAGCATTCTACAGCATAGACTCGAGATTACATGATTGGCTGAATGACATTGGGACAGGAGTGGGGAAAGAATTCGGAATGAATGAGAAATGAGGTGAATGTAAAAAATAGTATGTATAAGTGAGGTTCAAATGTAGTTAATGAATGCAAAATTTTAATATATAATTAACTTTGATGGTTGCGATAGCAAGTTTATGTTTATATGTTATAAAAATTATTATTATTATTACCGAACTCTGAGTAGCTTATACATAAATGTAGCTTCATGCAAAACTTCAAGTCTATATGAAACAGTTAGTTTACGATTTATCATCATATGGCGCTAGACAGATAGACAAATTATTTTTTTCAACATCACGAGTGCTAGACGTCCCTTTCCATAAGGAATTTCAGTGACTTGTAATTTTTGTCTTTCAGGTTTAATTCACAGTTAAGGATGATGGGTTTTTCTTAGCAACCTCGTAACTGCGATCAATACTGTTTTCCCTCGACGAGTAGGCCTAAAGCCTTGATTATAGCTCATTCTTCTATGATCAAGGCCTAAAGTCAACCTCAGCGTACATAGGCGTAACACGTGCAACATGTCGTGATTGCCGCGAAACTCGATCAGGTGTGTCCCCTATTCTTGTACAGAAAGAGGAATCTCCTGTCTGATCTTGTTACAAATTTTCCAGTGACTCAGTAAGCACAGCTAAACGAGATTGTTTGAACATGTCACACGGAGGACACACGCACCACTTGAACAAAGTCTATTGGTGGTCTATTTAACCACCTGTTGTCAATCAGTAACCGCTGCCGATTCCGTATAAAAGGCCCTTATCACAAACACTTGACAAGTTTGTCTCACCAGGCAAGGTAAGCTGAATGTATCCTTTGGAATTTTGTATTTGTTTTTATTTATTCTATTTTAGGTCCACTTGATACAAATTTCTCCATTATTTTCGTACATATATTTATCTCAAATAATTTTTTCACTGAATCAAACAGTTTGAAATTAATCTTTAAGGACTTCAACATTTAACCAGATTATTTGTGGTCATGGACGTAGCCAGTGGGGCTCCAAGGGGATCCGGACCCCCCCCCCAATTTTCCATTTTAACAAACGATTATTATGATTTAAATAACTCAGTATTACTGACATTTATTTCTTAAATATCGTTCTCTACATTGAAACGGGGGAAGAAATTTTCAAGGAACAAAATGGGGCCTTACTCTCTGTCCACTACGGGAAAATATCAGTCGTCTTGATTCCCCTCCTCCCCATTTTCTCCCCTAGCTACGTTATTACTTGTGGCCAAGTAATTTCCATTATTTCTGTGAAATAGTTATTTCTTTCATTGTAGGCTTTGTTGCAATACAATACAAAACAATTTACACATTTTCGTATATATACTTAGTTTATATACTTTAATTGAAAGACAATTTAAAACACGTTAACCCTACACTAATATGGGTTTCGTTTATTGATTCACATCTGAAGTAAAAATATTGCAAATACGTTAGCCTACCTTTCCATTTTACATTAAATTACTTTGGTATTATAAAGTTTAGTTTTTCTCGTGCATTAAATGTATGGATAACTAACAATTTCTTCTTAATATTATCTGTATTATCTGTAAAGCGCTTATTCCACACAATTTTCTTCAATAATACATAAAAATACAATTAAAGATTTTGTAGTATTGATTTATATAGACTAACTACATAATAAAACTTGATTGTTGTCTTATGTTATATTCTGGGATTTCTAAGTATAATTTTTTTAAATTATATTATTGTCGCCGTAAGTCCAAAAGAAAAGAAAAACAAATAAAAAGTATGTGTTTTAGGATATTAAGAGAGACGGTGTATGTTTTATTTGTTTTGTTTTATAAGCGCTTGCACCGTCAGACATAGCCTTGTACCACCTTTTATTTGAATACTCTATTTTATTTGTAATTTTTTCATTTAAGAAGGGTTTTATTCTAGACGAAATATGTTAATTTTTAGATGAAATCTATTGATTCTAGATGAAATCTCAACTGCTCTTAGTGCTGTGCTTGGCAATCCAAGCTTGGGGCTCCTGTCCCAAAGTTTCTGTTGTAGAATCCTTGGACCTTGATAAGGTAAGTTTTAATCAGCATACAGTGTGTACAATGATTATTCATCGTGTCTTAATACTTTAATTTGAACACAAAACTACATTATACCCATATACTTCTTAACTTGGTAACCGTACCACACAATGTCGATCGTTTCGCGCTAGAGTATATCTTTGGCGTTCTCAATACGTCAGGTTTTGGATCTAGGTACAATTGCTATAGTCTGAAGACAGCAACGATATTTTTTGAAATGTTATGTATCGATTTTGTTTTGTATTGAACTTCCTAAAATGTTAAGAAATATCACAAGTTTATACTTGTATATGAATGCTTTATTGAAGAGAAACGTAAATAACGCCAATTGGATCTCAATAAAATTTATATTCCAGTTCATGGGCACATGGTACCAATACGCCAGCCATGGCGAGTTCTTCATCAAGGGCTGGGACAGGTGTGTTAAGTCCGTTTACACGCTTGGCGATGACAAGAAGACCATCACTATGGAAAATACCAGAATAGTCAACGGGTAAGGATTTCCGAATATGTTTCGAGCATGTGATCGTACATTAATTGCGAATTGAAAATGTTGTAACTCTTCGTCGCTGGTTTTTTCCAGAATTGAGAAACCCGTCGACTCCACCTGGACGGCAGAGGCTTCTGATCCTGCTGACGGCAAACTCAAAATCAAAGTTAAAGTACCAGGTAAGTGCGGGCGAGATATCTGCACGAGTGCTGAAGCGATTCGTGGTTGAAGCGATTCAATGTCCTTTGAGATGTTATTATACAGAAACAGAATGTATGGTTTCATGGAATATCCTTGATGCTATAGATTCATGACCAAGGGTATTCCAGAGATTTATCAAATCATACATTACCAACTATATGCACTGCAAAAATTTAAAAATGTTTTTGCGGTCTGCTATATTTACCAACATTCGACTCTACTCGTATAAAAATTTCATATAATTGAAATAATATTGCATCCATATTCTTCAACTGATTTGTGATTGAAATTTCGAAGACAAGTAATTTAAGCCGATTAACTTGAAAGGAGGTTTGATAACAAGTAATTCAATTTGCTAAGAATAAGTTTGAAAACAAATAATGTCAGTCAATTCGTTTCAAGATTTCAGCAACTGAACATTACGTAACTTTTTGTTACACTGCTTTCGACCGTACTTTTATGGAATATTCTCCCATTAGAATTAAGTCTTAAACGAATTTCGCCAAAACTTTACACTTTCATTGAGTTCAAGTTGTATGATCTTAAAATATGATCAAGAATCACAAATATAATTCATATTACGATTAACATGTGCGGTGATCAGCACCCCAAAATGTAAGAGTATGAAAGTTAGAGATTTCGTTCAAAAATCTGCACTCAGAGATTTGAAATATAAGTTTAGTTTGGAAAGAATTTTGCTCACAAATATAAAAATTCACTAAGGTATTGAAAAGTTGAGTTCAGAAGATCCCAAATATGCAAAAGACATGCTAGCATTAAGCACACAGTCTAAAACTGTTTAGTAATGGTTGAACGGTCCACAGTTTATGAAAATTTGGTGCATTTTTAATATTGCAAGCTACTTCTTTTATTAATAGAATTGTCAACAATCCTTCTGATTAAAATATTATGCTAGATTTCTAATACCAGTGTATCTCTGCTTAAAATTTGTAAATATTCTCGAAGTACCGTGAAATATACCTGGACTTTAAATTATGTACTTGGAGAGAGTAAATATTTTTGAAAACCTTGGCTTGTGAAAATTTATTTTGCTACTAGTCTAACACTGAAACTCTGCTATGAACCAGATTATCCTAAGACGGCACCAGTTGTATTCGTATACTTTACTTTTAACTATCTGTGTTAATTATCAAGAAGTAGGTCTTACAAAATGCAACGTTTCTATTTCTAAAATTCAACAAAGTATTGTTCAAATTAATCCCGTTCATAAAATGTACCAAAATACGAAATTTGTATTTCTTTAATTTTCTTACATACTCGTATATCTGAAGCATACTTTTCGTACTATTAGTTGTGAATTATGAGTAAATATATTCATACATCTGACTCGATCGTATTATGAATGTCTACAGTTCTCGGACAGATCAGCGTCCCCTTGAATGTCCTGGCCACGGACTACGATACCTACGCTGTCATCCACGCCTGCAAACAACTCGCCTTCCTCAAGTCCAGTAAGTAATCATCACGTAATTATGTTTGTTCTCTGTATTGAAAGGATAAAATTAAAATTATGAAATTGTATTGATCAACAATTGTTTTAGGTGGAATTAATCGTAATGAAATGTTAAAATTTGAATAGATCACAGAATTTGTATTTGTCTTTACGGTTTATTTTTGTAACTGTAACAGCATGTGACTGTGACGGTAATTTCTGCTACACTCCATTATACGGTTCTTGATGACCTCTACAAACGGGAAATCCGCGTGGACAATTTTAAGGTTAGCAACTGTAACAATATTTCACACTGGAGTGAACTTAAGACTCCGGGCGGTAGTTATGGCACCTCATGTCAAAGTTGTCTCTGCTGCATTTTTAAATCAGCATGCTAATTAGAAACATGCGTAATAGGTTATTGTTTAATAGTCTTTATTTCTTTCTTTAAAATTTATAAACGATGGCAATTGTCCGAAATTCTGTCATTCTTTCACTAGAATTTAACTGACAAGACGTTCCATTCCTAGATTCTGTGATGATCCTCACGAGAGACCAGACTCCCTCTGAAGACACAATAACCAAGATCGATGAAGCGGTGGAACCAGTTCTGGAGAAGAACGGATTCGACAAGACCAAGTTCACTCTGACCAGCCAGGACGATTGCGATAACCCAGCTGACTTCCTGCAACACTGGGACAAGGTTGCTGCCGTCATCAAGGGCTAATTCCTGTTGTTGTACATTAATTGTTAATAAATTGCATTTAAAAACTACAATATATTTTATCACACATTTAACATTGTTTTGAAATTCATAAAAGGTCACGGACAAGAAAATAATCGATGGTCAGCCACGCTAGTTTTGGTGTGGATCGAATAAGAGGGTATCAAAAAGGTTAAAAACCTGAAATGATAATTTTTATCAGATCTTATTTTCTTACCTTGACACACTACTAACTGTCAGACACGTAAATGACAAAGTGAATCAGCCTCAACTAACCAAGTGAAGGTTAGAGTATAAAGTAACTTTCAGCTCTATAAAAACTGTCTAACGATGATGTAACTATTATTTATATTTTTGATGGTCAGTTTCAAGTGCTTCAAACTAACAAAAATAAATTCATTAAATATAAGTTCAATATTTTTAACCTTTTCGATACCCTCAAAATTTCGACATCTACAAAAATGATGATTCGATTTTTGTCTTAGAAAGAATTCTTTTATAAATTTCAAGAAAAACTATCAGGTTATGTTCTGTTCATGTTTTGTATAACAACTAAAATTGGCTATCGGCTTCTAGGTTATCGCGTTACGTTCTGTTCATTTTTTTATAACAATTCCAATTGGCCAATAGAACTTATGGAACGAACATACTTGCGTTAGTTGGAACGTCGAGTCGCACCTTCGTAATAACAACCTTCCAAAGTTTTAGTAATAAATTGTTGTTGTGTTTATAGAATAGTTTATTTTTGAATATTACATTAATGAAGAGTTGTTGTCCAAACTAATTTAAAGTAAAAAAAAAACACATAGAATTTCACCAATAGAACCTAAGTTTATTATTAAGTGAATTTAGCGGTCAGCCATAACAAGGCAAATTGAAGTCGTGAAACCTATGAAAGACATTTAAGCCTCTGAAAATTCCTCAGTGTCCAAAAGTGTTGTTATGTACCACATTGTACACCTGGTAGTCAAATACGGTGTAATTGCCAGAAAACACTAAAATGACGATTTTCTGGATGAGCTATGGAACGAACGTATCAATGTTGCCTTCAAATCAAAAACGCAGAAAATGACTGATCCAACATACAAGCATTACTTTTTACCTCACTTCAAAAATTACGTTATCAATTCGCCCACATATATATTTTACATTCCACCATTATTGCCGCAACTGTGATCCAATTTTTTTTAAATTTCTTTTTGGCGACACAAATTTTTCTTGCACTAGAAACCCCGGGTAGACTCAAAGTGCAAATCTTTAAGCACATCCGGCTAATGACTTTGTCTTCCTTTTCTCGAGATGCAATAAGTTATATTAAAACGATTCAACATTGCAGATCCAGGGGACACTCCTAAAATGTTGACATGTAATTTCTGCAATAGTGGACAAATTTTGACTATTCCTTTTTCTTTGAAAGGGGGAGTTTTTGCGTGATACATTGAAAGTATTAATTTTAGGAGAAACTCCTGCAAGTCATCACTTTTAAAAACTAGTTGGCATAACATAAAGGTGAATATAGATTAACATTAGCATTAAGAGTTAAGAGAGTCTTTTACATTGCAAAGTACTACGTACTAGATATTTTATATTTTAAAAACCTGAAAAATAACAAATTAAATAGATATATCAAAGGAGTGCCTCTGCTTGTTGTAGTTGCTTGAATTAGTCTTTGTTTCTTGACTGAAATACTTAACTAATATAGTAACACTGGATCAAGTTTTCTCATTGAAGAAACATGTTACAAAGCATTTTAATGCAATATGAGCATTAAATTCTAACCATAAATGGAAAATGATAACAATATTTCGCTACGTAAGGTAATTGTTACTAAATTTATTGGTGAATTTTAATTAGAGTTTGTGTTTATGATGTATATATAATATATTCTTTTGTATATGTGTATATATATTTGGAAGCTTTTTGCACTTCATTTAGGGCAAATACTCTGATTGTTGACGTCTAAGTGAGTATTTATTTTTTTGTAAACGGCATACTGCCGGTAAGCTATTGTAAACTAATTTTATCTACCAAACTGAATACATCCCAGACAAGATCACACGTGACGATTGTGTTAGGGATTTCCAGGATGTCCGGAAGTAATTATTACCCTATAAGAGGATGGCTTGTTCGAAGAACGGATGCGGAAATCACCACAGGAAATGAATTGGTAGCAGTTCAAGGAATATATCAGGTAAGGGCAGTTTTATTTCCATCATCACATTTTGTTAGTTTATATACATTATTTAATTTGTTCAGATACGGTGTATCTACCGTGTATAACAAACACATCTTGTAAGAAGCAACAGCCTCCACTGTTCAAGTTAATCGTATTTTAGTGGTTTAGTTTTGTTCGGCTGGACAAAACTTTTGCAAGAAAGCGGTATTTTAACAACAGCTCTTCAATATACACTAATATGTTCAATCCTCCGACTGCCCTTAGCATTTTCCTTAAACGCCAAGCAGTTTTCCCAGTTTTCCCAAGCTTTCTTTATAAAACCTGTAAAAAAATTTTTTCGCTACAAACCTAACTGTATTTGGTGTCATTTTGTTCACAATTAACAGTATAATACAATGATAATAAGT
This sequence comes from Homalodisca vitripennis, assembly GCF_021130785.1. Classification (NCBI taxonomy): domain Eukaryota; kingdom Metazoa; phylum Arthropoda; class Insecta; order Hemiptera; family Cicadellidae; genus Homalodisca; species Homalodisca vitripennis. Next base: position 115,785,236 of record NC_060212.1, read on the forward strand.
AACTAGGATAAATATATGAATTTTGAATTTTATGGTGAGTGGGGCATGTGTTTTGCATTTAAAAAGGCGGGGGGAGGAGTGTGCCTGGAAAATCTAGTTAAATGTATAAATTTAAAATTACGAGATAGCCTAAAAGTCACAAATTTAGTCTAGTTTTAGAAACGGTATAATTTTGTATCAGTGTTTGTGTAAATAGATTAGTTTTAGTGTAAAAACTGAAAGTAGTATAAGAAGCGTAGGGATCGAGATAAAATACACATACATTTGTTAAAATATGTATAATTTTTTATAAACCACTAGCGGGCCCGGCGCGCTTTGCTGCGCATTTCAATAATTTTTTTGCAAAAGTTGCCCGCGGCTTCGCACGCAATTTCCCGTTGAAAACAGTACACTATATTCACTTATTCACTTATTCTTTTTCTATCACATTCTAAACATTGCTGAGATAATTGATAGTCGTTCCATCGTGAGCCTCTTGGGCGTATTATGAAGGTATGTACCATATTCCTGCCTCTATCTAGCTGTTACCCACGGCTTCGCACGCAAATCTTAAGAACCGAAGTCCTTATATTACTTAGTAATTTTTTTTTTTTTACTATAATAAATTTTAGATTAAATTAGTTATATCTCCGATGCCACGATTGAGCTTGCTTTGTTGTCTCGATCGAGAGAATATGTACACACGGAGTTTTGAGAACCATACTTCTGTAAAAAAAAAACAACTAAGCTTGATTTTATAACATTCTTTATATTTGTAGCCAACGTAAGATAGTAATTATGATATCTGCATTACTCTTCTGATCAAGCATGAGCATGGTTTATATTAAATAAATATTGCAGTTAAAGGTGAATTTTTACGTCAAATTTGAATTGTATTATCTGGATAGTAAAGTCTATGTTTAACAGTGATTGCAAAAACAGTTTAAACAAAATTTGTCGTTTCTCTTAAGCTTACTCTATGCTTTAAAACTATAAGTGTAATATATGTTTACAAAGAACAGCTGATTAAAAATTTGAAAAGACGTTAACATATGTTTGCTGCAATGCATTTCTTATGGGTATTTCTGTAACCAGTGGGGCGGAATCCTGAATCGGGAAAGGGATGGGCATAGCTTATAAACCTTCTCCGTGGAAAAATACATATACGTACAAATTTTCATCATGATCGGTCCAATAGTTCACGATTCCATAAAGGACAAACATACAAACATTCATTTTTATATATATAGATAAACATAACTATATTTGGTACCATTTTAGATTAAATAAACAATAGAACACTATAATAAATGTCGAGAGAAACCCAAACTTTTTTAATACGTTTCTAAAAAAAGGAATATTTACCAGGTATAAACAGTTATTCTAAAGCTTTTGTGGGGTTTTGTAAAATGTTATAATAACCTAAAGGTCATACATTTTTTTATAGTTTTATATACATATATAGTAATATTTTGTTATAAAACTATGAAAGACTTACAAAAACAAAAAGGTAGGCGAAACTGTTTTCAGCAAAGACGAAAATAACAACGTCATTCTAAAATTACACACCACCTGTCTTAGAACAATAAAGAGATCAGTGCTGTGTTAGGAACACTTTACCTTCTCAGTTGTAAATTAATCACGTCAATACTAGATTATTTATATATTATAACAAACCAAATTAAGCGGGCGGGCGGGCCCGCAGGCAAAATCGACGTTTATCCGTTGATTGGCGTTTAAGGAACAAAAATAAACAACGGATATCCGTTGAATGGCAATCTGAGTGTTAAGACAACAAATATTAGAAACACGCTTGATTATTCCATTAAGAATTGTGGGTATTTGAGTTTTGGGCATCTTTTTAATGAATGTCAAAAACTTTAGGTTAAAAATTTAAAAAGTTAAGAATATTAATTTAAAATATGAAAGATAAATGAAGCGAATAGCATGTCTGTTCTTTGTGGAAAAATTACTTTATTTAAGTAGCATGTTAATTTTTTTAACTGAATATTAGCTTCTCTTGTTTTTACGTCATTATTCATTAAAAATATCATATTTTCTCCAGTTACATATATCATATTATAAATAATAATGTCACATTTAAACTTCAGCCTTATTAATTTGGATCTGGTCACAAAAATGACAAAAAATTCTATTTTAAACGTTCATAACTCCTCGTGAAGTGATGAATATTGTTTTTGTCTCCTGGTTTTAGAAAATTTATTAGAAAAAGTAGTGGCTCAGAAATAATAAAATATAACCCATCCTTTAACTAAACAAATTAACCATTGGTGAAATAAGGGGGAGGGAGTGAAGAGTCATTGAATCCATACCATCATAATTAGTAATGCAAAATTCGGCAACCAACAGAGTTTCTCATTTTGTTAACATTCCCTGATTCCAACTTCATCCTGAAACAATTCTTCCAAAATTTACCTACTGTCCGTTCCTTTGAAAAGTCAGTGCAATAAATATTTCAAGTGGTGGTTCCCAGAAAATTATAATCCGAAAATACTGTTCAAGTGCCGACAAAAGGGCGAGCGCTTTCTGAGAAAAGATACAGGGGGAGGTACAAGAGTTTGGCCCCGGCCCCGGAAAGTCAGGTACTGCTCTATTGTGCACCGGACTAAGAAGATATTGGCACCACCCTTTATGATATTCTTAGTAGAGAGCAGTTAAGTCTTTGTCTTAACCTGTCGGTTGGTCCTCTCCTTCCCTGGTTCCATTTCTGAGGAATGAGAAAAGTATTTTAATAACTAAAACATATATTAAGTATTTCAAAAATGTTGCTGCTTTTCATTGCGTAATATTTAGGATCCGGAATATGTCATACTAATTTGAGGGGAGGGGGATAAAAACCACAAACTTTTTAAAAACCTATCGTTTCACCCATTTTATTTTGAAGGCGTTACATACTGTAATGTACGAAGAATTGCTTCTACGTCTATACAAATTAAGTTTGAGTAATCTTCGGCGCTATCAAACACATTATTTTCTGCGTCACCAGGCTAAAACGGCTTTCGGCGCTGGCGGATTCGGTCATATCGGTCGCATAAAATTATCCTTACTATAAAAATTGTAACATTCAATTAGAATGTCAATGGGTAATATTCTAGAATATGAGTCAGTATATCAGAATGAGAAAAATTCAGTTAGACCAGTGTTAAAAAAATTATGGTTGCCTGTAAAGTCGGTTTTACGGGCGAAGATTTTACGTGACAACGTCTTTTTCTCGGTAGAATATTTATTGATATGAATATTATTAAATTGCACAATAGGAACAAGGAATTGAATGAAAATAAGAATTGCACAAATTTTAACTATAGAAATATATTTTGTTTACTAAAACATTGTACATAATTTGAAATTAATTAAAATTTGTTATTGTAAATGGTAAAGTTGAATAAAACATTTACTAAAATTGGAATTTGAAATTCTTGCTAAACACAGTTAAATTCTAACTCCGCGCGTGGTGATTGGTCGGTTTAGTTCGTTTGTTTGGTCGCACTGTTATGACAGGTTAGAGGTTATAATTTGTTATTTTAAATGTTTGACTAGCAATACGCGCTGTTTCTTCTCAATCGACTGAATTACGATTGATTGCAGAGTGATTTAAACTAATAATTTACTTAACACTATCAACATTTGTCAATAGTATGACATAACCTATAAACTCAGTTTCTCAACTTTTGTGTCAATCTAACAATTAATCAATCAATCATAGTTTACGGTAATGAAATATCAGTGTACAATTATTTACCTTTATTGTAGTTGTTGTAAATGACGAATCTAAGCACTCCACATTTTCACGAATAAACATAGTTATCTGCTTTATCCCGTGCGGCGGACCCACAGTTATCTGCTTTATCCCGTGCTGATCCCGTGCGGCGGACCCACTGGACGGGCATCGTAACGTTACCGGGCGTTACACTTTTTCATGAGTGACTCCGAGCCGCAACCTAATTTAAGACGTTGTCACGTCAAAAACGTTTCAATTTACTTCTATCCGCCATTTTAATTAAAAGTATGTTTATATAGAGAAAAGTTTGTCTATCAACTACAATAAAATTTTATATAATGGATTATTGTATCATATTGAACATTTTCTAAGATAAATCATAGTACTTTCCATCGGCTACCCTCAAAATGATGACCTGTTTAAAGTTTTACACTATTAAAAAATTGAACTATATAAGAAAAGGTTACAACGATTATATATTTCCAACATTTTATGCATACGAGTTTCGATTAAATGAGATCGAAAAAAATAAACGTTGCCGTAATTTGTTAATCACAGTGTGTTGTGATTTTAAAATAAATAACATACGGTGTTTGTTAGAACAACTGAGTGTGATATTGATTCCACGGAAAAACATACCGTGTTGTTATACATTGCTAATTAATTGGTACTCGTTTCCCGGATTAATATCCCTAATTATTTGCTTAATACTCTCTCCTCTGATGGAATGTGTCATAAAATGTAGTCTTTAGCGTCTAATGTGCGTAGAAGTGGAAAATATCAAATTGCAAGTATTAGAACATAGTGTTTAAGTTTTTAATCAATTAATTATATAGCGTGGAAGATGTTCATAGTAATAACTTTAAAATATTTCCGTTATAACCATAACATGAAACATTGTGACTGAGAAAATCACTAGTAATTAACTTTGATTAAAAATTTCCATACAAATAATCTGATACAACGAATTGAAGAAATGTAACAAAACATGTAGAACACTGACGGACGGCCTGCCCTATTACGTTTTTCTATTAAAATCTATAGATCTCTTCCCTGAACCAAAAGGAACCTGGATCTCAAGTCCAAATCTCTACGACTTACTTATCAAGAAGTTGAATAGCACACACCCCAAGAAGTTGAATAGACAGACGGACTGCCCCTTGATCCTAAAATCAAATAGCGATTTTCTTCGAACCAGGAGGAAGCCATGTATCAAGTATCCATGAGCTTTCTATTAAGAGTTATCGTACAGACGGACGGATTTCATAAAGGTATTTTCCAGTCCTTAATAATAACAGATTTTAAAAAGGGTACTTTGGGATTATACCGACCACACCAGTATGAAGAACACAAAAATATAAATTTATAGAAACAAACAAGATACAACGAAAAAACAACTCTTTAATTACAAAATTACAAACTTACAACGATTATCAATTGTTAATGGGGTTAGATTCCGTTATATGCCCCCAACGCTTAAACTTTTCTCAATGAACTTAGAACGTTATAAAACGATGTAGTTGAGTAACAGAACTAACATTCCATCAATCAACAAGTATTTCCAGGTATTGTGATCGGTATCGTTGTCGATGTTATCTTATCTTTCTCGAGAATCCCGATTACGGCAAGCCGCGCGGCATCACATGATTATTTAAGTTTTTTGCACGGTACATAATTGCCTTTCCATTACAGTTCAATTTATATTTCTGATCAGCCCCTCTAGAATTTGATATTTTACTGATAAGTACTATCTCGAGGGATGTTTTTCTTTCGATGACATCAACGCGGGTGCTGCCGAAGCCGACGGTGATGGCCGGAGGCACCCGTATTTTGGGTGGCGGAGTGTGATCAAGAATAAAAGTTTTGTGTGTTTTTTTTCAATAAAGAGTTTAGTTTTTGTTTGGTAATGTTTGTTTATGTTGAATTTTTGTGTTTGGAGAAATGTAGGGGTAAAACACGGAAGTACAACAAAGCGACGCACCAGCTGAACGGGCTGCGAGACTCTGCAATCACGTTATCTACTAGACCGCTCGACTTTGACCTCTGTCTGAGGATGGGGAGGGGTTTGCGATAAGACAATTCCTGTTTTATATTGACTAAATATTGTTCTACGCTAATCTAGTATCAGTAGAAGCAAAATGTCAAATAACGATTCATTCTGGGCGTGGTCGGTATAATCCCAAAGTACCTTAAAAAGTACACATGTTATTTATCTATTGTAGTCTACTACATGGAATTTGTACGTACTTTATTTGGTAAGGATTGTTGAACGTTCGAGTGTTATCTCAATGCCTTTTTCAATTAAAAAAAACTGAACTCTTCGGATGTTTCAAAACTAAAGTCCAGGTTTCAGAGTATAACATATTATATAACAGCAAAACATGTAAAATACAGCTGAATGAAAGTGTTGAATTTATTTATATAAGGTTGTAATTGAAATTTAGTTTTAAAATATTATCAGAAGTTCCACAAATCTTCTGAAAGGAATAAAAACTTATGCATAACATAATAATTCTCAAGGCAGTGACTTAGCAATTAGGTGGTGGGACTGGCTACCGTCAGGGGTGTGTCGATGCTAGGGGTGCAAAGCAATGGGGTTTTTGTTGAATAGATCTTAAGATATTTTAGCGTACATTAGTTCCAAATAGTGGGAAAATATGACTCACTGTAAAGAGAAAACAACCAACTAAAATTTTCAGTTACAAAGTATATTTTACATAAGCGCAAAATTAAATTAAATTAAAATATGTTAAAATCTTTCTTCTTGAGCAAAAGGATTGTGACTGGAAATCAAAATTCTTGTTTATTATACATATTACAATATTACAAATTCTTTCTTGAAACAGACATTTTCAGGTCTAATTTCAAAGTTGAATGATATGGAATCAGATGTTCCAAAGTGTTGCTCATTTAGCCCTTTGTTACACAATTCCGATGACGACTGTGACGTTTACCAATGATATAGCTGTCTTATCCTCTCATTATAATCCACAACTAGCTACCGAAACATTAAAACGTAAACTGAACATATTGTCTGATTGGCTTAATTGTTGGAGAATTAAGGTGAACGAAAGAAAGTATGTCCATATATCTTCTACTCTAAACAAGGGAATTGTTTACCTGTAACTCTTAGCAATGTTCCTCAAGCTTCTTCAATAAGATAGAAAAATGTATTAATTTAGCAAGACATCTCACATGGCACACGTTATTTGGAGTAACAGGCTTCAACTGAATGAAGTTGAATTCAGTTCAGGCTAAAACTGAATTTTATATAAAGTAAATTTAAAGCCTATGCACAAATTTAAACGAGAAATTATCGAACTAATGATAGAAAAATACCCATTGAAGTGGCAAATAAATACGTGAAGCAACTTAAAGTGAGAAATAGTAAGGTTGCATGACTATTTAGAATAAGCCATTGTAGAAACAAACAAGAAAAAAGTAGAAACATAACCAAGAAATGTGTTAGTGTTAGTTTTTGTTTTGATTCAAATTATCTTCAATTCATTATGTTCCTTTCATTTAATAATATGAATTAAGGATTTACAAAAAATAATACAATTGTTAAAATAAGAGCATAACTGTAAAATTATTTACAGTAATTTTAATTATGACAAATCCCCAAACGCAAAGATAACCTATAACTGTGGTTGTGTTTATTAACATTTATTATTTTAAATATAAATATGTATAAATGTGTATATTTATTTAAATTAACAAAAAAGTTATTTAGTTTTCTTTTTTATTCAAATTAACTTAATTTCATTACGTTCTTTTTATTGCTTGGTATTAACTAGGCTAAGCATTTACAAGAACTATACAATTGTTAAAATAAAAACACAACTTTTGGGTAGGGCACGATAAGCGGACCCGGCTTTTATATCGAAGAATGTAGTCATTAATACCTAATATTCGCATCTCATATCCTAGACTATCAATTGATATAAAAGTATCTATAGTGGTCAATAACAATCATATGTTTTAAATTAAAGTATGAATTTAATATTTACAGTGATCAAACAAATTATTATAACCAAAATTAGGAAAAATGAAGACGACCATATTTGATCCTCTCACAGTTACAGTTGTTTCTTTTCCACAAATTTCACATAATGGGTTTTTGAGTACGAGTCCAACATGTTGAAGCCATGAAAAAAATGTCATAACCATCGATTGATTATATCGATGGTTATGATTAAGTAATATCGTTTGCCAATTTTGATATAAAAACCGGGTCCGCTTATCGTACCCTACCCCAACTTTTAAATTATTTACTGTAATTTTAATTATAATAAATCTCCAATCACAAAGATAACCTATAACTGTGGTTGTGTTTAAACTTAAGCTATAGGTATTCTAATTGGAAACTTTTATTCAATATGGGAAGAAGAAAGCCTGCATTCAGAAGAACAGAATCATGTTAGTGTTGGGCTAAACGACTATTCGACTACCTGTTTATTTGACTAGTGCCCAAAGTAGTCAACTAGTTGGTTGATTTGACTAGTCATAGTTGAACCACTAATTGTTAGTAATATGAGTTGCGTTTTCAGTGTACTGTAGCAGTTTGCTAGAGCTTATACTTCAAACATTGACAACTAGTAAGTTTAGTCGACTGACGATTAGTTATTTATACATTAAAGTAAAGATGTAAACTTGTTCATTTGCTAGTAATGATAGCCTTCAGATATAACAACAGTAGACTTAAATTAATCGAGTAGTTTAATTCAGTATAAATTTAGTCGTTAGTTTTTCTACCTACCAAAAGTTATCACCCTCATAGTAAAGGTATAAATTATGTATTTTAAATAAAGTGCGTATGTAAGTTTTGTAACACAGTACTTGTATTTGTCAGTATTAAATTACAAAATTCCTTTGTACTACTTTACAGTAGGCTATATTATTGGTGTTAATTATATTATTTTTATTTTGTATTAAAATATAAAAACAATATACTGTTAACATTTTTTGGAATAAGTCTACTCCTTTTATCATTTGCTACTTGTTCAGCAATTGAAAAAGTTTTTTAAAATGGACTGACGTTAGTAGCAAACATACATACTTTTTTGCAAGTAATAAGTATCTGAAGTTACATTTTTTTAATTTTTCACAGTAAGGGAGAGGGTTTTTATATCTATCAGCTACAGGTAGTTCCAAATAGTGTTGAACTATAAGAACAATTACGACTGACAACTAGAATTATCATTGGCAACAGTAGACATCTTTTCATGTCAAGACAAGAAAAACTAGTTGACTAGTTTTCACAACTAGTTTAGTCGGTGTTTGAATGTAGTCGATTGTCCCATCACTAAATCATGTACTCTTAAGCTGTTATCACAAAGAATGGTAAAACTTCAAAATGGTCACCTTGTTTTATTAGCACTGTACAAACAATATCCTCTAAATTAAAAAAAAATAGACTTAGTTTATATGTCTATTATACATAGTTCTTGTCAAAAAATGCTGATGGGCTATAATGTATTTTAATAATAATTTGAGTAATGGTATAAGGTAAATATGAAATAAACAGTTATAATAATAACTAATTTTAAAAAAAAGTAGCATACTTTTCTCATAACGAGCATTATTTCCTTGTTCTACTTCTGTGCTGTGCGTTTTTGGGTATGATCAACCATGGCCATGAATCAACAATATATTGGTCATTATTCACAACACCTTTGGATACTTAAATAACAATAATAGTGAGTTCAGAGGAGTTTTGGTTCATAAGAACACTGTATTGCTTATTACAACAACCGATAATTGAGAGCAAATTTTGGGTCAATTTTATTATGATGACCAAGAACTCATCAGAAAGTGTGAAATATAAAAATTAAATGTCAGAAATCCATTGTAGATGTTGAGCGATAAAAAGATTCAAATAATGTAATTAAACTACACCATAATTTTTGTTAATGTAATAGATTCGAGTAAAAATCCTACCTATAATTTTCTAATTTCATATGCATGTACAGCCCACTTTCAAACCACCTGGTAATTTCCAAATACTTCTAAATATCAGTTTCCTGATTTAAAAGAACACATGATAATACAACAAACTGATACTCTTGCTCTAAAAAAACATGATTTTCCTGACCAAATTACGGTATTAGAGGTAAATACATGGCAGTAAATGAATAACCATGGAATAGAAATTCATTTACTGCCATGCATTTACCTCTAATACCGTCATTTAGTCTGGAAAATCATGTTATCCATAAGGTATATATGGGAACAATTGTGTACAGATTGATAGTTAGTTTAAATAGCTATTGGACGTAGATAACACTGAAAAACATAGATAAGAAGAAGCACAGTAGGCAAATATTACCGCAAAATGTAATTTCCTTTTCCAATATTAAAAAGCATCTTTATTTTTTATCTCTATTCCATAAACGCATAATACAAGGTGAGGCAGACAACCGGTCCACGAGGTATATCAGTTGAACCGAGGAATTTACCTTCTCTGTTGTAATGAAAACCCACATATTTAGACCCTAAATAATTCTTAACAATAATTTTTAACACCCCAAAATGGAACTACAATTAGTAGGTGGGTGTAGGGGTCATTTTTGAAAGATTTTCAAATGTAAAAGTAGGTTGAGCCGTTAGGTAATTCACTGATCATTTTGAAAAACTTTTTACATTATTATGCTTCTTGTACAGAGGACGGTCCAAAATGTCAAAGTATTAAGATTTCATAATTTTTGAGATTTTTTGATCCATTATTATCATTACTAATCATTTACCTCATTATCTTTACTAACTTGGTTAGATCAATAGTTGAAATAGATGTAGGGACAGGTTGTATTTTATTATATTGTATATATATATATATATATATATATATATATATATATATATATATATATATATATATATATATGTTCCTAGTAAATTACATTTTTTAAATCTTTCTTAAAAGTTTTCTCCATTAGATGGTGTAATTTAAGTACATAATATTATTCCTACAACTATCTAGGTTCTAACTATTTTGGTCTAAAGAAAGCTATCCAACTAACCTTATTTACAGATGTTCTACCTGTAATCCTTTGCTTTCTAATCAAGTTCTTCAATGGTTTCCAACTAAAGTGTTTTACAGCCCTTAAGCCATTTATTGATTGAACAGCAGTTCTGATTTGTTGCATTATGAGCCTCTTGATGTATAAAAGTCTTTTAACCTTCCCCACAAGTAGTAGTCCATCCACTTTAAATACCAGGAACTCATTGGGTAGTTCACTTGTGCACCTCTCCTAATCCATTTTTGAGGATATTCCTCATCCAGAGTTTGTCGTACCGCTGCTGAGGAGTGGGCTGGTGCTTCATCGTATATTTTTTCAGGAATATTCATTAATAAATTAGGCAAGTAATCAATGATGAAATTGTTTGTATATATTTCCGCCCAAGTGTCCTTGGAAAAAAAAAAAAGAAAAAAAAAAAAAAAAAAACCCAACAATTTGATTACCAGTAATACTGCACCAAATATTTAGGGTTCAGTACCTTTGGTTGGCTCCTCTCGCATCCAGTGGGGATTCTCAAAAGCCCAGAACCTCATGTTGTGATAGTTCACTTCTCCATTGCTTCAGAAGATTTCTTCATCCTACCATAAAAACTTGTAATAAATATATTCATATTTGTACACTTTACCATGGACCAGCAAACTAAAGTTCATTCTTACATATGACTACCACGTATTTGGAAACCTTTCACGAAAGATTTTCACGGTGTGAGTAACGTTGCCGAATACACGCCTTCACGAACACGGCACAAAACTAACTAAAGGAAATAAAATCTGATAAGACATGATTATTATCTCTTATAATTTCTCCTAAACTTGTTCAAAAAAGGTTCAGTAGTTGTTGAAGATAAGCTTATCCATACTGGTAGAAACACATGTTTATATTAATTAAAAACGGTTTAGAACATATCTGGCATTGTTATTTGGTTTGTTATTAAAAAAAATCCAACACTGGTCACTAATAAATCACTCGTAATCACTGATCGTAATATGATTTCAATTACAACTTTTAGTATATGGTACCTTTCATTTTACGGAGAGTGTTTTATAAACAAGTGGTAGACACTTTTGAAAGGTAAAGGTAAGTACTAATATAACATAATGTGCAACATAACGTGGTGAAAATCAGTATTTATGGTTCCAAACATAAAATAAAAACAAATTTTAGTTTTTAAGAAAGATATTGATACATATATTAAGTTATACCTTGCTATTTGAATATTTTAGGTTTTACAAGTTTGAAATACTTTAAATTTTGAACAATTTTTAATATTGAAAACTACTGAAGCTGACAAGTAACAAATGTAACATATTTTTTAATAACAATACTTTTTAGGTAACCTTAGATAAAAATTTGGATTTGCTGAAATTTGTAATGAGCTAACCGTAAAATAGTTGTAAAACACTGACATTTTGACCACCTTGTATACAAGAAATGAAATAAATTTAATAACTTTTTTCTAAATGATGAGTAAATAGGACTCTCCGTACCTTTAAAATGAGGTATGGCTCAACCTACCATTACATTTGAAAATCTCAAAAATTACCCCCCTACTTTGAAGTACCACTTTGGTGTATTTTTGGGTGTTAACAATTATTTCCCCAAGTTCTTTGAAGTATAAATGTGGAGTTTTCCATTAAAACGAAGAAGGTAGGTTTTTCGGTACAGCCACTATACATTGCGGATAGGTGGTCTGCCTCGCCTTGTGTTATGGGTTTACGGAGCGGAAATCACAGAAAAAGATGCTTTTAAATATTAAAAATGGAAATTACATGTTGGGCTTACTGTGCTTCTTGTTATGTATATTTTTCAGTGTTATCTGAGTCCCATAGCTATTTAAGCGTTCTGTAAGCAGTATAGTGTCAACTACGAGCCTATATACAATGGATCCCACACACGCCTTGTGGATAACTGTGGATTTTAACTCTAACACCATAATTTAGTTTGGAAAACCAAATTTGTTGTAATATATTCATAAACTTCAAATACCTTGTACATCACACAGTTTTTGATTTTCGGCACCTTTATGAAGCTGTAGACATAAGTATTTTACCTTCCATTAGTAGTCTATGAAACAATATACTATCAATAAATTTTAACCCTTCTTTAGTCCATGAGAATTTTGTTGGGTTTTATGGCAATTTAACTATTGGTTAATATTGTTTATTCCAATAAATTCCAATATTTTGTTACACAATCTCTTTAATAAAACTCAAAAGTTGTACAGTGAGTTTTTTTGTTTTTATAAATTACATTTTATTATTTAATTCCTTAAGTATAATGGCAGCCTCACAGTTTAGTATAATATATGTTTATTATATCAATATACCAAATAATAATGCATTATTATGTGTGCTAGTACTGTTTTTATAAAGCATTTTAATTTGCATTCCTAATTCTTTCAGACAAGAAATTTAATTATTTAAATTATTTAGTTATTTTAATTATTTAATTATAATTCAGACAATAATTCACTAAACAAACAAAATGGAAAATTTTATAAGATATTAACGGTTTAGATCATTTTAATGTAGGTTAAAAAATAATTAAATCGATTTTACTGTGTCACATGATTAATGTATATCTTTTTCATTTCATATAAATTCGGCAAGACAAGATCAAATAATAAGAAATTTTTATAATTTCAACGTAAATAGCGATAAAATATTTTATTATTTGGAGACAATTTTTTGATACTTGTAATTTGTTTGCAGTAGTTACATACTTCTAATTAAATTTGACAATAATTTTAAATATGCTAGTATTTTGAATATTGTAAAATTGTTTTTTCTTGCTTTAACTTAGGTCTCAATAAGATTAGTCATCCAACATTACAACGTTATAGCTCATGCAGTTTTGAGCTATATTAACTAAAACATTATAGTTTCCTCAATTATAGGGTATATAGATGTGATAGGTCTACTCTGTCAAGCCAGAAAACCAGTGGTGGCAGAGTAATTGTGGCAGTACGGGACGTGTTTGATTCATGGGAACTCTCCTCTTCTTCTATTAATATTGAGTGTGTATTTGCAGCTATCAAACTAAAGAACTTTATCCTACCTGCCTCCTAATCAATGCTCTACCCAATACATTGAATTTGCATCTATTTTGGAGGAGCTGTCAATTACAGTGCAGGACATAGATCCGTTGTTGATTATTGGAGATTTTAACTTACCAAATGTAGACTGGTCCAGTCACTCTACTCACTTAAATACATCAGCTCAATGTATCTATGATGTTATGAATTTTCTCGACCTAAAGCAGTACAATAATATCTACAATGATCGTGGTGTCCTTCTGGACCTGGTCTTTTTTTCTGTACTTTTGCACATCCTCAGTGCCACAGACCCACTTCTTACAGCAGAATGCCACCATCCTGCTCTGGAGATGGACCTGGATGTCAATCCTTCAGAAAACCTCAATTTTAAGGAACCTTCAATTTGCTCCCAATTTAAGGAAATGTGATCTTGCCCATGTGTTTGAATGGGTTCAGCACCTTAACTATCCTGTGTTGGATAACAGTGTTTCTGTCCAAGACGTCTTCTCGAAATTTTGTTCTCAACTTAGCTGCACTATCAGGAGCGCATTTCCATCAAGATACGTTGGTAAACGTGCCTTTCCTGTTTGGTTTTCCCCAGAGCTCAAATCCATGATCATTGGAAAAAAGCTGCTTCATAAGCGCTACAAGCAGAGTCTTGATGACTGTCTTTACCATCAATTTTGTGGTCTTCGTACCGCATGTGGCAGACTAACAAGAAAATGCTACTCAGCATATATTCAATCCATTGACTCATCTCTGAAAAGTAACATTCGCGTCTTCTGGAGTTATGTCAATTCTTCTAAGACTTAATCACTGCCTTCCAGAATGCAGCTCGACCAGGAATTTGCTGAGAGGCATCAGGACATCTCTAACGTGTTCTCTAAGTTTTTTTCTTCTGTATACAAGCCTCCATTTTCATCTCCACCAAGATATGATCTCAAAGCATGTACCTCAATCTTTTCCTGCTATGTAAGCTGTGTGGAGGTCGAAGATGAACTGAACTCACTTGATGTGACCAAGGGTATACTTCAACCTGCTCATGCTGCCGGCATCTTCTCCTATAATCTCAAGTTAGGTTATGTAACACCTATCTTCAAGTCTAGTTCTCCCGCTGACGTCAAGAATTATCGCCCGGTAGTGATACAGTCATCAGTTGCCAAGATATTCGAATCCCTGGTTCCAAAGAGGTTGTCATTCCATCTGAAGAGTGTTATCTTTACTGAACAACATGGTTTTATGAGGGGACGTTCAACCACTACCAACCTACTGGCCTTCCAGGATCACATTCTCACTGCCTTTTCAGAATCTCATCAGGTGGACTCCATATACACAGACTTCTCCAAAGCTTTTGATCGTGTAAGCCATGAACACCTGGTGGCCAAGCTCGAAGTTATTGGACTCGGCGGATGCCTCTTGATGTGGTTGAAGAGTTACCTCCAGGACTGTTCTCTTCAGGTGCGGGTTGCTGGCTGTTTGTCGAAGCCTTTCTCTGATATATCAGGTGTACCCCAGGGATCGCTGTTGGACCCTGTTTTTTTTATATTTATCAATGACTTGGTCCACCACACTCAAGGATCAAAAGTTTTACTCTTTGCCGATGATGTTAAATTGTTCAGAACAATAAAAACCTTCAACGATTGCCAAACACTGCAGAACAGTATTGATTTGTTGATGAAGTGGTGTTATGATAATGACATGACATTAAATATTTCCAAATGCTCTGTGATGTCTTTCTTCAGATCCAGTACACCTATCATCGTCCCTTACATACTTGAAGATCAACCCCTCTCACGTTCTCTGATCATAAAGGACCTTGGTGTCATGCTTTTTCCAAATTTAAATCCTCAAGAGCACATTAACTATATTTGTAAGAGAGCTAACTCTGTCCTATATTTCATTGTAAGGAACAGCTGCAAAATGTTCTCTATTCATGCTTTGAGGATCCTCTTCATTCATCTAGTTAGACCACTACTTGAATTTTCTTCACCTATTTGGAGCCCTTACCTGATTAGTTTGGTTGGTGTGCTTCTGGGTTTCGACTATCGCACTGCTCCAATCCTTGATCTAAAACTTCAGTTGAACTTGATGCCACTTCATACGAGACGAATAATCAATGACTTACTGTTCCTGAGGATCATTGATGCCCGGATCTACTTGTCAAGTTGGACTTCCGCACTTCTCGACACCTGCGCCAAACCCATCTGTTCGCTAGACATCAGTACTCAACCCAGTACTTGTTTCATAGCATTTTTCCTCGCCTCCAATTGTTGGCGAACAACATGCCGGACGACATTGATCTTTTCTGCATGAGCGAGGAAACCTTCAAATAGAAGTTTTTGGACTGGAAATCACTGCATTGATTTTGTGTTCCATCTTGCTCTCTTATTTTTGCTATTTTGTTCATGTTGTTCTGTAATAAATCTGCTCGTATTAGTATCTTTTAATGTGCTCATTTATTAGTTTAAATTTTTCTCATTTGTTTAACACCGTCATCAGTACTTATTACAAACTTTAGTTTCATTTATTGTAATCAATATCGTTAATATTTATTTACATTATATAGATTTTATTTTTTTGTTACTACTATTGTTAATATTTATTACTAAATTATATAGATTTTATTATCGTTATTCCTACTTTTAATATTTATTGTAAATTATATAGTTTCTTTTTTGTTACTACTTAAATTAATATTTATTACAAATTATATAGATTCTATTTATTGTTGTTACTATATCGTTTTTGGATTGTAAATTTTTTTTATATTTTATTGGTATGTTTTCGTGTATTAGTATTGAAGTCCAGTTGCATGTTTGGTTTGTCCCTTAGCTTAAGATTAGGTTACATAGTCCCGTTGCATGTTTGGCTTGACCCTTTATGTTTAATTTAATATAGTCATCTTGTACATGAAATGAAATTATGTTGATTGTGAATTAGTCTTTTGACCGTTGGAAGGAAATAAATAAATAAATAAAACATTACTGACAAAAAGATGCTAAAATAAACTAAGCTAGGTTATGCTGGAGGAATATTTTGTAACTTTAACAATTATTGTTCAAAACTTAACTAAAGCTAAAATACATTTTGTACATCAATCTTCATTATAACAGACTATAATATAATAAACTAACTGATAATGTACTGTAATACAAATAAATAAAAAAGACAAATTAAAATATTAAAAACAAGAGGGTGCAGTGAATTAGTGTCAGCTATCAAGCAGGTACTCATCCAATGAGTAATATGCCTCCTTCACCAACTTTTCCTTTACAACCTTTTAACATTTGTTGTTATGGCAAGGTATATGGGGAGGTATTTTGTTAAAAATGTTTAAAGGCAAATATGATGGACTTTTTTCAAATAAGGAGAGATTATGGTGGGGATACTGAAATTTTGTATTCTTCCTTGTATTAAAGTGGTGTGTGGAGGTAAACTCAATATATAAGGCAGGCCGATCACACACTAACTTTATGACTTCATAAACATATATTCCTTTTAGTGACAATACCTCAAACTGCCTAAATAATGGTCGACAACTAATTCGTTTATTTTTTTGAGCAATTGTTCTAATTATACTCTTCTGTGTAACAAATACCTTTTTTACAGTTTTTCTGTGCACCCTCAGACGACAATTCTGTATCGTAAAACAGATTCTACGCAGGCATAATATAATGCTTTGCATGTTTCTAACGATGTGCGCTGTGACAGAATACTGAGAGCATAACGTAGACTACTTAATTTACTAACTAAATAGTTTATATGGGAATTCCATTTTAGATTTTGAGTACAAGAAATTTGTGAGATTCAATAATTTTAAGGTGTGTTGTGTCAGAGTGATTTGATAAATGTTTATTGTGATTGTTTCACTTTAAATTGAATAACATTAGTTTTTTATGCATTTAAGATTAATCCATTGTTTTAAACCACGATTCTAAATGTGTGAGTGGTGTTCTAGTTTTTATGAACAAGCCATGTAATGATTTTTCTTGTATCAGTAAGGTTGTGACATCTGCATATAAAAATAGATTTCTAGGAATTTCATAGCTTAAATCATTGATATAGACAAGAAACAAGAGAAGGCCCAATATGGATCCCTGCGGACAGTGCCGCATTTCCCTATAGGCCCACTAGGCCCAGGCCTAGGGCGCAAAATTTTAGGGGGCGCATAAATTTTAAAGTACACAAAAGAAAAAAGTTGCGGTGGCGGGTGGTGTTGGCGCTCGGCGGGGCGGGTGGCCAAGGTCAACTAGGTCCGGGGTGCGACGTTGACTCATTCATTGGTTCATTGCTTTTATTTATTCAAAACACTCCTATATATATATATATATATATATATATATATATATATATATATATACTATTGTAATTATCTTTCATCAAAATTACGTAATTAAGAAATTTACTGGATTTCTACGTCAGTGTAATCAGAGTCCTCTGGGGGGGGGGGGGGGCGCTCTTTGGTCTGTAGGCCTAGGGGCGCCGAATTTGTAAATGCGGCCCTGCCTGCGGAACCCCAAACTCAACCTCACTCCAGCCAGAGTAGTATCTAATATTATCTACAGTTATTTTTGTACGCTGTTTGCGACAGTTCAAGTATGAACAGATCAAGCCAAGAGCATCATCCCTAATACCCAGACCATCTAGTTTTTGCAGTAGCAGATCATGATGTACGCAGTCAAAAGCCTTGGATAAGTTATAGAATACTCCGGAAGTAAACTGTGAGTCATCCATGTCCCGGGCTATCAGATTAACAAAGTCTACTACAGCAGTGGACTTGATTGATTGATTGATTACTAGTCTTATAAATTGCCTTTTCAAAGATTTTTGAGACATTACTAAGTACCGTACTGAAATAGGACAGTAACTATCAAACTCATTTTTTTGTCCCATTTTGAAAATCAGTCTAATATCTGAGTATTTCAGTCTTTAAGGAAAAGGTCCAGTGGCAAAAGACACATTAATTTCACATTTATATTTGATTTGGACAGTACAGGTGCAATCACATTGACACTTAACTTGAGTAACAAGACAGGTACTTCATTCCATCCAACAGATGTAGCATCTTTTTAAACTTAAGACTATCTGTTTAACCTCTGCTGTAGTCACATGAGTGAATGTACTTAAAATACTTCAAATTTTATCAATATTAATGTTATTAGTATTTATCTTAACTTTAGGAATGTCCAGACTAGGTACAATACTTTGAAATAAGTAGTTATTGAAGTTTTCAACTATTAATTCAGAAAAGTGTGTTGTGTAATACCACAATGCACTTTTCTGAAGTTTTCCGACATCACTGTAAGTATTTACACATTTTTTCAATTTTTTAAAATCGTTAATGCGATTCTTCAGGCTTAGAACCATAACCCATTTTCAGTAGATAATTTATAACAATCGAGAATAATAGCTTTAGTACAATCTTGATTTGAAATAATGAGTTGTACAGATTTATTTAATGACTGTTTGTGTATAGATATAAAAACTATTGTTATACTATCTTTCAATACAAATAAAAATGGACATACTTTGTATGGCTATACGATTGTTCATTTTCTAAAAATATTATACCTATTATTACTAAAATATTAGTTTTTTGAATAAATAATGAATACTATAATACTTTCAACGTATTGTATAAACAAGTCATCCATCATATTATTCAGCTACTAATATGTTGGTGGTTTATTTTTCAGATTATGTCATCCAACTATGTAATAATGCAATTATAAGTAAAATAAGAGTTTAGAAAATTTAATAAAATCAAGAACTTAGATATTTACATGAGTTTATACTTGGAGAAATGCTGACCAACATATAAAACATTGGCATTCACTTAGTTGATGTAAACCATAACATGAACAATTACAAGTTTTAACATAATCATAATATCTAATATTGGTGCTAAACCCATCAAAGTAAGTAAAATCCCTAATTAGTTGTGAGTAGGATCAATATCGTATTAAAGAATTTGAAATTGGCGCTACGGATAGAAACCAGAAACTCTAACAGCCTGTTTCCCGTGAGCTAGGGAGGGCGCTACAGCACAAGAGAGCGTTGAAATCAGTCACCGACTTTCAACATCGACTTTCAAATCTTTTACTCTATGGACAGAATGCTATATTATTCATACTATGTTTTGTTTTGACTGTGAGCACATAGCTCAGTGGCACTGTTTCATTGTTTGTGATTTTGTCCTTAGTTTATTAGTTATACGAGTCCTTCATAGGCTTAACCTTTTAAGCGACAAGGATATACATTCATGTAAACGAGGCACTGGAATAAATTCCAGTCACCGACTTTCAACTCTTTTACTCTATGGACAAAATGCTATATTATTCATATGATGTTTTTTTTTTTACTGTGAGCACATCGCTCAGTGGCACTGTTTCACTGCTTGTGATTTTGACCTTAGTTTATTAGTTATACGGGTCCTTCATAGGCTTAACCTTTTAAGCGACAAGGATATACATTCATGTAAATGAGGCACTGGAATAAATTCCAATCTCCATATCTATTTCAGAATAATTGGACTTTTAAGCTTAAAGAAGAATATTTTGGGTACCTAAAGGCGGAGAGTAAAAAAGTTTTTATAAGCACACATGAAATGCAAAAAATTCTCTGCAACAATCCATAATATTTGAATGTATGGTCCAAAACGTCAGCAGTAACACGAACTATTTTAGCCCAGAGTAATCTTGGTGGAAGCACGTGTGATAGAGCTCTATGACAATGAATCACGTGTAGACTTGTTTGTTAATATTGTATTGCTCATGATTAAGAGGTTCAAAAGTTAAACAAAATTACCACTTACTGTTATTTAAAGTATAGTGCATGAAAAATCATTTCTAATTAGACTCAATTATATTTGAAAATGTGAGAGGAAGAATATTTATGAATTTGTCTTGTTGCTATGATAAACTCACATATACATAATCAGTCTAAGAAATCAACTTAAGTTAAGAATTATGTACTTTCGGAGATTGTAATTTACTTGGTCTTAGGTATTTTCTGTTAGTACTTTATAGTTGAACTATTTTCGGTAGTCTGTTGAGAGTATAATACAAATGTGTCAAAGTTCACCTTTCTTAGACAACGAGAAGTTGAATAACACGATGTAGTTGTCCTAGGGGTTGAAATAGGGTTTATGGGTGGTTTATATTTATGCAAATTCTTTACTTTGTCTTTTCAGAGCATAAGGAACGCGTATTTCAAATTTATTCTTTCTAGGATATCGAGAAGTTGAAATATCAAACAGAGTTATTCTAGAGATTGGTAGTTACCTCATTTCAACATCTTTGATCTTTGTGAAATTAGTTTTTCTATACAAGTCATGAGGCATATGTGAGCCAAATATTTACTGGATAAAATATATTAATATTTACTAAATATAACCTAGCACCGGCCGAAAACTTGGATCGCAGTTATCTCTGTAAAAAGGACGTATGCAAGGGGGTTTTAATATTTTATACTTGTACGAATGTTTAAAATAAATATTTTAACAGGGATATAAGTACGAGTAGAGCCCATTACGTTTGAAACTATTAAACATTACTGTACAAAACTTTTATTATAACAAAAACTTTGTTTCCTCAAAACATTTATCACTACATTCTATTTTTTACATACACCTCCTCAATTTAAAGTTTAAACCAATGACAAAAACATATATTCCATCTATTACAGTAAAACAATCTGACACTGCCACGATATGGTCTTGTAAATCGTCAAGCAATTGCCGTTTCTCTTATGAAGACGACCTTTTAAAGTCTATAATAGGGGATCAGAACATTTTTGATTTACCTCCGATGTGAGACATCAGAGGTCACATGAAGAGGCATATTTGCATCAATCTTAATCATATATATGAGGGTGAATTTCTTTGTTTTGGTTTTCTTTGAAACCATGACTTATATCAATGTGTAGGGCAAAATGCAGAAAAAAGGTAATAGCATTGCTTCTCTCTTGCTCTCTATAAAGTGCTAGAAAAATTCTTAAGTATTGGATAACATTTGGAACTGTGGTCTAGCAGTTTGCGAAAGAATTTTATATCCCAACCTCGAGTGATGATGATAATCATGTTAGAGGTATTAATGGTAAAGGGAAAGGACCGGGGCTCCGGCCAAGGCTTCTATGTTCCAAAGAGATTTTACTACACAATTCCTGATATTTTAGCAGAAATTAACAGAAGATTTTCAACAGATTCAAACTGGCAACTTCGCGTGAACAGTTTTTTACGTGTCAGTATTAAAAATCACACTCATCTGAGAGTATGTTCTTTACAGTCATCCTGTACAAAGTGCTAACGTAAAATGTTTGAAAGCAGAGATACACGTTGTAAAGCTTGTCATCCAAACAGGTACAGTAAGAATGTTCTCTGTTTAATCTTGAATCTTACTCTCTGAGAAAAATTAAACATACTTTGATTGAATATATCACTGAGAAATCGTATCCCGGATTGTTTAAGGTTATCTACATAACGTTCACATTGCCTTCCAAGCGCTACTTGTGAAAGAACTTTATTATGTGAAGTACAATAATATCTAGCTGCGTTCGACAGTGAAATTAGGAAATGCTCAAATTTAATAGCACAGTGCATGGAGTAACAAAGAAAAAATAAGGTATAGGTGATTGAAAGGTTACTGACTATTTTGTTCTCGTTACTCTGTGAACATTGTACGTTGTATTCCATTCAGTCAGTATTTCCAGACAGTATTTGACAAGGCAAGTCGATTTGTTCCGAAAACAACTCAGGTTATAAATGCAATCGCGAACCAAGGAAACCATATGGAATGGTTTTACCCAGGACACTTTTGTTGGGTCATATATGCTTCAACATATAAATTCAACCATCCTGTAAGGTTTTTTTGAAAGGACGTGAAATTACAGTGAGCTATTTGTGTCATACTCTCAGACTAGGGGTTTCAAAGTTGCAGGCTTAGGCCTCAAGATTATTTAGACACTTCGATATTTAGTGTTTTATTGGCTCGATACCATTTAGCTGGGCTTGATAAATGTGATCATTACCTTGAAATTTATTATATATCTGGTAGTTTACAGGATATAAACAATTTTCCAGTCAAATTCCTTTAGTATTAAAAGAATATTACTATCGCATTTCCAAGTTTTATATTTAGTTAATAAAATACGACTTTTAAAAAAATCCAGCAAACTATTATAAGGATTTTCTATTCTCAAATGTAGTTAAGAAGAAGGTATCGAGATTTAAAACTATTTAGATTATAGCTAGTAGCTGAGAGTGGTTAGTATAATATCACATCATAACCCAAGTGATTATAACATTCGCATTCTTATTCAGAAACAACATGACCACACGCTGAGAAATATGAACCCGGTCCTAAGTCATGAGATAATTTTGGGCTAGTGCTTCAGAACACATGAATAATTTATTTTACTTATCTTTAGTATTTTTTCCAGAGTTTAGTAATGAAAATGCTTTAAGCAGTTACATTGTACATTAAAATATCTCAGAGTTCATTCATAAATACACCATCAGTCATATACTAGTTTGGTGTTCTGTTCGCAATATTATAGATAAATATTTTCCGTTGTCTGACTTGTAACTAATAAAAATATGAC
Organism: Homalodisca vitripennis; assembly: GCF_021130785.1. Lineage (NCBI taxonomy): Eukaryota > Metazoa > Arthropoda > Insecta > Hemiptera > Cicadellidae > Homalodisca > Homalodisca vitripennis. The sequence goes on from NC_060212.1 coordinate 115,808,607, forward strand.
AAATTTTAATAACGTTTCTCCATCATACCAGAAAACGAATGTATGAAAACAACGTTTTATAAATTGTTAAATGAAACTCATACATAATATGTAGTATGTTATATTAGGAAAACGATACTGGCCGTTTTTAATGCCACAGCTCTGTTGATACGTAAGTTAGACGGGATTGAATGTTTCGAGTTAAAAATCAACAGAAAACTTGGTTATATTACGTTCTTTTGTGCTTATATTAGTATGTAGTTAATCGACATGAGTATTTTATTTTGTTTACTTAAACAGGCAGTATTCTAAAAACATTATTTCAATTTACTAATTCATAAAAATATGAGTAAAATTTACTCTTGAATGTTCTTAGATGAATCCTGACACGTGATTGGGTGGCTGTCCATCTAGTTTTTTAATGCTTGCATGAAACGTTCTCTCTCATTGGTTGCAGCTCGTCGCCAGGCCAGAGCAGCATTGGTTGAGGGCATTATTCTAACCAATTAGATCGCTCGTCTCAATGCAATACGTCCTATTTTACAGGATACTGTACGTAAGATGTGGGAAGAAGGATTTTAGTAAATTTGCAATTTCTAGGCTCTTCATTCGCTATAGGAATGAGTGAGTACATCTTTAAGATACTGCATGAATTCTTTAATAGATAGTGTATCATCTGGGTGCTTTTATTTCTTCGAATACAAAGTACCTAATCCATGTCGAGGAAGTATTGAACGGATTGGATCACCCAAGCCGAAAGAGGACGTTTGGAATGGCGTTTGCAAAGTTCATTGTTCTCTTCAGTAAGCCGTAATTAATGTAGTTCAAGATAAAAGTGCTCTCGAGTTGTAATTCTGTTATTAAAAAACCTTCCAAGTGCAATAATTGTGATTATTAGTTGTTGTAGAAACTGTAAAATGAAGATGTAGCTGAAAGGGAGTGGAGAACAATTATTTAGATCACAATTAACACAGGTCAATAAATGTTGATTGTGATGGCCTTTTACCGCTCGCTGTGATACACTTCCCGAAAATATGTGCTTGAAAATTCATTAAAAAGGGTATGTGTGATTAAAATCTGTACATTTTGTTTAAAGTAATGTTGCTAGAGTAAGTTACAGCTGATTAATTGAATGCAGTTGGCTCTTAGAACAGTTAAGTGATTATTGATGTATCCTATGGTGTAATGTAGGAAGGTGAAAATGCTTTAAAGCTATTTGTACTAATACATCAGATCAAGAAAAGTCTTTTAAGTAATATATTTCATTATATGGCAAAGTTTTGTATGGACTTAAAGTGGACCACTAATCCCTAGTCCATCAAAATGTTTTAGCCCAGCTAATTATACTAGGCTATAAACAACATTGTATTAAAATATTGCTGTTTATGATTTGTTTCTGCTATTATTTTCAAGTTTATTTAGAGGCTCAGCAAATAAAATTATGCTAATTCTTATTTTTTTCATTTCACTTTGGTGAGTTAAGGTGTGTACGTCCAAGTAGGAAAATACAGTTCTGTAAACGCTTGGTCTTAGACTAAGTAGGTACAATGAACAATATTTTCGATTATCAGATTTTGGGAATGGCACAACGCCCTTATAGCCAATAGAAGAGGAACTTGATAGGTTACACAATTGACATATCTGGGAGGTGATTGTTACAACTGTCAAAAGTTATGAAAAACAGAGTGAAGGTTGGAGTGGTTAACCTTTAACTTTAGTTTGTCTGGGATTTAACAGTCTTAACTTCCCTTTTTATATTACTTCAATGTATGAATTGTTTAAAATATATTTTCAATAAAGAGTTTTTACAAGTGTTCCTTTGTAAGAAGCTACTACTATAATTTGATTAATTATTGAACGTTCTATCAATATAACTTCAATTCTTGGATATATATATATATATATATATATATATATACACACACACACACACACCAATACATTGTAAAGAGTTATTTATTACTCAAGCAGACAACTGTTTACATAGCCTAGAACTCGTTGGGTTGAGAGAGAGCTTTCATCTCCCATAGTGTGGATCAACTACCATCACCACAATAATATATCTAACCATCAATTAGAAATATCTAAACTATCAAATATAAAAACATTTGACCTTAAGATATTTATAATTAATAATTACCAGCAGGGCTGCAATATAACAAGCGGCAACCACCACAAAAGAATCCTCAATATTCATGACTATCAAAAAATACTGAAAACAAAATGATGAAAATCTTGTTAGATGTGTTTTGTATTGCCAACATTGCACTGCCGAAAAACTGGTTTTTATATGTTAGCGATAATCGGGACTATTTTTTTCTGTAAAATTACGTTAACCTGTGTTAGTATGCAAAAGTTACGGCGATTGGAGCGGTAGTCGTTGATCTTAAGATTTACCAAAATTGAATTTGTAACAGTTTAAATCATTGTTCAATGTTTTTAAAAATATTTTGACACAAAAAAAGCATGTTTATCACTTGCCAATGTCCTTTAGTAAAATGTAACAAAATATTGCCCCGTTTTGTTTGTTAGACTTCTTTCTACAAATACACATAGCCTAGATAGTTTTTATTCATCATTAAGTTATTACGTTTTATATATTGAACTGAACTAGACAACACATAATGTAGTTATGGTAGGAAGGGTTGATTCAATGGAGTTTTTAGTTTTACTTCCAGTTCACCTTCCTTTTATTGCAGCGTCTGGTATTTGATGCTGTCTCAGACTTGACTTCTGAAATCTGGAATCATGTTCGTCTCAAGAGATCCAAAGAAAGTTGACAACGTAGAAGCTCAAAATAAAACATTTACATCATTTCGACATTAGAGACACCTATAAATAGGTGAAGTAGTAGAATCATTGTCTCATAAGGTACACAATTGAGTGAACTACGATGTGATAAGACACAATCTCTAAGCAAGGCAGTGCACATCGTGGTTCATTCTATTTCTTATGAGACTATGATTCAACTACTTCACCTACTTATAGGTGTCTCTAACGTCGAAACGATGTAAATGTTTCATTTTGAGCTTCTACATTGTCAACTTTCTTTGGATTTTTTCAGATGAACATGATTCCAGATTTCAGGAGTCAAGTCTGAGACAGCATCAGATACCAGACGCTGCAATAAAAGGAAGGTGAACTGGAGCTAAACACAAAATTCAATTGAACTATACTGTAATTTGAAATACCTCTAATGTAATTTAGTTCGACAGTTTGGTTTCAGTAGTTTAGATAATCATGAATATCTATTTGATTTAGTATGTGGTGGTAGATACATATTACACTGGAGCCAGCCTTGTAGTTTTGTAGTGCTGACCAGAAGTAAAAGTGGTTTTCAAAATCCTGGGAAATTTCCACCCAGCTCTACCCAAACAGTGATAGGCCTGTTAGTAGAAAAAAATAATTTTTTCTCCTTGAAATGAACTATAAATGAAACAAATCTTATTTTCAAATGTAATGTTATTTTTTTCAAGTTAAAAACAAAATATTTACTTACAATTCATATTTTTTTCCTGTTTCACAAGAAAATAGTACTTTTAAATAAATATTTTTCTCGGAATGTCACTTGAAAATGAAAACACATAGGCCTACATAATAAGTTTAATTAATATTTTTAATTTTAAGATTGTTGAAAGTAATTTTTTTATAAAAAACTACATTTTCACTTTTTGTGTTTTTTTTTTACACTAAATTTAAAACTAAATAACAGCAATAATCTTTCAACAATGCTATAAATATTTTAGTACTTTGATATATTCCTGTGGCTAAGTTACTCTATTACTACACAATATAAATACATTTAGATAGGTTACCAATAAATATGTTACTAGTAGTGCGAAAGTTAAACTTGATTATCACTCATGTGATCTATATAAATATGTTACTAGTAGTGCGAAAGTTAAACTTGATTATCACTCATGTGATCTATCTGAGCTTGAATTTGAGTACTGTCTCAATGGATGAATGGAGCACTTATGGATAGTGGCGTTTCTGATCAGTACTATCCTGACCTGAAATGATGTGCCAGATTGTCCAATGTGATTTGACATTTGGGTAGTTGTACGGATTAGTAGATGCATCCTACTTATCAACAAAGTTGTTTTATGAAGTCTGTAATTACAAGTTTAGCCAGTTTTTGTTTCCTGAAGCCTCTGATAACAACAAAATAACCAACTTTTTCTATTATTGTGAATGAACACAACAATAGAAAATATTAAATAATCTTCATTAATGGCCTAGAATACAAACCTTAGATCTCAAGATATGGATTGACCCAGAAGTAAACCCTATTTTTTTTTACCCTTCCAGTGTGCTAAGAGCCGAAGAGGTCGGCTTGCCGGTACTTCCAGAAAGTGCAGAGGGCTGACTAGATCGGTTTTTCGAAAATTTATTTAGTTAAAAACATATTGACATATTTCATTATACTTATTCTTATTTTATACATATTAAAATTAACCCTTTTAGTGCCGCTGGCATTTTCCCAAGTCATATGCTTAAAGTGCCAGACTTTTTTTTTTTCATATTTGCAAGCTTTTGGAAAAAAACTGTTGTAAAATAAATATCCAATAGATTTTCATAATTTTGTGGCTTTTCCTAATTAAATAAAGAATATAAGATATATCGTTTCAAAAAAAATTTGCTTTATAAAAATTGAGTTTTTACAAAACATTTTCTTACTTCTTAATAAAAAGTTAAGTTTGAACCTAAAAGGCCATGACATTCTAAATAAAACCAATGTACAGGGTTAGCCAGTGAAACGGGAAGATTTAAATAAGTAACTAATTGTTTAAGAAAATTAATTTTATTATTTAATGGTTATAAATAGGCTATAAAGAAAAAAGGTAGCCATTTACTGTACAATAAGTGAAAAAATTATTTTTCGAATATAACACTTGCTATGTTCTCCATTGGAATCGATCTATGCACTGCTGCAGCCGGGCCTGAAAGTTTCTCATGACATTTTGTAGCATATTGACTGGTATTCCTTCGATTTCGTCCCGAATTCGTTTTTTTTAGGGCAGGGATAGTTCTAGGTGGATCGTTCTGAAAAACTCTTGTTTTTAAGTAACCCCATAGAAAAAAGTCACAGGCTGTCAAATCTGGAGAGCGAGGGGGCCAAGGGATATCCCCGTTTCGGGAAATGACGCCACCTGGAAACAAAGCATTCATGGCAACTCTTGCAGTGTGGCTTGTTGCCCCATCTTGTTGGAACATTGTGTGTTCGTTCACTGGAAAATGGGAGAGTTGTGGCGTAAGAAAGTTCTGGATCATTGCAACGTAACGCACAGAGTTAACAGTCACAGCACTTCCATTGATATCCTCAAAGAAAAATGGGCCTAGATGATTCCTCTTGCTGACATTGTGCACCAAATCGTCACTTTTTCAGCATGAAGAGGCGTTTTATGAAATGCGCCAGGGTTTTCCTCCGACCATTATCTGAAGTTTTGTTTATTAACAAAACCAGAGAGGTGGAAATGCGCCTCATCGCTCATCCACAAGTTGTTTACTTGGTCGACATTTTCTTTAAGTCTTCTGGCCATTTCCTCACAAAATTGTAGTCGTTTCTGATGGTCAGTTGGTTTGAGATATTGCACAATCTGTATTTTGTATGGGTGAAAATTTAAATCTTGATGAAGAATCCTTCTCACCGAAATGTTACTAATTCCAAGGCGTAGAGCATGTTGTTCGGCAGATTGGCGTGGACTCTAAGCATTGCCTGTTGAACAGTAGCAATATTTTGAGGGGTTTGAACTCCCACCTCATTTTTTAGACGTTGATCCAGTATGTTCAAGGTTGTTTATCCACGAACGGATTGCGTTATCCGAAGGAACAGGCCTGTTGCGCGGTATGTGCATTTGCGCTGGTGTGCATTTTTGCTCACCATCCATTAAAGAGACCATGAACAGGAGTTTTCTCTCTGTTTCTGTTGAGGGTATTTGTTTGGAAGATCGTGTTTTTGTTAAAGTCCTGGGAGTTATAATTGACAATCAGCTAAACTTTCTTAAACATGTTGAATTGATTTCTCAACGTGCAATGAGAAATCACGTTGAGTTTTGAATAGATACAGAGCGTTAATTCCAATGCTTTCAAAGCTGCATATTGTAAATTCTCTGGTATTTCCATCAATATATTACGCCCTTCCAGTGTTTGGTAGCTGCTTAACTCAAGAGGCAAATGTCATCCTTGCACGGATACAGAACAGTGCGCTGAGGTTTGTTTATAATCTAAAAAAATTTGACCACATCTCACCTTATCGCAAAAGAGCAAATTTACGCTCTGTTCAAGATATTTGTAGGCTCCAAACTGTGACATTGGTGCATAAGGTTTTGGTAACTGGTGAACCCTCTTACCTGAGACGGAAACTAGTGGCGCGAGCGACTCTAAGAGAACGGCACACTCGACAGGACGACAAGCTGCAACTGCCGCGTGTGCGGTTGGAGGCTACAAAAAGGTCCTTCTCGTACTTTGGACCCCAGGAGTACAATGCCTTACCACCAGTTATAAAGACTTTGTCTGTTAAAACTTTCAAAAAGGAAGTTAAAACTGTATAGGTACCTTAATGATGTATTCTTGTTTAAGTATGAATTTTCTATGTAAATTACCAGCACGCAATATTTGGGTGTCACAGTTTTAAAATACGAATTGTACTGTTATGATTAGTTTGACGTGAGTCGATTTGTAAAACAGATTGTAAACTGAAATCCGCTCAAGAATAAAGACCTTATTTATTTATTTATGTTGAAATGGTATCAAAAAGCACGTAGCGTTTTCACCAAACTCACACCATTCGTATAATACGCTTTAACCGCGTAGCCGCGATGTTCACCCGTCCAACAATCCATCTCAACTAAATGGCGGGACACGCAGGTAGAAAGGAGCCGGCCACTATTACCCACACCACTCACATTCTAACTGTCAAGGTCATCTCCAATCTTCCTATTTCACTGGCTAACCCTGTATATGTATGATTCTACAATAAAAACAAACATGGCATTTTATCTGTACAAACAAAATGCTGCCCAACACCGACATTTTAAAAAATTGTACTTCATTTGTCCGAGTTAAGAAATTGCATAGTAACTTTATAATTCGAAGTGTAGTGTTCACAATACATGAAATAAATAATCAAGATAACATAAATAAATATGATTAGTAAATATAAAGACAAATAACTTGCTTAAATGTCTTTGGTATGAATGTCAACAACTTTGTAAAAACCAAAATAACCGTATAATATTTATACTGTAAACTCAAGATTTTTGCTTGGACACAACTTAAATCACTACATTATTTTTATAAAGAAATATAGTAAGGTAATTCTAAGCAATAGATGGGTCAACCTCGATTTTTCTCATATTACAATATAATGTTCCAATAGTCAATTAGAAAAGGAAATGACTAGAATGTCTTGCTGGAAAGCAGTTATAAGCAGGCAACCGCCAGATGGTCATGTGTTTAAAATTGTTTTACATACATTACCTACATTATATTGTAATATGTAACTACAACAAAAGGTATGATGCAAACAACGAAAAAAAAAGGATCACGCACGATGCCTGCCCTGCGCTGTCGTATAGCGCAGCGCTTTGAGCAAAGACGTGCTTGCTCATTTCTTTAGAATACTAAAAAATAGTTCGTGATATTCCGTAATATATAGCCACTAGCGTGGTTTAAAGAGATCGCGTCTGACATCGCGCTCCGCGATCAGCACTGGAAACAGGTAACGCTAACATCGCGCTACGCGATGTCAGCACCTGGAGGGTTAAAAATTGTACTTCATTTGTCCGAGTTAAGAAATTGCATAGTAACTTTATAATTCGAAGTGTAGTGTTCACAATACATGAAATAAATAATCAAGATAACATAAATAAATATGATTAGTAAATATAAAGACAAATAACTTGCTTAAATGTCTTTGGTATGAATGTCAACAACTTTGTAAAAAACCAAAATAACCGTATAATATTTATACTGTAAACTCAAGATTTTTGCTTGACACAACTTAAATCACTACATTATTTTTATAAAGAAATATAGTAAAAAACAGTATGTTACTATTTTAGTTTGTATTTACTCAAATGCTTGGTTATCGGCACATAAACAACAAAAATAGCCATTATGCAACACTTTACTTGTCCGCTACGTCATGACGAACACAAAATCATCGCATAGTTACTTCGTTATTATCCCAGCTAACTATTTTTATATGGGTTTTCCTTATCGGAGACTAAAATAAACTTCATTAACGTTCATAAAACTTTCCTTTTTCCATAATAAATAAAAAAATATTCAATGAGTTTCACTTCCTCTTGCAAAATCGCCTGCAAATAGGACTAGACGAGTTACCCTTCAAGTAGGTATAGACGTACTAATCGCCTGTCACTCTTGAATAATAAATTGTTTTTGTTTTCATTGATTGTCATTATGATGTAATTTAAAAATTTGTCAAATAAAGTCTGTTCTTTTTAATACTGTAATTTATTTTGGTCCTTTGTAAGGAAAATTCATCCAAAAATAATGGCCTCCTGATAATATCAAAGTACCCAAACAATATATGTTTAACAGATCAAAGTGTAAGGAAACAATATAAAACTTGTTTTTATCATTAGTTTGGAACCTATTGAATACATCCATCTGGTTTTTTTAGCCAAAATAACCTTGTACTATATAAAATATTATCGAAATTTGTAACATCAAAATTAGTGAATCCTGCACTTAATCTACTCTTCGTACAGTCAAAATTTGCAATGCTGCGGCACTCTAAGGATTAATTAAAAGTAGGTTATCTAACTTGATTCAATTTGTTACAGCTGATAAAATCTATTTTGTAAATAAATATGAGTATAAATATTATGGATGAGTAAATATTTACAACATTTTGCACTTATAAAATTATACAGATACTTACTTTTTTGAAAGTATTCATACAGAATAAAACTTTTTGAATATCAAAATGTATAAGTTAATAGTCTTCTTTTTTTATACATAAAAGCAAAAATTACCCCCATTATCTTTATATTTGAAAGAGAATTGAATTATTTGGTGGACACTACCCAAATATCAAAAGAAGAGTACTTTGCACTGACGGATATGACCTGTCATAATTGCCTGGCACTGACTGTGCCACCCTTTCAGTAAGTGCTTGGCACCCTAAGAGTTATTATTATTAGATTGGCACAACAGTCTTACTGTAATTGAAACGTGTCACTCGATGGGAATGATAACCAAGAATATATAATGCATTAGTTAAGCTAGCGAATATGTAAAGCATGTACTTTAGCCAGCCAAGAATTAACCCTTTTAGTGCCATTCCTATATACTATTTCATGTGTGAAAAATGCCAGGCCATTTTATTGGAAAACGTAAAGGTTTGGGGAAAAATTCATTGCATGTATGATTTTAAAGATATTGTCTTCTAGTTTAAACATATAATATAATAGCATTTTCAAACGATTTTATACTAAAAAATAACTAAGAGCCTTTATTAAACAAAAACAAATAAATCTACTTTTTGTGACTTCTGTCATAAATAAAGCTGTTTAAAATTGTTCAAATATTTTTTTCCATTTACAATAAACAATATTAAAAACTGAACAAATAAATACTTCATATTTTATTTTAAAAAGAGTGTTTTTTTAGGTGAGTAAAACACAAAACCCAGTTTTTCATAAAAAAAACTCAAATGTTTAGGAAGAAGGTTATTGACGACCTTTTCTTACATTATAATTTATTAGTGGTTACTCAACAAATGATATACTAATAAGTCTAATTATTTACCTCTGGGTTATTCATTGTTCAAAAATGCCATAAATAAATAATTACAAAAGTAAAAATATCACTTACTTTTTCCAGTTTTGAATCAGCATCCAGTTCAGTAATTACATCATATTTATGAACACTATTTACAATCGATTTTGATGTAGCAATCTTAAGATTTGTGCTGATTTAGACAGTCAGGGTGGACACCCTTTTTACAGCACAAACAAACAAATTTGGCATCATCTGTGTCTGAACAAATAAATGTCAACAAAAAGCGATTAGAAAAGTGTGTCAGCTGGTGGCAGGACAAGAGCAAAATTCAACAGCTTGTAGCATTTGGAATCGTACTGTACAAGCTAGGCCACTGCACAACGAATAGGAATGACGTACTATTGTAAATGCGTAGCGTTGAGGTTTTGCACTAGTACAGCGTGTCGCTCACATTGATTCTCGGCACTCAGGGTTAAAAGTTAACATAATATAATAATTTAATAACTTTTTTGTGTTAGGCTGTTTTAAAATCTTAATATTTCATATTCAAAAACATTACACTGTTTATTGTACAAATATAAATATTTCTTTTTTTAGCGTCAAAGAAGGTAGAATTTTTTAACCATAGAATTTGCAAGAATTTTAGCTTTAACTGGCAGTTTTATATCCTGTTGTGCAGAGTTACACAATAAATTAACTGCAAAATCAGTTACTACGTAAAACATAGTGTTATATATCATTTTACTGAGGATTACAATGTATTATAGAAGAAATAAAATTTGGGTTTTGGGGTTACCTTTACATTCATGGATGTATAATGCTCCAAAGTTGAAACTTTTATTTTATAATGATAATTCTTTGCAGCTCATAGAAATCACTAAGCACCTTTGGAGGTTTACATCACTGAGCAAAATTGGTTTAAAAATGCGAAATATAAAAAATATCGGAGGTGTTATGCTGATGGAAATATGTCTACTTTAATACAGAACGAAAACAATATAAATCTAAACAGAACAGAATCCAGCAGACTGAAACAGCACAGCAGTCAAAAATTGTATAGCAGCGTCAGATATCTTAATCTTTTAGATGCCAATAAAATATAAAGAAAAATTTTATATATAAAAGTGGGTACATTATAAGAAAGTGTGGAATCTGCTCAGAAATATAGCAGACAGTTCTAGGTTTTTGTAGTGGGGAATCGAGCCTACGCACAGGCTTTCTACAGGCCCATGTAGACTTATTTCCTAGGTCACTAATATTTTTTATTAATGAGTTCAACTCCTCAAAATAAATTAACTGCTACTACTACTGCTGCTGATAAAAAAAAACAAATTAAAGAAGTAATTTACTCATTAAAATTAATGACGATTAAAAATTTTTATTATGATGTCAATGAAAATTGTCCAAAAGGTGATGTAATTAGCAGATGATGTTTAAAGCGTTACTAATTACGGCTCTGCCAATTCACGGCAGTAAAACACGCTTCATAAATGACGGTGTTACCAGCTTCAGGGTTATCTCTCTGCTTATGAGAAATTGAGAATGTAAAATGTGTCATATATTTCTGAAAAGGAAAATATATAATACAAATGGATCTTAATTTCTGTAGAATTCTTTTTTAAGATTTAAAAAATTAAGTTACTTATTGTTGTGTATTTTTTGTAAAATATATTAATAAAGTAAAATTCATGTTTTAGAGTAGGCTATATTTGAAATGCACTGTACAAATTGAAAAGAATTTAATAAGGAAAATAAAAAACACAATTTAAAGTGATGAACGGATAGGCCTAAAATTAAAAGCAGTTCACTTAAGCTACGTTTTCCTAGACGCGCATTATACAGCGCCGCGTATTATCCTGTGCCGCGCATCTAACTGCGTCGCGTAACCGAGCACTGGTTTGTACAGAATTAAGTGTAATTGTTTTCCTAGGCGCGTCACTGCGTCGGCGCGATATACGACGCCGCGCTACGACGCCACACCACTGCTCCGAGAGCAGTCAGTCACCTTCATTGCGCCGCGCAACACCATGGAGACCATCGCGTCCAGTGCTAAATCGGCACTGGAAGCCGATGTTTTTGTTAAGTTTTCCGAGGAAGAAGACGAACTTTAGTGTTTTTAAGTTCAAGAAAGACCTATATTGTGGAGTTTACAACAAAAAGAATACAAGAGTGTGTTGAAGAAGGACAAGGAGTGGGAAGAAACTATCTAAGAAATATTTGTTTATAAGTTCTACATACAGTTACTGTATTAATAATTGTTATAAATTACAAACGAATGCACACATATAGATTCTAAAAACTGGCATAATTTTAAGAATTCATTACCCGGAACTGTGGAGTTGTGTAGAAATGCGATTCTCATCATAAGAACAATGTTTTCAAACTTCCAAGTTCGTTTAAACAGAATAAATCTAAACAAATGGGCCCGCATTGAATAATTCGAGTTTAACATTGTACTTATCATGGGTGCAATTGCAATTTTTCGTTTTAAACACCCAAGTTGCACCTTTCTTAAACATCAGTTATTTTGTTTTTCTCGTCTTCTTGGCAGACAGTACAGTACTTAATCTTTGTTTATAGAACTGAGAATTGAAATACTCTGTGAATCTGCTCCTTACTTGAAACCCTTCACTTTTAGCGAAACCACCAACCCAGGCTATAAGTATCATGTTCTTTTCAGGCATCTCCCACTTAACATTGGCTACATCTTCAGAGTTAGGGGGATTACAGGCCAAAAAGTCACCCCTTAACATGTTGTGAAGGCAACAACATACAAATATTACTAAGTCTACGGTGTCTGGTTTCAAGTTGATAGGCGTGAAGAATATTCTAAAAATTGAACACATAATGCCAAAAGCATTCTCCGTGACTCTTCTACATCTGCTTAAAACGTAGTTATATTCTCTTAGGGACTGTTTGTGAGGGTAAGGTTTCATAACATGTCTGTCTAACCTGAACACTTCATCCCCTACTATGACATGTGGAAGCTTCATATCCGCAGAAGGCAGTGTTTTTGGATGTGGGCATACGGCACCTTCATTGATAAGTTTGCCCATTTTTGATTTTTGGAATATTACTGCATCTCCTTCTTTGCCATAAGCACCAACATCCACCATAAGGAACGTACAGTTTGCATCGACTAATGCAAAAAGAACCGTTGAAAAGAAATTTTTAAAGTTGTAAAAAAGGCTACCGGAAGAATTAGGTGATACTACTCTCACATTTGGGGATTTCACCTCAGCAGTTAAGGGATTTTTCACACGATTAGAAGGCTGAACGGTTACATCTTCACGTATGAGGTCAGTAATGTGTGAAAACTGTCCACGCGTAAGTCTAAAATATTCTTTAAATTTAACGTCATCAGTAAGCTAATGTCTTTTAACTAAAATAGTGTAAGCTCCCTCGTAATCTCTTTCTTTGAACATTTCTCTGCATGATTCTCTGCTAGGTGTTAACGTATGTAAAACTGCACAGTCTAGTTCCATGTCTATAGTGGCTTCTTAAAGAAGAAGTAAAGCTGCGGCACGCACATGTATATAGTCCGACATGACTTGAGGTTGGGACCAGGCTGCTGCACTGCGCCCCGATATTGCGCGTCTAGGAAGACACTTAATTCCCGCGATCACAGAATGTCGACAACGCATTTAGATGCGCGGCGCAGGAAAATACGCAGCGTTGTATAATGCGCGTCTAGGAAAACGTAGCTTTACTTATTATGCAGTTTTTATCAATAACCACTCTGAATTATAGAGTAGTACTTAGCTATACACTGAATTATGCAATACTCAATAAATTCTTTTCTTCAATAAAATCAACACCTAATTATTATCACAAAATAAACATGCTTACAAAATACCAGTTGCACTTACTTATAACAACGGAAAATTGGGATCAAATCAGCAGTTGTTTAACATAAATACATTGTAAAGTTCTTTTGGTATTATTTTATGTAAATACATTAAGAAACAGATATTTGCAACAGATACAAATCTGTTTTACTATGTCCAATAGCTCTATAGTATAAATCTTTTGAATAAAAATGTCTGTTACTTTTGGAGACAATATTTGACACTTTCAACAGCTGTTTTGTATTCCACATAAATGATTGCTGTCCCCGAAAAATTAAAAAAAGTTATAGTTCAGAAATATACTTGGATAACATCTGGAATTCTGATTTATAGACATAAATTAAAATTCTATAATTAAAAATTCAGGAACACTAATAATTATAAATTCAAAGCTTTCCATACAACTGAAAAAAAGAGATTATGTAAAAGTAATAACTGCTGTAAATCATAAAAAATAAACAATAAATTAAAATAATCATCAAATTTTTCCAGGACAACCTAGTTGGAACATTAATAAAAATTCAATAAAGAATTTTCTAAATTAATTTTGCTTGATATAGCCTTGCAATATAACAAAATTTGATACAACCCCTACACATACCCTTGCTTCATTTATGGCTCTGACTCCTGTATTTCCTGTATTTGTGTGTGTGTGTGTGTGTGTGTGTGTGTGTGAGGAAACAGTGGACTGTATTATGCGAAGTTTTAATGGTATAAATGGATTATCAATTTGGCTTATAAAACAATGTTATCAAAACATTTTGATTCCATTGTCAAAATCATAAAAAATCTTTCAAAACTGGCTCCTTTTCATCTGCACTCCAATTGTTAAAAGTTGTTTAAACACAAAAACAAAAAGAATTGGCTTGTAACTATGAATCTATCTCAAATTTACCCGATCTTAGTCAAAGTTTTGAAAAATGTCTATAAACCATCTTCTTAAGTTTCTCGAAATACAGAATTTTTCTCTGATGAACAATTTGGTCCAGACTAGGAAAATCATCCGTTGGAGCAATGACACAACTAGTGGAATTGATTGTAGAAGACCTTGTGGGACACCTAAAGACACTCATTGTGTTTCTTGGTCTCTTAAATGCATTTGATTCTGTTAATAACTGTATAAAGAATTATTATTCCAAGACCCTGTCATGTACATAGCCAAATGGAGAACAAATAAGGTGCTGTAGTTTTCTTTTTTTGAAGATCTCAGTCAAGTGCTTGAAAGCAGTGTCATAATTACTTTTGGTTGGTTTACCAAAATAGCTGTCTTTGGTAATTAAACTAAACACAGATGCACCGTTTATTATTTTCTCTTGTAAGGCTAAGTGTTTGATGATGAGGTGCTGTGAGATGTTTGGCCTCCCAAAATGATTTCTGAACATGATTGCTATACCAGCAGTCATTTGATGAGGACTATTGAAGTCACCCGAGATGCTGTGAACAAAACCTACTTTTTTGTCATGTTTGTGTAGTTTGATAAGTGTAGTCTTTACAATGTAATATATATGTGTGTGTGTTAATGTAATAAATATATTCTATTTTACATCCGACTTCTGTAAAAATTGTACTGAAACCGGTTTCTAAAACATAGTATTGCAAAAACATTTTCATATTTAATCTCATTGGTACTATTCAGATGCCACTATTTTTGAAAGTTTTTATTACCTGGGACCTAAAAAGAACTACATTAGTAGAAAAAAACGGTACTTTGGGATTATACCGACCACACCAGTATGAAGAACACAAAAATAGAAATTTATAGAAACAAACATGATAGAACGAAAAAACAACTCTTCAATTACAAAATTACAAACTTACAAGCATTTCCAGGTATTGTGATCGGTATTGTTGTCGCTGTTATCTTATCTTTCTCGAGAATCCTGATTACGGCAGGCCGCGCGGCATCACGTGATTTGCACGGTACATCATTGCCTTTCCATTACAATTCAATTTATATTTCTGATTAGCCCCTCTAGAATTTGATATTTTACTGATAGGTACTATCTCGAGGGATGTTTTTCTTTCGTCGACATCAGCGCGGGGCAGCACCGAAGCCCGCGCTGATGGCCGGAGGCACTCGCATTTTGGGTGGCGGAATGTGATCAAGAATAAAAACAAGTTTTGAGTGTTTTTTTAATAAAAAGTTTTTTTTGGTAAATGTTTGTTTTTGTTGAATTTTTGTGTTTGGAGAAATGTAGAGGTAAAACACGGAAGTACAACAAAGCGATGCACCAGCTGAACGGGCGGCGAGACTCTGCAATCACGTTATCTACTAGACGCTCGACTTTGACCTCTGTCTGAGGATGGGGTATCTACTAGACGCTCGACTTTGACCTCTGTCTGAGGATGGGGAGGTGTTTGCGATAAGACAATTCCTGTTTTATATTGACGAAATATTGTTCTACGCTAATCTAGTAATCAGTAAGAAACGAAATGTGAAATAACGATTCATGTCTGGGTGTGGTCGGTATAATCCCAAAGTACCGAAAAAACAGTCTTCATTTGACTTACCGTAAAAATTACATGTCACTACGACGATTGGTTCTTGTTTTCTGCTTCCCAAAAGTAGCAATGTCTGCAAGAAGTAGGCCACTCTGTTCCCTCCTGTGTACTATTTGTTATTAGGCTATATGTGAGTAAATATATAAATGTAAATAGTTAACTAGCACTCATGTGATCTGAGTTTAAATTTAGGTAATACTTCATAGGAAGTTTTCATTTTCTCGGTAGAAGTGTGGGGTGACATTGAAAGCAGCTGATGGCCAGGGGCAATTTCCATTCAGTGCTTTCCTAACCCCAGATCACGTGCCAGATCATCCAACGTGATCTGATGTCGGAAAATTTAGACAAAAGATTTTTTACTATTAATAACGTATTTATGATAGCCTAATCTAAACCTCCTTATATAGCTAAACAAAAAATAGTAGATAGGAACAGAGTGGCTTCCTTCTCGTTGACATCTCTTTCTTTTGGGGGATGGAAATCATAATGACATGTATAATTTTCAGTCAGTCAAATAGTCTGTTGTTTTTAATGATGTCAGGGTTTCATGTCCCCGGTAAGAAAGACCCTTTCAAAAATAATGACCTGTGGATAATACCAAAATTACCCAGTTTATCTGCTTATGAACAATACTTTCTGAATAGCAATAGGTGAACATATATTATTGTTTAGTAAAGTAGCATGCTGCCATGATGATTGTTCTTGCAAACTATTTGCAAACATCGAACAAATTAAGTTTTTATAAATATAGTATATTTAAGATGTACACGTTATGAAAACTGTAGTTAATTAAGAAGATTACAGACATATTGGCACATGTTTATAGATTTTTATTTAGTGTTAATACATCAACTGAATCAATTATATATAAATAACAACTAACAATTTTGAGATAAACAGTGATAGCTTTGAAGGCGAAATGGTGGTATCAACTACATAGCACCAAAGAGTATTAATATGTTTTTTATATTTAATTTTTTGTATACTTATATTTTACCATATATTGCAAAGAAAAATATCAATATTTTGTTAAAATACTCAAAAAACCACTATTTAAAAATGTGTACAAATATATGTATGTGTTAAAGGTTATGTTTGGTTTAATTAGGTTAGATTAGGTTGGTCATGTAACATATACAATGGTTATAACTTTACCATAAGAATCTTCTAGTAATTTCTTAGTGACTGTATCGTAGACTGGTGGGCCTCATGGTGTGTTTCCGGGGTGCGCAAAAAGCCCTTGAGACGTGGCAGTAGGCTGCCCCAAGGGGAAAAAAAAACCTGAAGTTCAAAGTGTTAAAGATGAGTACACCATATTAAAGGAAATCTTTGTGTATATTATATTAAAGGAAATCTTGAATTACAGTATGTGTGTGTTAGGTAGATTTTGAAATATGGTAGGTTAATTTATACATATATAGGCTACTTTAAAACTGGAAGAAGATGGAAACAATTCATCAGATGATCAACTAAGTCAGATGGAACGGGAAAAGTTATAGCGATTATGTTTTATTTCATAAGCGTATAGCTTTTCCCCTTTCAAATGACAAAATCCGAAAATGACGAAATGAAGAGAATAATGAAGAGACAACCAATTGAAGTGAAGAGTTCATCACTTTTCATTTGATATTGCCATATTTATTATTTGTGTAACCATTAGAAGTGGCACACAAACTCCCTCTAGTGGAATAGCGTTTTCAGGCAATCATTCATGTATTTTACAATGAAACCAATGCTCTAAATGTAATATTTTTTTACATAATCGTATTCATAAAGAAACAAAAGTATTTTATTGTTCTTTATTATATTTTCATGATTTTCAAAAAGCTGTGTAGAAAAGATCTTAAGATTTATCCTGAATTGTTTTCTTTGTATCCCACTTACTCCCTCAAGTAAATCACTTGAATGATCTCCAGTTTTCAGAGCATACATTTTTCTCAAAATATTTAAAACCCACTGAGTTATACAAGAATAATCACTCCAAATACAATTGAATAAGTATAATTTTCTATAATACAGTGACATATTAGCCATCAGGTTTCTCCATATACATCTGGCTTACATTCATATAATTTTTATTACAGTTAGATATTATTTTGCTTGTTGAAATTTACACATGGTGAATGTATCAAAATATAGTGCATAAGAGGAGGGTACACTAAATCAATGGCCTAATATCGTGCTTTTGCAGTGAGTGTATGCCACTTTTAGTGTGGTATTTTAAGATTGGGTCCTGTAATGTTATTAAATTATAGTGGACATATGATTAATCATATAAAGAGATAGATCATTTAGTAATTTTAATGTTGCAGGTATATTTAAGACCATTTCATGTAGCTGCCTTGTCTTGTTATATATATATTGTCGGTCTGCGTGGTGGATATTTTTTTAATTTGCCACTTAAGCTAGATATACAAAAACACACCTGTAAGATTAAATAGTTACAGTACAGTTTTGTTATTAACTTACATTCATCGTAACGTAATGTATTATATTGGTCTGTTATTTATTATCAAGCATACAATCCCGACCAATGCCGTTTCCCATGTAGTAATTTATCTCTTTATATGTTAAAATCACTATTTATGTACCTAAGTTAAGTGGAACTTTTCCTCGATTGAAATTAGTTTATATTAATATATTACTTTATATACGTAAAATGTATATGACACATAATAAATCTCCACATGAGTATGCTAGTTTGATTGGACCATCTTATCCATTTAACCCTTTGCAGATTGACTTGTTTGGAACAAGTTAATTACGCAATGGCAGCATAGCATTAAATAGTAGTTCCTCATTGAACTGCCTGGTGTTTATACTCAACTTGTATGTTGAGCTGGGTTTAAGTATAAGCTTGACATATTTTCTTGGCACATCATTTCGTTCTAATATTCCTTTCAGATTAAAAACATCACAACTTTGTTATTTAAAAATTTAAAAATTATTTTGTTAGTTATTTAAAAAAGAAATACAAAAGAAATCACAAAATAAAAAAAGATGTACAGTAATGCATATAGTAATTCTTAAACGTTTATAAATGGTTATAATCAGTTACTATTTTGTACTGTGAATGATTTTCAAGATAATGAGTTCATTTAAAAAATAAGTTATAAATATTTCAGTTTGTCACTAAATGTTCCTACTTATTAAGCTGGAAAAACTATTTTTAAAATGTATAAATAAAAGTTGGATGGTAATTATCATGTTTCATAATACTTAAAAGTAAACATGGATTGCTAAATTAAGAAGCAATTATGTTGTTTTTAAATTTGGTCAACAGTACTTATGAAATTAATTTACATCCGATTTGTAAATGTCTAATTTATGATGCTCCTGGTGAGAAGGGTGCTTACGACGTATCAGGTCATTGATATGCAAACACAACGTAAGTCTCATATTCATTCTTTTGACATTCAGTTAGTAGCTTACCCTTAGTGCACCATTTATGTCATAATGACACATGAAGGCTGCAAGATTCTTGCCTCTTATTAATGTGGGGTTTAATCAGCACCATTTTGTTCTAGAACTGAGTTACCAAAACATCTCCAAAGTACTCCAAACAAATTTGTACAGGCTAAGAGTTCAGATAGGTTTGGATTTTTGTATGCTTAAATTCTCTTAAAATATATTTATTCAATACTCTCAAAATGAATGTCCCATTTCATAATTGTCTGTATGCCACAAAAAACAAATATTTAAAAATTAAAAAAGTAGCATTTAAACATAGTATCACATTTTAAATGGTACAATATTTAAAAAAAAAAAAATAAATGCTAATAAAAAAATTAAGCAACCTGACCAGATATGTTGGTCAATACTCAACTCAAACTCAAACAATAATAGATGTATGTATGTATGTACAGGGTGTGTATAAAATGTTTCCATATATTCGTGTTTTGAATCCAACTTCAATATTTTAGGCTGAATACTTTTACAAAATTCAATACCTTCAATATCAAAACACTCAATTTTCTGATTGTGTGATTCCCAAAAAATCGTCATAAACAAAATTATGGTTATTCAAAGGTTCAATTTTTATATTTCAACAGCCACCATTATGTAATAAATACAGATTTTGAATTGTGGTTTTGCTGCATTATGTTCTTGTAATAAATAAATTCCTTCAAAATGAAAGGCATAGTTTTAATCAAGATTGCACTCCCCACTGGCCAACTACTAGTATAAGCTTGTGATGGCTATTGCATAAATAAGTT
Source organism: Homalodisca vitripennis (assembly GCF_021130785.1). Classification (NCBI taxonomy): domain Eukaryota; kingdom Metazoa; phylum Arthropoda; class Insecta; order Hemiptera; family Cicadellidae; genus Homalodisca; species Homalodisca vitripennis. The sequence continues at coordinate 115,828,906 of NC_060212.1, forward strand.
GTCTAGGTAGACGTAAAACATTGTGTAAAGTTATAGATATTATCTGCTAAGGCTTGAAAAAAATGTCTAGGTGTGTCCAGACATTATGCACATCCCGTATGGTAAATAATTCAACCTTGCTCTTAATATCTTCCAATTGTATGCAACAATATTTAAAATTCAACAAATATTTTATAAATTAAAAGTGAGAGTAAGTAAGAGGTACAATATTATGCTCCTGATAGCAAACTATTCAATGTAATTCAATACATCACTACCAGATACCATCACTTATCAGCGTAACTTGGTATATTAAAACTAGTTGATCTGACCTGCAGTTGCATTTGAAAACCCAATCTTAGCCTTAAGAGTAGAAGAGGATTAAACATATGATTTAATACGCTGACTCACCAGCAACTAATAATTTGAGGGTTGCTATTGTGCAGTTGCAAAAACCGCACTATCTCACAAAGTACTAAAGCACTAAATCTACAGTACTATGGTACGACTTGCACATGCGTACAAGCAACTGTTCCCTCATTGGCATTGCGACCTGTTTTCTGACTGTACGTCGACCTGCCGTGAGAGGGTGGTGGGGGACACCGCTGCGGGGACACAGTACTCCATGGTTCTTCAATAACTTCAAGATACTGCTAAAGAAACCATTTTAAAGTTTAATGTTAATGTTTAGATTAGTCATGTTAGTTAAAACTATAACAGCTAAAATCACTTTTAAATTTCTTAAAATAGTATGTTTTCATTTCTAGAAAGATTTTTAATCGGTCACGATCCATGATTGAACAATAACTAATTATATATTCAAATTTTAAGTTATATTCCAAATAGTCCATCAATGTAGGGGACCAAGAAGAATTGGGGTTTCTGGTGGGGGAGGAAGGGATTAGCAAGCTAAGGCATTGGGGGGGGGGGGGAGGATAATCAGCATAACAGTAATCACAGAAGAAAAGTAGAAGGAATTTTAGATGTCAGATTAGGGTTACATATGAAGATAGCTTAACAATTATTCTGTACTTTTTTGTCATTTTTGCAACAGTTTCTACTTGTACGGTGATGTTTGATTTTAGTTTTACCTCTGTGTTTTTGGTCTAGTTTCTTTATTTTTCTGTTTCTTGATTGTTGATTTTGCTGCGTAATAGTCTACATTTCAAAATAAAGATGTTGTTTTGTGTTTTGACGCTGCCATTAGCCATTTTGTTTTTGAGTTGTTTCGTTTGTGTGTGATAGTAAGCTTTTACTGGATTTACCTTCTAAAAATGAAGAAAATTATTGACCTGTGGTCAATGTCAATATGTGTAGTGGGTACTCTATCGAGTTTTTATTTTTTTTAATGACGTTCTAATATTATGTAGTTTTTTGTTTGACATGGAATATTACAGATTTTTCTTTGTGCAACAAATGTGATGGCCATTGTCCTTTAGCTGAGTATACACTGTTGTTTCCTTGTTTTAGATGGATTTAATATAGTTAGCTGGGTTTGTAATATTTAGTAGACATTAGTAATCAGCCTTTTGGAATTTATATTTTAGTGATCGGTACTATATCGAGGTATGTTTTATGGTTGTCACCATCAGTAGCCTGCGTCGATGGGCGAAGGCATTACTGTTAGCCTATTGAACTACCAATGACATTTACGAGATTGAAATTCTTTCCAAAATTTAATTGTTATCAGTTGTTGTTTAATTTAATTTTTAAACTTTAAGTCTCCTTTTCAAAAAACAACAAATATAGTGAAGTAGTTAAACTATTACTAAGCAATTACCGAGTTTTAAAATAAATACATCTCACACTATATCAAACAGACCCCCTCCATTACGTTATTATTAAATCCAACCTCTCCAATCCAACTAAAAACTCCAATCTTGTCTGTGATAAGTTAGTAAGAAATATTTGTTATTTATGGTTTTAGTAATTATTGTCAGTTAGTAATCTCAATGGAAAATTTAATATGTAATTAACCAAGATTGTTATAGAATTTGAAACTTTAAAATTAAACTACAGATCTTAAAAAAATACAGGTACCAATGTAGGACAACATGTCACATTTATTAACCTTTAATTTTAAGGGGAGTGTAAATGGCTTAAGATCATAATGCTTAGTTTATGTCATGTAGCATAAAAACTATTAGTCATAGAGCTTTTCCATTTCTTTTGTTTAAAATAGGAGTTCATTATTTAGTTCTCTGATTAAGAGTTTAGTATAATAATGAAAACATCATTATGATTTTTTCAAAAATACCATTTTTACATAAATTTTTTAGGAAAACTAAGAAGTTGAGGTTAGGGCCTTTCTGCTGCGGACTCGCAGACTTTTTTTTTTTTATTTATTGTGTTATAAATTTATATGACATAATTTGCTAATTAAAAAAAGTCAGTGAAAACACATCGGTTAGTAGAGTGAAACGCCGCCTACCGCATCAGAATACGATGATGCAGTCAGAAATGGCAGCGCATAATGTACTTCCCAATGTGTACCTAAAACAACCTGCCATTTCTGATTGGATAAACCTTTTGAGATGCGGTTTGCGGCATTCAACTCTACTAAGTGAGGCCTTTCAAATAAGGTATCACTCGACCCATGCTTTCATTTAAGATTTCCATGTTTTCCTCTGTGGGCCGTCCCCCCATGGTTGGCATGTCATGGTAATAGCAAGGAAAAATAGTTTACATAGCCATATGACACTGTGCAAAGTTTATAGATGTTATCTGCTATGGTTTGTAAAATATTAAGCCGTACCCAGACTTTTCAAACACCTTGTATAGACATTTTAGGCTTGTTCTTTCATCAAGTCTTTTCATTGACCCCCAACTCCATCAAATGGTCCTTTCCCATGGGCTGTAGCAGAAAAATCTCACTCTGCCGCTACACCAAAATCTTGTGTATGATAGTATCAGTTAATACTAGTTTCTTATTTTTACATTGTGCATCACATCCATCTGAGAAATCACAATTCTCATGGCACTGACTTGAAGAATGATCTAGATCTGAGTCTCCTGATTATTTTTTATAAGTGTCTTCACAGAAACACAGGAAAACATATTATCTTATACACCAAACTTGAGTGTATTTAGTTAAATAAATGTCCTTTTTGGGAGACAGGACTAAATTAGATTGTTCAGAGACTCGTTGTGATACCAATTATTCGCATTCCATAAACAAGTCTTAACATTTAGGTCATATAAATATATATTTGTTAGTGCCTTACATTCAGCTGTTTTTGATAGTTCTTACATGTATATGAGCACAATTATCGAAGGATTTCTAACCTCCACTGCAGTTTATACATGTCATAATTTTGGTTGCTAGGCTTATGAGAGACTGATATTGTTAAACTATTGTCACGAAATCTACAAACTGCAATGTTTGTTAGGGCATTTTCTAACTTGCTAAAGTCTACATTTTCATACTCTAGTGTATCAGTTTGGGCCTTATAATAATACAAATGTGAATCAACCTTTTACCTTCGATCTGGAAGGTTTCCTAGTTTAACCTGTAGGCCTAGGTTGCTCAGGTGTTTTTCTATTACTTTTAATAGGACCTTTTTTCTTACATAATTTATAACTAGTACCTACTTTCTTACTGTTACAGATTTAAAATAGCTATCTACAACATGTTTAACAAATAGTATATCTAGATTCACATAAACTACACTCACAAATATGTGACTGCAAAATAATCACAAACAGAACACAAATCAAAGCTGAAGACAGAAGGAATGATGCACATTTCAAGTAGTGTTGCCAACTCGATAACAAGTAAACACACAGTGTTATTAAAAGTAGTACTATAATGAAGTAAAGCTTGGTAAAAAAACGTAAAATCCATTTGTGCATGTATGTTTTATATATATATATATATATATATATATTTTTTTTTCAAACAGAAAATGTCATATAAACACAAGTTGAGAAATGTATTGTTTGCCCGCTAGCTGCTATTTTTTTTTTTTTTTTTTTATAAAAAATTATCTCTAAAACTAATTAGGCTAAAGAAACCAAATTCGGGACACATATTTGAATAGATAAGAGCGCCACAGTTGAGAGATATCAGTTGATTGTTGCTCCCAGATTGTGCAAGCATGTCTTTAAAGTGGTTGTGCTCACTTACGCGTTGACAGATTTCACTGAAAAAAGTACTGTTGGAATTGTTATAAAAATTAAAAAATAGTATTTTGTAAAATTGTCATAACCTTCTTAAAACAGCACACGTCTATCAAAAGACAAAATGCTTCCTACTCATGGCTTGTGCAAGCGTATCTATAAAGTGATTGTGCTCGCTTATCCATTGCAAAGTTTCACTGAAAAATGTACAGTTAGAATTGGTACTAAAGATACTAAATAGTTAGTATCTTATACATTTTTCATGACTGTGCTGATTTGTTTTACTTGGCTTAAAAAAAATCTTCAACAGGTGCCATTTTGTTATTATTAAAGAAAAAAAAAACAATTATTTAGAACAAATTTTCTCTTATCTGTTCAAATCTATGTGCCAAATTTGGTTTTTTTAGCTTAACAAATTTTAGAGAAATTTTTAATAAAAAATACAAAATGGTAACCGAGACAGAGACATTTATCGGCCTATGTTTATACAACATTGTTTGTTTGAAATAATACTATAACCCACAGAAGTTAGTGACGCCCTTTTGTGAACACCCTGTATACATGCATAATTATAGCTCTAGGGAGTAACATGTTTTTTATGTATACAAAAATTAATTTTACTATGAGATAAATATTAAAAGCATTTAATTTTCTTAAATTATACTGAATTAAAAAAAATTTCTTTAAGCCATAGCTGGAACTCAACTTGTAATATAAAATACATATACAGTCTACAGGTATTTATATACTAAGAACTAACATTTAATTTTCGTGGTTACTACTAATTTCAGCTGTCTGTAGAGTTTGCAAGAAAAAAATTAACTTTGCAACTGCAGTGATGCTGGGAACTTATTAAGAGAGAAACAAAATACCCTACAATAAAGCCTGGAATCATACTAACACCACATTAATAGTGTGTTCCGATTTGTTTCTTATTGTGAAGTAAATGTCTAAATTCAAATGCATATACTACGCTTATGTACGTATAAATAATCACTAAATTTGCATATATGTAAATTAGACTTCTTCATTCAGGTGAAATAAACGTTTCATTTTCAAACTGAGAAACTGTTTCCCCATTGTACTAAGCCTGTCAAATCCTAAGAAGATTATAAATTTAAACGTGCCTTGTTTTGCTTTCATGTGTAAACTATTAAATCGATAATACTGAAATTTTACATGGACATTCCTACGGCCCTGGGATGAATATAGGCCTAATCTTTCAAAAATCCCTCCGGGCTATGCCCCAGTGGTCTTAAAAGTAGCGACAAAATCCCATCTTGGTCTCTAAAGTTATGAAATGTTAATTAAAGAGTGTCCAATGTATCAACTGTTCTTTGTACACATTGTTTATTACTTTCAATTTGTCTATATCTATAGTAACATTCTCCAAAGAATTAAAATATTTTAACACCGCTTTAGGTATCAGTAGGTAAATACTCATCTATCTTACAAAATGCCCTAAAACAGAAGATGGTCAGAATTTGACTCCGAAGACTACCTTTGAGGCAATCAACAATAACAACTATGATATAAAGCAGCTATGGAACAAAAAGTAGGAACATCAAAGTAAATTACAATGATAATTAATGTACACTTTTCACATATTTTCTTGATTATGTGAAGAAGTTAAACTCTTCATTGGTGTTGAAAATATAAGTCACTCAAATCAGAAATGCTCATCCAGTTATGCAAAACCTAAGAAATTGCGTGCAATGTTGCGGGTAATTGCTAGTTTACGTATGCAGTGTGAGTTAAAAGTGTGGATACACTCTGTTTAGTTTTTGATGGATAAAGATAGAGAGATGGAACTTGGTACCTTTCTAGGAAATAGAAGTGAACTGTTTAGTCAGTGTTACAACTTTGCCAATTTCCCCAAAATAGGATTTTGGTGGGAGAGGGGGAGGGGCGGCTAAAAAGTTTTAAATGTAAAGACCTCATTTGAAAGGTTTTGATAAAAGAAGAACAACAGTGGAAACTAGAGCTTTCTATCTCAACTCTGTACAAAATGGCAGCTCATTGAAATGAATTAAGTTAAAAGCATGGATGGATCCTGCTCAACCTTCAATGGACATAGATCGAAAAATTAAACTCAGGACAACCGTCTAGAAAACAAAAGCGAACCATTTCTACAAAATGGGCCTTTTGGGGGGCAGTTTCAAATTTTTAAATGTAAAGCTACAGTATCACTAGTAATTACAATTATGTTTAGCAATAAAACCGCTAAAACTTACTAACCTATATTCTTTATATCAGATGTTGAAACTGCCAGAACAGTTTAACAATGTCTTAGCCTGTTGTAGAAACTTGAAATGGCACACTGTAAGAATTTTTTTGAATTTCCGCTACTATTATGTCCCTAAATTCATTAATGCATTGGGGTTTCATTTTATAGATGTTGTTTTTAATGTGACTCCAAACAGAAGTAGTCAAGTGGAGTTAGATCTGGCAATCTTGGTGGCCACTCCATACTTCCTCTTCTGCCTAGAACCAAGTGATTTAAAAAATATTTTTAAATATTTGCGGACATGCAGGCCATGGAAGAAAAAATATTTTAAAATATTTGCGGACATGCAGGCCATAGTGTGGTGCTCTACTGGAACCCAACTTCATTACAGTTGTTGGTTGCTACCTGGATTGCTGGATAAAGCTTTTTTTATACCAACTGGCATGTAAAACTGTATAAACTGATGTTTGAGATATACCTAATATTTTAGAAACATTTCTTGTTGAGACATGAGTATCCTTTATAACAGAATGTAAAACGTCAAGTAACAATGCTTTCATGTTTGTAGCAGATTTTGGTCGTCCAGGTTTAGGGTGGTTTTTAACACCTGTGCTGGAAACGTCAGGATTGTTTTGTGAACTCCTGATTTAGATACAGAATTTTGATTGGGATAAGTGTCATTAAATAAATTCCTTACTTTATCATAAGATCTAACCTGGAAGATAACGGAGACCTGCCCAGCAGGTAGTAAATGTGAAACAGTTTGAGTTTGTAAGAAAAGTGGTTGTCTATTGAAGTTATTTACTATCTGAATGTGGATGTTCATGTTTTGCCGTAATTAATTTCAATGAGCTGCCACTTTGTACTGGCTTGAGGAAGAAAGTCTTATACTTCCTAGATATCTTGAGTTCCATTCCTCCGTCTTTATCTATCAAAAACTAAACAGAGTGTATCCATACTTTTAACTCACACTGTATGTGTATAATAGTGTAGCAATTTGTTTTATACTGACAATTCCATATTTTATCAACAGATTTAAAAGAAGGAAGCTATTGTTAAATGAATATAATAACTACATGCAGACAATACATATATCAAAATTGTAAAGAAACATTAGTAGATTTGAAAAGCACCTCCTTAATCAAAAGTTCCTTAAAGTACACAACGTTTTTTATTTGTTTTACAAAAAAGAAGAACTTTCCAGAAGAAAGAGAGCCTGTGTAGGTATAAGTTCGACAGTTGTGATAAAAAGTGTAACAATTACAGACAAGATCTGAACCTTTGCTATCTCTAACTTGATCCCTATAGACTGACGCCCTAGACTGCTTGGCCTCCGGTTCTTTCACTTATGTTAAACATGTATAAAAATTCTTCTCTTCAAATTTGTATTTAATTTATTGTCGTATATCTGATTTTCACAAACACTCAGTTAAGAAACATGAGGCATAACATTTTGTACAGAACTGGCATCTGTTAAAGTAATAAATGAATAAAGTGTTTAAAGAATCAAAGATAGGTTTAAATTAAAAGTAGTTCAAAGGTCAAGTAAAGTCTGATAACTTATCAGGCTCACTAATTATAGTTCAAGTGACATTTATTTAAAAGTTTTGAGAACAGCATTTTTCTCTTAATTGTACTGATTTGTTAACAGGCATCATAATATGAATTACATGCAATAAACAAAGGGGCAATAAAAGAATCTTAAATTTAATTGGTTGTTGCAGTAATGTATTAGATTGGGTCAAAAATAACCTGTTTTATTCTTATTTTAAGTTCATTTCAATTTTTCACTAAATTTAGAATGAAAGTTTTGTTTTTAAATTCAATAGTTTTTTTTTAGTGTTTCAATAATTGAATATTAAGCGTATAGATTAAAATACAATTACTTAACACATTTATAAAAACTAAAAGTAAGAAAGTAATAGACAAATTATACTTGGGATTAAATTTATTTCTACATTGAATGGGAATTCTCAGTGAATTCCCTCTTATACAATATACATAATATATATATATATATATATATATATATATATATATATATATATATATAAAATTTAATGAAGTGACATAATTTTATCAAAATTTCAAGAAGCCAAAAAAAACATACTCCCGGAGCTTACACAAGCAGACTGCAGCTCTGCTTAAAATTTGACATTTAGGAGACAATTTATAAATTATATGTATATGCACTTATTGAATTCTTCTGTTATAAGTACTATATGAGAGAATAATATCTTTAAACATTATTGAGAGTACAATAATGTTTACTCTAAACATTATTGTAGACCCATCCAAGGGTGAAATTTTATCCAAAGAGTAAAAGAATCTACGAGTCTTTTCTTCTTTTATTTAAAACAAAATATTTTATACAAGAATTATAGGTAATTTATAAGGATCTAATTTGAGTATCTTTCTTCTTTTTTTTAGTAATAGGGAAAATATATGTTTTAAAATAGTTTATTACCTTTGTGAAAATTCTTTTTCTAAAGTGTCAAGGTCAAAATCCTGATGTATATATCATGATTTATATGGTGTTTATTTATATATAATAGTAATAGAATTATAAACTTTAGTAAAATATTTTGTTTTTAAGAAAAACAGTTTTTCTAGATTGAATGTAAATAGATTTACTCTAATAATTAATCATTCAAAATTTTTCACTAATACATTACGGTATTTTTATAAGAAAATTATAAACCAAGCACAAGTGTACAATAACATTGAAAGATTTTATCATCTACATTATGAATTTTAAGATATTTTAATGTAAAGAGTATTCACATTAACGTATATAAATAATAAAAAAACACCATCAATTGTTCGTGATATTACTGTGTTTCATCCACCTATAAACATTGTTTTGGTACAACAGTCACTATCTCAAATGTTCACAAATCACTAAAAACATTTAAAAACTTAGGGTTTTTATAAGGATCTTTTCCTACTATGACCATTGGTGACATAGCATCAAATTGACAAAGAGCACTCACAATGCAATAGCTTCAAAAACCTGATATTATTCTGTAGTCTGAAAGGCGCTGAAAGTAGTGGTACCATCTTCAAGCGTCAAAAGTAAAATACTCAGCTTAAAAAAAACTTGAAAATAGTGTACGGAATGAAATTTTGCCCACTAGTGTGATAGTGATGAGTGAAAGTAATTTTTATGTATAGTTTATAATATTTTGTGGAATTGTAATTAATAATAATAAACTAAACAGATATATACCGTTATAATCAGTCTACATCCAAAGTATTTTCATATTTATCATCCAGTTATCAAAGTCTACAAGTTTTCATTATTTGTAATGTTTGAAATAAAATTTAAAGTTTAATTATCTTAAAAAGCCTTTTTAATATAATCATACATATACTGATGTTTATAAGAACTTAAATTTATAGGGTCAACAAATTTGATGTCTAAATGAAATTATGAAAACTTATTTTTTGAATGTTCCTAGTATTTAACCAGATAGATTATTTTGTTCTAAATATTTTATGTATATAGTTTTATATGTGATATGTGATGGATTGAAGGTATCAAATATACATAGCAGTATTGCAGTGTTTTTGTTCATGTTGTTATTCAAAAGATAATTTATTAAAGATTCTAAGTTAATCATAATGGTCTGTCCTTCTTTGTTGCAGGTATCAGCCATTGAACTGGTAACGTGACTGCAATGTCGCGTTTAAGGTTGAGAGCGTTTCAGCTCGACAGTCTAGCGTAGTTGTGCATTATGGACTCATACGATTTGTTCGGAGAAGATGTGGGAGGGAGCATGTTGGACAGCCTGCCGGACTTGGGGTCTGAAAACTTTGAGCCGACGCCTCAGCAGAGGGACAATGCCGGCAGTACGGCCGCACCGTACCCCCACCAACCTTACCAGATGCATCAACCTGACCTGCATCAGGAGTCCCCACTCCAGAAGCTGGCATCGTTCGGTGGAGATTTTACTTCTGCCGCACCTAACCATATGCAAAGCGACCCGGCGATGTTCCACCAGAATCACAGAGGGTACGACAGCACGCCCAGGGCGATGTGTCCGACCAATCCGAGCAGCAGTTACGGCAGGACTATGATGCCTCAGCAGCACGACATGAGGCGAGCAGGGGCTCCACCACCGGCAGGCAACCAATACGCACCTTATTCGGATAATATATACAGCATGGATCAGAGTCAGGGCATTCCAGACAGCACACTGCAAGGTTGGAACAGTGGGCACGCTTATCCGGGCCCGGGTCCTATGAGGCACTACGGCCAGATGGCTCCCCCCAATGCCTACAGACAGCAGCACATGTACCATCAAGAGAACCCCTTAGCGAGTCAACAGAAGCTCGGGCAACCGCAGTTTGGCGGTAACCAACAAACACTCATGGCACCCATGATGAGTTCTCACCAGAGTATGGGGACCAATAGCAATTATCAGAGGCAACAAGCCATGTACCCTCAGCAGAACATGGTTTACCCTGGGAGTACGGGATATCCCGGTTACAATGTACATCAACAAGCACCCAGAATGCCTCCTCACCACCTTCAGTACCCTGGACAAGTTGACATGGCCGCCAGTCAACCTGGAGCACCTTATAACCACATGCAGGGGATCCCAGGTCAGATGGGACATCCGGGATTCCCCCAACAGCAGCAGCAGCAACAACAACAGCAGCAACAACAGATGACCAGGCCTATCGGTATTGAAGTGAGTGGGGCTTCTCAATATCCAGGGGCTGCATCAGTTCCAGTTCCGACCAGCTCAGCACCTGCGCCTACTCCTCCGAAACCTCTCAACCAAGGAAGTCCTCAGCCTCAGTATCGCCCACCCACAGCACCATTCCCACAGCTCTCTCCTCAGATGTCGCCTCGACCTCAGATGTCACCGAGACCACAGATGTCTCCGAGGCCTGTAATGTCTCCAGCAAAGCCCACGACATTATCACCACATCCTCATCCGCAGCAGACTACACTTTCACCTCGACCTGCTACCGCTTTAACACCCAAAACCAGTACATCCTCGCCAGCATCGTACCCACAGCAGAGTACACTGCAGCAGTTGGAGCAGATGGTCATGCCTCCTGTCAGTGGCTCATCTTCTGACTATCCTTCATACAGAGGACCTCCACAAGCGACTCCTCCTCACTGGCCACCTTCTAGACCAGTAAATGGAGGAATGGGTATGGGAATGGAGCAGGGAATGCCTCCTTACATGCCTCCAGAAGAGTCAAGATCCATGGAACCTCCAAAATCTGTTCCTATGCCCGTACCTCAAATGCCCGGCAACATGAATGTTCCAGGAATGCCTGATATTAATCTACAATCGCAGTCACCTGTGGTCAGTGATGCCAGTGGAGTTCCTAGCAACAGTGAATTTCCACCTCCACAACAGCAGCAGCAGCAACAACAACAGCAGCAACAACAACAACCACCTCCACCCACCCAACAATTACAGCCACCTCCTCAACAGACTGTCCCTACTTCCCCACAGTCTCAGCCACCTCCTCCACAACAGCAACCTTCCATGCCCCAACAACCTCATGAAAAATTTTCATCACCTCCCCATATTCCCCAGACACCATTGCCAAATGAAATGACTTCACCAAACATGGAATTGAATAAACCACCAATTCATGTTCCTGCTACATCATCTGCCAACACCACTCTAGATCCTGTCACTGGTAATATGGTTCCTGTACAACCCAACAGTTACAACAATCTTCAGTATCCTAACAACAAAGTGGAGGATATGATGAGTCCACCTACAGAACAACCTCCGATGATGCAAGGACCACCGGATATCGGACCTCCTCATCAGCCCACCATGTATCCTGGTCCAGACCCAACTCGACCTCCCATGTATCAGCCTCCTATCAGTCACCAGCAGGAGATGGCAGCTCTACAACAGCAGTTGCAAGAGGCTTATTGCATGCCACCAACTCCTGAAGTTCAAATTAGAGTGAGTATGCTACTATATTATTTAAAACATTAATCTAAATTCAATGCTTACATAATTATTAATAATGCTATCTTACTTTTTCAGACTGAATCAAGATAAATATCATATATTGCTAAGATCAGTTGTAATTTATATGAAATACAAATAATTTATTATCACAAGTGAAGGTGTATTGAACAATGCACTAAGGGTCAATCCATTTCAAATCACCCAGGTCATGTTGCTCAACATTTTTAATTTGCCTAATTTTTTTTATTATGAGTTCCCTATGGGTAGACAATCACAAAACACTATTTGAAAAAATTTTACAAGCCGTAGTTTTTTCCTGGCGGCCATTTTTAAAATGGCGGTTTTGCAGATTTTAGTAAAATACGCGGTTCGCGAAAAGTTTAATTGCCAAGCTATTTTTAAAGATATCAGAATAATCCAAAAACCAGTGTGTTCAGAATAAAATGAACTTCAATTTGACATTATAATAATGTTTCTTTTGTACAAGAAAGTCAGTCAAACTTGTTCTGCAAAATCTCGGAAGAAAATCATCAATTGTTACTTTTTAAGACCATAAAAGTTGAAGAAGGAAAAAAGACTCACTACTAATATTTTATTTCTTTGTTGAAAACTAATATAACTAACTACTGAAAAAGTGTTAGCCCTGAGAATGCTCTCCTTTTTTTTTCTAGAGCTTTTCAAAAATGGCCGAAAGCGTAATAATGTCAATTTTCTAGGGTTAATAACTAAAAAGGGACTGAATGAAAATAAATGAAAATTTTACAGAATGTTCTTTATACAAATAGGAATATCTCATAAAAAAAATATGACTGAGACTTAACTACATTTAGAGATATACAGCATTGAATTTCAGTTAAAAGCGCTACACTTTTTCTCGCTTGTGCGGTACCAAGTTAGCAAACAAGGGCTTGTTTAAATCATTATGTTAACAATAAACTTATATTTAATGCTCAAAACATTATATTCCTTATTTAAACCTACTTAGGATTTACAATAAAAATTATTTAAAACCAGAAAAATAATGGTATAAATAAACAATACTCATAACCACAAAATAGCACTTGCGCAATTTAGGAAAATAATTTGTTTAGATCTATTATACATTCAAAATGTATATGCATTTAAATTTATGTTCTAATATATAATATTATCAAATACATTTTATAAAATACATGATGTAAAAATATGTGTTAGTACCTGAGGAATATTTTAAAATAGTAACTCATAATCTTACACAGTGAGAACAATAGGTAAGAATCATAATTCTTCAACTTAACTTACCGATACAATTTTGTACTACACTTGCATACAGTATCCACATAATATTCTTCTTCTGTGCATTTAGATTTAAAACATTGGTTTCAATTACTTGTTGGCTGCAATTTTCATCAGCGAATTAAATAAAGATGATATTTCATTACATAGTTTCTCATTTATGTTATGTGTCCTACCAGACACGGTTGTTAGTTCCAGTAGAGTCACCTTTCGCACTATTTTCTTAGCAGGCACCCAGGCAGTGTCATTTTTGGAAAACTGGAAGGCAGTTTTTGGTCCAGAAGGATGAAAGAAATGCACTAATACATCATTGTTGACTTCATTTTTGTCTTCGATTTTACCAAGCCACCACTTGTCATCATAGATACAAGCAACATAGTCATTACTCGTAAAAGATGATACATTTGTACAAAATTGTCGATGTTTGATGATCATAAAAGTTTGAGCCTGCAGAAGTAACAAAACATCTTATTTGGTTGCCACTTATGGGGATGTATCTGTGATAGCTTCTTGTTCCTTTCACTGGTAAACAGCATTCAAATCTCTCTGTAAGTTTTGTTTCCATTTGCTTGATTTCGGCTGAAGGAACAAAAATATACTGAACTCCAGTAACTTAATATTTTCTCAACAATATTTGAACATATCTTGTGGAGTCAGGATATGTTCAGTGTAAGGTCTTTTAAGTGAAGCTCGTGTAACTTCCCGTTTCGTGGTTCCCCCAATACCATCGCAAGAATTCTTCCCGTGTGATGAGGCAAAGAAATTCCATTCTGCTTTTAAACCGAAATCATTTTTGTGTAGGCAGACATTAATGAAGTTTTTCTTATTTTTGTACTGGCTGCTTGCTCCATCGCTAAAGTAAATTACCATTTCAAAATTAGGGTTTATCTTCTTTATTTCACTAATTAGGTGATGTTGAAATATGTACACAGTTGTGGTATTGTGATCAAGATGGTCACTAATTTTTCTGGTTTTAAATAATTTTTATTGTAAATCCTAAGTAGGTTTAAATAAGGAATATAATGTTTTGAGCATTAAATATAAGTTTATTGTTAACATAATGATTTAAACAAGCCCTTGTTTGCTAACTTGGTACCGCACAAGCGAGAAAAAGGGTAGCGCTTTTAACTGAAATTCAATACTGTATATCTCTAAATGTAGTTAAGTCTCAGTCATAATTTTTTTATGAGATATTCCTATTTGTATAAAGAACATTCTGTAAAATTTTCATTTATTTTCATTCAGTCCCTTTTTAGTTATTAACCCTAGAAAATTGACATTATTACGCTTTCGGCCATTTTTGAAAAGCTCTAGAAAAAAAGGAGAGCATTCTCAGGGCTAAAACTTTTTCAGTAGTTAGTTATATTAGTTTTCAACAAAGAAATAAAATATTAGTAGGCTAGTGAGTCTCTTTTCCTTCTTAAACTTTTATGGTCTTAAAAAGTAACAATTGATGATTTTCTTCCGAGATTTTGCAGAACAAGTTTGACTGACTTTCTTGCACAAAAGAAACATTATTATAATGTCAAATTGAAGTTCATTTTATTCTGAACACACTGGTTTTTGGATTATTCTGATATCTTTAAAAATAGCTTGGCAATTAAACTTTTCGCGAACCGCATATTTTACTAAAATCTGCAAAATCGCCATTTTAAAAATGGCCGCCAGGAAAAAACTACGGCTTGTAAAATTTTTTCAAATAGTGTTTTGTGATTGTCTACCCATAGGGAACTCATAATAAAAAAATTAGGCAAATTAAAAATGTTGAGCAACAAATTTTATTTTTATTGGGTGATTTGAAATGGATTGACCCTAAATTTTTAAATAAATTAATGATCTATCCACAGTATTAAAATGGTATATAGTGACTGTATGGTAAAAAACAACCATAAAAATATTAAATAGCAGCAGTCGGCTAATTAAAATAATTTCACATTCTGTAAAATGTTTATTCACCATATAAACGAATAATCTTAAAATGCAGGAATAATATCTATTTTAGCATTCATAAGTACAGTAGTTTAGGAGCTGTAACAGCATAAGCATATTTACTCTCAGAATTACAAAACCATGACTTAATAACTGTAGTGTTGCGAATTACGTTAGTAGTGAATTACAATAACTCACAAGTAATGAATTATTTCCAAAAGCATACAATATTAGAAGTAAAATCCTATTTAAAATTAGAACAAGATGGTTTGTTTTTCTGTTTCTTTTAAGTTATAATTTTTCACTGATTTATTGTGGCTTGTCAACGGTTTTAGAGCAGTAAAATAGATCAGCTGATTATAAAAAAACAGTAAAATAATAATATTCACTATCAGTAATACCTGTATACAATATTGAACTGCCAATTTATTGTCTGGCCTTATATGTTCTGCCAATTATGCCTTGCCTCAGTATGTTTAAAGTTAAATATACTGACATATTTTGTTTTTCTTTTGTATTATATATCATTAATAAAACATCTTTGTTAAAAATTAAATGTTAAAGCACTACTACAGTGCAAAAATCACCAGTCAAAGGTTAAATTCTGTCACCACAGAAGTCCACAAAAGTGTTAGTGATATCAATTTTTACCTGAGACAGTTACTTCAATAAAGATTTCATGGCAATATATTTATGATTTATAATTATAATGTACACGTAAATTTGTCTGTCATTAGTTACACGAATAAAAAAAGGAAATGAAAATTCTTATACTACAAATTGCTCTTTATAAATATATATTTGATGAATTTAATAACTACTGTTTGAGTAATATTTGGACATTTTATTTTATTTTTTTTTTGTTTTTATCATGATCTAGCAAAAAAACATTTGAAGTATACCAGAATATAATTTTATTTACAATATAAAGTACATCATACTCACACAATACCTGTTAATGTTTACCACATATCAAAAATATCTTAAATCGAATTTAAAAAATTCAGCGTGATTTCAAAAGGAAAAAGTACATTTAAGAAGATATTAAGAGTAAATAACCTGTTTGTAAAATGGTAGTTTAGGAAATTAAATGAACAAGTATAGTTAAAAATATTGGTATTAAAATCAATAATTGGATGCTAACGGTGTACGTATTTATTTGTGTTCAATCAATATACATTTTATGTATTGTGATAAAACATTTTCCAGTGGATATTACAAGATCTCTTACAGATGGAATAGAATAGACTTTAAAGTAATGAACACAGTTAGCAACTGAAAACAAATAAACTTCACAGAGCAAACAAAAAAATGACAAGAACATTGCTTAAACACAGAATGTAGTATTGTATTTGTCAAGTGAATAAATGAACAAACAAGTACAGTACAGTGACAAGGAAGTAGCACACAAACCCCCCAGACAAGGATGGTTAAGGATGGAGAAGGAGGGGTAAGGCAAGGATGGTTAATTGTGTGTTGATTGCAGATGGCCCACCTTCAAGACCGGATCAATATGTTACAACAGCATGAAGCCAATGACCAATGTATGGGTGGAGCTCTATGTTTACTACAGAGTCCAATATATAATGCTGGCCCATTGGAGTCCTATCTTCATGTAAGATTTTGGGCCACCCAAATAACGTTTTAACCCCCACCCTCCCCTTTTTAATTTCATGTGTTCTTTTACACCGTCATGTGTTTTTTCTGTTTGACTATGCCATGGTGTCTATAGTTACCACGTTTGGTGTGGCTGGTGTACAAGGGTTTTATTTATTTGTTCTACGGTTTTGTTAATTTTAGGTTTACGCCCTTTTTTTAAATTATTATATAGCATGTCATTAATTTGGCCTTAGGCTCGCCCTCATGTGAAATTTATGTTTTGCATGTTCAACATTAGGTCATGGTTAGATTTATTTTAAAATGCTATTATTGTATAAAAATTGGTGTTTTGTATCTTTTTTAGTCCAGGATTAATTATTTTTTTTGTAACAAAGTATTTTTTTATAGCCAACGCTATTTTATTTATGGATAATAGTTCATACTCATGAATAACTTCAGTTAGTGTAATTTAATGACCACCTCAACAATGAAACCCATGACCTTCCTGTTATAAAGTTGAACCTTATCTGCAAGCTGAGAAGGAATTATGTATTTAAAATGGATACAAAGTATAATATTTCATTATGCTTTTGGTGGGAAATTCATGTATTATTCATATACATCATACTAAGGAGCATTTTAGATGAGTTAGCATTTGTAACTTAAAAGCAGCAAAATTGAAAAAATTCGTAAAATTGTGTATTATTGTTTTAAGGTTTATTGAACAACAAAATGTAACATTTTTGTGTTCACCTCTTGAATGACAATTTTGGGGAAAATAAGTAAAATATGATTCTGTATACATTTTCTGATCGTTACTGTGAAAATGCTCGGAAGTTTTTAATTTATAGGTACCATACATTACGTTAGTTGAAAGTCAAAACTTTGGATTCTTTTGTATTTTAATCAGATTTTTTAGTTTGAAAAAATTTGCAATATATTTTTTAATTTACAGTTTAATATTTTTCATTTAAAGCCCAGTTTATTCTTTACAACATGATATGAATTGGAAGATAATCTGTAAAAAAAAATAAAGAAATGCAAAGGCAGTCGCGGGACTGACCAACAGAAGTGACTACTTCTTATGACAGGTTGTGAATATATGTATATTTAAAAAAAGTATGTTTCATAATTATTAAAAGGTTATTTTTTATATTTTAAAATAATACGAGACACTAATCCTTTAACATAAAAAGTTTTTATATTTTATATTAACTTTATATATATATTTTACTTTTCATATAATACATTTCATATATTACAACGATCACTGATTTCTAAATAAAAAAGTAATAAATATTAAGACATTTTCATTATTATTGTTTATATTAGTTTCTATAATTTGGTTGGTATTATTTTCACTATAATTTTGTATTTTTGAAATAATTACTTCATTTTAATTGTCATTATATTCTATAAATGAAATTATTGGTAGATAACGGAAATAATAAATACAAATTCTGGAATAGTCTTGCTAAATATCTTGTAAACATACCATCTATTGTTGTTCCATATCTCGTACTAATGTTTTTATTGTTTGGCATTGTTAAATTTAATTGATCTTTTATAAAGTCAATTAATGGTTTTGACGTTCATTCAGCAAAATTTGTATTAAAATCTGTTTTTACGTGTATTAATTTTTTTTATTGGATGTAATGTAAGGCTCAATGTAATTAAATAAAAATTATAATTATAATCATCAGAAATACTAATTTTCTTCCAAGATTAAATTACACTATAGCTTTGTTAGCCAGAAAAGATCCAATCAATTTATTTTTAATACTTTAAACATACATCCATAGCCCTTGAAAGTAGTTACTTTAACCCTTCAACGCGTTTTGCCGTACTAGGTACGTCATGACACTTTTACTTGAGATCGCGTTTTGCCGTACTGAGTACGTCATGGAGTAGTCGGTTATTTTTGTAGCTGTAACAGACGACTATCGAATGTTTTCAATGAAAAATTTATACCAATCAAAAGGAGAAGATTCAAACTTTCGATTAATTGAGTCGATATCTCGAAAAATCGATCTTTAGAAAAAAATATCTGAGAAATCAGCTGTATTCAAGACGCCGTCATTGCCGTGCAGCCGATCGTTTGTCAGCTTACGTTTGTTGTTGTTTACAGTCATTGTTAGTATGATGGTTATGTTCAAACTGACATATTTTTGTGTGTTTTACGTTCCTTTGTTTAGTTATTATTATTAGTTTTACAAGCTAACTATATTGTTTTGAAGAAGGAAATCCCGTTTTGACAGGAACAATTTGTTGTGTTTTATAAACATGAGTTGGGGATGGTTTGTAGGTTAGCTAGCTTTTAGGGAAATTAACCTAAAGTAGGTTAATTTTGTTTAATTTTAGCTAATTTTAAACACTAACAACATAGAAGTATAATAAAATAATTATAAACTTGGGTAATTTGCTTATATTATTTATAAAACACAAAATCTCTAAAAAAACCGCCAGAAAAATCAACGCAGGAGGGAGTATGACCATGAAAAAAAAATAACGCGTTGAAGGGTTAACAAGGAGCAATAGTAACATCTCACTAGCATGGCTGAATAGCCACTGAACTGAATAGAGAAACACACTGACTCAAAATGGTCGCGATAGTCCTGCTCCTAGCGGCTACAGAGCAAACGTGTATGTGGTGTAGTGTTCCGTGACACGAAACAAAAGTTTTTTTCCCTCATGTAAAACATACATCCATAGCCCACCAAAATAGTCCTGTGCATAAACAAAAATGTTATACCCGTTTTTTACGAAATCTCTTGTTTGAATTTAAGTTTTATAGATATTTTTAGCGATGTTGTATAAGGCGAGACAAATATAAATAAAATTCATATTTCTATACAAAAAAAAAGAGAAATATGTATTCATTTTCTATACATGTTTTCGAGATATAAAATCAAACACGATATTGTTATATTGGCCCAAAATATATTACAGCTTCCCACTGCTAGATCTATTGCCAATGAAAGACTTTAGAACAGACACTTTTCTTGTACTTAAAAAGATGTCATAACAATGTTTTGCACTGGACTTGAAAAGATGTCATAACAATGTTTTCAGTACATATTTCTGTATTACAATCTTCTATATTTCTATCTCTACTAGAACAATGAATCAAAAAAATTGTTAGAACTGCGTGTTCCTACAACCTTTATCGGGGCAATAGCAATATCAAGACTAAAAACTAATATGTTTTCATTTCAAAAGAATTGACAGTGTTAAAATGCAACAAAAAGAACAACAGAAGCAATTATATACTTTTTAGTGTTTTTACTAAAATGAAAAACACAGTTATCCCATGTAAAACATCTAAAAATACAAATTAATTTTAAACCAAACTACGTTTGTTCATTACACTAGTTGCCAGAACAGAAATTGTCTCAGTGATAGGAATTCACAAACCATAGAGGAAGGAAAAGTATACAAAAAAGCCATTATAGAGACTTCCGAATCTATTATATATGAAGTCCTTCATTATTTGTAGCAATAGTGAAGTATACAATTTATAAAATAAAGTCAACAGCGTATGTACGGCAAGTACTGAAAGTGTTTTGACCGTAGACATTCATGAAGCAACATATGAATGGAGAGTTGCTCGCTTGATACCACAAAACATCTGTCCATGGCAGCAGTCTCAACACAATGCTAAACGCTGTTTTTTTCCGTTTCGTGGTTTTGAAACAATTCTGCTATACAACATCAATTTAAATAAATATAAATCTGCTTATTTGGAACAAAACAGTTATTTAAATGATTATTTCTGTGGAAATAGTACAAATTTACAGATGATAATGATAAAATGTTATTGGCAAAACACAAAATTAACCAATTATACAAACAGAATATTTAACTCCTTCATAATCCTATTCTTTTACCTAAATAATGTTAAACCAAGGTCTTACTGTTACAATCGTGTTGCCTTTATTTATAAATGTGAAGATAGGAGTGATTTAACAAATATTAATAAAACTACTTGGATTAGTCGTTAAAAAACCAGAGAAGAGTGGGCCTTTTGAATTCAGTCACAGTTGCATGAATAACCCTTAAAAATCACCGCCAAGGGAGGGAAAAATGACCATATGAATAAAATTACTAATTGAAGTAGCCATTCCTTAGTTTGCAGGACTGTTCTAAAAATGTTGTCCTATTTGTATTTGGTGTGATTCCGAATTGTGCTCACTAAATTTAGCCTATACGAATCTGTAAGGAATTTGCATTTGACTGTCTCAGAAATAAGGCTCATTGGAGCAAAAATATCCAACTCAAATGTGGCTGGAAAAGGGAAAACTTATTTCAGAAGAATGTGTAATTGATCACTTACAAATATTTTAAAGTTGTGTTGTATTTTTAGCTGATTATCATCAAAGTCTATTAAAAAAATATTGTGTTTGTTCTTGGTTTGGGGTCTAGTTAAAAAATATTGTGTATGTTTTTGGTATGATACCTAAATTATTAATTTCAACATTTTAAAACGGTTTTAGTGTGAGTAAGACTTGTTTGTTTGTTTGTAATTGTTATTGATATTATTAAATTTGTGCCTAGTAAATAACAAAATAAGTAATTAAAACACTCTGATGATTATTATATTTTTTATGTATTAAATGCCCAACAACAGTATCCATAGTGTGTATTTTAAGGTGGAAGCAGTTTGAGCAAGGTGATTAGACATTGTGTCTGGTTTTGGCCATTACTTGGTACCTCTATATCCTTTTTATGTTACTTATTTGAAAGGATCTGTGTATATTCAAACAGTTAGTTGTTGTTAGTTTGTTTGTTGTTATTTAATAAAACTAAATTTAGGATATTTAAAAAAGCAACCATACTTGTTATACTTTTGACTATTAATTCCTTTGTTAAAGTCAGTTGGTTGATTTAAAACAAATTTGTTATTTTGCTTCATATTCATTGTTATTATAATAGCAAGGTTAAATTATTTTTATGTAGTACACATTTTTCTTTGTAGTATCCACTAAATATTGTGTATGGCACTTTTTTTTATTTAAATAATTTTGCTTACTTTGTTTTGGAAGTCGTTATTCAGTGACAAATGTAGATATGTCTTTACATTGCATTGTTGTTATTGCATTGTGGGCCATAGATGCTGCGTGCGCTTGCTTCTTTTCAGTGGACCAGAGGCTGATAGGTGCATTTGCTTTATCCTCAATTCTGCGTTTGGCATTAACAACAGTAATGTTTTATATTTATGGTAGTCTTCTTATCTTGTTGTTCTCACAGTAATACAAAAAACATCTGGAATGAGCACAGATGGCTATATTTTGTTCTACTAGGTTTGTAAATGGCTCTAGAGATTATTGTTGGAAAGTGAAAATGACGGAAATAATAATTTATTTTGGAAGAATATATTTAATTGCCAAACACTTTTTACCAATAATATTTTTAATTCTCACACTGGGGCTTGAATGCTAATGCAAATAACTCTGGCTGCAGTGTGTCACATGCTAAGGTTTTTCAGGGTTTTGTTTTGTGGTGGCAAGTATTTTTCTACCACTTTTTTAATACATTTGTGATTGTAGTTTGTATATTAATTTTTAACACAAAAAACAATGTTCACTAGATGCCTGGTGTGGGAGGAAGAGGGAAAGGGAGGGGAAGAGGAAGCGGTACTCCAAAAGTTAGGAAGAGTCGCAAGAAGAACGAACAGCCCCCAATGATGTTTCCACCTCAGCTCCAGGAGAACATGGCAATGCCGATGATGGATGGAGGGATGATGGAGCCTCCAGGGAATCCCGGGATGGCAATGGGCCAGGAAATGGATGACCAACCTCCTGTGTTGGAGCCATGCAACCTGCCGCCACCTCCTCCTCCTGAGAGTAGCGTCTTCAACTTTACCGAGGACGAGGAGCCGCCTCCTCCCCTGCATGGGGAAGGCTTGAAGAAAGCAAAATCTCCTAGGTATTAATTTTGAAATTGATTTTAAAGTTATTTTACTAACTTGGCACATTATTTTTGACTTGACAATTATTTTTCTAAATTTTCACATGCCACTATTTTATTTTAGAGGAATCATGGCCAAAAACAATGGAGAAAGCCTTCTTTACATACAACATGAATTAAATGTAATTTCTATGGTTTAATTTTAATTTTATCAGTTTTGTACTTGACCAAAAAGCTCACAATATTTTCAATTTATAATATGCATGCTTTGTTTAAAATGTTTTGTGTGTTATTGTTTAGATTTCATGAAGCTTGTGCTTTTGCAGGAAACCGAGAAAACCACGAGAGCCTAAAACACCTAAGGAACCCAAACCTCCTAAAGAACCAAAACCACCCAAAGAAGCTAAAACACCAAAAACTCCTAAAACTAAAACGCCAAGAAAGAAACGTGAACCTAAAGTTGCTTCTGAGTCGGGTGAAAAGGGAAAAAGGTAAGAAAAAGAATAACTTCATACAAAAGAATAACAAAATTCAAGGAGAATAGTCATTTTAAAGGTATTTAAACATATTACGTAGTTTGGTGATATGTATAATGAAATTGGTTTACATTGACTTTATCTTATTTTCCCTGTTCACACTGTGTCAAAATATTGCTGACACAATTACAATCTTTATTTCGGTCTTGTTTTGTAATCATCTTCAGTCAAGAAGTATTAAAACTGAGGCAGTTTATAATCATTAGAACGAATTTTTAATTCCACCACAAAAGCATTATAATAGAAAACTGAATTTACAGAACTGTATTATTTATGTTATCAATTAAGAGAATATTCTGATGTTTGGTCACAATGAAAACAATCATGCGGATTTTGAGCTTTGGCAGTAACTGTTTAGTAGTATTAATTCTGGTTTCACATCAAGAGATGGATCGTGGTACAAAAAAATGGTTAATTATATTCAGTTTCAATTATGTTGAATTATAAGCTTTAATAATAATGTTTACAAGTACATTAGTGCCAAAGACAACAGTAAGTTAAACATTTTATTTATTTTTAAAGGAAATCTCCCAAGAAAAAGAAGGCAGAAGAAGAAGAGGAGGAGGATCCCAGTATGGCAGATGAAGAAGATCAAGCTTTGGATGATTTGCCTCTGGCAGAGGCTTTAGAGAAGGAAAATGAACTCAAAGAAGAACCAACTGAGAGTGAACCTGTTGAAGAGGAGGAAGAAACGGATACAGTGAAGGAAGAAGATCCTGTAGACGCTGAAAGTGATGATGGCTCACTCCCTCTCAAATCTTCTCCATCGCCCAAAAAAGGCAAAAAGGAAAAAGAAAAACGGTCCAAAGCAAGATCTACTAGAAATGCCAAGTAATTTAATTTTGTGTAATTAATTATAAAATTATGTTTAGTATTGTGATTAAACATTGTATTGGATGTTTGATGAAATACAAAGAAGTAGATTTTTTTATATTCCAACAAAAACCAATTGCACCTACTTCAATGGATTTAGCTAGATATGAATAATTTTAATACTGAGTTAATAAACATTTGATTGTTCCTTTGCAATACTTAGAATAGGCATTTTGTTTACTTGATACATTATATACTGTATAATGACATTGAAACAACCACCTACATTGTATCAATTTACAGCTGTTTGTGGTGTATCATGTTTAGCAGTATGTTTGGCTGAAAAATTGTATAAAGGGAAAAAGAGCCTAATTTCATTTTGGTAAAATACTATTAGGTATGAAGTTGAATAAAACAATTGTTCGTATTTTTTTAGGACAAATTCAAACTTGAAAAGAAAGAAAAGCAAAGTAACAACTCATGCATCAGATGGTGAGGATGGGAACATGGTTCCTTCAGACGAAGACAGCAATGTAAGTATTAATTACAGATATATCAATCCTCAGTATTGATTTGTTTTTTAAAACTCACACAGTTCTCTAATCAATTGTTGTGTATCAATAAAACAAAATAGAATACAGTGAAAAACTGACCAAGGCTACATTATTGGTCTCAAATCAAACTCTTGAATTTATATGACAAAGCTGTTTACCACTTTAAATGGTCTCTGTGGTTGCTTTCTCAAATTGTAATAATTTTGATTACACAACGCTCTGAACTTTCGGAGGCAACAAGTGACTTTGATTTTCTAAGTAATTCAACATTTGTTTGTACCTTATAATGTTTAGTGATCTTATATAAATTATGTAATTATAGATTATGTTCATTACAAATACACTGCATATTAAATAAAATGTGCAGTGTAATATATATTTTTTTATAACGAAAAGTTACGGTTACTGCATATTTAAAATTTTAAAAATTGATAAAAATCACACACCTTGTGTGTGACCAACAATAACTATCATAACTATAACTAACATTAAATGGTAATGACATGTTCATAGTTTCATTTTTAGCAATCATTTCTATTGTTAGTAATATTCTGTTACATTTTTCTGTGGGAATATTAACTCTTTGAGGTTATTATCTAATAAAACAAAATACGTATTATAATGAGAGATATTTGAATATGATGATACGAGCTAGTAACATGTGTAACAACTTAGTACAGAGGCAATACGTTTAATTTGAATTAATAGTCTTGGTTTGCTTCTAATATTTTCTTAAACTATATTTAACTGAGACTGCTCATAACAGTACCTTCTTTATAAATTTACGTCAGATAATCAGTTTTTGTCTGATTGTTAGATACAGTTTTATTATGAAGAATATTTTTATATTTTTTAGAAACGAAGATCAGCCCGCAACACTCAGCGGAAAAAGTATGTTGATGACATCATGTTGGCCATGTCTGATGATGACTCAAGCAAGTCATCGCCAAAACTGGATCTGTCCAAGCAACATTCCCCTGATTCTGCTGATGGCCCTGTGGTTAAACCGAATTTTGTATACATCGTAAGTGTCTTGCATCGTGACTTTGCCAACTCTAAGCACAAGTAAATGTATAATCAAGATTAATCTAAATTTTCGTATAAGTGGCAACCAAAAATAATTACCATGAATTGTGATTCTCTTTTCTTCAGATTCTATGTTTGTGAAAAAGAATTATTAAACAAATTTTATATTTATAGCGTCCTGGAAATTGATTACACCTGGAAGATTTTAACGGACCAGAGAGTTAACCTGAAACCACGGACATTCTAAAGATTCTGGTTTATTACTGTAGTCAAAACTGTCAGGCATTACATGATCAGGGAGCTATTGCAAATATGTTAATACATTCATGGTACTTAAAACTAAATAAAAGTTCACCCGTGTTTACATAGTGACAGCAAAGGGGTTAAAAGTAGACATTGGAATAACACTTTTGATTGAACAGTAATGTTAGTAGTTGCACAGTAATTTAATTATTATATTAATTTGCCCACTAAAAGGTATGTTGTAAACAATGATGAACAATGGTATATTCTTCTGCTTGAGAATTTATTTCTTACTACTGTTTATTTATGTCTTTCTGCTAAGTTCCAAGTTTACAATTGTGCTACATAACCAGATGTGGTACCAGAATATGTGAATTTCCAAATTGTCGTCAGAAATTACTACAAAATCACAAATATTTGGTATTAATTTTTAAGTATGACTTTTATTTTTTTATCACTTAAAGATGGCTTATGCCTACAATCTTGGTGCTTTTAATATCCAAAATCCCTGAAGTTATAGCCACATGTTTATGTTTTAAACAAATTCAAAACTAAACATTTTCTCCAAAGATTTTACTGCAAGTATTGTCTATATCATACTTACTTTTTATTGGTTTTTAATTGTAAATATTTCATTGAAATACTGTAGCAATTTTGTGTATTCGTCTTTCTTAATACCAAAATCATAATTTATTACGTTTTAAAAGTTAAACTAGACCGAATAATCTAATAATAAACAATCCACTTATATTAAAATGTTAAATGGACTTTTATGTTTTAATTGCATTTCAATAACTTTTAATTCATTACCTTAATCGTTACTACAGTTAATTCTCTTATACACACAAATATTGATGGTGAATACCCTCCAGAAACGCTACTTGGGAAGGAGATTCCAAAACAAATATTTGAACTAAAAATCAAAGTTAATTTTTTTATCATCCTCAATACTTTCTCGTACTGTGTAGGATCTAAAGAAAGTAAAAATAGAACAGTTACTAACTAAATTTCTGTCGTTGTAGAATACAACAGATGAAGATTCTATGGTCGTCCAGTACATCCTAGCTGTGCGAAAGGGAAGAAGGGAAATGAAAGACATACAAAAACTACAAGCAGCGGTTTCCAGTGAGCAGCCTCCTGAAGGTCAGGAGGTGGCTGAGGCTGATAAGAGTGAAGATAAAGAAAATGTGAAGAATGAGGAAACCCAGCCGATGCCGTCTGTGCAGCAGAATCAGGAACAGAACGCCGATATAAAACCTCTTCCCGAGAGTGGGGATCCCCAGAACAAGTTTGTCGAAGTAGAAGAGTATTACGTCAAGTATCGCAACTTCTCATACTTACACTGCGAGTGGAAAACTGAAGATGAACTCTACAAAGGTGATAAAAGGATAGCAGCAAAGTTAAAAAGATTTAAACAGAAGATGGCTCATCATGCAAATATATTTGAAAACGTAAGTAGTAATTTGTAGTCGCAAAAATTAATGTAAAGCTCATTTTTGTTTGAAATTATTAACCGATTGATCTATTAAAACTATGATAGTATAAAGAGTTTTAAACTGATAGAGCTGGAAAATGTTTTGACAGTTGGAGGAAGACCCGTTCAATCCCGACTATGTGGAGGTGGATCGGGTGCTGGACATGGCCGAACACACAGACCCCAACACTGGGAAGTCCATCAAACATTACCTCGTGAAGTGGAGATCCTTACAGTACGAGGACAGCACTTGGGAGCTGGAAGAAGATATTGATCCGATCAAAATACAGCAGTATCACAAGTTCAACAAGTTGCCACCTAAAGACCAGTGGAAGGTTAGTTGCCTGTAAAAATTCACTTCATTTTCCGGTTTAATTATATTTGTCAAATGTATTTACGATATGTAGGTTATCTCAGACCATCTTGCTAGATGTGTAAATAAATGAGTTATAAATTATATCATTGGTTTAATACTAGCATTTTTGGTGGGGATTTTCCAAATCTTGTTCTCTGTTCCATTAGTTGTTAATGTTATTGCTTCCTCGTTTAATGGTTCAGAATATTCAGAATTCAATCCACTGAGGATCAGAGTAAAAAAATTAATGTGTGCCAAAACCTGCATTGTGTTTTTTAAGCACTTGCACCAAAATTGCTGAGTACTAAGAGGGACTTCAACAAGAACTCATATTGGGAACGAAATAAAAGTGACCCTACTGAGATCCCATGCTATAGCCATCATGAGGGAACCCTACTGAGATCCCATGCTATAGCCATCATGAGGGAATCCTATTGAGATCCCATGCTATAGCCATCATGAGGGAATCCTATTGAGATCTCATGCTATAGCCATTATGAGGGAACCCTACTGAGATCCCATGCTATAGCCATCATGAGGGAATCCTATTGAGATCCCATGCTATAGCCATCAGGAGGGAATCCTATTGAGATCCCATGCTATAGCCATCTGGAGGGAATCCTACTGAGATCCTATGCTATAGCCATCATGAGGGAACCCTACTGAGATCCCATGCTATAGCCATCATGAGGGAATCCTATTGAGATCCCATGCTATAGCCATCATGAGGGAATCCTATTGAGATCTCATGCTATAGCCATTATGAGGGAACCCTACTGAGATCCCATGCTATAGCCATCATGAGGGAATCCTATTGAGATCCCATGCTATAGCCATCAGGAGGGAATCCTATTGAGATCCCATGCTATAGCCATCTGGAGGGAACCCTACTGAGATCCCATGCTATAGCCATCATGAGGGAACCCTACTGAGATCCCATGCTATAGCCATCATGAGGGAACCCTACTGAGATCCCATGCTATAGCCATCATGAGGGAATCCTATTGAGATCCCATGCTGTAGCCATCATAAGGGGGGTGTTCGCGGGCACTATTTCAGCCATGAAAGTAGGTAGAGGAAAGACTCACCTTCATATATATGTTTGCTGTTAGAGCCTTTAAACGTTAGGAAGCACCACCTATTCCAACCACCTTATTAAACTAAATGTATATAGTTACCTCTTTCACAATATCTCAACATTTTTGGTTTGTGATACACCACTCTTGAACATCCATTGGGTCATCCCGATATGTGACCAGATCAGTGTTTTTTGCACTCAGTGTAGTTTCTACTATCTTGGTAAAAGGCTTAATGTGTACACCAAGATCACTAAGAAAGAGTAACACCTTCAAGGTCTCTCTTCATATCTATTCTCCCAATTATCGGGATAGAATACTACACCATCATAATATGACTGGGCAGTGTATCATAAATCAGTACCTGTATGATTAAAATATCATCTTCTATTGCTTACATTTATCAAATAAATGTTACCTATAACATGGTCAAAATCTGTAAATTATAATTTTTGAAAATTAATTAACTAATGCAGTTGTCACTTGCACAAATATTGACATGAATTTTGTATCATAGACTCTGACCAATATTTGACTTATTATAGATATTGTACTGAAGTAGCTCACTTATTTCCCCCCCAATGTTACAGCCCAAGAAAAAGCCAACTCCTGCTGAATGGGAGAAATTAGATGAATCACCCGTTTTCAAAAACGACAATACGTTGAGGGCCTATCAACTGGAAGGCTTGAACTGGCTGTTATTTTCATGGTATAATGGGTAAGTAAGAAGCCATGGTGTGTTATTAATGAATTGTTTTAGCAATGAGTGTATATGTGTGAATTCTTTCCAAGTCCTCTTAGAGTCCCAATATGCAATTTATTACTAGACAGTATACAAAATTAGTTTCTTTAGCTCTAATCTTCCGATTATTATTTACACCAAATTATTCTCAACAGTTTTTTTATTCTAGTGGTCTGTAATTAATTTAAAATATTCATGTAGAAGCTTTGCTGAATAAAAAAAAATAGTGTTTGTATAACTATATATATGTTTGAAACGAATATCATTCCTGGGGCATTCGTTAAGAACACCTGAAAATAGAATTAGCAGGAAAATAGTAGAAAAACTGTGGTATAGTAAAAGTGACATTAATTGGATTACAGAATTAAAAGAAGATATGAGAGAGTTACAAATTACAGTAGAGGATTTAAAACACAAGACAAACACATTAAAGATATTAAATGACAAACACTCTACACTACAGCTGAAAAGAAACAAACAACGAATAGGAAGAGTGGTTCCGGAGGAGGAAAGGAAATTACACTCGGAGAGGATGAAGAAATATTGGGTGGATAAAAGAAGAAAGACTAGAAAATATAAAGTGACTAAAGTGGTCCAATGTAGGCCATAAAATTATAAATAAATAAATAAACTATATAAACAGTTAACTGTTAGTTGAAAACTATTTATTGTGATGTATAGAGCTAATTGTTTATTTATAACATTTTTGTAAAGAAATATTTTATTCTGTAGATTACTTTCATCCTTATCCATTTTGTTGTTTAAAGTTTTTTTATTGACGATGGATGATTTAAAAAATAGTAGAATTTTGGACATTTTCCAACGCTATATGTTACAAAAATGTGTAACATTGTTATATTTCGGTTATTAACATATAACGATGGTGGATGTCCAAAGTCCTACTTCCCCGTTTGTTTTCCATTATTGGCGGCTTACAACGTAGAAGCCAGTACACACTAAGTAAAGTTTATGCCATAAGCACTAGTAAGAGGAATCCGTCACAACCACTGTCTTAATACGTAATTACTAAATATTTTAATGAAAATAATATTCTTTAATTATTATCTAAATAAATTTGTATTATCTTGAACTAAAATCATATATTTTTCAGGCGCAACTGTATCCTGGCAGATGAAATGGGTCTGGGCAAGACTATTCAGTCCTTAACATTTATTAATGCCGTCTATGAATATGGAATTCGTGGACCGTTCCTTGTTATTGCTCCACTTTCCACCATTCCCAATTGGCAACGGGAGTTTGAAGCTTGGACTGATCTGAATGTAATAGTTTATCACGGATCGTAAGTTTTTTTTCACTAATCCTGCATTTTACTATGGTACTTGATAAATGTATTTTGTGCTTTTAATAATGCACACAAGTCAAAGTAGACCAAAATAATTCAAATATTAACACAGCAGATGTTTATAGACAAATTTTCAGTTTCAAATAGCTTTATACAGACAAAATGTACATCAGTGTATAATAAATCGTGCCATTTGTAATTTCTAATTACAATGTGTTCTTAAAACTAGGTCTTAGGTACTATACAATCATTCTATTACATGGATATAAATGTATGTATTGTTAATGTTGTTTTCTGATCATATCTGGCAATGATCTAAGAAATTTTGCTCCTGTATATGTAACCTACTTTTTTATAGAACTTAAGACTTAATTACTAAAACGAAAACATATTATTTAAATTTTACCAAAGACGACATTAAGTATTGATTATTTCTTTAGATGCCAATAAAAACCTTTAAAATGACATTATGTAAAGGCTTCATTTCTAATAACTGAGACTTACAACAATTTATTCTTACAAATTACTTACCAATATTTATATAATTGAATTTAATCCTCTGTATAGATTTAATTTGTCGTTCATAATGTGAAGTGTTAAAATTTTTCAGTACTGTGCAATTCAAATAGGGCAATCCAATAGTTTTTGGTTACATGAGTATTCTAATTTTCACTCAATAATGGAAAAAATTTTAATTAATTTATGGTATATGTTATGTGTATAAAGAGCTGTTATTCAATTTTCTATTCTAATTTAGTTTATTATGTAAAATTTGAAAATTTATTCTGTTAACGTATGCATAATTATTTTGGTTTTATCTCAGATCTGCCAGCAGAAATATGCTTCAAGAGTATGAAATGTATCACAAAAGTGAGAAAGGCAACGTTTTGAAAGATTTACCAAAGTTTAATGTTTTAATAACAACATTTGAAATCATCATAACTGATTTTCATGATCTGAAAGAGTTCCACTGGAGATTGTGTGTCATAGATGAAGCCCATCGGTTAAAAAATAGGAACTGCAAATTACTAGAAGGCCTTAGAACTCTCAACTTGGTATGTATATTTTGTTTTAGGTTGATATTTTATATAAAATAATATATTAAATTCAGGGGGCTGTTCAGAATGATAGTAGGTAGATTCCCTTTGAAAATTAAAACTATTTCTTTTATTTACACCTTAATGTAAGAAGATTTTCTCTTTGAAAAGTAACTCGTTATTTATTTGTATACATAATAATAAATCATTTCAAGTTTGTTCATTTTTGGGTACAAGATTTTTAAAACATAGTCAATTACAGTTTAAGGAAGTAAAATACTAAATTACCTATAACACTCACTACTGCAATCTGTCACCCTTTCATGCCAGGTCCAGCGAAGTAAATGGAGGGGAGGTACCTCGTCAGTGAACCACAATTAGTAAAACTTGAAATAAAAATGTAACAAATGATATAAAATTACATTTGAATGAAATTTGTTATTCAGCCCAGGAGAATATGTATTTAAAAGCTCTTCAATAGAATCCTAGATTCTAGAAATACATAAAATGTACGACTTTGTGTAACCGTAAATGTGTAGATTGAGTACTGTATAGTTTAATAACATTCCATCTTATTACACTGTACTATGTGTCTTATTACTGATATGTATCTAATTATTATTTAAATTATTTATTTATTATTAGAGTATTTATGTTGGATAAAGGCATTAAATGTGGTTTAAATGAGAGGATAAGGTAACAAAAACATGCTTACCTTTTCTGAGATGGGAGTTTAGTTCTTTTCTAGACATAGAAGAACTCTAAAGTAGAACATTTCTTCTTTTATTAACCCTTTGAGTGCCAAGTATTTATTGAGTGGGTGTACTGAAAAGTGCCAGGTATTTTTCTAGTGGGTGCACCTAAAAGTGCCAGCCCTTTCGAAGGCATTTTGCAAGGTTTCAGTAAAAAGTTCACAGTTTGATTATTCAATACGCTATCAACATACTTTTTTGTAATTTTTCTTTGAAAACAGCCTAATTAGCATAAAATAACAAAGTTACCATAAAATTAAACTTAGGAATATAAAAAATGGACTTGCGTCAAAAAATTTCAGAATTTATTTAACCCTTTGCACGCCAAGTAATTACATATATGTTTTGCCCTAGCGCCAAATTACTGAATATTTACATTTTTTTTAAACTGTAAAGCCATTTTTTTTATTTGTTTAAGTAATTGATTTAAAGAATAAAAAACCATGAAATGCTTTTATGGGCATTTTTTAAAACAAAATATAGATATTTTTCTGTTTTAAGGACCAGTAGGTATGAAATGAATGAAAACGTTATTTTGATAAAACTGTATAATTGTTACAAACGTATACCGGTACATGAAGTAGATATGATGTGTGATAAGTAAATAAATACACATTTTGGAAAACAGTAAAAAAATATCTTACAAACTGTTTTCTGTTTTTTTTTTACAAATAATCGTCCAAAGTATGTAACCCCAAGAACGAAATCGTCAAAGTCCGGATCGTCTGCGTTAGCCATAATTATGGCAATATATTCACAAGTTACGTCAAAATAATAAATAATAGTTATTACTATAGTAATAATTTTAATAGTTCACAAGCACTAAACGTAATATAAACTAATAAAACTGTAAAAACATAAACTGTCAGTGAGCAGGAACACTAGACATAGAACTTCACGAAATGGCGGCGAGTATAATCGCTTTGGGCGTTTCGAGAAGTACGGGAAACAAACATGAATAGAAAGAAACAACTGTTACCGATCGATACTCCTCAAACGTTCAGTTAGCACGTTAGCTAATGCACTAGGCAGCAAAAGTGACTTTCTCTGCCATCTAGCGGCAAATTCGACAACTATTAAACTATCTAATGTTGTAAAATGTAGTTCTCGATATAACTCGCTATGGGCGCTGTACGAACTTTTATGCATGCGAAATAACTCGCTTATGGCGTGCAAAGGGTTAAATTTCATTTTTCAACCTAATTATCATCACACAAAAAAATCGTGTCCTTTTCTTTGTCCATATCACTGGAAAGGGTATTAATTGTCTATAAATCTTGAAAAATGTATATCATTATCTTCAATAATGAGTAAGTTATACAACTTTTAAGAAACTAATGTCACATTGTTTTCGGTAGCCATGTCAATCAAAAATGTTTATATGTGAGTTCTAGATTGATTCTCATTAAAGTCATTTGATCAGAAGTGTACTATAACAATTTATTTTGAAAAGAATAATTCTTCACAAACAATTTAATATATTAGTTTTAAAATATTAAGTTTTCTGTTTTTAGTGAATTTTTTTTCCCCGAATGTCCGGTAAAATTGGACATTGGCACTTTTCAGCCAACTTTTGACGTCCGGTAAAATCGGATGTTGGTATTCAAAGGGCCGATGTTATGCTGAAGAATTTGATTTCTTAAGTTGATTTTATAAATTGTTGGATATATTAATCTAAGTTATCCTTAAACGATTGTCTTTCAATTTCAGGAACACAGGGTGTTGCTGTCCGGAACACCATTACAAAACAATGTAAATGAATTATTTTCTCTTCTAAATTTTCTTGAACCACAACAATTTACAAGTAGTGATGCGTTCCTGCAAGAGTTTGGTGCACTCAAAACAGAAAATGAAGTCCAAAAACTGCAACTGTTGCTCAAACCCATGATGCTGAGGAGGTTAAAGGAAGATGTTGAAAAAACAATTGCGCCAAAAGAAGAAACTGTAGTTGAGGTAATCTGGATGGCCATTCGGTTTTATCCAATCAGTAGGTTTAGTCATATCGTTTATTATTCTTCATCTGTGAGTTCACTTAAGTCATAACTCAAATCTTTTTTTGCATTTTCTTACATACTAATGGTTTTTTGAGTGTCTAGAATAACAATTTTTTTTAGGTTCTTTTTTATTCCAATGACAAAAGACTTAAAATCTACCTTTAAAGCAAATTAATGAGAACTAGAACAGTATTACGTGGAAAGATCTAATTTGAGTTCTTTTAGGGTATGAATTCAATTGTTTCAGTGCAATAATATCAAAAAATATGCTGTCATTGGATTTCTTATACCTGATCATTGAATCCCTTCTTCTATTGGAAACTCACAAATGTAATCCATTCTGGAAATTTCCTGAAATTAATAATTTTTAAAATTTGAATTATTAGAATTAATACTTTTAACTGGGCAAGTAATGTACAGCAATAATGTTCATGTACAACATTCAAAGTGTATTCAGTTTTTTTTAATTATGCGCGAATTATACTTATGTTCCAAAGATTCATCATTTTAATGAGTTCTTTTGTTAAGATAATAAATATTCTTCATAAATTCAGTTGGTTTAAATTTTTTCTAATAGTAAGTTTGAGTGAATGAACGAAATTGGACTTTAAAAAATATTAAAGACTGTGATGCAGATTTGTTGTGAAGTATGCAATAAAAGTGTAATATTACTATCAGAAGTTTTGAAACTAGCTAATTGTTGTTACTTGTTTGCAGGTCGAGTTGACCAATATTCAGAAGAAATATTACAGAGGCATTTTAGAACGGAACTTCTCGTTTCTGTCCAAGGGAACAACGTCAGCCAATGTGCCTAACCTGATGAACACTATGATGGAGCTTCGCAAGTGTTGTATTCATCCTTACCTCCTCAATGGTTAGTAGCTATCTGTTACACACATTTATAGTGATCTAATGGGTTGTGAATTTTACAGCTTCTTCAGATTAATATTATGGCAAAAAGAGGTGAATAAACTCAATTTTTAAACATAATTCCAAAGATAGTATCACAGAGATTGACGTCGGTTACTTAAGAGGCTGCAGAGAAATTTTTCATATTTCCAGTTTGGATTGTCAGGTCTTAAGAAAATAGAATTGGCAGGACTATTTCTTTCGTGA
This sequence comes from Homalodisca vitripennis, assembly GCF_021130785.1. Classification (NCBI taxonomy): domain Eukaryota; kingdom Metazoa; phylum Arthropoda; class Insecta; order Hemiptera; family Cicadellidae; genus Homalodisca; species Homalodisca vitripennis. Next base: position 115,864,919 of record NC_060212.1, read on the forward strand.
TTGCTTTTCCTGACTTAGTATATATTATAGTTGGTTTTTGTATGTTGATATTCCAAGCAGAAGTTATGGCAATTGAAATATATACCAGAAAATTATCAAGAATAAGCTCAAATGTATTTAATATTATCCGATGGTCAGGCTGATCCTAAGATTCTGGATGCATATTGAGTTGAGATTAGTTTGGAAAGCTATAATTCATCTGGTGGAGAGGAAAACAGAGTGATCCTTGGTTGGATTTCGGATCATGAAGGCATTGCTGGAAATGAAATAACAGCTGGCCAAGGAAGTCTCTGATAGAAATTTGGTAGAGTCAGAGTTGAGTTATGAATCTTCTTCCTTCTTGTACAGCAGAGGTCCTGTAAATAACTGGGGGAAAGGTCAAATCTGAAGCGAAGAAGGCCTCAGTCAATGAAAAATGTTTGTCTTTATTTCAAAGACTGCACTACACTCATTGACCTAAGTAAGTAGGTTATTATACAACTGCAGTTTGGAATGTTAACGGGACACACTAAGCCAGAATCTCTTCCGAAACATCCAATGAAATTGGGGTTAAGTGTAACTGATAAATGTAGACTATGGAGATGAAGAAGAATCAGCAGAACATATATGGTTGAAGTGTTCTGCTAAAGTATCAGAGAACAGAAGCCAAAAACCTCATATTATTTAAGTAGTAGTCTCAGTTTTAGTGGTAAACAGAAGTAGGAGGAATTGTAGGATGTAGTGTAGATAACTTTTCCATGTAATCTTTTCTTTGTCTTTCAGAATTTGTACATTAATTAAATAAATTAGTTGTTACTTATGTAAACTATTTTTCTTCAGGTGCTGAAGACCAAATTCAACATGACTACCGCATAGCTCACGGTGATGATCCAGATGCCTACTTCAAAGCGCTTATCAATTCGTCTGGTAAAATGGTTTTGATTGATAAGCTTTTGCCAAAACTGAAGAGTGGTGGACACCGTGTTCTAATATTCAGTCAGATGGTCCGATGCCTGGATATTTTGGAAGATTATCTTGTATTTAGAAAGTGAGTATTAATTTTCTTTCATCATGTTTACTTGCAAGTCTAGATAGAACCAGTTAAGATGTAGAATCATTTACTTTTCTTGATTGTAACAAGAGTTGTTAATAACAGTAGCATTTTATATGATATTTGTGTTTTCAAATAACTCCAGAAATGGGGATATTTCAATAAGTCTAAGTTAAAAGAGATTGCACGGATATAAATCCTAACCAGACTGGTGCACTTTTTGTAAATGTCATGATTTACAAAAATTTAAAATTTAAATAATATTACAAGGCTGCAACTAGTTTCACATTTCAAACAATCTATTCATTTATATTGTTCATTGCATTACAAATGAATGGTGTCATATATACATAAAACATTCTACTGAGTTTATCTTAAACATAAATTGTTCGACCTACATATAAAGCTATACTTTAAGAAAGAATTCTTCATAGAGTACTATAGTACTAAAATCATAAAATTATAAAGAAGCTTATTGAATTTAAAAAAAATTTTATTTGGTTTCTGCAAGATTTGCAAGTAAATTTGTTAATGTACTTACAATACATTGATTTTTTTTATCAAAACATTGTAATTTGTGAACAGGTAAGGAATTTTTTACCTCTGTGCCGTGTTACATATGTATGAATGGCTCCCAAGAGGGAGACAGAATTGGGATTCTGCATTCATAAAAAGAATGCAGTGATGATTATACAGACTTGGTCATTATTTTAAGATGTTTCAAAGATTCTTTCACAGACTGTTGCCAATTTCACTTTAGCGTAATAGGTCTTATAAAAATAAAAATTGATCCATATTTTTTTAGAGGTGACTCTCTAAAAACTAATTCCAAAAGTATATGGGATTGGTTGTATGCAAAATAAACCATTTTTAAAGTTTCTAAATTGCAAACATTTTTATTTTTTATAATGCGTAAAGACTGAAAGAATCTTTTTTGCTACACTTTTGACCTGTGTCTGATAATATATTGATCCCAATTCAATATATTATCCATTATTAAACCCAAAAATTTTGTTTTATTTCCTTCTTCAAATTCAGTATTCATTGGTTTCTTGATTTCTTGGTGAAATTAGTTTGTGGTAAATGTATAAAAGGTGATAACAGTGACTAGAGATAAATTATTAATTTAACTTAAATTTTGGCCTGTCAGTGTTTGTATTTCTAAATAACTATTCTACTTTCCCTTTATTATAAAATTTGCATATTATGGCTAACATGCGTATTATTACAAAAGCTATCAGATATTATTGTAGTCAACCCCTTAAGGAACGAAATAAGGCCCGAGAATCAAGCCTTGTGGAACTCTATGTTTGATTAAACTTAATTTTGGTCAAATATAAATTAAGTGATTATGATTATTTACATAAGTTAGTTCCACAAACTGCTTTCCAAATATGAATGCAATCATTTAAGAGTAGGGACCACATATTCTTAAATTTAAAAGTGTATTAGTACTGCGAGAGGCACTGTCCAATGACTTTTATTCAGATTTACGAAAATCTCTATCACCTTGTTATGATTAAAAAATAAATTGTGTCTAACCAATCAATTATTTGCAAGGATCAATGTTTTATTTCAGATACCCTTTTGAGCGCATTGATGGTCGTATCCGTGGCAACCTACGGCAGGCTGCCATAGATCGGTTCTGCCGGCCTGACTCTGATCGGTTTGTGTTCCTCCTGTGTACTAAAGCTGGTGGCCTTGGAATCAACCTTACTGCTGCTGATACTGTTATAATTTACGATAGTGACTGGAATCCTCAAAATGATCTCCAGGTAGGTTCGCAGTCCATTTGTAAGAGTTTACAATATGTTAATTATATGCTGATTTTGTATATCTGATTATGTGTTTAAAAGAGTTTTTTATTAGTCTTTTCAAAACTGAAAAATTAGGTTCAAATTCGATATGTTGTATAATCTTGTGCTGTATAGCAATTTATTCTGAAAGGGTTCCATACTCATACTTGTGCTATAAATCTTGATCATTCATTGAGGTGGTAATTACACCAGTCTATAATTAATGATATGTTAATTGTTTGTTTGTTTAGGCACAAGCCAGATGCCATCGTATAGGTCAACAGAAGATGGTGAAAGTGTACAGGTTGCTGTGTAGAAACACCTATGAGAGAGAGATGTTTGATAAGGCGTCCTTGAAACTAGGACTGGACAAGGCAGTGTTGCAGAGTATGAACACGGCACAGGGTGGCAAAGAGATAAACAACAAACAGCTTTCGAAAAAGGAAATAGAGGACCTACTAAAGAAAGGTAAGAATGGTGTTCTAAGTATTGTTAGTGATAAATAATTACTTAAGTAAAATATAAGATCACTGTGAATGTTCCTTTACATTGCCAACCGTTACAAGCAATACAATAAGATTAGAGCATTGATGCCAACTTCCTGAGAAGGAAGGTGAAATGGAAATTACTCTTTTTTTCTCAGTCAGTTATTGAAGTGATCAGTAAAAGTTTATGATTATGGAATAACGCTTTACTATAAAATTATAAGTAACAGGCGTCAATATCTTATATATGCCACTTTGTAATAGTTAATTAACAGAAGTACATCATTTATTTAGTTTTGTTATTTATTTTCTCTTCCTGTTTTTAAATGCAATTTGTAAAAGAAATTTTAAATTGCGTTGGTCCTACATTTAATTCTTTTTACCATTCCCAGCGATTTATTTGTACAAGTTTTGTTAGTTTCTATCAGTTTGTGTTTTCCTGTTGTACTATTGAGATTGTGTAAAATTAGCTAAAACATGGTGTAACATTTTCACAGAAATAAATTCAATGTAATTTTGTAGGTGCATACGGTGCAATAATGGAAGAAGACAGTGCTGCGGACAAGTTTTGTGAAGAAGACATTGACCAGATCCTGGAAAGGAGGACACAGATCATTACGTTGGAATCTGAAAAAGGATCTACTTTTTCAAAGGCCAGTTTTGCTTCATCAGGAATCCGAGCTGATATCGATATTGATGATCCAGATTTTTGGAAAAAGTGGGCTAAAAAAGCTGATATTGACACTGCAGAAAGAGGAGATAAGGTACTATAATTAAGTTAAGCCCGAGTTTCACATTATCTATATGAAGTTTTTATTTATTTGTTTAACTAATTTCATGTTGTAAAGCGAAATTAATGACTTTGTCCTTCTGTTTTTCAGAATGAGTTGGTTATATCGGAGCCTCGACGAAGAACTCAGATCAAGAGGTACGGTCATGATGAAGCGGTGATGGATATGTCTGACTTGGAGTCGTCCAGTGGAGATGAAGACAACGAAGATAATGACACAGCGATAGGGGTCGGTAGGGGGCGAGGCAACAGAAAACACAAGAAACTGAAAAAGCTGAAGCAGAAGTATTTTCCAGAAGATTTTGTGATCAAAGAAGGAGAAGTGACATATGGTGCCTGGTCGAGAAGTGAATGCTTCAAAGTTGAACGTGGTCTTCTCACGTTTGGGTGAGGAGATTGAAAATGTTTATTTACACACCAAAAAAATCTGGGAAACATAAAAATATTCTTTTGGGCTCTGTTACTATTTTCTAGACTCCATTAAAGAAATTTGGAATGGTTCTATGTCTGTTGAATACAGTTATCAAAAATATTAATAATCTTTCCAATGAATTTGTGAAATATGAAGGTACATTCACACTCTCCGAGCCATTTTTCTCAAATTTGATGTTTAGCCTCAACTCTCTATTTTGATCAGTCTTCTGCGTCTTCATCAGGAGATCTAACCCTATCCATATCAGTTATCACGTCTTGCATCTTGTCTTTGGTTTTCTATGATGTTGTCTACTTTCTCGGGATTAACATTCTTCATCCAACATCTCCTTTCTTCTTAGTATCCATACCATTGGTTTCTTCTATAGTTTATTTAATTTATTATTTCACCTCCACTGTTCTTCATACTATTTTTCTTGTCCAGGCTCTTATGTGTTGATTTAAACATTTTTTTTTTAAGAACTATTCTTAAAAGATAAAAGTATTTTTCTCTTCCTTATTTAGCCCCCCATATTTTGGACCCATACTGAGCAAATTATTGTTATGTATTTTCATCGAATAGGAATTTTGATGAAACATTTCTATTACATGCATAAAAGCACGTTATTTCCTTAGTAGTTCCTGTTATGTCTGTCTGGTTCATCCTTATAGGCGCAAATATTTTATTTAAATTTCTTATTAAATAGATAAAGTAGTTTTAGCATCATTCTTCTCCAAACCTGTTTTTTCCGTTTCTCTTATCATGTTCTGTTTGGGCATGAAATACTGTGAACTTTCCATTACATTCTTCCCATATTGTCAAAAACACTTTCCATTTCATAGTTTCCATAACTCCTTTGGTTACTTCAAGATCAATATCCACATCACTTGACAGGAAATTGAAGTTTGGAACCAGCATATTGACAAGGCTTAACCTTGTCAATGAATCGTAGATCATGCACATTTTTATCTGTCTTCAAAGTGGCGAAACATATTTGGCCTCTTGGTTTTCTAGTTTGTAAGCCTGATCAAAAAAACTTCTTTACATTCATCCAAAGCTACATGTTTCAAATCGTGTAGATGCTAAGATTAGTGTCCTTACACCCTCCGGACTTTTTGTGACTAATGCGACAATCCCAGCTTCATCTCTACATTCATTAGTAATTTTGTATGTAATATTGAATAGGATTGAGGATATTCTGACTCGGTGCACGATTTCTGTCTATTTTAATTCATACCAACCCAAGATCTAGAGGACTTCATAAGCCTCCAGAAACTTTTTGGGGTTCTCTGCTGTCCTAATTTTGGAAGTATGATTACATATGAGTTAAAAAATTTATGTTTGTGATGAAAAATTAAGATATTTTATTTAATATTTCTCTATTTTGAATTGTAAATGTGTTTCAGTTGGGGGCGATGGCCTGATATTCTAAACCATGGTCAATTCAGGGAAGGCTGGAAAGAGAGTGACGTGGAGGATGTAGCCAGAATCATTGTAAGTAAAGCTGTATCTGCATCAAGTTTTAAGTGTTGTCAGTTTTAGTCATAAACCATTTTGTCATGATACTTGCACTGGTTATTTATTGGCAACAAAAATAAGCAATCTCCTGTTTTTTTATTGCTGAGGAGCAGACATGTAGCAGTTCACAAACATGACATAAAAAGTAAGAACTGTTGACTAAATATTATTTACAAATAACAGTAATTTATTAATCTATCTTTGGGTATTAAAACACAAAGTAGACAAACAATTTCAGCGAATGGTAATTTTTTCTACTGCCGATCAGCTGTCATCCTTTATAAACGTGTTCTCCAACCCATTAACATTTACATTACTCCAAATTTTTCCGTCTACTGCTTCAAACCAAATGAAAATAACACTCATTTGACAAAGAACTTGCCTTTGTTTAAGCATTTCAGGTCCTTTTGTAACTCTATGTCAACATTGATTGTTACAAAAGACACACAGCACAATACAAAAGACGATTTTCTGGTAGAAAATTCATTAATTGTTTATCAGTTTGGCATAAGGAAAATTTCATCTGTCGCTATGTGGTTGTAATGTAAGTGGTGGAACATGAACATATCTTCTGTTCAATAATTAGTGACAGCTTCTTGATCAACACATTCCTTTGAAAATTTGGATCTGTTTAATCAAATCAACAAACTGTGTGAAGTTTAACAGAGGTTTATTTCTTATTGTTTGCGAACTTATGTGTAGGACTGTTATATTATTAAGATGACATGCTATTAATATCTCATCACATTCTGGTATTAATATTTTTAACTGATGCATTTTCAGTGTTTCAGTTTTCTTTTAAGTTACTTTGCAGGCAACCAGCATTTCCTAATTTGTTTCAAATGCAGGAACAGAAGTTGAGGATTGCAACTTGAAATTACATGTTAATTGTAGAAGGTCCTATTAATTCTTTAATAAGCAAATATTTATTTAGATATATCATCCTGACCTGGTTGCTATGGTTTGTCGTGTGACTTACTCACTATATACTGCCAAGTAAAGAGTTAAGCTGATGAAGGTAAAAACATCAGGTATAGCTAAGATTACTTATAACAGCTTGACATCTCTTGTTCCCAGAATTTGTACAAATTTTATACTTATTTAGCTACCTCAGTTTAATCTACAATACTTAACTCTATTATTATACTTAACAAGTAAATGTAGTTCTCCCAAGAAACTCTGTCTACAGTCTACATGTTTGTTGTATTTCAGATGCTTTACTGTCTACGTTACTACAGGGGGGACGATAAAATTAGAAGTTTTATCTGGGACCTCATAACACCTGTAGAGAACGGGGAAAGCGCAGTACCAAGAAATCATTTGGGTGAGTAACATTACTGCTGAGATTTAAAACAAGAAATTTATAAAGAAATTTTAATTTTTAAGTAATTTGAGTTTAAAAATTAATATTTGTTAAATAAATTGTTACTTATTACCATCCAGGTTTACACTCTCCAGTGCCACGAGGGGGGCGGCGGAAAATGAAACTAAAGATGAAAGAGGCAAGGCTTCTGGGCCAAACGTCAAGTGAACCAACGGAAATGGACCATTGGAGCAGGCATGACAAGTACGACGGTGACATCTTTCTGGAGAGTAACTACAGGAAACATCTTGCCAGGCATGCAAATAAGTAAGTTTATTTTGTCAATTATGTGTTTTTAATTTTTATTTCATTGTTGTGGAGTTAGTTGTCAGTAATTCTTTTACGTAATGAAATTTCTTGTTTTGTTAACCCTTTGAGTGCCAGGTATTTATTGAGTGGGTGTACTGAAAAGTGCTAGTCCTTTTGAAGGCATTTTCAAGGTTTAAGATAACCAAAAAACAAAGACATACATGGGCGACAAACTCGCCATGCCGACGATTTTCCTTAATTCTTCCACCGAAAACTCTGCATTGTTTGAAAAAAAAGCCTTCATATGCAGGGGCAAAACTATTAAATGTTCTACCTGACGAGTTGAAGACTCAAGATTCAGCTACAATGAGAAGACAACTTCGAGAATGGCTAATCAATAAATCAATTTACACAATGGACGAGTTCATGACACATGCTGGAGGGACTCCTCAGCATTGACTACAAAATACCGGAAGAAACACTTTGTAAACCATCTTATTCTGGTTTCTATTCTACCTGTCTTTCTTACTGTAACTTGACGCTTATTCTGTTCTTTATGATTATGATTAAAGTATATTGATTGATTGATTGATTGATTGATAAAACATATTTTGTTTTTAATTCTTCTCCGAAAACTCTGCATAGTTAACATAAAATTAACAAAGTTACTATAAAATTAAATTTAGGAATACCAGAAATGGACTTAACCTAAAAGAATTCCAGAATTTATTTATAAATTTAATTTTTTAACCAAATTATAATTACCAACAGAATTTATATCCTTTGTCCATATCACTGGAAAGAGTATTCAATCGTCTATAAATCTTGAATAACTCATAGCATTATCTTCAATAATGAGTGAGTTATACAACTTTTAACACTTTGAGTCCCGGGTTCTTAGTAATATTTATATGTGCTGTCCCAGCCATTTCAAGGGTTTTTTAGTTAAAATTGTAAATAAATTTGTAAGTTATAGTTTCTTAGCAACCAATAAATCAAATTAAAAAGCAGAAAAATATAAATAAAACTATTAAACATGTTACTTATCTTTTTGAAAGTCAATACAATTCTTGAGTCCATAAAAAGTGTGTAAAATACTGAAGAAAAAAAAATTGGAACATAACGCATAAATTTATTTGCACATTTTTCTTCTTGACTATTTTCTGCTAACCATAACATATTAAACATCAAAATAAAGCCAAGAAGTTTTAGTTCAAATATATTTATATATATCCAAGGTAAAATATATCAACATTTTTGAAATCAATGAAAATGTTGAGTCCATAAAAAGTGTAAAATACTGAAGAATAAAAATTGGAACATAAAGTAAGTTTGTTTATACATTTTTCTTCATGATTCTTTTCAGCTAACCATAACATATTACACATCAAAATAAAGCCAAGAAGTTTAGTTCAAATATATTTATTTATAATCAAGGTAAATAAATAACACAGATGAAAAGTTGAATAGAGAGAACGTAGTCCTATTCACAAGTAGTTAGCTTTAGTGTGAAATAATTTGAAACATTCAGGAAGGCAGAGGGCAGTGTCACACTCTGGGCAAAACCACACAGTTTCTTTTCTTCCAGATTTGCCTGTGGTTTGTTTATTTTTCTCTGAACAAACACTGAGCAACACAAAATCCTAATTGTATAAATAACTATAGCTAAAACAACTTATATTTCACTGTAAACACAAAGCGAGTAGACGTACAAAGAGTACAGACGCCACAGCATGGCACTAGCAGACAAATACGTAGTTCTTGCCTAATGTAAGATAAATAACATAATAAAAACTATAACTGAGCACTCCAAATACTAATTTTATAAACAACTGTAGCTAAAATAACTTACTGTTACTTAAAATAATTCACTGTAAAACACAGAGCTAGTGTAAACAGTGCAGACGTCACGGCACCAGCTGACAACTGCGTAGTTGGTGACTCGGCGTTGTATCAGCTGTTTGTTACACAATTTCTGTTATAATATTTTTTTGCTTGTAACCGTTTATAAATAACCAAAGACTAATAAAATTAGTCTAATATGACTTGCTAAACATAACGCAACCTCTAAAAACGTCAGTAATGAGAATTACCAGTCTCCACGAACTAAAAATAGACTGCCCGGCCTGAGCTCGGGCTTGGGTCATTGACGATATTGACACAGCCCGGCCTGAGCTCGGGCTTGGGATTCAAAGTGTTAAGTGACTGAGAAATTTGCGTCACCATCTGTTCACAGTGATGTCAGTGCCTTCTAGATTGATTTTCGTTTAAGTCAATTGATCGGAAGTGTACTATAACAATTTATTTTTAAAAGATCAGATCTTCATGAACAATTTAATATGATACTAGTTTAAAAATATAAGGTTTTCGGTTTTTAATGATTTTTTTCCCGAACGTCCGGTAAAATCGGAGTTGGCACTTTTCGGCTAACTTTTGATGTCCGGTAGACTCAGACGTGGGCACTTTTCAGATAATTTTTGACGCCCGGTAAAATTGGACGTTGGCACTCAAAGGGTTGATGTCAATTCTTGGAATTTTTGTTGTTTAAGAAGCAATTTCAGAATTTATGGAACATTTTAAATTTTGACTGAGCCGTTTCTTTTGCTTTAAGTATAATCACTATTTTACAATTTCAGGGTTCTGTTGAGGGTCAGGATGCTCTATTACATCAAGCATGAGATTCTGGGCGACCTGGTCCACCATATCTCAGATGGTCAGAACGCTAGGTAAGATTGCGTATCTCACTCCTCTTTAGGCTTCCTGGCATGGAGCTAACTACATTTATTTATCGCCGCTTTCGCTTCCCTCATAGTGCATTCACGTTGCATACAATTTTAGCTCTCTGGTACAGTTAATGATTACGCACAGAACTAATGATATATATTATTGCACATGGAAATTCTAACCGCTTTGATCAAGACTAAGATTACTTTTATCTTAACTCATTTACACCCCATGTATGCTCTCAAACGTCCATATTTAAGCTAAACAGTTCTCTTTATAAATTGAGTTAATAATGAGCAATCTAATAACTAAATCGTTCAGTGAGCACTTTAATATCTTAATAGACAAGTTCACTGTCAGAAAAGAAAGTGAACAGCGTGTATGATCAATCAAATACACAAGAGAATCAAACTGTCTTCTGTACCATTTAAATTTCATGATACAACATCAGCCAGTAAAATCAGGAATTATTTCTACTATTGTCTATTAAATACTTTATGAAAGAGCTTCGCTCAGTAATATTATTTTGCTGTTATTAAGTGTTGTAGAATGCAAACTTAATTGAATGCATGCATCACATTACAAAGCTTACCTTAGTTAAACTCACATTACAGATTTGATAATTTAAAAATATCTTCTAGTGGATCATTGGTGTACCAAAAGAGAAGTTTTTCTGAAATTCACTTGCATTTACTTAATTTCCTAGCAAATTATTGTTTACTTCACTTAGTTTAGGCTAATACAAATATATTTTGGCCTGCTTTATCACTTAGTTTTTTTCTGAGTTGGCTCTTACGTACTTTATTTTTTAGATAAGCCTTACGAGCCAAGCAACTTGTAAATAATTAGTACAAATACAACTACCCTAAAATTATCATCACTGCTATTATTGAGGTTATTATTATTATTCCATATTTTGTTATTTAATTTCATTATTTCACATGCATTTCCTTCCTGCTTTCTACTTGATACTCGCACCACCTTCTATTTTAAATTTTATTTAATCTAAAGTTGTTACGAGTATGAGGGTATCTAGAATGTCATCGACCTTACATACAGTTGGGATTTCTGAACAAAATTTTTGACACTATTCAGTGTTTGTCTTAACCCTTTTTGTACATTGGTATATTTTTACATTTTTTTAAGTTGAAGTGTCTGCCCACACTTCCTTACACAATCCAGTAATATTTTTTATTTAGTAAAAAGGTTTTATAACAAACAAAAATATGAAGTATTGTAAGAAAATAATATATTTGTTTATATATTTTTAATTAATAAATAATATGTATAAAATGAAATTGTTCATTTAAATTGAGGATAACATTTTTATATTACTTTTATTACCATACAGTACAGCAACAAATTCAACCACTGTTATAAGTATCAATGTATAATTTCAAATTGAGTGGGAGATATAAAAAGGGTTAATTCAATTAATAATTTTTGTAAACACTGAACGCTTAACGATTAACAAGTGACGGAAGGTAGTGCGAGTCAGTAAGCATGGCATGGTTGCATGACTGGGCTGACACGACTGATGACTGCGCAGTGCCCTGCCGATTTACCCACCCCATTGTGACCAAGCCCCCGCCCCCTGGTGGGATAGGGAAGCAGACCGTAGTCTAGTCGTCGGCACCTACAAACATGGCTATGAGAACTATTCTCAGATGCGAAGCGACCCTGCCTTGATCTTCCTCGCACGCTGTGGTCCCCCCACTCATACAGTGTAAGTCCCTATTTTGTTTGCTGCCTCAACATCTCGCAACTTAAATTACATTCATTTTGTTTTCTTTATCGAACCCATATTGACTTATATTTTACTGTTGATACTGTGTTGCTTTATGCTTTTCCATAGTTTTAGATACTTTTTGTAGTCGGTAGGATATTTAACCCTTTTATTCTGAATAAAACTATTACAATTATTGCAAACAGTATGATTACATACTTGATACTGTTTTTATTATTTAAGCAGTGAGTTGATCGATAGTATTGAAATATTTGACCCATTAATTGTTATATGGACTCATTCTTTTATTAAAATATTCATCTATACATTTTGTATTGATATAATTTCAAACTAACCACTATGCTAATCCTATAAATATACACATAACCTACACGTGTATGAAAATAGTTGTTTCTGTTGAAAATAATCTCTATTTCTGAAAATTTGTTTATTTTCATTATGTTAACCCATTGCGGATCAACGACGTGAGGGTGACGCGGAGCGAGGCGTGGACCAAAAGCACAATGACGTGACCCTCACGCGGATGACGTGGTACGGATGACTCATTTGTTTTGAACGCTTATCGCTGTTATAAGCCTCGGAGATATTTATAGTCAGTTTTCCTGGACTGGCTTCCTATCTTATCTCTGATACTCGTCCACAAATACTCCCCTCGTTATCTGTCAATAACGTTATTATTTGCGACAAATTGTTTGTCTGAGGCGTACAGTCGTGGCGTTCTATTTTCCTTTGCCTCGTGTGCGTGTACGTAAATAAAATGGGTGACAATTTACGATCATCTGAATTAGATAGACTATTATTAGAAAGTGGAAGTGATGAAAGTGATATCGATAGTGTTATTGAGGATGGAGACGGTTCTATCACGCATATTTGTCCACGTTTTCATAATTACGCGGATACTAATGTTGACAGTGACGAGCGGGCTAGTGACCATGATTCAGATGTTCAGACTATTTCAGACATTGTTCCTGGGACACCACCGGATGTGGAAACTCTATTTCAACATCATTTCAATATCAATAAAAACGCTCAAAGTAGTGCTTCCGAGGATATTTATGAATATACTTGAATATACTTCTAGTATAATATACTTGTCTAATATGATCTGTATAATGTTTATATAACATAAATAACAACATAAACAAACAAAACATGTATAATTAGCGAGCGCGCTAAGCAGGCAGGTAGGCGTGCAAACACTGCGGGTGCTGCGTTGCAATACGGATTAATTCGTACTCTAAGGCCCGCGCGCGCGCCGTTTTCACGATCCGCAATGGGTTAATAGTAACGTTTTATCTTAATTTATACAAGTATAATGATTTATTTTAAGTTAATATTACATCACGGTTTACTGAATGAAAGTTAAGAAATCATTACAGTGAAATTCAACAATGTAAACCATAAACTTTGCATAAACTTTGTCAATTTTGCTGACAATTTTTATTCCCATAAACACGTTGGGAAACAAAATACTACTTATATTGTATCTTTGTATAAGAACAATTTAGAACAGCCTAGTGATCAGAATTGTAACTTAAATAATCAAATGTTTTCATTTATTATTTTGCGTTTTTTGTTTTTGTAATTTACCTCCATCTTGAAATTTAGGGAAGTTGACTGAACATTGTTGAATCTGTATTAGCAGTGAGGAGAAGGAGCTGGGCAAGTTGAGTGATGACGAGGATGGTTCCGAGACGACCGCGGCCCCAGGGCCCGATGATCTGCCGTCCGAACCGGCCACTCCCAACCCCTCTGTGCCAGGGGAGGAGGGAGGGCAGACGGCTTCAGACGAGGACCCCAATAAGCCTCAGTGGCCATCCATGCAGGATCTCAACTCCCGGTTAAGGAGAGTCATCACCTCGTACCAACGCAATTTTAAGAAGGAGGAATTGAAACTCGCACAAAAGGCCAAGGTATGTTGTTCGAGCTTTGTAGACACCAGTCGCTGATAGAATTTTTCCAGCCACGTTAAACATCCTTATGATATTATCATTGTTTTTGTGTATTCCAATAACGTAACCCAAAACAAATGGGTGAAAGTGACGAAAGAGAAATAGAAAAGGAAGGATTGGAGGGGGACCTGATACCCACAACAATGATCTCATTAAGTTCACCCAACTTACAGAACAATGCAAGAAAAGTCACCTTTTGTTAACTTTAGAACATTTGGAAATTTATAAAATTGCCAAAATCATTCCTGTATTATTAAATGACGAATACATTTTAACAAAACATTCATTATTTGATAGACTTTTATACAATATAGATTAGGGACAAAATTTAGCCACCAAGTTAGTTATAACAAATGGTAATTTGGTTCAATTACTCGTAATTGTTTATTTGTATTTTACTTACCTTAACCCAGTACCTGAAGATCTCCAATTTTATCCATGACTGTGTAAAGATTGTCACTTTACTACTTTAACATATATATGTAAATTGCTTCTGTCCAGAAAGTAAAAAATGTATGTTATCTGTACTCCATTTTTTGTTGTTTTATCCATCAAAATGACATACTGATTTTATTAATGTGGTGGTTTTGTGTTAAATCTACTAATTCAAGATAGGAGTACACCACACAACATGTCATGTAACAGGTTTTGTTGCATGCAAAATTTGAAGTCTATTGGTTATTTCATTGGCTACATGTGTTACTATGTTTACTAATTCATTTATTCTGCAATTTTCTCATTGCCACCATGGTTACACAACACCAATGTTCAGTAATATCCCTGGGAATGACATAAACCATCTCAATGTTGCTTGTATGGAAAAAACTATGCAGAATTTCTAGTCTATAGGTCAGCGTGTTCTTGACATATCGTGCTGACAGAAAAGAAATTTTTCAATCCCTCGAGTGATGGGTTTTGCTGATGCTCACACCCAATTATTTATGACGAAGATTTTACAGCAAAACGTTTTACTGTCTTTCCATCTTGTTTTTAATGTATGGTTTAATTATTATTGTGTAATGGGTTTGGATCTCTTTAAAATATCTGTCAGTTAGCAATACTCATAGTATAGTTGACTTTTTTAAAGCACAAATTTTATCAGTAGCACTTGAGTATTATTTATTATACCTGTAGTATTTGACTCAAAAGTTGGTACTGTAGTTATACTGTAGTAGGCACACCTAATGGTTTATTTTTAAATTGCAGTAGAGTTATAAAAATTAGTGTTTATTGACTTGGTGCAGGATTTAGAACAAGTAGATACTGTTACTTAAAGTTGCTGATTCCTCAAGAAATCAGGATGATCAATTTTTGTTAATGGGTTACAACCTGATTAAATACAAAGGATGAAAATGATCCTGCTATAGATTTGGCTAGGATTAGGTTTCTTAATATGTGGTGTAGTTAGGTTTTTTTATATATTCATTGCTCGTTAATACAAAAGAAAATTACTAAGATTTGGTTATGTTCAGGCTTAAGATATGTGTATCATCATACTTGTTTAAATCTTTTGTATCTTAAAATTAATATAGAGATTAACAATGGTTTTTTGATTAGATGAAAGTCGAAAGTCACTAAGGTATGATTGGGATTATGAATTTTGTTTGTTCTTATTGAAGAGTTTTATAGGCATAATAATTAAGTGGATTAGGATTGCAAAAGTTTTATAACCACATGAAAACATTCAAGCTTCCTATCTGGATATACAGTATTAAGAACAGTAGAGATTCATATTTAATTGGACTTTTATAGGTCTGAATACATAAACAGATTCACAATGTGAGAACTTTCAGGCTGTTATGATAATTAATTTGTTTTATAGATTTGTTGGTATTGTATATCTTTGTATAAACAGGCTCACTAAGATCTGGGTTTGAAATTTGGAAAACCAGTATGTCGATTACAGAATTTTAGATGGTTATTATGTGTGTATTTTTTATGGTTTGTAGGCTATTTTCCATGTAGTGTGTTTATTAATATCCAGGAAAATACTGTGATATTTAAAATAATACTTCAAATTAGAGGAATAGTTTTGTAAAATTTTGTGTTAAGACAAGGATATACTTATTGCGGGTGTAATATTACAACTGTGTGCTACATAATTAGCAAGTATCAAGTTTTGGAGTTATATAGAAATTCTCAAATTAGTACTTGATTATGTATTTTTATAGTTTTTTTTATTAATCACAAAATAACTTTTAAAAGTTCATTTATAGTATTAACTAATTTAATTGTTCATTCTCCTAAACACATAAGAGGTCATGCAGATAAATTGCTCATAGTCAGTATTATATGAATTATTTTATTTTCTTTGATGGGAAATACTCCAATAAAATACATACAATAGCCTTTTCAATTAAATTTTGTTGGGAAAGCAATCTTAAAAACATGATACTATATGAGAAATTGCTTGTAAAGGGTTATCCCGTGAGATTTTCTATTTTCAATAGTATGTCATTTGATAAGTTGTGGAAAATAGCAACCAAAATATTAAATCCCTTCAAGTAGAACTGGTGGAATATCAAGGGTACAAACTAAAAAGAAACCACAGGAAAAGAGGGATAAGCCCCCGTACTTTTACCGTATCGTCTAGTGGCTAGCCTTTAAGCATTCCCGTTTAAACTCTGTGGAAGCAAACTACTGTACGTTAGACATGACCTCTTGTGTGTTAACAGTTTAACAGATGTCCCATTGTATTTATAAAGACAGGGGTAGAGGATAATGAATTGCTAGAGATGTAGGGGTGGGTAGTGCATGGGGTTGTAGTACATGTAGCCTGTGTGTGTAGCCCATGGAGCCCCATGCAGCAGCCGTGGAGGCCATCAATCAGCAGCTGGGCACCAACTGGGACTGGCATCAACTGGCCATGTACCTCTGGGTCAGTACCGTAGCTTAGCTGAGCATGTCTACACCTGCATGCAGTTTACAAGAACAAAGTCTTTAAAACCTTATTGAGTTATTTTCCCCAACAAACTGTTCAGTTATTCTGCATTATTATCTTTGAAATTAGACTATAAAAGTGTAGGAGAATATGAGATCCTTAAAAATGGATGTGCCATTAACATTTTTCAACTGATTCCTTTGCCCATGTTCGGAAATCGTTTAAGTCGAAGAATACAATCACAAACTGACTACTGTACTGAATTTTTATTTGAAGAATTATAGTTCTAGTATTATATCCATAGAAAATTTTCAATTCATCAAATTCATTAGTAAAAAAGTGAACTGTAATAATAACTTTTGGATGTTTTTGCCTTTTGCAATATTTAAATATTCTCGGAATTGATAAAATTATTATACCTGGTAAACTTGGACAACATTTATTTAATATTGGATAGTCATCAAAATTTCCTACTCAGTAAATAACTGTCTAAAAGACAGTATTGAAATAGTATTAGTGTTATGTACAAGATGGTTTGATAAGTCCATGCAAAAATAAATCGTACATACTTTTTTATTATGAATAATTTTATACTTCAACATAGTCTCTTAAGTTATACACTTCTCATTCAATGGTACTCCGGTTTATTGATCCAATCCAAGTAGTAAGATTATTCCAGCTCCGTGGAATAGGCACAGGTTTCAGCACAACAATTATTTTCTAAATTGAATAGTATCTCTTTTCAGCTAGCAGTTTTTCCACATCAGAGGAGCCAAATCTGAAGAGAAGGTGCAATTTGAAAAATATGTTATCTATAGTGTCAAACTGCAATAAAAGTCTTCTGGATATTGCTGAAAGAGCAGCAAAATGTTAGTGAAACAATTAAAACATTTTTGTTTTGGATATAAAATGGTCAAAGATTTTACAGATGGCTTTTTCATGTTCACGTGTTGGTGTAAAATACAGGGTGAGTCAGTAATATGGTAAAATATTTTAAGACGTGATTGTAGAGCTAAAAATAAGAAAAAAATGTTATATAAAGGTAGGTCCAGAAACGCTCCATTAGTGAGTAATGGCTGGCGAAAGATTTTGCTTTGTTTTCAGTTCACCTGGTGAAATTAGTGATTCTGAAATGTTTTGTTCTTACTTTTTAACTCAAATAAGGTGGATTTATAAAGAAAATCACCTGAAAAATCAAATAAAACCACTCTAGAGGTTGTAGTGTGAACAGGTTTTGAGAAAAAGGATAAAATTTGCCAAAAATCTAAGAACAAAAATGCCGTCTTAAATGTTTGATGTCCAATAACATTGTTAAATGGCCAATAAACAAATTGTTTTCCCTAATACAGATTGTAGAGAATTTAATTCTGAAAACAACCATAATAAGCAAAGTTAACTAAATGTGTAAAAAAAGTTATGAAATTGACTCCTCACTTATTACACTACACAGCAAACTTTTGCCGTTTTATAATAAGAAATAAGTATCTTATTGGTAACAGCTGGTAAGGGCATTTATTATTAGATGACATATGTCACCTCATTGTTGAAAAAAACAACAAACTGTAAAGATACTGTGTGTTTGTGTTAAGTATTTTAACCAGTTATTTTCATCTATTTTATTAGTGATTTTGTGTTGTGTGAATCATATATGATTCAAATGTATGATTCAATGTGTTATGCTAAACACAAATAGACGGAAATTTGTGTGTGATCTTCCAAGAGAACACTGTATAGATAAACCTCAATACTTGTCAGCAATGCTGTTGTTTTAATTTTGCAAGGACTTATCAAACCGGTTTCTTATAATTTCATTTTGAGAATCTATTCTAGTTCTGATTTTCATATCTTTGGACTATGCAATTTAATTAATTATCTTTTATTATTTTTTATAACAGGATCGAAGGCAAAAAACTTCTTTATTTTAATGTATTATATTATCTGCTTTTAAGATATATTATCACCAGTTCTCATTAAAATCATGTATGTATCAAACTAAGATGTAACAGAAATGTACGAGGAACAGTTTTTAAACCTCTTTGAGAAAATATTTGTTTATCTACTTTATTATATCGTTTCATTTAAAATGTTCACAAGAATCTACTGCTTTCTATTTAACACTTATAATATGAGCTCCTACAGAAGTAGACTTTAACCCTTTGAGTGCCACAGCGTCGCTAATTTTGACGGTACGAAAAGTGCATAAAGTGCCAGCGTCGCCAATTTTGACGATTCGTATTTCGATAATATTTTATATAGTACAAGATTATTTTGGCCAAATAAACAGACGGCTGTATTTAATATGTTCCAAATTATCAATAAATACGAGTTTTATGTTGTTTCTCTACTATTTTATCTGTGAAACTTTGTTGTTTGGGTACTTATCAAGAAGCCACTATTTTTGGACTAGTTTTCCTTATCGGGGACAGAATAAATTACAGTATTAAAAACAACTGACTTTATTTAACCTATTTTGGAATTTACAAGTTATTACGACAATCAATTAAATCAAAAACTATAAGAACGACGTTTCATTATTCGAAAATACCAAGTCATTCGTGTGTCTATTTGGAGACGATTTGGAGATAGGAAGTATGACTCATCGAGTATTTTTCGATTCATTATGGAAGAAGGAACGTATAATGAAGTTTATTTTGATCTCTGATAAGGAAAACTCGTCCAAAAATAGTGGGCTGTGATAAGTACCTGTACGATGATTCTGTCTTCCAGTCACGCGACATAGCGGACGAGTACCGTGTTGCGTAACGGCCTTTCTTGTTGTTTATGTGCCGATAACCAAGCATTTGAGTAAATACAAAATAAAATAGTAACTTATACAGTATTTTACTGTATTTTTTCTCCAAAAGAAGAAGAAAGTATGATTTGAGTTCTCTTCAAGCGAAAAACGTAAATTTTCAGTGTAAATATTATTAGGGTTGTTATTTAGTAAATGTAAACTTTTATGTAAATATGTTAGCAAGTATTTGTTTCTAAATTTACTAATCATATTTATTTGTGTTGTATAAATGTTTTATTAGATTTATTGGGAAAACTACACCATTACTAAGTAATTTCTAAACTCTGACAAATGAAGTATAAAATGTTGGTACCGGGCAGCATTTTGTTAATACATATAATGCCATGTTTTTAAAATTCTAGAATAAGATATTACACATGGGTTTTATTTAGAATAATATGGCCTTTATCATGGTATAAAGAAAAAAAATCTTTAAAATACCGTATACACACAAATTAGGTCAAAACTTAACTTTTTATACAAAAGTAAAAAACTTTTTTTATAAATACTGAAATTTTTATATTTTTATAAATCAAATTTTATTTGTAACGATATGTATCATATTCTGCATTTAATAAGAAAAAAACAACAACAAAATGATGGAAATCTATTTGGTAGTTATTTTACAACAGCTTTTCTCCCAAAAGCTTACAAATATGCGAAAAACAGCGTGGCACTTTATGCATACGCCTTCGGAAAATACCCGTGGCACTCAAAGGGTTAATGAAGAAATAAACATACAATGTGGTTATTACAAATTACGTTGTAAATAGAAAGTCCTTCTACAATTCCAGAAAAGTTTGTTGTTGATTAAATAAACAAAGGTAATTTTGTGTGTCCTTGAATATGGAAAACAAGATGAGTAGAAACCAAGTTTAACGTGATGATCACGGTACAGAGACTCGTAGAATTCTCGTCACTACAGTAGAGTTAGAGGTAATTGACACATATTCTCTATTCTGACATGTTCCACATGTTTTTCTCTTTTCTTAACCTTAAATGCAAACTGCTGCCCACTTTTCAAATAACTTAGTTATTAATAATGAGCTTCTAATTTCAAGGTTTAGTCAGAGTTAGGTAATGGTTCAGGCTGTGAAAACCTAAGGGGTTAAACAGAATATTTCCCCCCAAATAATAGTAGTATAATCAGTATAATCCAACAAAGAATTATTAGTCTTGTTAAAATAATACTTGATTACCTGAATACATTTTTTGTTGATAATGAGAGTTTTTCAAATTTATTACAACAAAAGTTTTTCTAATATTACTTTTTATATGAAATTTGTCAATGTATTAATTTTTTGAGTGTTATGATTATTACCTCAACATTTATTTTTTGTATGTGCATGATTTAGCTTTCCAAATTTGTTGGGTGCAAGTCTTTGTAGTAAAGGGTCATTTATCTCTCATTTCTTTTCTTTGCCTGTTTTCCCCTTTTATTCTAATTCAGGTTAATGTTTTATTAAGTTTAGTGTTAATGTTAATGTTGTGTTATGTTTATCAGTCCACATTTAATAAAGTTTATTAAAAGTAGCTGAAAAGACATTTAACTAATGGTGTCTTTTTCATAGTTTCTACCACATATTTGCAAGATTGTTCCAGAAAGTGATGCATTATTAAAAAATAATATAAATAAAGTGTACATAATTGTCTTTATACAAAATAACCCACTTGTATAATCTAGTATGTTTTCAATTCAAATGACAATGTACTCCAGCTCTAAGGAGTTGTTTTTAAAATTTTTAATCTTGCACGAATACTTCAAAAATAATTTATTGTGAAATATAACACTACAAATCCCTCACCTTCTGCTCCTCACAGCCTATTGGTGTGTGAAAGTACAGTTTTTATTTGTCTTACCAGAGTGAACTATGTTATAAAATTAAAAATTCACAATTGAAAAAGTAATACAAATTATACATACGCTGAATTTGTCAAAATGCAGTCATTTAAAGTTAGAACAAAATAAAATTAACAAACTGTCAGTGAAATCAGGGAAGTCTAGTTTTTAATTCGCTTCATATTAAGTTTCACTCTTTTATTTATCATGTAAGTCCACTTAGATCAAATAAGCTTCATTTTGTGATCACATTTTTATTCTCTATTATAAAACTTAGCTGCCAACTTTAAGTAAATTGCTTCCCGGTGTTCATATTCATCTCTAGTTTTTAAAATTGTAACAGTTAAAAAGTATGGTTTATTGGAAAATGTTTTATGTCCAAATGTGGGGAGAATACTTACTAATTTCCAAATAACGATTTGCAGAAAGTGGAACGGACAGAGAAGTACGAACGCATTGTGAGGGAACGGGAAAGGCAGAGAATGGAAGTGAACCAGAAAAAGTGGTCAAGAAGAGAAGAACAGGATTTCTACAAAACTGTATCCACATATGGTGTTGACTTTGATAGGTTGGTATATTTTGATCTAATTATAACTATATATTTTAATTACTTAAGTATTTTTTCATAACATGGGGATAGTTAAGGAAGCTTTGATAAATATCACAATTATTTGTAATAGTGTTGTTATTAAATTAAAATATGAAAATAAATTGAGTTAATTTAAGGATATGCATAATATTAACACTACAGAGTGCCACAATGTTTAATATAGGCGTACACACAACATGATGCTACTCTATTCTTTAGTACGTAGTAAGTAAATGTGATAATTATCCAGAAAGTAAAGTTTCAAGATATCTTCTTAAAGAGAAATTTTCGTACAAGTTTGGATGCTACTGCATTATAGCAGAAAGCCAGTTAAAATGAATAACAATTACACTTTTCAATAGCTTGCTTACTGGTGTGTGGGAGGTTAAAAATAAGTGTCCTCATTTTGCTTCTTGTAAAGTGCTAAGCTAAATATTTGGGGTCTGAAGGTATGGAATTTAAATTTCTGAAGAGCAGTATTAAGGTAGTAAGCGAGTTGGCTGTAATTGGTGTCATAGTTAAGATACACAATATCTTTCGATTGGCATTCAACAATTGACTCAAGCAAACATAATCAAGGAGGGGGAATAGTGTTTTGCTCTTTATCCAAACATGTCATGATCATAAATTATAAAAGATGAACTTAAATATTACAAGATATGTCTGCAATGAATGCCCAAAATGCGTAGTAAGGCACAAAAATCAATCCTTGCTGGCCAAGAATTTTTTACAATTTTTTGACTTGAGGTGAGGCACACTCAACTTGTTATGTCTATTTCAATCTGAACTGTGAGGTAGTGCCTTCTGAGGTTGTTAATATAGGAAGCAGAAACATTTTTATGTACAGTATTACTATTAATTTAAGCATGAGAAAGTAGTAAAACTTCAAAAATAGAGGTTATAACTGTGATTATTGATGTTTTTCAATTAATACAACATCTCAAATTTACATTGCATTAGCACTCGTAACTAGCAGAACCAAAAATCGATTCATGTTTCCAAAATATGTTTCACATATTTAGCAAAAGTACTATAAAATTGAAGTAAATTTTATTTTTTTGTAAATGTAGTTACTTTGTTTGTGATTAAATAGGCCTTTTAACAGTGACTCATTTTAATTTTTATTAACAAAGGGTTTTTATAATTTGAAATCTTTATTATTGCATTGTTTTACATCTAAGTAACAAATATGAGTCCGTTACCTTATCTTATTAGTGTGTTTTGTAACAAGGATGCACAACTTAACCTTAAAACACCCAAAACCCAAGGTTAAGGTTAGGTTTAGGGTGGGTTTTGTTGTGTTGAATGTAATCATATGTACAGGTTTGTATACCACTGACCGAACATACAAAATGCATACCATGAAAGTATATTTGCTGAAAAACAGCAGGAAAATATCATTCCCTGCAGGATGTTCAGTTGTTTCGTGTAATTTCAAAGCATTTTAGTGGTTATAGGTTCTAATAGAGAGCGTGGTCTGATGCACATCTCTATTGATTATGTACAAATTTGACGACGATCTATGTTTGTTTTTAGGCAAAAGAACAGGTTCGAATGGACCAAGTTTAGGACGATGTCAAGACTGGAAAAGAAGTTTGATGACACAATGACTGAGTACTACAAAGCATTTGTTGCTATGTGCAAACGTGTCTGCTGCATGAAACTGACTGAGGAGGAAGGTAAATATATGTGATTGTTGTTTTCAATGATGAAGTGTGTGTGCACCTCTTTGTTCTAGCACAAAATGATTTTTGGTCAAAGTTTTACATTACTATTTTATTCTTTTTAGTTGTGTTAGCTGCCAATCCTGACCAATCATAAATATCTTTTAAACTTTGCCGGAACTTTTGATAGGTAGTACAGTAGATCTGTTTATTTCTAAATATTAAGCTATATTTGAACATTGTTAATTTTTGGTTAATACTTATTTGTGAGATCCTTATCCTGTATTAAGTTGGGTTTTTTTTTTTTTTTTTTAACCTTTTAGAGTGCACGGAACTGTATGTAGAACCTCTGCCTGAAGACAAGGCACGGAGGACTCTGGAGAGGATCAACCTGCTGAGCAAGATCAGGGAGGAGATCTTGCCCCATCCTCAACTGGACGAGAGGCTCCGGTTGTGTCAAGTGTCAGCTGATGTGCCGGACTGGTGGGTGCCCGGTAAACATGACAAGGATCTCCTGGTTGGTGTTGCCAAGTGAGTCACCATTGTCCTTAATAATTAATAGATGCTTTAAGGAAACTTGTGCGTTTTGATAATGTTTTTCATGGTTAAATAAAAATTGTATTAGTGGAAGCAAGCTCCATAATCCTCTATATTCATAGAATGAGTGGTGTTTGGCCTTTCAGTACCTTAGCACTATTCTAGAAAACATGCCTGTCGTATTGATTGTGTCATGAAATTCTTAAAAACTTTTGTGATAATTTTAAAAAATTTTTTTATAACGTTATTTTATTTCCAATGCATTCACAAAAATGCCATCATAATCATCATCCCAATTTTTCTCACATTGGCAAAGGGGAATTTATAATACAATCATAAAACCTATGGAATAGGAAACACCTGTGTGCTATACAATCTTGTGTGAACATTAGACATTTTATATAAAACTTTCTTTTATTGAATTGTGTTAGTTTCCCATTTCCAATATGGTTTCAAAATTTTATTAATGCCTTCAGTATATTCAGTATTTTTATTTGTGATAAAATTATCTAATAGATTTTGTGATGTACATCTTCATTAATAAATTGTTGTAGTAGGTAGTGATGGGAGAATCGAATACTTTAAAGAATCGAATACAGTGAATTCGAATTCACCCCTGTATTCGAATATGAATTCGAATACTTGTATTCGAATACTTTTGCTCAGCTGAGCGTTTCTAACAGACAGGTCTAGACCTGTCTTACTTCTTTCCCGCAATCTATTGTTCCTGGGTTATTTCACTTGTTTGTCACGAATTCACCACTGTGTTCGAATACTTTGGCTTTTGGTGCCTCGTATAAACAAGTCATACCCATGATATACGAACTTCAGAAGAAATATTTTTGTTTACCTGGTACTTCAGTTCCGTCTGAAAGACTATTTTCCACAGCAGGTCTTGTCACTAATTACCGTAGAAATGGACTGAAGCCAATAATATTTTATATAATTATATTTTATATTATATTATATAAATATATATATATATATATATATATATATATATTTTATATTATATTATATTTTATATCATATTTTTTTTAATACAATAATATTTTGTTTTTACACAACAATATAAAATAAATATTCAAATTTGTCTTTATTGCTTAGAACTGTAACTCTGAAATAATATGTATTTTAAAATTTAATAATTATACATTTTTTCAAGTATTAAAATTTGTAATTATTTTTTCAAATTATGAATCTCCCCTAAATTATTCTTTTCAAAGTCTCCATATATGTATTCATTTTAAACCTCATATGAATACGAATACAGCTCTTGGATATTTTATTTGAATACTATTCGTCAGAATAAACGAATACTCCAGGTTTGAATTCAATTCTTCCAGAGAAATTGTATTCATTTCCAAAGTATTCGAATTCATTTTGATGTATTCGAATATGTGAATACTCTGGTTGTATTCGAATACTATTCGATTCTGTATTCGATTCTCCCATCACTAGTAGTAGGTTTGTATGCTGTAAGTATCAAGGAGTTTAATGATAGTTTTAATGCACCTATTTTTATTGATTGTTTAGTACTACTTAAAACTGGTTAAACTTCATTTTTTTTCAATGTTGGATACATTTTTTCACATTTACTATTTTAAAAGTTAATTTATAAAATTTATCTAATTTTCGTATTTTGTTTTGTTTTTTTAGGCATGGTCTTGGAAAGACTGACTTCTTCATCCTAAATGACCCCGAGTTATCTTTCAGAGAAATTATTCGAAAGAATATGATTTCTGTAAAAAGTGAAGGTTCCAGCAACACCTTGAAACTGGAAAGGCCAGAAGATATCCTTAAGCTGGATCGAAACGAAATAGTTGTAAAATTAGAAAAGGGAGAAGGCACGCTTAAAATAGAAAAAATTGGTAGCACTCCTTTGAAAACAGAAGTGCCCATTGAGGAAAGTGGTTCAGTGAAACAGGAGAAAAGTGACATTCCTTGTGATAATCTTAAAGCAGAATCTATGGAAGTTTCTGAACCCAGCAATAGTGTTGTTAAAGATAGTATAGGAAGTGATGGTGCTGTAAGTGAACGGACATCAGTGTCAAACACTGAAGACCCTAAGTGCGACTTAGACTCTGTAAATAGCGGTAGTGAAAAGACTGACATTTCTGTAAAAGCTAAAGAAGCCGATCCAGAAGTGAAATGTGAATCTGATACAACAAAACAGGGTACTGATGAAAAAGAATCAGAAAGTTGTGATACTCAAGACAAACCCTTGGAATCAGCCCCGGTGACGGCTGAGACTCCGGGGGCGGATGTCAAGGAAAACCTACAAGTGCCCAAAGATAGTTTAAGTAGTGTAACTGAATCTAGTGTTGAAGAAAAGATGGTTTTGGATTCTGTGAAAGGTGAAACTAATAATACAACTATGAAGACAGAACCCGTGTCCAATGAGAAACCGGAAAAGGAGGCAGAAGATGATAAGAAAAACGTTGAAGTCAAGTTAGAAACAGGATCTGTAAAGAGTGAATCTGACAAAAATAGTTTGAAAGAAGAAACCAGAACTGAAATACCTAGTAATACTGATGCAACAAAAGGAAGCTCTGGTGCAAATGCAGAGGTGGTGGACAGGTTCAAAGCCATGTTCCCAGAACTGGAGGTGATGCACAGGCTGCCTGAGATTGATACAACAGTTGTAGCAGATAAACAGTCAACAATAGCTCAGCTACTGCAGCAAAGTTACCAGAATCCCATTAAGTGGCCCAAGGTATGTACACACATTAGCGATATAGTTTATTGTGTTGTGGTTTTGGTTTGTTTTTAAGTTGTTTAAGTGTATTTGCAAATTGCCATTTTTAGCTTCTACAATTGCATCTGTCATATTATGCAGTAAAAAAAACTTAGGTTAGTAAAATTTAATGTAATCACTTTAAAGGCTTATTTTAATTCAAAATGACACCGTTCACTTTTTGAGTAGTAAAAATGTGCAACCTCACAAACTTGTATCACTCGTCATTTCATGTTTGCTGTTTTAAAACAAAAGCATGCCCTAAATGTTAAAAAACATTTAATAAATGATGTACTTGTATTGTAATGTTGTTTAAACTAAACTTAACACTAGTACTAAAAACTAAATACGACTTTTCACAGAAAAAGTTTTTAAAATGAAATGATAGTGGTTTTGTTAAAAAAAAGGGAATGTCAAAGGATCACATTTTATTGATTTGTTATTATTAATAATAATTTAATATTTAGTAAATATTTATTTAATAAAATATTAATAACCAGTTAACTATATTTAGCAGTATTACATTATTTCATCAAAGAATATAAAATTTAGAAGACTGTTAAGTATTAGCTAAATTTGTACTAGCTTTGGTGAGGATCGGTTTTATAAGTTGGAGGATATGGCAGTAATTATTTGTCGGCTAAAAATTCAGGAATAAAAACTTTTGGTCTTTAATTTTGTAAAATTTGGTGTCCTTAAAACAAGGAAAGGTTATAATCCTGAAAAATCATTGGAAAGCTAGTTAAAGTCAATTAATAATTTCACTCAAACATACGCTAGGAATGGTGCAGTTTACTGTAATAACATTCATCGAGCAATGGGCTACTTGTTATTTTTATACTTTTTTTAATATATAATTTTATTATATTGTGTGTGTGTTATACATTAGTTATAATTCCCAATGTTTTTAAGAAAATCTTCATTTGTTTGCTAAAGTATAACTTATAGTTTAACCCTTTGAGTGCCTCAGCGTCGCTAATTTTGACGGTACGAAAAGTGCATAAAGTGCCAGCGTCGCCAATTTTGACGTTTCGTATTTCGATAATATTTTATATAGTACAAGATTATTTTGGCCAAATAATCAGACGGCTGTATTCAATAGGTTCCAAACTATCAATAAATACGAGTTTTGTGTTGTTTCTCTACTATTTTATCTGTGAAACTTATGTTGTTTGGGTACTTATCAAGAAGCCACTATTTTTGGACGAGTTTTCCTTATCCTTATCGGGGAAAAAATAAATTACAGTATTAAAAACAACTGACTTTATTTAACCTATTTTGGAATTTACAAGTTATTACGACAATCAATTAAATAAAAAACTATAAGAAATACTATGTTGCATAACGGCCTTTCTTGTTGTTTATGTGCCGATAACCAAGCATTTGAGTAAATACAAAATAAAATAGTAACTTATACAGTATTTTACTGTATTTCTTTACAAAAGTAATGTATGATTTGAATTGTGTTCAAGCGAAAAATGTGAATTTTCAGTGTAAATATTATTAGGGTTGTTATTTAGTAAATGTAAACTTTTATGTAAATATGTTAGCAAGTATTTGCTTCTAAATTTACTAATCATATTTATTTGTGTTGTATTAATGTTTTATTAGATTTTTTTGGGAAAACTACATCATTTCTAAGTAATTTCTAAACTCTGACAAATGAAGTACAGTTTATAAAATGTCGGGACCGGGCAGCATTTTGTTAATACATATAATGCCATGTTTTTAAAATTCTAGAATAAGATATTACACATGGGTTTTATTTAGAATCATATGGCCTTTATCATGGTATAAAGAAAAACAATCTTAAAAATACCGTATACACACAAATTAGGTCGAAACTTAACTTTTTATACAAAAGTAAAAAACTTTTTTATAAATACTGAAATTTTTATATTTTTATAAATCAAATTTTATTTGTAACGATATGTATCATATTCTGCATTTAATAAGAACAAAAACAACAAAATGATGGAAATCTGTTTGGTAGTTATTTTACAACAGCTTTTTTCCCAAAAGCTTACAAATATGCGAAAAACAGCGTGGCACTTTATGCACATGCCTTCGGAAAATACCCGTGGCACTCAAAGGGTTAAATTGGTTTAATATGTATAAAAAATATAAACATTGTTTTTGTCATTGGTTTGGTTGTATTATAATTATTTCTCTTACACTAAACTTTGTTCTTATTCTGTAAAGATAATTCTTTGTACCATATCAAGTTATGCATATTGGTTGTCCCTCAATTGTTCTTATTTTATCAAGTTACATTTGTGCTGTCATTGTTTTGTGTTTTTATTTGTGCTGCTAATTTTTTGGCAATCGATTTCAATGAATCTGTATTAAAAAACTACCATATCCAGAAGTATATGAACAGTAATATTTATTGGCAAAAAAATTCAGTACCTGAAAGTTCTTTGTTTCAAATTTGTTTTTGACAATACAAGGATTGTGAAGGAAACAGAATTTTACCAGACATTTACCATCGTTCAATGATACAACAAAAATCAAAGTATCTTAACCCTTTCCACTCGGATTTTTTTCACCAGTCTGCCCCCTCAGCTCGTATTTATTTTAGCATATTTTCAGTAAAAACCCATTTTTAGCAAACTGGAAGTCAATAAAGTATATAGATTATTATGTTGTATAATAATTTTATTTTATTTGTAATTTATAGCATAGAGATATAAAATTTGATACTTACACTAATAATTTTATATTTTAGCACGGTATGGTATCTTTCAAAACACTCTGCAGTTTGAAGACCAGGATTTTTTGAACAGGTTTTACAATAGTAAAGTGTTTCCTTTCTTCCTCCTGGCACCTTTCTATTGCTACAAACAGCACAGTCTTTAGATTTTTTTTGTTGGATGTGTTGGATTTGTTGGATAGTTCATTCGTGTTTAACAAGAGAAAGCTATTTACTATTCCCACTTCCAACATCCAGAAAAATAGCTTTCTCCACCATTTCAGAGATTTACGGGAAAATTTGTAGGAAGCAATATAGTGGTCTGCTTGGTCCAAGCCACCCATATATTTGTTATACTGACAGATAACTGTTGGCTTTTGTATGTTTATTTGATGTTACTTGCCTCTTCATTCTAATTCAGCAATAACTTCTGAATCAGAAAGAAAAGATGTACTTGTTAACGACATATCGAGTCACTAATGCGAACGCGTTTGAAAATTGGTTAGGAAACGTGACTAATGACAAAGCAAAATAAATCAGCAGCCGACCAATCGTAGTTCAGCTGTCATTTATTAGTTCCTGAGAATGCCGTGCGATCGCAGCACAAATCGGAAACATCGTAGTCCGCCTAAAATAAAGTAAAGCTGACGTCATTGCAATGTCGGATGGCGTCCGACATACTAGTGGAACGGTAAAATAGCAATGTCGGACGACGTCCGACACACGAGTGGAAAGGGTTAAAGAATTCCCACTCCAGAGAAATCTGTATTTAATTATTTCACTCATTACTTAGTTTAGGAAAATGAAAAAAAATTAAGAGTAAATGAACTCTAATTACAGCAATGGTGTAATTTGTAATGATTTCTGGGTGTGGCAGGACCACGCACTACAAGTGAGGCTTCAACACATAGTGCATTGTGTGGAACACAAGGAATGGCCAGTGGGTCGTACGTTCTCAGCGTACGCTGGTGTCTCGGTGGGGCCAGAGATGGACCAGGACGCTCCTGACACACCTACCTCCACGCCCCGCTCGCTCTCTGAGGGCTCGGAGGTTATCACCATCACCACTGATCACTCAGCCCGCCAGGCTCACCAGCCCCTCGCCAAGCGCAAGCGGCACATCGCCATAGACGTTGAGACCGAGAGAGGTACGCTAGGCGAGATACAGTTGATTCTCTCTCATTGATGGCCCTCAGAACACGCACACCCCCTCCCCCCACACACACACACACTCCTCTTCAGATTAACCCTTATTTTCCTGTTATTTATGGAATTGTTCACAACATTTTAATATTTAGTTAGCCATAATAAGTAATACAAATCCAGCTTCACCTTTCACTAACTGTAGCTTATGATAAGTAGCTCAATTATATTGTATGCTCTTCATTCAGAGTTATTACTCTCCTCAAGAGGATTATCAAAATAAATCTGTTCAATACTTACGTAGGATATGTAATGATGTAATAACACTAGCCGTGTTCAGTCTTTCCAAAAGCATTATTTAAATTAGGAGTTTTAGTAAAAATTCTTTTTTATGTTTTTGATTGGAAAATACATTTTTCCCCCTGCATACAGAGGTTTCTTTAGGTCCATAAATTGTTATAGAAATGTGTTTGTTACATATAACATTTAATTTTTAATCAGTATGACAGCTAAGGCTGACTGGAATCCTCATCTTTTCAGGCAATACCTATGACATTTTTTTATCAAAGGTCCCTTAACCACCTTCTCAACGATGTGGTTTCAGGACTTTAAATAAAAATAAGTAAAAAGTAAATACCCTTGGCTGGATTTGAACCTGGTATCTCCAGACTGTATGTCCAACACTTGTATCATTCTGCTATCAGGTTCTTGTAACAAGAGTAAGGTTGAGTTTCACATTAGACCCTTGAATTGATGCTATCTAAGTATCAGAGTCCTGTCAATTCAAGCTCACTCTCTGCATGTTAAATCAAAGAGTACAAAGTTCAAACAACTGATCCACCTTATCAGATTGTCCATCTTATCAAATACTGGTGACTTCTTGATATTCCTGATTTTATAATATTGAAAAATTGGCATTATTTTAAAGAATCTTCTTAAATTTGGAATCCATGTATAAAATATGGTAGAAAAATAGTTGTTGTTCTGATTAGTTTGAACATTAATTAAATGCACTGTCTAAAACAACTAATTTTCCAGAAAATTTGAAGAGAACAAACATTGCTCCAACAACCCTGTCTCCCCTCCACTGTCCACAGTCATTGTACTTACTGTCAGTTCACAATCATGTATTACTACAATGCCTTCACTGTCATGCACAGTATATACAGTGGTAGTGTATTTTCATTCAAGTTATGTGCCTCCTGTGACTACAATGTATGTGTATGTATGTACAGCTAAACTCCATGCTCTGCTGAACAGCACAAACATGCAGATGTCACACATGATGAAACACTCCCCAGCAGCACCATGGGACAATGATGAATCGCTCTCCGAGGACTCGAGGTAGTTATCAACTTTCGTTGTACAGTTCTTATTTTTATGGGAAATTCAGTGGTGAAGAGTTGTACAGTTACAAATGATCAAATTAATACTTGAATTAATTTTTCAATTAGTAAATGTTTTTTTTTTTTTCAATATGTAATTAATGATTTTATTGTGTTGTTTATTCTCGGATTTTAAGCTTAAAATTTCAAGGAGGGATGGCCATCTCATTTGTACAAAGGAAACTATGAGAGAATAATCCTAGTTTGATAGGAAATCAATAGTTATATGAGTGTAAGCCCATTATTAGCAATTAATTGGAAAGGCTCTGTATGTCTATTGGGCTGATGCCGCCTCAATTGAGTCTCATTAAATTATTATTGTTAATTCATCTTACTAGTAATAAGTGAGTATCTCTTTTTGGTTAATACATGCCTCTATGGTAAAATTATACATACTGTATGTAAAATAAAGAAACTTGAAAATGTACACAACTTTTAGTTCCTGTATTGAATTTGTTGTACTTTTAAATTACTATTAGTTTACTTTTAGTTTTAGGTGTTGTAACATTTTATAGGATTATATTTTTTTATCCCTAACTATGGTAATATCTTTTTACATGGATGTTATCCCTTTTCTGCACACAGACCAGTGGTCTTTATAAGGAACTTGTCATAATTATCTTTTAATGTCTTAGCTTTTAATTTTCTTAGAACTTAATCAAACAATTAAAACGTAAAAGTTTCAACAAATTACAATACTCTTCTTGCATTCAAAACCCAAAACTACTGTTTAGATTTGGGCACTTATATCTGTTTACAAATTGTTCAGTAACTTGCAAATAAAATTCTGACGCTTTTACACTGAACTTCACCTTAACAGTCAACAGTTGGGTAAACAATAAAACAAATATAGTGCAACCTTGTTGAGTCGGAGCTCTTTATGTCGGATCTCCGGGTTCAGTTCAGGAAAATTTTAAATTAGCTTTTTGTCGTCCACCCAGACGGATGAGCATATGACGGACGTTTGTTTATCAGTAGACTGTTCGCAGAACTCAATTATTACATGTATTGCGACTTGTTGCGATAATGATGGTGATAACAGGGAGGATACTGACAAAGAAAACTCTGAGAATATTGCAGTTATAAGCCATTCAGAAGAGCCATTTGGGCGAGTTAATCTTTTTATTTCGAGTAACAAGAAGAGAACATCAGCCGAGCTTCTCTTATTCTAAGGTACGTGACCGCACGGAAACGGCATTCAGAGCTGATGCAACTCAAATTAACAAAATTCTTTCAGAAAAATTAAACTCTATTATACTATATCGTGATGTGTATTTGAAGTGTTTTTTCTGCAATACACGAATATTGTATTGTTTGTACATGTTCTTTATTTTTCAACATTCTATTTTTAACCCGGATTTTCGTTACGTTGGATCGGCCGCAGTCCGGGCTAGTATAACAATCAGGTTGTACTGTACAAACTAATTCTTTGTGTTGTAAAAAATTAACATCAATGTCAATATCTGATTTTTCTTAACAACGTATGTATTTTTGAACAAGTTCATCGAATCACATTTGTTTTCATTATCGAAACAAACTTCATTTTTCACTGGATTATCACTTGTCTCCATGTACAGAACACCAATCGCAATGAATTTTTCTGGTTACTTTTTTTGGCCAAAGAAGTGGTACATCAGTACAGATTTTCGATATTGGTATTAATGCAGGAGTTATAAACATTTTTAACACTTTAGATTAAGGCAAAAGGACTTTCAGTACATCACTGAATGTCTTACACAAGAGTATTAAGATCATGTTTCTATCTCAACCCATTCCACAATAGACAGCAAATTGTTTTTTCCTCCTAAAAGCTGAAATCCCTCTTAAGGACCTAAGTGCTTGCTTCCTAAGGTACAGGATATTCAGGATGGGTAAGTTGAGGGTATGGGGATCTTCTGTCGAGATCCCATGATGAGGGATGATGGACACTATCTCAGTCTCGTCACATGTTGGAAGAAGGGAAGGCTAGCTCTGTTTCAGCATCTTCTAATCAAAGAGGGCAGGTTGCAGCACTCCCTCTCGTGTCCAGACTAGCAAGGGAGATCCACCCACTCAACCAACAGCCATCCTTCGCAAAGGAACTTGCTTTCCAAATAACTTTCGTAGGAATGGATTCCAGAGTACACAATGACATGAGAAAATGTGTTGCAGGCGTTCAACTCCGGTGACATCAGCCCTGCAGCCTCCCCCAGCTCACCAGCAGTCACACCAGAGCACTCGAGTGTTGTCAATGCCCTTTGACCTCAAGTATCATGCCACTCCCAAGCAGTCTCACTCACCCGCCCCCTCCACACTCATTCCCGGCACTGCCAGCACACTCACCCCCATTGATCTGTCATCCAGGTATGTTACATCTTACGATCTTTGAGAATGAAGATTTGTTAAATTCTAGATATTAATTCAACAATCTTTTAATAAGCTACACTATCTTAAATTCCATATTTTTTTGTGTAGTTACTATTGTAACATTCTTTAAAATTAATTTTATTTGCAGTGTGTCCAAAACATTATCCTCATCTGATTCTGCAAGAGCAAGCACGTCCAAAGATTTACCATCTGCGATGGACGAAGTACAAGATTTCTCAATGCCAAACAAAAACAAACAACCGCAGCAGACAAAGAGCAAGCTTGATGACATGCTGAATAAACTTATGCAGCGTAAGAATTGTGTAAGTATGAAGAATATTTAAATTTGTTGATGGTGTTTTAAATATTCAAAATTATTGTTTTATTGATAAAGGCAACAGAGCCATATTTCATCATCTCGAAATTTTAGATCTGTAATAAGTGCAGCATAATTGTTTTTAAGGACAACTGTTAAAACTTTAGTAGGAAAGAGGGTTGTTTACGATTCTTGGTTTCCAGTTCTTAAATTGTAGATAAGTTAAAAATTAATTTGATTTTCTGGTTTACATTTATGCATTGTTTGACTAAAATTCGTTAAAAGATTAGTTCTTTATTGCTCACAATATTGATAGCCTACTCAAAAATAAAGTTAGGTCCAATCCCTAATGATAGTGTGATATTAGCACACTGTGTCCAAACAAATAATTGATATATACATAGCAAACAATCCCATCATAATTGAAGAAGTATGAGACGAGACACAGTAACCATGTTACCAAATAAAATCTTTTTTTTAATGAACTGGTCTAATATTTTTATTGCATTTTAACTATTTAAAATACAAGGAATTAACAATGGATCTAACTGTGTTTTTTTGTAATTTTTCTATATTTGACCAAACTACTTCATATATCAAGCTGTCAAACTTCAACTAAAACATTTTGTAACTAAAATTACAAAACTTCTCTATTTATTATCCATCCACTCTTTTTTGTCTTTGTTTCTATAATGTAAAAGCATTATGTAATAAATTACTTTGTTACTAGTTCAATTGAAATACAGAGCATTTATTATTAGAACTAAAAACAAAAGTGAAATGGGAATAATCCATCTTGTTACATGTTAGTAATAACTATAATTTGCTTGACAATTTTGTTGTATTTTCTTAATAGTAAACCATTAAGATCATTCTTGTAAAATATATTAGTTTCACTTTTCATCATACTTTTTTTATAGTTGCTGCAAATCTTATTTTATATTTCAGCCAGTACCTGTAGAAGAACCCGTTGTTGGAAAGGAGAAGAAGCGTCGTAAGCTGGACGAGATTGTACTGGGTCTGTCGGCAGCCAAGGAACAACAGGTGGAGCCGAAGAAATCACAGCCTAGTGTGAGTGTGACCGTGACCAAGTCTCCGGCTCCGAGCTCCAAGCCACCGTTCCTTGCTCAGGCAGAGCAGCACAACCTGCTGCTGAAACAGCAGCAACTGCAGCAGCAGCTGTTACAGCAGCAGCAGGCGATCAAGATGGCACAGCCCAACTCAGCGACAGTGGCACATGTTCAACGCAAGACCTACGAAGCCATGATTGCTGACATCAGCAAAGTAGCCGACTTCTCTGCAAAAATCAGTTCCTATTCGCACGAGGCAAAGGTATGATTCTTCAGGAACTACCCTTACAGTCCTCCATGTGTATTTTTTTAAGAGTATATTTAAAACATTTATTTTGTTGGATTTTAAATGTCACCTGAATATTTGTTTTATGGTTTTCTCAATATGATGCCCAGTGAACCAAATTGGGAAGTTTTTTTATAGATTTATTGTCCATTCTAAACTAGTTCAGAGGAAATAACCACTTCTACCATTTTGAAATAGAGAAAATTTACCAGATTCCTTAATAAATTACACTAATGATATTGTAGTAACAATAAAATTAACATTGAAACGAATATGAAAATTTATCAATGATGCTTTTTAACAGTCCTATACCATTTCTTACTCTTATTTATCAAATCATATCTCTATGTCAAATCTAATCGGCAGCTGGGCTGTATGGCATTATTTAAAAATAAAGTATTGTACACAATTTTAGAAAACTATTTTAAGTTAAAAATTAAAGGCTTCAAGATTTAAAAATATTAGTACATTTTAGAATCACTGCAGTCTTGAAACATATAAATCCTAACTTTTATGGATTATGGACATGAAATCATTAATTTATCTTACATTTGGCGGTTGTACTGTACTTATACATACATCCTCACATATATTTTATCCAAATTCCATACCAATCAAAATATTTGAACTATTCAAGACTCAAAAATTTATTCATTTTAGTAGATACTGTTACTAGTTAGTAAAATGCTCGAATTGCAGGTGAACAAATGGCTTGCTGAACAGACGTCAATGATCCCAGAGCAATCCTTAGGGGCAGACTTCATGTCAGCTCCCAGACGAAGGAGGCCTAGGGTTGATCCTACTCTACTGGACTGGAAAAAGTTAACTGGAGAGGAGAATGTGTCGGTTATCAACAGGATGACAGGCAAAAAGGTAAACAGACATCTTTTTAGAACGTAAAGTATTCAAAGGGTCTGGTTCTAATTAAAACTGAATAGTATGCCTATCCAACAAGTTGAATAGAAATATTTTTATTCAGTTTTAAAATGTTGTGTACTATCATTTATCATGATTAAATCATTTACAGCTTACTGGAACAAAAGCACCCCAACTGAAGAGATTGGCACAGTGGCTGCTTGAAAATCCCATGTACGATGTGGATCCCAAGTGGGCGGAACTCGTGAAAGAGAGAGGGAATCTACCGCATGATCTTCAGAAGCGATTGCCACAATCCGAGAGAAAGAAGGGACCCGGGAGACCGCCTTTGCTGTCATCACCTCCAGGAGGCTCTCAGACGTCGACCACTCAGTCTTCGTCAACTCTTCCTACAGCTAACCTACCTTTCCCGTCTCTGGCTTCAGGCTTGGGTGGGATCAATCCCAGCACACTTCTCTCTGGCTTGTCTCTGGGAGGTTTCGATCCTAAAAACAATCCTCTGCTGTTACCATTTGGAGGCATGCCAAATATCAGCGCTTTAAGTGGTATGAGTGGATTGGGAAATATGAGTCTGACGAACTCCCTGTTTGCTAATTTGGCAGGATTAGGCCTTCCCTCGCTGGCCGGTATGGACTCTTCCTCACTAACCAACCCGGCTACTTCTACACCATCTGGCACTGCTGATGTGAAAACGCCTAAATCACACAAAACTGAAAGTAAAACAACTACCAAAGCAACTCCTGTTTCATCGTCATCGTCAACTCTGCCAACATCTTTACCATTTTTCTTTCCTAATCCTAGTCTTCTGTACACACCGCTGGGATTGGGAGGCCTGAATCCGTTTTCTTTACCGCCTGGATCGATGTCATCGGCTTATGATAGTTTGGCTCTACTGAATGGTGGTTTAGGAGTGAATGCAACTCAGGCCCAAAATCGAGCTCATAAGAACACGACATCAACGACCAGTGTCTCTAGTGGAAGAGCGTCCACCGTGACTTCAGCTTCCACAAGTCAGAGCAAGCAGCAACAACAGCAACGACTTCCAGCACAATTCTTACTTCCTCACGATACACATCTGCTCGAGAGTCTTACCAGGTCATCGAAACCCAAACAACCGAGGCCTTCATCTTATTCAAGAGAACAGGAAATGAAAGAAGCTTTGGAGACTTTGAGTAAAAGCTCAACGGAACTTCTTCCTAGGATACCGCAGGAAGACAGAACACAGAAAAGATCAAGAGAAGAAGCTTTCTCTTCGGCACCAGTGGACTTGGTGTCTAGTAAACGTAGCCCAAGTCCGGCCTCGAAGAAGAGCAAGGAGTCACCCGTGCCGTCTCCTGCAAGCAAAGCTTCAAACTATTCAGGTGGACTCGATTTATCAAATCACGGCATTCCCGAAGAAAGAACTAAAACGCCTCCACCTGAAAATCCGGTCTCTGTAAGTGAAAACTTTCCTGAAGAAAGTAGGAGCACTAATATTGTTAATGATAGGCCTCTTTCTCCTGAAGGCACTACTCAAGAAAGCACAGAACCGGAAGAAAGAATCGAAG
The DNA here is from genome assembly GCF_021130785.1 of Homalodisca vitripennis. Classification (NCBI taxonomy): domain Eukaryota; kingdom Metazoa; phylum Arthropoda; class Insecta; order Hemiptera; family Cicadellidae; genus Homalodisca; species Homalodisca vitripennis. The sequence continues at coordinate 115,903,688 of NC_060212.1, forward strand.
AAATGGGTGACGGTGAACCGAGTGCTAGTGAAGAGTCATCCCTTCTTCATTCAGAGACCAAAGATGAGAGTGGGGAGGGGGAGGGAGAGTTAACTAGTAATGAGGGTAAGGGACGAAAACGTCGTGGTAAGAAATCTCTAGATATAGTTCAGCGAAAAATGCTGCGGAGTAGTGCAGGTAGGGCAGCTGCCGCCGCTGCCAGGGCGCGTGAGGACCATTCCAATTAGGATCAAGTGACAGCATTTGATTTGACACCAACCTTAATCGATTTCTGTTAAATTTACCAAACAGTATCTGTGGATTATTCTTGCTTAAAAATTGCCTAAAATCATTTCACATAATATGAGTTTTTTGTTGCCTCCGGTTTTAATCAATACTATTGTTGATAAAGTGTGGATATTTCGATTATATTTGGTAATATTATTTATTTATTATATGTTTCATTTTATCACCTTGTTAATACATTTTGTAAATTTATTTGTACAGTTGATCTTTAACTACCGTCAAAAGTAAGTTTATGTATATATTATTTTCCAAGAACACCAAATGTTAGATTCGAGTTAAGATTAGTTTTTATTGCTCACTATAAGGCAAATCTTGCATTCTACCAAATTAATTTTATATTGCATTACCGTAGGTGCATGATACTTTTGTTTAATTTAATTTATGCAATACGGAAAAAAGATTTTAGACTTAATTGTAACTTTATTGCCTGAGTAAATTTAATGAATGGTTCCACTGCCTTAAAAATTATGTAATATATTAGCTAATATATGTACAGATGAAAAAAAGTTTTTTTTCTAAATTATTTTCAAAACGTAACTTTTTTAGAGATTATAAAATAGGAACTTTTGGTACAAATAAGGAGAGTTTGGTGTGGTATAAAACCAAATACTGTCAGTTGGCCTTGTACTAATGTACACTGTGTTGTCAGTGGTGAGTTATTGTAGTGACGGTTGTTCTTTATTCTTATATTTTAACTGTGATACATCACCCTCAGAGCCGAGTCGTTTTGCTTTTAGGCTACTATTGTATTTTTCTTTTTTTTACTAATATATTTTACTATAGTTTACGTATTGTGTTGTTTGCTACAAGGTATACCCGTCATGTTTTATATGTTTCAGTTATTAATGTATTTTATTAGATTATTATTTCTTAGTTTTTTTTACCTTTTTGTGTGTTCATAGTCAATCGTTGTTTTATTTCCAAAGTGTTAAGGAGGTGGAAGGCGTGCAAGTCCACATTGGTATAACAGTATTTTAGTGACTTATGTAAATACATGACCAGTATTTAATGCTGTTTGTTTAAAGTATTTTTGTGAAAGTATATATTTATTGGCAGCTCCTTGAGCTGAAATTCTACAATAAACTTTTCCTTATTTCTGTATAATAAAACTCAGCAACTTGTACATAACTGTTATGGAGCCTATTTAGCGTAAAATATCTAAACTGTAACTGTAATGTGTATAATTTGTAAATTGAACAGTTGAATTATGCCCTAATCTTAGGTTGAGTATTGTGAACTTAGAAAATTTTAAAAGAATTAGGTGAAACCTTATACAAGTAGCACTTTGTACATAATTCTTAAACATAATTGATCAGACTAAACTGCAGTAGCCTTTAAAGTTCAAGACTGTCTGTCAACAAACACGAGACGAATCGACAGTTATTTTGTTTTCTATAAAATGAAAAATTTAGGTCTAAATTTTCAATATACATTGGGTCATAAAGTGCCAGTACGATTTTTACATCACAATCATTAAACTAAAATGCCTTTTTAATGGAAACTATTACTTTTTATAAATAAATTTGTTATGAATATAATAACTAATCCTTTAGCCTTTTATAGCCCTTTCAAAAATGTCTTATTTAGTTAATTGGGAATTTAATTTATTGTTTATAATAATTTAAGATGATAGAAGGGGGTTGATAGTACTCTTGTTTACTCCCGTAGTGGTTCTCAAATCGGTTGAACTGTACAGGCACATGGATAGTGCGGTATCTAAACGCTGGGTGATTGTGGCAGGTATATCAGACCAGTGTTCTTTTTTACATATTCATTGCTAGTAACTTTATAAGTGCTGTAATAAGTTTTGTTATCGTGAAACATTTTACTTTTATAGATAGTGCAAATATCACCTGACAAACGTAAACTTTGGATGTATCGTTCTTTTATCAAGACCTGCATATACGTTACGTTTTATATTAGGACAAAGCCGACTCTTTATTACACAGAAATTTGTCACCGATTATGGTGCAAAAGATTATTTATTCATATGCCGCTTTTGAATAAAAGAAAAATTCATCCTCATTTGCATTTTGCCAAGTACATATTTATGCTAGTACTGATTGATTATTGATAAACAAGCTTATCAGTTAAATCATCTGTGTGAATATTATCAAAGATTTGTTAAATTTGTATGTTCTTCATTGTGAAATAATTATTACATATTTTTTACAAACCGAGCTGTTTCTTTTGTTTCATATAGCCCTTGGTCTACTCCTCATTCCTAGTTAAATTCCTTTATGTATGTTTAAATGTATTGCAGTTTTTATTGATACTACACTAGACTAGTGCTTGTAACAGATTAAATAGGCTGGGAGTAAATTGTGCATTAAGTTTACACTTCTAGGTGGTGCAATCAATTTTGGGTTAAAACATGTTTTAATCCAAGAATTTTTTATAAATAAAAAGACATTACCTCATGAAAAATATCATGCTCATACTACAAAAATTACCCTTTTAGAAATATTCAGTCATTTTTATATGGGCCTGATACTAAATTGCCTACTTTAAACACCTGTAACTTCAGGTGGAGTAAAACCGAAAAGCATAATTAGGATTAACGTATGCAGAAAATTTTGAATCATTCTGTGTAGCGTTTAACAACAGCCTCATTGAATTAACTTACAAATAACTTCCCATAACAAAAATTCATTGCACTACCTTAACGCATACTGGTAAATAATTTAGACACCACTAGTGATGGGTCGAAGATTCTGTGGAATCGATCAGGATATTCGACACTCGAATCTACAGAGATTCGCCATATCATATTAACTAAGGGCTGTTTGACAGTACACAAATTATCGACTGTCAAAAACGTGTTTTGAAATAAAACTTTGAATTTTTAAAACAGAAAATGTCTAATTCATAAATTTTTGTACTTTTGGAAATATTTCTTCTTGAAGTTATTATTTTTCACAGTTATATTCGTGCAACGCCATGAACGCTGTTGTGTTTATTCACAGCTGATGGCTAGTTACGCTAATTACCAATTGAGAAAATGTTATTTTGTTGTACATTTTGTATTGCGTGTGGAAACTTGTAGACAGGTAACCTAATTAAAAAATGATAGTACTTTTTTTAAATATGATTTTGCTTTTGTGGTTGTATATAGTATTTCATTTACAAAATATATTATTTTTTATATTTTTTATCACAACCAGGGTATTAGAAATTTTAGGTAGATTTTGTGTACAAAATCAGCCTATTGCGATCGCCCAAACTACTATGGTATCATTTACTAAAAATATCTGTATAACTTCACAAACATGACTTGGGAGCCCAAAACCACTCCCCATTCAAAATTATTTGTACAGTATATACATGCTATAAAACGCTGCTGTAGAAGCAATAACTGTCTCTTAAAACCCAAACAAGTTGAAAGTTGGTACAACAATTATTGATGTACAGATATTTTACATTTAAAAACTTAAAACAGCCACCATATGTACTTATACAATGTACAAATGGTGGACGTTTAAAAATTCACAACTCTATTACTTATGAATTTTGAGAAAAAAACAAAAAAATGTTCTGGAATGCTTATAAGACTTACTAAACATTTTGTAATAAGAAAAATGTTTACTAATTCGAATGGTTTCGAGATGTTGATTACATGTAAATCCCACAAGAACTTTTCTATCATCAAGAACTGGCTAAAGTTACGCTGTAAAACAAATTAGTTCTAACTTGTGGTTCAAAAATGTATTTTTTAAATACCTCAACTAAATTCTTTGGCTAGCTTGGTACGTCATTTCCATCCATTTTGGCAGCAATTTAAAATTTGTTTAATTCACAATTCTGTCATATGTGAAAGTAGACCAAAATTAAACTGTTCTGTAACGCTTATAACTTTTCCTAATCCTTTTGTTATGCACGTTTTTAGATATTGAGTACATGTAAATCTCATAAGAATAAATTAGTACTTCAGTTGTCACAAAATCTACCTACTTTTGGCTGAGCCGGAAAGACTAACATTTTAAGTTAAAAATGCTTATAATAAATTATACAAATCTATACTTATATTTTTTTTAAGGTTAAAAGTATATATTCTGGAAGCCCATATGAGAATTAAAGGTAGGGGATATGACTTTGTTCTTCAAATATAGTTATTTTTCTGAACCTCTGCAAATATTTTTACAAGAGTGGTATTCTTGGATTACTTTCATCAGACAGTACCCAAAGGTTTAAGAAAGACAGAAATTGGATTGGTTGAGAAACCTAATAGGATTAAAGAATTGGAAATTGATGTAATAAAAGTCAGGTTCTTTATAGTAAAATTTTGGATTTGCCCATCACTTGCCACTTCAATTGATGGCTATATTCAATGGATTGTAGTGGATTTTCTAGTGTATTCATCTTTTATCCGTGGCACGGCGTAATGTAAACGATACTAGTAGACCCTGCAGTGGCTCTATGAATTTTATCGCTTTGCTTTGAACTTTGGCTAGTGAATATTCGAAATGGCTATAATGGCTATAATTTGGCTATAATAGCTAAATTACTTGAAATGTACATTGATTTTTTTTTTCCCCAAATTTATGACTACAGTAGAACCCCTCATATCCGGCCTCGGTTTTACCGCACCTCGGATTATCCGGCCACTTCCCGGAAGCCAATATCGAAATTTATTTACCACGGCTTGCGGACGCACAGTTGCACGCACTAGTCTCCCACGACTCGTGCGTTATTTTGATGTATCTATTTGTTTACATTTTCCTGTGTTGTCCTCAGTTGAGCTAGTAGGTTTAACCTGTAAAGAGTTCGTTGATTATTTCCAGTGCGGTTAGTACAGTACAGTACAGTACAATTGTTTTGTTTCATCAAGTGTTGTGTACTGTAGGTTGGTTTATCTGGCTGAATCGTTATCCGGCCAGGGGCTCGGTCCCGTGGTGGCCGGATATGAGGGGTTCTACTGTACAACTGGCTTGAGTATCTCCAAAATAATTATAACGCCAAACAGTGTTCTTATAATTGCATGTCCAGGTAGTGGCTGAATATTTAAATATTCCTAATTCTTTGTATATTTAAAGATCTGTATTTGGTCACTTTTCATGAATAAATCTAGTATTAACCAATAAATTATTATTCATCACACTTTATTTTAAAAGGTTGTATTTGGTTATAAAGTAAAAGGCTGTATGTAATTTATTTTTTATAAAGAAACAGTAGTCTTTTTTAAACGTCTATATCTATGTCAAAAGTATAAAAATAATTTTCACCAGCCAAGTTTATCATAACTCTACTTAGTAATATCATTGTAAACATAGTTTATTGAAAAAATTAATTAAAATATCATTTAAATAACATACTTATAAAAAGTCTGCATGATTTATAAATTGCTAGCAATTACCCGCAGCTTTGCACGCAATTAGTTTATGCACCTGTATGAGCACTTTTGGTTCATGTGAATTATATTTTCAATGCCAATGTTGAGTTTTCCTTGTTATGATTAAGAAAATATGTTAAAAAGTGTATATTTATGTCCGTTGTAATTTATTCTGGTCTTAGTATTTTTTGCTCTATAGTAAATTTGGTTCTCGATCAAAAAAATATACTATCAGAAAAGCCTACTTCTGTGTTTAAAAGACCCCTAGATGGGTTTTAAAACAGACTTTAAATTTATAGTAAAAGTTAGTAACTATGTCTTTTATATCTACTGCTTAATATATGATAAAAATGTACAGTTAAAATTACATGAACAATAACACTATTAACGAGTTTGTTTCTTCACAAACTGAAAAATATTTTAATTCATGCACAAAAGCACAGTCCAGCAAATTTACATCTAGAATAGTTCTTGCCGATTGCTTCAAAGTCAAATTCTGACAATCTTATGTTTTAGGACATTTTATAATATAGATAAGTACGTACCTAAATCGGTAAAAATAGGTGTGCAAACTGATGGTTACTCCTTAGAGAATGTACACACTATCAGTGTAAACAAATTGAAAATATTGGTTAAATTAATTAAACATATGGTTGTGCTGAAATATAACAGTGTTTACACAGAGCAGTTTGTTACATTTGACAGGATCTTTCAATTAATATTTCATAACCGAGACAAAAATGGGATTTTTAACTTCCTTAAAGACCAGTAGGGCGTAGCTCAGAGGGAAAATGCTTGGATGTTCACTTTTCTCTTGATCGTGTTCGTTCTGCCATTTTACAACTGAATGCACCACTTCCTGACAGAACTTTCAGTCATTACGTTGTTCTCGTACACTTCACACAGTTCCTGATGAATTTCTATTGGTTTTAAGTTTTTTGCCAACAAAAAATCAATGATAGACCATAATTCACATCACAACTGGTGGGATTTTCCTGCACATAATGTAGGTATGGTGGGGAGGGTTGATTCAATGTGATTTTGAGTTCAGCTTTAGTTCACCTTGCTCTTGGTACAGTGTCTAGAATCTCATGTATTCATAAACTTGACTCTTGGAATCTGAAGAGATCAACCCTTCCCAAATCACTAACTTCAAGACATCACTAACCGCAAATATCGAGATATCAAGGTAAAAAAGGACTGGTCAATAGGTCTGTTAACTACAGAAGTTGGAGTGGGTGGAGCTTATTGAAGGTTTTATCAAGCCTAAACATAGAGTAAGCCAGTTCCCTTGCCCGATTTGACTTGAAGGGACTTATACAGGGTGTGGCGGCTATTAAATAATGAGACTGAAGTAGTAAACGAAATTGTATTTTTATTTTATACATAATCATTTATTGTCACCTTCAATATACACTCTTTCTCTATCCCTACAACGCTTCATGTAAATTTTTCATTTTTGGAAATAGTACTGGAAGTCATACTCTGTCACCTCCTTCAGGACAAATGCCGCTTTCTCTTTTACAGCTTCAACAGGCTCAAATCTTGTCCCTTTTAATGCAGATTTCACCTTAGGAACAGGTAGAAGTCACATGGTGCAAGATCTGGTGAATAAGGTGTATGTTTTAACACTGGGATGCTGTTCTTGACTAGGAAACTCTTGACAGATAACGCAGAATGACCTGGCGCATTGTCTTGATGGAAAACCCATGATTTGTCCTTCCACATTTCGGGGTGTTTTTCTTTACTCTTTGACGTAGTTTAGAAAGCACCTCGCGGTAGTAATATCGATTAATTGTTTGACCTTCAGGAACCCAGTGAAGGTACACAATCCCACGGATATAAAAAAATCATGATTTAGCTTTAAATTTTAACTTGCTCATTGGAGCTTTTTTGGCTCTCTTCCGGAAATAATAAACCATATTTATATCACATGTTATTATCGTTTCCAAAAAAATTGGGTCATTTTCAATCGCGTATAGTGTTAGTACAACAATTTTTGAGAACTACTTGTTCAAACGTTAGAATTTTAGCATACACTTTTTGCATTTTAAAGTTGTCATGTAAAACTTGCTGTATACTTTCTTTATCAATACCTACAGTTTTACCAATTTCACGAATACTTAATTGACAGTCAAACTGAATCAAATTACAAACATTTTAATCCGTTTTTTATGTTGAAGGGTGACCTAGCCACGAATCGCTTATTCTACCATCTTTAAAAAGCTTAAACCATATGAAAACATGTGCCCGCGATAAACATTCACTGCCTTACATTTCTTTCAGTAAATTATAAGTTTCAAAAGCAGTTTTTCCATGTTTAAAGTGAAATTTTCACAATAATTTGTTACTCTACACTAACCATTTAATCCAGCAAAACAAAAAAATAATACGAGAACGTAGGCTATGACTAAACGGTGTTGTTTACAGAAGTGAGACTACCTGCATACTTAAGAGAAAGGTTCACAAAAAGATCAAACTTTTTGGTTAAACATAATATACACTTTGTAAGAACAACATTACAACGGGATTTTACTATTTTGAATTGTTACTTCTTAGGTGGCAGCCTAAAAGATTATATACATATTTTGGCATATTTATTGATTTGATACTTCTGAAAAACACCTTTGCAGCACTGGAATAATTTTGGTAGCAGTGTATGAACACACAAGGTGACTACTTTGAGGATTTTTATAAACATTGTGTTGATCAGATAAGTATTTTTTGACCAGACCTAATCTCATTACTTCACAGACAAATCTTGTTTAGCATAGCATAATCTAAGATAAACTATCTGTATATTATTTGTGAGAGAGAAACTATAAAATAGGAAAATTATAAATGAAACAATCCATCTTTTCTACAATTTTATTGTTTTTACAAAATAACAGTATTGTTTTTCTTCATTTACTGTAATATCACAGAAATTATGCACAGCATATCTTTCTCTGAGAAAAAAATATTTCATACAGCTGAATCATTTTATGACCAACGTGAGCATAAAATATGGACAGCAGTCAGTGTGAAATGCTATATATAGTAATTATTGTTATGAAAAGTAATCAATCATGGATGTAGAGTGGCAGACTTCCACAGTTTGTAACTTAAGCACATTAATTAATTAATAGTTTGCAACTAGTGAGATTCACTATTGAACATTCATTACAAGCGTTTCTAGAAGGCAATTTGTTTTCGTGGTGCACATCAACCCGTCTGTACAAAAGCTTAGATCGTGTAATTCATAGTTTATGCTATTTCAATTAAAAGTTTTCTTTAAAAATAACGTATTCATCTATAATGCTTTACAACAACTGCACCAAAAGTCGGGATGAAAAACTTAACAATAAATCATAAAATACAACAATATTGTCTTATTTTAATATAATAAAATAGTGGCAAACATCATAGCATCAACTACTGTAATATATTTGGACAAATCATTATTACATAATTATATTAACAGGCGTTTCTAAGGCTTCTTGAATTTATCAAGTTAATCACAGTTACTAAAAAAAGTTACAAAATACACAAAAAAGATGATTGGTATATAAAATATTTATTTACAAAGATACACAAGCCCTCATTAAAACATTAAAACTGTTTAAAGGAGGCAATAGAATATTAACTACTCTTAAAAATAAAGTGTACACAGAGTAGAGTAAAATTATGATAAAATAAACATGAAATATTTGGTCTTGAAAGGACATACTTAATTAGATAAAATTCATTTCAGTATTTACCCCAACTATGTTAATGTAAAAAGTTGAATGTTACACTACTTTCGCCCTTATCATATACCCACTACTGATTTTATTGTATGTAACAGAATATTACAAATACAAACAAATTGTTTAATAATTTTTAATAATCTGGAATTTTATATGAGTGAAAATAATTGTTGTTATATTTGTAATAAATGTTACTTTTGACAGTAAATCATCAAACTCACTTCAGATAATAATATATCCCAGCTGAGTATTTTGTGAAAAGAAAAGAAACAAATGTCCTTAATATTGTACTGTCATTGCTTTGACAAACAGATTTTGGAATTAATTTGAACTTTTGGTTTTCTACATAATTGTATCTAAAACACATTTAATAGCATTAAAAATCCCACTATAGTGACTATAATGTGCCCAAATGATATGTCTATATTTTCATGCCAGATTCATTGAGAATAATTTTGCACTATACACAAGAACTGGGTGAGATGTACCAAGATGAAAAAAAAGAATAAAAGGTCCGAGCTTTTAAAATTTGTTGTAGTCCAAATAGTACTTTTCTGCTGGCGACTTCCTTATACAATAACGTAGACTGGCTAAATCTCTTGTTGTCAATAATTTCATCATTCTGTCAATTCTGTGTTACACTGAACTTAATAGATTATTGCATTTTTCATGATGTTTTTTAAACTTTAGGATCAATTTATTAAAATAATAATTGAAATTTTGTCTATTTATGAATTACAATAAGAAAAAATAAATAATTTTGCTTAAATGTTTACTTAAGTTAGCATGGGCTCTGTATTTTTTAGTTATTTTTAAATATGTGAAATACTTAAGACTAATCTTGGCATAAAAATGAAAGATGTTATACCAATACTCCTTAATAAAGGAACATTAATGTACATTAAAAATAATAATAGCTATGTTGAGAAATAACAATTAAAAAAACATAAAAATACGATAAATGATCAAAATAAGATTCATATATTAACCTATTTTTTCCTGAATTGGGCTTGTATGAGTTAACTAAGTATATCCATTATTATTCCAATAATCTTATACATAGCTTGAAATTATTATGAAATTTCAGTCAGAAAATTTATTATAACATTAAAACGTAAAACAATTCAATATGTCAAGTTATTATTACTCTGTTACACATAAATCACATGTAATACGTTTGCATATAATACAGAAGTTATTAACAAATTTTAACACGTTACAAACCATAATTTGTAAACTAATCTGGAACAAAATTATACTGAAACAATAATAACAATATAATTTTTTTGTATTAAATCTATTCATTTAGAAATTCCTCAGGTGATTTCTCTAAGTTTTATTTACAATCCGTCATCAAACTTAGAAGGCTTGTGTATGAACAGAAATACACACAAAATACAAAACAAACATGTTCAACACATCAAGTTGGTAAAAGTAAAATACAAATGGAAAGTTACTTAAAACATTGGTAACCACTACAGTAGTGTTCCGAAGCTCCTCTACAAGAAGGGGTTGCTAGAGTGGTGCCCGGCCGTCTGTGGACTGGTGCCCAGCTGTAACATGTTCATTGCTCTCATTATTATTGGCTAAGTACATGTATTAACCCTTTGCGCTCGAAAGGCCAGCAGCACTGGCCACACCAAGGTTGCAGACATCTCGCATTAGTTTTGCGGTAATTTGTCTTCGCAACTCGTATGGCCAGTACAAATGGCTGCACTACTTTCACTGACAGCTTGGTGGCCATATTTGTTGTTTGCCTCCTGTTGGAATTATTTTACAATTTCCTCTGCATTATTTGCATATTAATTTAAAATTGAAAATAATTAAAAATTTATTTTTAATTAATCTTTCTAATACAAAGATAAAGATACATTTGGGAAATTTAACTCTTATACGTATATTGCTAACAAAGATATCAAAATAAAATGTTATAAAGTAGACCTTTACAGTTATATTGAACTCAGACATGAACTATTTTACATTTTTCATGGAATAAAACTTTTAAAAATAGTTAGCACACGTCTTTTAGTAGAATGTTCTAGGTTTCTATCACTTCAGTGTATAGGCCCACTACGTGTCATTTGTCTTATTTGCAAAGTCATTGTTTAGAGAAGAATTAAAGGCTAATTTAAAATTTACTGCTTTACTTAAAAATTACTTTAAAATAAAGCTGCTCAATTGGTTTCAGCACTCACTATTCATTATAAAACAAATAGAATATTAGAAAAAAAACTGCTATGTTTAGTGGCCAGTGGAGCTGACCTTACGAGTTATAGACGTATTATATCTTGGCCAGTACAGCTGGACATACGAGCTCCAAGGATAATTTATAAATACTGCCTTCAAGTGCATAGGGTTAACCCAATGCGGATCACTGACGAGCTGGGCTCGTCACGCAGCGGCCAGGCCTAACGGCACGAGGCTCAGGATGACGAGCTCAGGTCGCAAAAGCGGTCTGCTTTTAGTTTCCCTCCAAATAGTTCTATTAATGTCCGATAGATCGGGTGATCGTCTTCACTTGTCAACTAAGAGTGTTTAACAACAGTCTACGTTTAGAGTTTTCAAAAGTTTTATAAATATCCTACAGATTGCAGTTGTATGTCGAAGTTGAAAAATCATTCATTTATGAGTTTACTCTCTGCTTTTTAGCGCTTCTGATTGGGTGTTTTCCTCAGTTGTTATTATAATACTTTTGAGGTTAGTGACGCAGAACTAAACGACGCAGACGTACATGTTGGCGGGTTTAGTCTAGACAATGGCCCGGATGTTGTAATCGCTTCGCCCGAGCCGATTTATTTAGACTATGATTCAGACATCATCCCTGCCACCCCGGAACCTTGCTCGCGTGTTATCGTTCCTACATAACGGATACCCCAGAAGGCCCATGTTCCACATGAACATAGCTATAAATACCTTCATAGCTGAATTTTCTAGTATACAATAGCGAGCGATACGATGTGGCGCACCATTGCTGTTCGTGCGGCCGCTGACCAAAACAATACGATCCGCAAGGGGTTAATTAGTTCTTAAAATCAGCTTTCAATTCTACCAAATCAAAATCCTAGAAGCAAAGTTTGTTTATTGGCCCCAGATCTGGTACACAAAACCTGTCAATCAATACTTGAAATAAATTTAAATAGAATTTAAAACCTAAAACTGTTTGCAGTCAATACTAGACTTAATCTCACTAGGAAGTTGTATTTTATGTTATACAACGTTGAAACATTATTTGCTTTGATAATATATTTTTACAAATAATTTGCAAAGTTTTAAATTCTAACATTGTAAAATAAAAAGTGACCATCACAAACCAATTAGGCATAGAAACCTCTACCGCTCCACCATTATCCTCTAAATGTATCTTTAATGTATACAGACAGAAAATGTATCTTAAAAGCCTCAAAAAGGTTGAAATGAAATTGGTTTTGGAACCTTTAGCTTAAAAATAAAAAGTTCTTTATTTACCATAAAGAATTAAACATAAAATCAAATTGCTTTTTGATTAGATAAGCAAAAACTTAATCACTTTTTATATGGTACTTTTTTCTGTAATAATATTTTATTTGAACATTTACAAATAATACTTGATAGTGTGAAAGTATTTACATAAAATTATAAAACAATGGAAAATCTGCTGTATCAATTATTTGTTAAAAAATGTACTGCCAAAATATCCCAAACCTGTTAAAAATTCATTCATATTCAAATTCATTAGTTTTTTTTAAATATTTAAGATGCTATTATAGTATAAATATGGAATATTTCATTTTTTTGTTACAATGCATTTTGATTTTACTTTCATGCAAATCTGATATCAAATATAAACATAATTTCACACACACACACACACACACACACACACACACACACACACACACACACATTCATAGTTTTATATAAATGAATTATTGAAACTAAAATTAAATTCTAAAATTTTTGCTTATGCGGATGATACTGGTCTAGTTTGCTCCTCCTATAATAAAAACATTTTGAAAAACTAGTAAGTAGTGACTTAAAGTCTATATCAAACTGGTTAATTGAACATAAACTATTAGTAAATACCAACAAATCAAAATGTATTCTTTTTTTCGATAGAACTAAAACTTGTAGCAATCTTCAGAATGAATATGAACTTTTTTGTCATAATCATCAATGTATGACTGTAAATGCATAAGAATAGAAATAGTCGAGAAAATAAAGTATCTTGGGTTAATTATCGATAGAAATTTAAAATGGGATTGTTATGCATTGGATTTAACTACAAGGTTAAGTAAAATAAACTATGCCTTGTATCATATGAGGGAATTTCTCAGACCGGAGCATCTTAAGCAACTTTATTTTTCATGGTTTGAGGGAACAATGCGATATGGTATTATCCACTATGGAGGTACATACAGTACTATCCTGAAAAATGTTATTATGATTCAACGATTTGCAATTAGAAATATTCATCATCTAAGAAAATTTGACAGGGTAACACATATTTTTGAGGAATGTAATATATTTACTTTCAATTAACTATATGCACTGTGCTGCTTATTGTATATTCATAAAAATCTGTACAGATATGAATTTAATGAGTATTCTCAAAATACACACCTGTCTTCTAAATTTACAATTAAAACTGAAAACCTGAACAAGGAAATGGCTATAAAACAGTTTACTTATGCAGGAATTAAAGTATTTAATAATTTCATCATACAAGGCAGCGACGAGTTGTTGTTTGAAAGCAAACCTAAATTTAAGATGAAAGCTAAACAATATATTCGCCAAATTATAATATAATGAAATGCTCCATGATGTGATTCCTGATTATGGCTTTCCAGTTGAACAGTTTTATACATTTAATTATATTTATTGAGTTCTGTTACTGAATTTTTTTGGTTTAAAATTTTATTATTCTGTTATTGAATTTAAAGTTTATTATTTGTTATTATTGTTGATCTTTATTGTTGTTATGAATTTAGATGTTTATTGATAGTTATTGTTTGTTCATCTTGTTGTTATTTATTTATTAATCAATAACTTATACATATGGGTGTGGACTCATGAGAGAGCTTACATGTACTGGGAGTCACTTGGAATACCTTTTAGTCAGAAAATGTGTGTTTTGTTGGTGTAATTGTAATAGTATTTATTGTGTTTTGTTGGGGGTGTAGTTATGTTTTAAAATGTTGTATTTGATTGTTATTATGGATTGTTTTTGTTATTGTTATCATTATTAGTTATAAAAAGTAATTTCATTCTAGGGTAGACTTTTCCTGGGAGTATTGCACTGTATAGTAGCCGTATGAAAAAATTGTATTAAAGATGCTTGTTTTTTTAGAATCCCGCACGTGCTGTGTCAGGCACATGGGATCATGTATAAAATAAAAAACTGTTAATAAATAAACATATTTGAACTGTGAACACACACACACACACATATATGCACGCAAGTAGATATGAATATGCCGATTCTGGCGCACTTTTGGGACAGTCAGAAAATCAATGTAAAATACTGTCCATTGAACCATAAACAAATCTAAGAAATCTAACAGGAAACCACGAATGTAAAATACTGTCCATTGAACCATAAACAAATCTAAGAAATCTAACAGGAAACCACGAATGTTAAATAACCGAATCTATAGCTGTTTTACTGTTCATTGTAGGCTTCTAATTTCTAAGCTATTTTAATGAAAAAAATCCAGAAATCTTAATAAAAAATCTTTATTCTACAAAGTTTAATTGTAACACAGTCTTTATCTTTAATAGTCTTCTTTCCAGTAACAACCAAGTGTAATTTTCATTTTTGTTCAATTCTTTAATCTTTTTTTCATCCAAAACAGTCAAAAATCTGTTCGGTAAGTGTACTTTACAATCTTCCAACTCGGCAATTATTGTAAACCCGAATTTATCTTTCATTTTCTCCAGATTCAAAATTTTGTATTTCTTATTTTCTTCTAATTCTACTAATTTCTTGTATTCTTTGAATGTTAAATCACCAACCTATTCAACTCTTGTAACAGTGCCATTTACATAGAAAAAAATTAATACTTCTACACTTTTAAGGTGAAAAATCAACACTATACTTCCAAAATACACAAAAAACCGGGGTTTTGACCCTAAAAACACGGTTTTTTAGGGTCAAAACCACAGCTCTTAAGGTGCATATACTAGAGTTTTTTGAAAAATCCTGAAAATCTACTGAATTTCTCTAATTAATTGCGAATTTTTAGCTTTAAAGTTGATAATGTGAACGATATTTCTCGAAAATTCTGTTGTAAATATATTAAAATCTTAATGAAAAATCTTGGAAAAGTTAAAGAAAAAAATATTGAAAAAATAGTATTATAGAATTTAAATTACCCCCTACAAACCAATATAGTAATAAAAGTACTTTTATTACTATAACTATACTATTTTTTCAATAATTTTAAGTCTTAGTTTACAGATTTTTCTATAATAAATAGAAGAATCTACAGCGTTTTACTACAATTTGTGCTGATTTGTGTAAAATTCTCCACTTTTCAAAGTGTTAGTTAAACAAATTTTTCTTCTTTAAATAGAAGAATCAAAGGCTGATATTAACCATAAATTGTGCTGATTTTTATCAAATTTTGATAAAAATCCTTAGAAATCTACTGAATTATTGCTATTTTTCAGCTTAATAAAAATATATTTTACTAAATAGTAAAACTTGGCACATTCAAATTTTCCCTATTTAAATGGAGCGGAAAAAGATAGAGTGCCCGTACTGCAAAAAAGACATTTTCGAACATCATTTTACCCGACATTATAAGTCAAAGAATCATCTGTAAAAATAAAGATATTTATGAAAAAGAATTAAATTATTTGAAGACTTGGGCTAAAGAAAATCAAATTGCCGATCACCACAACATGTATAATATAGAAAATTGCGTGAACTAAAAGAAAAAATTTTTAAGGAAAGTAAAAAGATCTCAATCTATTTTAAAGATGAAAAAATTCAATCAATCGCTGAGAAATTGTCCCATTGAAACAAACGATAAAACTAAGTCTGAAATGATCGAAGAAATTGACAAAACTCTTAATGAAAACCTGAAAATAATCATTGATGTAGAAGTTTTATCCTCAATACACGGTCTTTTCAAGCAATACATTTTAACAAATTTAAATGAAAATTTCATGTCAATTTACAAATATACTTTCTATTTTGCGTCCAGAAATTAAAAGTTTAATCGAAAAAATTTCAAGAAACCGTTAAAAATATGAAGGGCTATCTCTCTTTAGAATGCGAATACGAACGTACTTTAGTGAACGGTGAAACACAAACTTGCCCAATTATTTTACTATAAAAGCAGACGAGATCTTTGACATAAACGACTTTTATTACTAAGCAATTTAATAAATTAACACATCGAGAACAAACGAATCATCCAAATAAAGGTTCTGGATGGACATTAAAACGCTGGCAAACAACTAGTTTTGAGCCTTAATAAACACGAATTTATGAACGCAGGATCATATATCGATTTACCAAAGAAAATCAAAGATAAAAAAGCTTGTATAAATATCAAAAATAAAGATGATTATTGCTTTATTTATTCTATCCGATGCGCTATTGAAAAACCCGAAAGAGACCTGCGAAAAGATCAAAACAATATGAAAAAATTTTGTAAAATGACGAGATATTTTTCAGGTTTTCGAGTATCCAATGTCCTTAAAAAGATATACAATTATTTGAAAAACGAAGTTACAATTCCAAGTACAAATATCCAAAAATGTCTATCAATGTCTACAGTTTTGATGAAAGTATTAAGGTTGTTCCGTTACAAATTTTCTGAAAAATATGATGCAGAATTAAATATTGATCTACTGTATGTAAAACAAGAAGACAAATCTCATTTTGTTTTGATAACCGATTTAAGTAGGTTAGTGAGTTCTCAAAACATCCAAACATGGACATAAAAATTTTTCTATGTAGGAGATGTTTAAGCCATTTCTACAAATCTAGAGATTTAGCAGACCATTTAGAAATTTGTAAAAATCACGAAGTTTGTAAGCCAATTATGCCGTTTCCGGGTCAAACAACTAAATTTACTAATTATCAAAAGAAGTTTAGCCATCCGTACGTAATTTATATAGACTTTGAAAGCATATTAGAGAAGATTCCCACATGCAAAAACAATCCGCAAAAATCGATCACAACCAAGATTCAGAAGCACATTCCATATGGTTTTACTCTATACTTAGTGTCTAATGTGGACCAATCGTATGTACAAGCCGATATGTTATCGAGCCAAAAATGAAGAAGATTTGCCAAATGTTCCCTGCAAAAATTGTTTGAAGAACTTAATAAATTATCGAAATACATAGCTAAAAAGTATAATTCTAAGAAAATAAAATACCTATGACATTGACCGACAGAAGAAGAAATTGCATATCAAAA
Organism: Homalodisca vitripennis; assembly: GCF_021130785.1. NCBI lineage: Eukaryota > Metazoa > Arthropoda > Insecta > Hemiptera > Cicadellidae > Homalodisca > Homalodisca vitripennis. Next base: position 115,921,443 of record NC_060212.1, read on the forward strand.
TTCAAATCTTTGCCTTATTTGTGAATGTGAGGGTTTTGATAATCAAACAAGAAAAAAAGTACGAGATCATTGTCATTTAACAGGTAAATTTAGAGGTTCAGCTCATTTATCTTGTAACTTGAATCTCAAATTTCCTCAGAATATTCCAGTTTTCTGTCACAATATGTCATGTTACGACACTCATTTGTACATAAAAGAATTGGCTAAACAATATGGAAACGTTGATTTGATCGCAAACACCGATGAAAAATACATAAATTATTCAGTAAATTCAGGATATGGGTATGAGTTTGAAGATGATAAACCAAGAAAGTTCATCAAGTTTTCTTTCGTAGACAACGTTCAGATTTTATGGCATCGTCTATAGAAAAGTTAGCTAAAAATCTAAAGAGAGAAGACTTTCAAACATACAAATCATTTTATACAAGATGGTCTGAACGCAATTCTAGATAGACAACCAAATGACGAAGAAGAAATCTTTAAAATTCTATCTGGAAAAAGGCATATTTCCTTACGAATTTATCGACAGTATTGAAAAACTTGATTACACAGAAGAATTGAGAATTCAAGATTTCTATTCACTTTTGACAGACGAGAGCATATCTGAGAAAGATTTTCAACACTACTTAAATGTATGGAACAAATTAAAAGTAAAAAATCTAGGAAATTACTCCGATCATCTATAACATTCAAGATGTTCTATTGCTCGCTGATATCTTTGAAAATTTTAGGAAATATTTGTTTGAATTGCTATAAACTTGATCCAGCACACTATCTAACAGCTCCCAGTCTTGCATGGGATGCTATGTTAAAATTAACGAATATAGAATTACAATTAATTAGTGATTATAATATGTATTTGATGATCGAAAAAGGTATTCGCGGAGGCATTTCTCAATGTATTAAACGATATGTGAAAGCAAATAATAAATATTTAAAAGATTTTGATAAGACAAAGCCTGAAAACTATTTGTTGTACGTCGATGCAAATAACCTTTATGGGTATGGCCTAATGCAAAATTTACCATATAACGAAATCAAGTGGATGGATCCAAAAACTTACACAACTGCAGAATGGAAAGAAAACAATTTTGGAACTCACTGGCGACGAAGATTATGGCTATATTCTCGAAGTCGATCTAGAATATCCGAAGAATTTACATGAAAATCATAAAGATTTGCCTCTTGCTCCAGAACATTTTAAAAACAAACTTTGCACAACTCTACTGGATAAAACTGAATACGTTGTTTCATTCGAGAAATTTGAAATTCTATCTGGAACAAGGAATGGTGTTAAAACATGTGAATAGAGTTATTGCCATTCGATCAGAAGCCTTTTATGAAAGATTACATTGATTTTAACACAAACATGAGAACCAAAGCTACAAGCGACTTTGAGAAAGATTTTTACAAGCTGATGAACAACTCTGTTTTTGGAAAATCTATGGAAAATGTGAGAAACAGATGTGAAATTAGACTAGGAAATGAAGAATTTTCAATGAAACAAGCTAAGAAAACAAATTTTCAAATGCTTTAACATCTTTGACGACAACTGTATAGCGAGTCACATGTACAAGCAGAAAGTTAAATTTAACAAGCCAATCTACATAGGTTTTTCAGTTCTTGACCTTTCAAAATTGTTAATGTACGAGTTTTATTACAACAAATTAAAGAAGTTTGATCCAGATTTGAATCTGTGTTACATGGACACAGACAGTTACTTCCTAGAATTGAAACGTGATCCTTACAAAATTATTAAAGAAATATAGATGACTTTGATACAAGTGATTATCCAAAAGATCATGAATGTTTCACTACTAAAAACAAGAAGGTAATAGGGAAATTCAAAGACGAACTAAATGGGGAAATCTTAGAAGAATTTTGTGGGTTTGAGGTCCAAAGATGTACTCGAACAAATATCTAGACAAAAATCCAGTTAGGTGTAAAGGAATTAAGAGAAGCGTGTGTAAATAAAACAATAAAATATCGAAAACTTGAAGAGATGTTTGTTTGAAGATAAAGAAGAATTTAGAGAGATGACAGTAATCAAAAGCTATAAACATGATTTGTATACCATCACCATAAACAAGCTGGCACTGAACGCTAAAGATGATAAGGAGAAAATGTCCTAGAAAATAAGATCGATACAGTACCGTATGGATATAAAGCGAAGCAAAATCTAATATATTAGATGAGTTAAATAAACTTGGAAACTTTGACATGTAAATGGAAGATGATTTAATTCACTGCCACAAATGCAAGAAAAAAACGAAAAATATAGATTCTAAAATCGTTCAAAACTCAAAACGGTGTTGTATAGAATTGCTGCAAAATGTTCCAAATGTAAGACAAATAAGAGTCAATTTATAAAGAATCCAAATGAAAAACAAGTAAAGAAAGAATTAAAGAATAAAGAAGAAATAGAGATTGAAGCTAGAGAAATTCATGCACCAGTACGAAAAAAGTTTAAAAAGAGAAAAATTATAACACTAGGAAATTGACGATTTATGGGCAGCAGATTTAGTTATAATGTCTAATTATTCAGATCAAAATTATGGATTCAAGTATATGTTAAATGTTATTGATACTTTTCTCAAAATATGCTTGGTCAAGAGCTATCAAAAGAAAAAAACGGCAAGGATATTTCAAAAGCTTTCGAAGATATAGTAAAAGATGGCCATAAGGATCAATCACAAAACCTCCAAACCTACTTCATACAGATAAGGGTTTAGAGTTCAAAAATAAAGAATTTAACGAAGTTTTGAGGAAATACAACATTAAGATTTATCATACTGAAAACGAAGAGAAATCAAGTATCGTAGAGAGATATAACAGAACTCAAAATGAGAGAATGAAAGTTCTTTTGAGGTTAATAAAAACTTTAAATGGATCGATATTCTTCAAAAAATAGTCACAAATTATAATGATACGGTTCACAGCACAATCAAAATGAAGCCCAAAGACGTAGGTAAGGATGCAGAAAAGGAGTTATTAGAGACAGTTTTCGAGTATGTTCCACCTGAAATTCACACGAAAACTAATATTTAAAGTCAATGATCATGTAAGAATTGTTAGTAAAAAACAAACATTTTCGAACAAATATAAGAACAACTGGTCAAGAGAAATCTTTGTGATTTATCAAATTAATAACACAGATCCTGTAACTTATAGTATAAAAGATTTAAATAATGAAGAAATAACCGGAAAGTTTTATGAATATGAATTGAGAAAGTCAAAAGATTTTTTCTATATAAATGGAGGCTCAAAAGAAATGTTCAATGTGCAAAGAAATAAAAGGTTTTGAAGCTTTTTATAAAGATAAAAATAGAAAGATGGAATGCATTATTATTGCAAAGATTGTGAAAGGGAATATCATAAAGAATTATATGATAAAATAGAAAAATTAACTTTGGAAGATAAAGAAATGTCTTAAATGTAAAGAAACTAAAAAAATTTCAGAGTTTAATAGTGATCACTATAGTAGAGATAAGAAAGACTCATATTGTAAAGATTGTGTAAAGAAGAATCTTCATAGATTATATTATGAAGATAACTCATTGTGAATGTGGAAGAACTATAAAATGGTTAAATAATTATCAAAAACATTTACAAACAAAATATCATAATTCGAGAGTTTAATAAAATTTATTAAAACATTTTCATCGTGTAATTTAGATATTCTATAAATCAGTCGAGATTCTGCCATATTTGTAGTAAAATGATTTCCGTTGTATAAAATATTCAAAGATTCTTTCATTTGGTTATACAGATTGATAGAATTTGGTTCGTCATCAATGAACAAAATCTCTAATTCAGGATAATTTATTTTAGAATGTTTTAATCGGTTTGGTATTTCTCGTTTCTGAGCTCTGATAACGTAATAAGGCCATTCCCACATGTGATTCTTCTTAATTAACACAAAACATGGTGTTTTTTCTTATCAAAATCTTTTACATACCATATCTCCTCTTCATTAATTCCATTTGCAATATTCTTGATTCTCTATTTTCAATGATTTCATTTCATCATTAATTTGTAAACTGTTTTATTTCATCTTTTAACTGCTTATTTTCGTTTTTGAGTTTGTACTCACCATATTTTCTAATGGAAGGTAATACTTCTTTCGTAACCCAATTTTTTAAACAATTTCGCTTCTGGTTTATGCGATCATCTCAAAATTAAAGAATAAAGTCCCAGATTCATTAAACGAAAACAGTGTTATTTTGGAAGTTTGAAGGTAAGCTATTTATAGACCCCCCTTATATTTAGATTAAAATAGAAGTTTTTATCATCTTCGTCAACGTTTATTCTGATCGTTTGCATAGTATTTTCATATTCTAGAATTTTTGCTACGTCTTTAGCCTTAAACCAGATCACATTGTTTTCGTCAACAATCGTTAAAGATATGTTTGTTATTGAATATAAGTTGATTATTGAGTAGGTCTACAACTGACTCCATTTTAGATAGAAAAAATTTAACAAGCAATTTTTTTATTTTGAGTATAAAGTCCAGATTCATTAACGAAAACAGTGTTATTTTGAAAGTTTAAAGGTAGTCTATTCAATAGACCCCCTTGATTTATGTCTTTAAACATTGATTTATCATCATCAACGTTTAATTATTATTGCTTGTCTCGTGTTTTTCATATTCTAAAAATTTTTTGTAAGAGCGTCGAATCGACGCCCTTGTCAGAATCTATGTTCTTCAAAGCTTTTTTTTGTATTTTTCTTTAACATTGTCTTTATTCGTATTTTTTTGTGAATATTTGTGAGGTGGCCCTCGAGGGCTACCTTATCTTTTAGATAAAAGTATTGGTATTTATCATCATTATCAACTCGTTTTGAAAGTTTGAAGGTAAGAACGATTCGTTCCCCCCTTGATTCATCATTCTTTCGACAATCTTAAATATATTGGTTGTTTTTACTCTCATTATTTATTAAATTTCCCTCAGAGTCTTGTATAGTTAGAACGATTTTTTGAATTCTTTTAATATTTTTTCTAATTGGAATATAATCGATTTCATTCGGTTTTTCACTGATTTTTGATCCATAAGCAACATTTGGAAAAAAAGTGTACAAAATTTCAGATTCTTTGTGTAAATGTTCGGTATGATTTTCAAAACTAGGTTCAACGAGATTACAATGTACTTCAATTACATCGAACGGTCTAAATTTTGGCGTTTTATTTCCTAAATATACCTGATTTGGCTCAATAGTTTCTTGAACAAACCCTAACAAATCTACAATAAATTGCTGAAAACATTATTCTTACTGGTGATTTTATTTGAATTTTATTAGAGAGATAATTTTTTTGCATTTCAAACTTGTTTTCGTCAAAGTTTAAAGATTTTTATCTGATTGTTTGAATGTTTTCAGATAATTTTTAAGGGAATTTTTTTATTTGATCGAAAGTATAATATCCTTTGTTTAAACCATAATATTTTGTTATGTTCTTCTCACTAAATCCTATACAATAAGGAGAACTTTCACTAATATTTATTACAAAATTGTCAGAATAAAAACCGCTTAAACCGATAAAATAATTTTGATTCTTCCTCTAAGTGTATAGGATGTTCCAAGTTTAAAACTAATTTAGAGCATTTCTGAAGTCAACTTGAACAGCTTCATTTTCGCAAGCGTTGCTTCAAGATGAAAATCTTCTATTTAAATGGAGAAATTTTTAAAGCAAAAAGATCAGATAAAACTTCAAACGTTTGAAGAAAATAAGAAAGATCAACCAATCAGATTGTTAATTGTTGGTTCAAGTGGATGTGGAAAAACAACTTTATTATTAAATTTTATCTACAATAGGTTGATTCCTTATTCCAATTTGTATGTTTTTAGTAAATCTTTAGAAACAAGACGCCTATAAAAAATTACAAGAAAGATTTGAAAATATTGAGAAAAACTTAAACAAAAAAAATATCACATTTTTATAATGCTTCTGAGGACATAGTTCCATTAAGCGAATGTAAAACCCAATTCGTTAATCGTTTTTGATGATTGTATTTTTAGAAAATCAAGAAGACTTATTAAGGAATATTTCGTAATGTCTCGTCACAAAAACATATCTTGTATCTATCTTTCCCAATGCTTTTCAAAGGTTGATAAACAAGTTATAAGAAATAACCTGAATATGTTGTGTATTTTTTTAAGCAAGATGAATCCACTATTCGAGAAAGATTTATAACAATTATGTGGGATCTGATATGAGTTTTAACCACTTTATTGAGTTATGTGATAAAATTTGGCAAGGAAGACTACGGATTTTTAACTATTAATCTAACTTTGAAGCCTAAAAATGGTAAATATCTGAATAAATTTTCTAATATAAAATGCTGCTCAGTGGTCTGACAAATCTACTTGATAAAATATTTGTTTACAATTATTTTTACATTATCTTTACTTTTTATTTACATTATGAAAATAACAGAAAAACGGTAAATCTGTTCACGTTCCACGTTGTACGTTCCACGTTTTTCACGTTTTCGTGTTCACGTTCCACGTTTCGTGTTCACGTTCTCGTTCACGTTTTACGTTCCACGTTCACGTTTTACGTTCCACGTTCATGTTTCACGTTCATGTTTCACGTTCGTGTTTACGTTTCACGTTCGTGTTTTCACGTTCGTGTTTCACGTTCCACGTTCACGTTTTTTACGTTCCACGTTCACGTTTTTTACGTTCCACGTTCACGTTTTTACGTTCCACGTTCACGTTTTTTTTACGTTCCACGTTCGTGTTTCACGTTCCACGTTCACGTTCGTGTTCACGTTTCCACGTTCACGTTTTTTACGTTTCCACGTTGTTACGTTCCACGTTCACGTTTTTACGTTTCCACGTTCACGTTTTTTACGTTCCACGTTGTACGTTCCACTTCACGTTTTTACGTTCCACGTCACGTTTTTACGTTCCACGTTCACGTTTTTACGTTCCACGTTCGTGTTTCACGTTCCACGTTCACGTTTCCACGTTTCCACGTTTACGTTTCAACATTTTTCTAATTAAATGGTGAACGTAACTTCTGAAGAAGCGAAAAAACTTGATCAAATCGAAAAGAAATTAATCAAAGAATTTAAAGAACAGATTCGAATTGATGAAAAAGAACAAGAATTTATTCAAAAAATTAATCAACCTGTAACTTCTGCAATAAAAAATGTTGAGGGCAAAATTGAAAACGTTTTTAAGCGATAATCAAAATTTAATGAATTTGGTTCCAGTTTGTACGACAATTTGCTGATATTTCGATTCCAGAATCTGAGTTTTGAATTGCCAAAATTACCATCTTCAACACCATTTAGACCTCGAATCATTGAAGACTCTACCATAGTTGAACCAATAAGTCCCTGGAACAACGGATATAATAATTGGTGAAATTGGTAAAAAATTTCTTCCTAGAGCGAAGGATGATAAATTTGGTTTGTATTGGGACAGAAAAAAGAAAAGTTTTATGATTGGAAATTTGCCCGTGAATTTTGAACAAAATGATATAATTATTAATGAAAAAAATGTACGAAGGTACTCAAGGTTTATGGAGATTATTAACAGACAATGACGTTCCAAAAGATAATTTATATTCTGAAGAAGATTTGAAAAGTATACAGAAATTTTATGGGAATCTGACTCAATTTACAAAAATAATGATCCATCTACTAAGAAGCCTAAGTCAAGTAGAGGTAAAAAATATATCAATTTGATTAAACCAATTTGGGAAAAACGAGATCGAAGGATCAGGTGTAAGAAAATACAATGATAATAAGATTGAGTACAGATATATCGACGATTTGACAAAAACTCGATGGAATTATTAATTATATTTATGCTCAAGAGAAGGCTGGAAATAACAATTTTTTGAATGAAAAGAAAGCAATTAAAGATTTTATTTCGAACAAACTTGACGAAATGATTGAAAAACCTGATGGAATTAAATATTTAAAGCGAGTTTTGCCAGCAATAAGTTCATCTATGATTGAAGGTTAGCGGACTTTTGAATGATTTTATCAACAATTTACCTTTTGAATTACACGTACCAACTTATCAGTATCTGGGGCCTGGCACAAAACTCGAAAAAAGACTAAAAAGAGGAGATCCTGGTTATAAATAAATTAGACCAAGCTGCTATGGAAACACGATATTTTTTATGCAAAACATAGAGACACAAATTTCCAGACATATTGCGGATAAAACTTTGCAAGATAAGGCAATGGATCGATTTTTATCAAAAGATGCTAGTTTAGGTGAAAGATTTGTTGCACTTCCAACAGTTGGAGCAATGTTTTTGAAGAGAAAACTAGGAATGGGAATTGAAGAGAACTTGAAATTTTAACTATATAAATGGAGGTGAACGTAAATTTCAGTAAAAATCAGAAAGAAAAAATAAAATCCGCTTTTAAGAAAAAAATACCCGTTAGTATTCAATTTAAAATAGATCAACTAAAAAATGGCGAAGATAAGATATTTTTAACAAATAGACAATACAATAAACTCGAAAAACATAAGAAAAAAACAATAAAGGAACCAGAATAGAATTTTCTTATAATCAGTTGAAAGAACTTAAAAATGGTGGACTTTTGAAAAGATTTATTAGATTTTGGAGAAAAATATTCCAGTTGTTAAAAATGTTGTTCCTTATGTTCGTAAACTGCTCCAATCGTTAAAAAAGATGTGATTCCTATTGTTCGAAACATTTTAAATTGGTTAGATAAAGAGTTGGAAGATGTTACAGGATCTGGATTAGATGAAAAAACTTTGAATTACGTGAAATCAAACATTAAAAAAAATTTGAAATCAAACCATTAACATTCGGGGAATTGGAAGAAATCTGCAAAAATATTAAACATTTTAGAGGAATTTTCATGAGAGATACATTACCCCGAAAAAGTTAAGAAATTCGAATGTGGAAATTGTGAATTTAGACTCGATTATGGGAAGTGGAACGCATTGGATTTGTTATTATAAAAATGATAAGAATGCATGTTATTTTGATTCGTATGGAAGAATTGAGGACAAACCACCTATAGAATTGATTAAATATTTGAAAAAAATCAAGCGTCTACTACAATTGACTCTCAGATTCAAGACTATAAAGATCCCCCAATTTGTGGTCATTTATGTGTTTTTGTTTTGAATGAACTGAGTACTGGTAAAGATTTTAAAGAAGTTGTGTTAACAAATTATTGCTTAATAAATATGGATTCACAAAATATTTTTGACGTTATTTGGAACACAAATTATTCAAAATGTAGATAATAGTTTGAATTTTGATAGTTTGAGAAATGAGTTTGATAACAAGTTAGAAAATGTATTACAAAACCTTCCAGATTCAGATATGTTTGCTGTCGAGATTGAAGATTTTAAAGCAGAATATGATAACAAACTTGCAAATTTCATGAGTTTCAAATGAAGTTGCTGATAAAATAAAAACATTGGAAAAAGAAGTTGATGAATGGTGTAAAAAAATTATTTACCAATTTAATGTCTCACATCGAAAAAGCTGATGAAATTACTGAAGCGATCAAAGTTGAAAAAGAATTATGTGTAGTTTTGGCTAATAAGAAAAGAATTGTCGGTGTTCGACCTGGTATTGACAAACATGATGTTGTTGTTAAAGAACAAATTTTAAAACCTCTAAAATTATCAGAAAACATCGATATTGTTGATTTACATGATCCGAATGTTAAAAATGCCTTAGATTTTAAAGGAAAAAGAATTAGCGGTGTTAGTAAAGGAATTAATCCATTTGATGTTGTTGTAATGATTCAATTAGAAGATCCTATTAAAATGTTTAATGAACTAAAACAAAATTATGAGAATCATAAACAGCATGTTAAAGATTTTACAACAGAAGTCTATGACAAGTTAGAAGCCAGAAAATAGAAGATCAGTAGACGATGTTGGTGAAATTAATGAAAAACTTACTAATTTTAAAGAGTCTTTTGATAAGTTTAGTTTAGATGCTACGAAAACTTTTGAGAATATTGGTCATAAATTTGTTGAATACAATGATTCTTATGCTGTCAAATTTCAAAAATTAGAAAAAAAACTTAATAATATGGAGGAAGATCTTACTGAAATAGGTATTCGCGTAGGGTTTTATGCACGATAAATTTTCCTTATATAAATGGCGCTCATATATTGTGTGAGATGTAAGGCAAAAACTGCAACAAATGATATAAAATATTACGCAAATATCAACGGAGTTAAAAGAATTTCGGGAAAATGTGCTGAATGTAACTCAAAAAAGAGTCAATTTATAAAAACTTGATTTTGAAATTTTTTCCTAATAAATAGAGATGGCGGGACATTACAGTGCTTTCGATCTTTTTATAATGCAACACGAAAGAGATTTGAAAAAAGAACATTGGGATGACATTTCTCAAAAATATGAATTATCCGAAGATATGATGAGATTATACGTAAACAAATTGAATTGGTATAACATTGCTAAATATCAAACTTTATCATCAGAGTTCATTCAAGAAAAATATACATTATCAATTAAAAGATCATATGTCTGTTCTTTGCCTCTATCAACACTTGAGTATAAAGTTTTTGGATGAAAATAAAGATACAGTTGATTGGAACAAATATTATAGATAGCGGTTACTATCCTGTGCAGATTTTATTGAAATATGTGGCCGAAATTGCAAAATTTAAGGAAGAGAATCCTGAATATGACGAAGTAGATCATTAAAATGACTCTAATTTATATTCTTTTCTTATAAAAACGTACATTTAAATCGATGAAAAAATGATACATGATGTTTAAAATTTCTCTTATTAAATGGTGGACTACAAAAAGTATTCAGGCGATATTGAAAGGGCGAGTTTAAAAATTTCTATCCAATTAGTAAACAACATTTGAATGAACCGAATAAAAGAACTGAGTTTAATATTGATTTTGGAGATAATTTTTGCTCGTCTAACTTCCAGTTTTATATTTCTGGAACTTTAACAAAACAAGATGGTCAAGCATATCTTGGAACTGATAATGTTAGATTAATCGATAATTTTATACCGTTTTTATTTTCTAAGATTGAAGTAAGAAAACACAATAAATTGATAGAAGAAGTCGAAAACTGTGGCCAATTAAGCACTATTAAAGGAACCATTTGTTATTCCAAAAGTGATGTATTTTTTCAAACAGTTTTTGAATCAACTTTTAAATTTGGACAATTTGAAGCGGTCGGTGATTTAGCACATTTCGGCTTAGGATTTTTTGAAAATGTTACTATTCCGATCTATAAAGGAGGATTTTATCTAAGTTTTATAAGAGCAGAAGACGATGATGTGATTCTGAAGACTGCAACTGAAATGTTATATGCCTGTTGATGGCAAAATTACAATTAACGAGTTTTTCATTAGAGTTCCAATGATTGATTATAAAACCACGAGTAAAATTAGATTGAATTGATGAAATTACAAAAAGTCAAAACATTATGTTTTAATTTCTAGATTGGCAATGTATTGAACAAAAAGGTATTTCCGGAACAACTTATTCGTTCGATATCACAAATATTTATAGAAATATCTTCAATCCCAAGTTCGTTATCATCGGTTTTCAAACAGATAGACAGAATAATCAAGAAAAAAATCCTTCAAAGTTTGATAGTTTGGATGTGAAAAATATCAGAGTAAAATTGAATGGTTCTTATTATCCAGATGAATTACAAAATTTAACATTTCCGGTGGTCTTTTCAGAATCATGTATCAGATGTATCAAGATTTTTAAGAAAGTTTACTACAAAAATATGGAAATGTATTACAACCCCAAAGAAATTTATAGCAAATAGACCCATTTATGTCATTGATACAACAAAGAGTTTGACAAAATATTTCTAGTTCAAAGAACGATATAATTATCAATATGGATTTTCAAAAAGCTGTTACAAACGCGAAATTTGTTATGTGGTTGTGGTTTCTGAGAAATTTTTAGCCTATGATGTGGATTAAGAACGATATTAGAGAAATTCAGTAGTTAATGATGTTCATATTGTTCTCATTTCATTCCTTCTAAAACTTCAAAAATATACTCTTTCGCCGATGAAAAATCTCGATTTCTTCCGGAATAATCTTTATAATCATAAACAAAATATCCTAAAAATGTTGTACAAAATAGAAATGAAATTATTTCTTTTTATCTCGGTAGTTGAAATATAAACATAAACATTTGCGCTGAAAAATTTATATCTCGGCAGACTTAGTTCCATAGCTTCCATTTATTCTTTTTGTAAAAATGGAAGAGTATAATGCCAACTGTTACAAGTGTTATAATAGAGGAGAAATTATTGATAAAAGATTAGTTTGTAGAGATTGTAATTTAATTTTGTACGAAAGACCTAAGCCTAAGAAATTTCGAAATAAATTAACATATTTGAATAATCTGCTTATGAAATTACAATACGGAGACAAGAAGCAAACAAAATTTGTTACAGAATTTAGAAAAAAGAACAAAAATTTTTACTTATCTCTTGGAACCATTGACAAAATTATTTTCCTTTTCAAAGAATACATTAGGTTTGTTGGTTTTAAATACACACGTTTATTATGAAAAGATATTACCTGTATTTTTTCATTATCTGGATGTTGAATTTGTCTACGATTTTAAGCCAGAAATCCTCGATGATTTTATAGTACATTTGGAGAAATTAAACGAGGAACCTCTTGAAAAGAATGCGGTTTTACTCACATTCTCCCCGACTTCTCGAGTGATTGTTAGCAAATTTCATTTTTTCCGTTAATTTTATAGATTTTTTATTAAGATTTCTGGATTTTTTTCATTAAAATAGCTTAAGAAAATTAGAAGCCTACAATGAACATAAAACAGCTATAGATTCGGTTATTTAACATTCGTGGTTTCCTGTTAGATTTCTTAGATTTGTTTATGGTTTCAATGGACAGTATTTTACATTCGTGGTTTCCTGTTAGATTTCTTTAGATTTGTTTATGGTTCAATGGACAGTATTTTACATTGATTTTCTGACTGTCCCAAAAGTGCGCCAGAATCGGCATATTCATATCTACTCACGCACACTTATTAACAACATTTCAAGTACACAATCTCACAACTGAACACAGTATCCAAATAAATAAACGAATAATAAAATGAATATTGTGGGGTAATACTGGATAGACAAGTGGCCTAATACAACCAAGACTGTATTTGTACTAAATTGTACCAAAATAATGGAGTTTTAGACATTTCTGACAAAATTAAAATTGTACTTGACTCAACTGAAAACATTTACATGCACACATTTGCAAGTTTTAGGCATAAATCTTACCATGAAAGGATTATTGATTGACTCGTTATTCCAAGGAACCTTAGGTGCAGAGAAATTAAGTGACTGACTGGTTGTGAATCCATTTGACATCTGGCCATTTGTGACACCAGACCACACAGCTTCTGAAACAAACACAGAGTTAAACATTGTTTGTATGTAGAAATAAAATGATTCCTCAACATACTATTTAAATATTCTACATTTAAATATATACAACTTTTTATTTTCAGAAACATTGAATGGAAAAACTGAATTCAGTCAATGTATGTAACACTCCAGGGTGATTCGCTTGACTAAGAAAAAGTTTGAGTCAAAGCGTAAAGTTCAGCTGAGATATGTCATACCCCATGATGAAATGATCGATTAAGCAAAGTTATGTTGAGGACTAAATTTTAGCCTGAATCCATCTCATTTCTGAGGTGAAACGCACAGTTAAGTAAAAGTTAACATTAATGTGCAATGTTATGTTAAGGAGTTCAATCAAGATATCTCACACTCTGAAATGAAACACATTCCTAAAGTGTAAAGTTTAAGTGAGATATATCACTTCAGGAAGAGTGGAAGAGCATGGAAGAGTGGAAAGTTTTTCAATATGGTGAAGAAGATTGTGTGGAGTTGGAACATTGGGAAAGAATCAAAAGTATTGATGTATAAATCTTATTTCCAACCAATTTTATTATATGGAGCAGAGACGTGGACGTGGACTAAAAATGATTTAAGCAGATTGCAAGCTGCAGAAATGAGATTTTTAAGAGGGATAGAGAAGACTACAAGAAGAGATAGAATAAGGAACGAAATAACCAGAGAAAGATTGAAGGTAGTTTCACTGCAAGAGACAATGAAAGGAAGAAGAATACAGTGGATGGGGCATGTGAAGAGGATGGGAGATAATAGAATGCCTAGAATAGCACTGGAGAAGGAGGAAGGAGGAAGAAGACCAAGAGGAAGACCGAGAGGAAGATGGGAGGACCAAGTGTGGAAAGACATAGAGAGAAGGGGAATACAGAAAATACAGGTGGAGGAAGAGGAGACCTGGAATGATAGACAAAAGTGGAGGAGGCTGTGTATGACGACCCGTGATAACGGAAACGTCTGATGATGATGATGATGATATCACTTCAGGTCCAATTCCAGGGTGAAATACTCAATTAAGTTCAACTATGGATGTTTGCAACATTTCAATTTTTGCGTGTTTTCTTACCTGTTGATATGGGCCTAGAATGTCGAAAGGGGTTAGCACCAACATCGCCATTATTCCATGATCCTTCACCTAACATTAAGAAATGCCATTATTTTAAAACGTTCAATAGCCAGTTTAAAACAATAAAATTATAGACTAGACTAATTATATACAAAATTAAATATATTCATATTTAAGAATGTCAAAATGAATTTATACTAGTGACTATTCTATGAATCACATCCTTGTCAGTAAATGAAAATACCAAAAATGAATCAATCAAAAACTATTTTAAACAATAATTTGAGTGGTCGGATACTTTGGTTACAGGTATTTTCAGTTACCTGGTCTCGATAATATGTGGTAACAAAACTTGAACTTGATTTCATTCAGTACAATACATAACTTTGTTTTCAAATGCTTTGAAAACAACGTAAACAAAACATTTATTTTCACTTAGGAAATAATCGGATCTGTTTTATTTTTGTTTTTAATCATTAATTATTGTTAACGATGCAGACTACGGAGAAATTAAATAATATGCATAGCGGAGCATACATCAAATTACAAAACAGTTTATAGCATACAGATTAATTTTAACACTCCGGCTAATTATGTTGGTGGTCAGTAATTTTAGGCATCTTTTCAAAATTTATTAACAAACGCAATTTGTTACCTAAACATAATCGTATGTGTACTTAAATCAAAGTTAATATTATACAGGTACAATACATTAACCCTTAAAGCGGTTAAGAAAATTTGGCCTGAATACAATTAGCATGGTTTTTAGAGATTAAACAATTCTGCCAAAGTTGAATTTATTTTCTGTTTCTTGGAAGAAAAATTAATAAACAAACATGTTTAAAACTCTACCATACTGGCAGACGCGTTCTACACGTAAGTTAATCTTAAACAAGAAATAAAATAAATTACAACAAATAAAAAAACAATATAACAATAATACAGACTTTCTGTATAAGAAATAAAGTACTTGTCCAAAACAAGAAACCATTGCAAGTCAACTCATCTTGTCCCATTTTCTTCCTTTACAGTACTGTAGCAATATTACAATGTTGGTCCAATAAGTAGTTACATTACCTTTGAAAGGGTTTGACATCACAGTAGCATCCTTTGCTGGGAGTGTTGTGGAAGGAAATAGTGTTGGAGCTGACCACACATTTGTTATTCCATTACTTAATCCTGTAAACAATTTAACTTGTTAATTAAAACTTGAAAATTCACAAGTAAATGTAAAATTATTATTTACCCCTGGAACCAGCCAAGATTTTTTTCCATAATGGCAAGAACTCTTTAACGAACTTCACAGGAAATGTTTTAATCGCTAGTCATCTCCCTTTTAAACTTCAGACATTTTAGAAACTTGAGTGTCTTTTGAAATAAATGTAGATGCAATAGCTATTAAAATGTTTAATATTCTGAGCGTTATACTAAAAAAACTCAAACATAAGTCTAAATAATAAGTTTGTTCTTATTATATATTAAAAATCTTCAGTGTTACACCTAAAAAAAACTCATAAATAGAAATACGTTTTCTTCCAAAGTATAGAAGGGGTCTAGGAGACGGGCTGACCTTAGTTCGGGTGAATCCCAATGAACTGGGAAAGTACCTCTCCAGGGGTGGCACCGCCAAGGTGTCGCTCAAGACCGAAGGGGGATCCGAATCCAACCATCTAACCAATGGTTGGGCTCGGATAAACGCTACTTAGCGTCCTGCTTGAGGTGGCCCTGCTGTCAACAAAACCCCAGGATCTAGGGTAGTGCCTCGAGTGTGCACTCTGTGCGGTGACGGCCCTCAGCGCCGCGCAGTAGTGGTGCCAGTCCGGGTCCGCCTGGAATCGCACCACACAAAAACTTGTTTTTGACTGAGGGCACCCCAATCCCACGGTGTGAAGCGACCCGTGCCTAAGGGATGCATGGCGCAGGGGTTGTGCGTCGTAAACGGAGCCCTTGGGGGTTGGGCGCCCCCCAAGCGTAAATAGCCTTACCTGGTCATGCGGGGCTCTGGCTGGGTGGACCGTTATTTCCTCGGTACTCGTGGGACCTTTTATGGAGTCTTTTAACAAAAAACACCAACAAATTTAGATCTGGAAGAACTGCAACGAGCAGTTGCATCCGGCACCCAGGCCTTGGATGTATCTGCCTGTTCTTCTAGCGCTACCACCATCGACGACGATGTAGTACTCGATGATGCTAGCGGAAGGGTTGAGTCCATGGACACAGACACTGGAGCATGTGTAATGGACTACAACCTTAAGCTCCCCTTTAAACTGCGCAAGCGTTGGGCGATGGAGCAGAAGAAGGCCGACGGCACCTGGCTTCCGGACAGTCAATGGAGGAGGCAAACGGGCAAGATGTCGGCCAATGAAAGAAGAAAGATGAGGAAACAGAGGGAGGCAGCACCGGAGGCAACTGCAGGTGCGGTCTCTACTCCTATTGGGAAAAGAGGGCGCTCGGGCGGTTCTTCGGCGGAAAAAAACCCCTGCCGAAGAGGCGCCCGACCGCACCTCCTGAGCAAGCAGCGCATGCGACGAGTACCAATCCCTCAACGGAGGAGGGATTGGGAGAAACATTCAGGGAGGTTCTGATGGGACATAAGCTAGTCTTGGTCCCTGCGAACTTTCCTGAGAGGCGCCTCTCAGAGGAGGAAGCTATGGAGCTTCGGGGGCGCATTCTCGACGAGGTACTCTCAGCAGAGGGTGTGTGCCTGCAGTTCAAGAGGTGTTTCCCGGAAAGGGGGGCTCTCGTCATGCTGTGTGGCAGTGACGAGACCAGGGATTGGCTGCGGGGTCTGGCTCTGGGGCTGGGGATCGGTGGCCCTGGGGGAATAGGGGTGATCTGTGGGGACTACAAAGACCTCATAAGATCTACCAAGGTCTTCCTAAGGGTTGATGGTCCCATGGCCGAGAAGGACCCTGCGACCATTCTCAAGGCCATAAACAAACCGAATGCTGGGATCTCTGTGTCGGACTGGAGGGTTGTTGGAGATGTCCACACGGGAGATTCCAGAACTCTCGTAATTTTAATGGATGAACAATCTTCAACCACTCTTAAGGGGAGGGGCTGGAGGGTGTTCATTGGTGTGGAGCAGGTCCAGCTGAGGGCGCGGGGTGGGGCGGTTGATCATGGGGATCAAGGTTCTTCAGATCAACCTGCAGCACAATAAGGCTGCCTCGGCTGTATTCTGCAGACGCTTCCTGTCGGAAGATTTCCACGTGGCTCTGATACAGGAACCTTGGATCAGCAAGGGAAAAATATCAGGGCTTTCAATGACAGGGGTGAAAATAGTTAGTGCCCAGGTTGAAAATGCCAGGACATGTATTGTTGTAAGCAACAAGGTGGACAGCATTCCTGTTCTGGAATTTTGTTGCAGGGATCTCGCCACAGTCAGGCTGATGGTGACTGGTACCGGACGAGCCCTGCTAGTTGCATCATCATATCTACCGTATGATGATGTGGAGTCCACGCCCTCCAGGGAACTGGCTGCCTTGGTGGACCATGTTGGGAGGAGTGGAGCGGAACTGGTGGTGGGATGCGACGCCAACTCGCACAACGAGGCGTGGGGCAGCACCAACACCAATAACAGAGGTAAGTTACTTCTAGAATATATAATGTCCCGTAGTCTAATGATTGCAAATGTGGGAAATGTGCCCACGTTTCGCACGAGGACAAGAAGGGAGGTGCTAGATGTGACCATGATGTCGGAGGGTATGGCTGGTCGGATGCATGGCTGGCATGTGTCTGACGAGCCTTCCCTCTCTGATCATGCTCACATCTGTTTTAAGATCGGTGAACAGATGCTGGAAAAAGTTCAGTATAGGAATCCGAGGAACACAAACTGGGTATCATACAAGGAAAACCTCCTGATTCCACTAATGGGAAACGGATTCACAGCGCGGCGCAGCTTGACGAATCTGCTGACGGTCTAACTTCTGCGATTGTCGGCTCCTTCGATCTCAGCTGCCCGGTTATCAATAAAAACAGATCAAAGGTAACCTGGTGGAGCTCTGAAATGGCCTCTTTGAGGAAGAGGGTCAGGGCTCTATTCAGGAGAGCTAAAACTTGGGGCACTTGGGACACCTACCATGAGGCTCTTGCACTGTACAACCGCAAGGTTCGTACGGCTAAGAGGTTAGCCTGGAAGAAGCTCTGCACCGATATTGACAGTGTGCAGGGCAGTGCAAGGCTGCAAAAGCTATTGGCAAAGAATCCCATCTCGCCGCTTGGTAGTCTCAAGGACGATCAAGGTGTTTACATTACTGAGCCGGAAGGAGTTCTGAAAGTTATGATGGGAACACACTTCCCGGACTGTATTGTTCATGAGGGTGAACAACCACCCGAAAGTGAGGGGAGACATGCGGGTCGCGCCACCCATTTGCAGTGGAGTCTGGCGCACCGTATTGTTACCTTCAGTAGGATTGAGTGGGCTATTAACTCATTCAGTCCTTACAAGGCTCCTGGGGGCGACGGGATGAGACCGGTTTGCTTGCAGCAGGGATTGGACATTCTCCTTCCACAGCTGTGCAGACTGTTCAGAGCCTCCGTGACTCTCAGGTACATCCCACTATCCTGGAGAGTGTCCAGAGTGGTGTTCATACCGAAGCAGGGGAGGGCGGGCATGGATCGGCCGAAGTCTTTCAGGCCAATATGCCTGTCCTCCTTCCTTCTCAAAACCATGGAGAAAATGGTTGCCAGGTTTGTTTGGGAGGGAGCTCTTCTGGAGCGACCTTTGCATCCTAACCAGCACGCCTACACTCCAGGAAAGTCATGCGACTCGGCCCTGCATCAATTGGTATGCAGGATTGAGAAGACGCTGGCGGCAAAAGAGGTAGCCATAGGAGTCTTTTTAGACATTGAAGGTGCCTTTGATAATACAGCCACTCAGGCGATTATCAATGCGGTCTCGGGACGTGGCGTTGATGGTCAGGTGTGTGACTGGATAGGGGCCTTGCTCACGGACAGGGTTGTTGTTTCAACCCTCATGGGAGCAAGTGTTAGTGCGAACGCTACGAGGGGCTGTCCGCAGGGCGGCGTCCTCTCTCCTCTTCTGTGGAACCTGGTTGTGGATGACCTGCTAAATTCTTTGAATAGCAGCGGTGTCTTTGCACAAGGGTACGCAGATGATATTGTGATTCTTGTGAGTGGCAAGTTCAACACAACAATCACGGAACTAACCAATGCTGCTCTGAACATTGTGGGAAACTGGTGTGATAAGGTTGGCCTCACCGTCAACCCCACCAAGGCTGCCGTGGTTGCCTTTACCAGGAGGCGACAGATGGAGGGCATTGGTCCCTTTCTATTTAAAGGCTCACCCGTTGAGCTGAAGCCTGGGGTCAAGTACCTGGGCGTGATCCTAGATAGGGTTCTAAACTGGGGACCTCAACTAGAAAGGGTCATTGCCAGGGGTAAGTGGTCTCTAATGCAATGCAGACGTGTGATAGGTGGGCCCTGGGGACTGAAGCCGAGGCTCTTGTACTTTATGTTTCTGTGGTCAGACCTGCACTAATGTACGGAGCTGTCGTATGGTGGCCAAAAACGGAAGCCAAGACGGTGGTAGCACGTCTGGCGGGTATCCAAAGGATGGCCTGCCTCGCTATCACAGGGGCTTTTCCTAGTGCGCCAAGCGCGGCTCTGGACTGTTGTCTTAATCTCGCCCCCCTGGACATTGTCATTCGAGCTATGGCCAGGAAGAGTGCCTACTGTCTTCAGCAGACGGGACTCTGGTCGGGCTGCAGCGGTGGGCACTGCAGAATTGGCACTCTGATACAGGAGGATGTTTTGCACATGATCTCTGATCAGATGCCACAAAAGTTTTCCTTTGACAAACCCTTTAGGATTATTTTACCCTCAAGGGATGATTGGTCAGAGGGGAAGAAACCTCTTCCACCAGCGGAGCTCGAATGGTACACAGACGGCTCCAAAACAAAAAGCGGCACAGGCGCTGGAATTCTGGGAGTGAGACCATGTAGGGAGCTGGTGGTTCCTATGGGTCCGTATCCGACAGTCTTTCAAGCGGAGGTCGCAGCCATTATGGAATGTGCTCGTGAGAATCTTCGTCTGCGATATAGGGGCAAGACGATTAACATTTTCACGGACAGTCAGGCAGCGCTGATGGCGCTGGATTCTTGCGCAATCAAATCAAAACTGGTTTGGGATTGCTATCAGACCGTTTCCTCCCTTGCCAGAATCAACAATGTAACCGTTTGTTGGGTTCCTGGTCATGAGGGGATTCCTGGGAACGAAAGAGCTGATGCCCTGGCCAACCAGGGCTCAGCAACAATTATGACGGGCCCTCAACCGTTCTGCGGTGTTCCAAGGTGTGAATCCTCTAGGGTTGTCTCCTGTGGAAGGTGTAATGAGCAGGAGGAGACTGCTGAGCACCTGCTCTTTGATTACCCTGCAGTAGCAAACGGTATGCCATCTTTGGTAGTTTGGACAGGGGTGGTGAATTTTCCCAGGAGGACTTGATAGGTTGTTTTCGGCGGTTTGTTGAACTGCTGAAGTTGTAGACTGGTGGGCCTCATGGTGTGTTTCCGGGGTGCGCAAAAAGCCCTTGAGGCTTAAGTGCATGGCAGTAGGCCACCCCAAGGGGGGAAAAAAAATATTAGATCTGAAACGCTTAGAAAAACTTGGACATTTGAAATGATAAGGGAATTATCAATGTGGCGATTTAAAATTAATTGAAATAAATTATATAAATTAATTGGCTAAAGTAAATTAAATAAAGCTACAAAATTATTTTAACAATTGTAGTGAAAATTGTGGTGTGAATCCTCTAGGGTTGTCTCGAAATGGATTCGCGCGGAGCATGGGAGAAGATGGAGGTTGCATCCGGGTTTGAGAGTGAGTAGAATGGTATTACAGTCACCTTCCTCCAAGGTGGCTTCGGACCTTCTCTCATTAAACAGATCAATGTCTTCTAAGGTCATTGGTCTCATTATGGGGCATGGTCACCTGAAGAAGCATCTACACAGAGTTGGCATCCTTCAGGAGGATCCGCTCTGTGGAAGGTGTAATGAGCAGGAGGAGACTGCTGAGCACCTGCTCTTTGATTGCCCTGCAATAGCAAGAGAGCGGTATGCCATCTTTGGTAGCTTGAACAGGGGTGGTGAGTTTTCCCAGGAGGACTTGATAGGTTGTTTTCGGCGGTTTGTTGAACTGCTGAAGTTGTAGACTGGTAGGCCTCATGCGCAAAAGGCCCTTGAGGCTTAAGTGCATGGCAGTAGGCCGCCCCAAGGGAAAAAAAAAAAAAAAAATAGTATGGAACATTTTAAGGCAATGCAAATTTTAATTTTGAAGCTGGAACTTAACACGTTCACTGCGGGCCACTGTCCGGACAGTCCCGTGACCCTCGCCAAAACTGCGAGGCACTGTTCGGACAGTCCCGATGATTACGAATGCATAAGAACGTAATATAATCGAATATCATTATTTTATAGCGCATCAAACCAAAATAACGCCAATTCAACAAAAATCGCAAGTTCGAATTTTGCCGCATATCGGGTACATCATTGGCCGCTCTTGCCGCAGCGAACATGTTCAATTGCTTTTTCTTAATTCAATCTGAACTTAACATTAGTATTGAATCAACCCTTCCCATCATTACTCTACATCATGTATAGATTGTATGTTACTGATTTCTTGCATCACTGATTAATGGCAATGTCCCAAAAAATCTTAATTCCTTCTAAATCAAGAATGCGCACTAACAAAGCTGTATTAACTTTTCGAAATGATAAGTGGTTTAGTCACAGTCAAACGAATTATATATTTACCTGAGCTCCATTCAACTCCAGAAGCAGGTGGTTCCACGGCCTGCTGCTGTTGTTGAGACTTCATCAGACAGTCGAGATCTTTTAGTGCAGCATACCTGTCCTCCCCAGGTACAGTTCCTGCCTCCCCGACACCAGGGACACCTGATATAACACACTAAGTATTACTACACATACAAACATCTACTCCTGTTATCTTTGAGTGCAGCATACCTGTCCTCCCCAGAAACAGTTCCTGCCTTCCCACCAGGAGCACCTGATATAACACACTCATCTACTCCTGTTATCTTTGAGTGCAGCATACCTGTCCTCCCCAGAAACAGTTCCTGCCTCCCCACCAGGAGCACCTGATATAACACACACACCTACTCCTGTTATCTTTGAGTGCAGCATACCTGTCCTCCCCAGAAACAGTTCCTGCCTCCCCGACACCAGGAGCACCTGATATAACACACTCATCTACTCCTATTATCTTTGAGTGCAGCATACCTGTCCTCCCCAGAAACAGTTCCTGCCTCCCCGACACCAGGAGCACCTGATATAACACACTCATCTACTCCTGTTATCTTTGAGTGCAGCATACCTGTCCTCCCCAGAAACAGTTCCTGCCTCCCCGACACCAGGAGCACCTGATATAACACACTCATCTACTCCTATTATCTTTGAGTGCAGCATACCTGTCCTCCTTAGGTACAGTTCCTGCCTCCCTGACAACAGGAACACCTGATATAACACAATACGCATTAGTACAGATACAAACATCTACTCCTGTTATCTTCGTATAGAGCAATATAGGAAATCAAGTGGTAAAATGGAAAGTTCTTATCGTTTGGTCACCCTTTGGATCTTATAATTAGCCAGTAGAGTTTTTTACAACGCATAGTATTGGAGTTTTCCTGTATTAGTGGTTAGTGCTGATATTTATTTTCAGTGCATTACTTAAGTTTATCGTATTGCTTGTAATTTTTTAACTATGTTGCTTGAAGAACGGAAATGAATAACACTTCTCATGATGGTTAATTTGAGAAACAACAGACGCTCACACAAGGAGGCGTGCCGTTTATGTAATGACTACTTTCTATATAGGAAGCCAATTTCTTGAACAACCCCAAGGAAAACGGTTCAGTGTTTTATGGAAACTGGAAGTGTTTCTAATCACCATAGGTCAGGCAGGTAAGCTACTGCAACATATGAAAAAAATCGTTAGATTTATTGCAGACATTTACTGAGGACCACCATGACTCCCTACGCTCACCAACACAAACTCATGACACCTCTGTTATGGCTGTGAAAAATATTCTGACAGAGTCGTATTTCAAGCTTTATAAAAGTTCATTTGGTGCACAATCTCAACAAAGATTGTCATATAGAATTTTATGTAACAATGATGAAAGAAATTCATGTAAGAAAAATTGTTGTTTCAATATTTTGTTTTGAGTCGTGTATTCATTTATGCTAAATGGAAGCGTAAATAAGCACAGTTATTGTTAAAAATCAAGTAATATCCAGAAAATCAATCACTGATAAATATATTTAGTATAAGTTGAGTAATCTGAGGTCCATATTAGAATCGGCTCACTCAGTTTTTACGTTATTACGGCATTTTATTCTGCCTCTTTCTACCTTTGTACACACTCTTCAATCAATCTCTTACTTGTGTAATCCTTATTCTGTCTCATTTACCAATTTCTCTTGCTCATTTCATACTATTAGAACATCAGCAAGTAAAATTAAATTAGTAAACAAACTGCACACAGTGGTTTAAATAAATACAAAAACAAACCACAATAAAACTACCAACAAAACAATTATAAGTTAGTAGCAATCACACATTTTGCAATAAAAGAGAATTGACTATTACAAATAAATAGTTAGCAAAGAAAGTATACAAATAATTTCAAATTCGAACGGCAAAACAATCTGAAATATCTACAATAATCAACAGATCCTAATAAAAAAAAACAAATAGGCAAATAAACATCAAAGGCAAACAACATCATAAATATGCATGTACAAAACTCTTTGACAACTCACTCCAACGATTCGTAGGTGGGCATGATGCCCTTCCCGAAATGGGACGCATGGGAACTTTGAAGAGAGGAGGAGAAAGTGTTGCTATTTCTGTCCATATGTCTAAGCTGGCTGCATGAAATAGTTAAAAAAAGAATAATTATAATAGCATAAACATTCAAGAAATAAAACAGCAATATCAATGACAATCTGGAGCACAACATGAAGCTTTTACAAAATACAGAAATTACAGTAATTCAAATTATTTGCAAATTTATAGTAAAAAATTGTATCTTTTCGTTTTGAAAATTTAATGTAATGTATAATTTAATTGATTATTAATATATTAATATCTATAACCATTAGAATGCGGCCAAAATCTAAAATTATAAAGACACAAATGCTAATAAAATTCCAAAATTTTAACGAGTTACACTATGTTTTTTATTCAAAACAACTAAAATAAAAATATACCACTTTTAATACTGTCACACAATAAATGATTTAATTTTATAAGAGAACATTTACTTGCCTGTACTGCTAGAGTTATTGAAGACAGGATTATTGTCAAAGTTTGCAAAAGAAGGCTGAGCAGCGGAAGTGGGGGCTGCGGCGGACTGTGAACTGTTGAATGGATCACATGGCGGGGGTATTGACAAGTTGCTGAAATCCGCAAAAGGCTCTGGTGTGAACATATTGGTGTTGCTGTTAGTCTGAAACAAAATGGCCTGTGTTATAGTTCGCCTAAGCAAAAATTAAACTTGTCGATACAGTTATCAAAACAGGTCAAGAAAGTCAATTTAAATTTGTTTTTCAAAGATTACCAACTGGTAGGATTATACTTCAATAATCCAATTATAACAGGTACTAAGAATTTTTTTTGCTACTGTGTGATATTCACTAATCAGTAATCACAGTTTGTACCACCATAGGGAACGTGAATGTTGAATTTAGCTATTTCACCTTCCGCTTAGTGCAGTGTCTGAAATTTGACATTGTCACAGACTTGACTCATAGAATCTGAAGCCCACGTCCATCTGAAGAGATTTTTAAAAAAGTCGATGATGAAAATGCTCAAACCTAACTCCATACATCGTTTTGACATCAGAGACACGCCACTACAAAGAAAGATCTGTCTGGTTTACCCAACTGCCATACTGAGTGATCTGGATAAAGATTTGTTCTTATTGTTTTTTTTATTGGTTCTTGGTTAATCCTTTCCACTCGGGTGCACAATATACTATCCGCAGAAAACTACGCAAAGTGTACAGCGTTATTGTCCGCTAAGTTAGTCACTGAACGTACGGGCAGACAATTTAATGTATGCCAATTCCATGTTTTGAAATAAAGTATATTGGCTCACGGAATATTTATTTCATTGTGTTTATAGTACTTTGTAGTTTATTGTTGATTTAATAATGAAGATAAGTCATCTATTTAAGTCTTTAACTGATTTGACAGGGGTACTCTGTAGACCTAGGCAGGACGTTTTTCATTGTTGTTCTAATTACCTGGTAACAAGGTGAAAACATATTGGGTCTGCTCAATAATGAGGGAACCAAATGTGACAAGAGTAGTTGAAAAAAAAAAACAAGAACTATCTGTTATGTTTGCCAAGAGGGCTGCCATCTAATATGTTTGCCCAAACATATTTGTAATTAAGCCTATCCAATTTTTAACAAATCTACTGTTATTGTAAATATATAAAACGGTGTTAGCAAAACTTTGTAAATAGATTTTGTGACTCAGTGTTAATAAAATTTTGTGAAACAAACTACATAGGCTCAATGATTGGAACTCATTTTATTCCATTGATGAGTGATTTGTATTTGTTTTTATTTTCCTGAAAATTGGCACATACAAATTTTATTTTGTTTTATTGTAAATTATTATTTCTTCCCCTAATAGTATGACATTTTTATGTTAAAGCTAATTAAAAGTAGAATTGAAATACTTGGGTTGTTGAGTTTTTTTTTAAATTTTTACCAATTTATAATCACAAAAACCACATGATAGCAAATTATAAAATTTAGTTAGAGAATTTAATTCTGTAAATTTTGGTACCAGAAACAATACAATACAGAAGCACAAAATCTAATCTCTATCCCAAAGTCTATGTAGCTCAGCAATACTATTTTAGGAACAAGAAGACCATACAGATGAGAACTCCAATGTTGGTCTCACAAGAGAGCTGAAGAGAACTTAAGAGCTACTGAGTTGTTTATTCCTCTTGTTGAGTGGATAATGAAACCAAGAGGTTTACTACACTTGCAGATCATGGATTGAATATGATTATTGAAGGACAAACCTGCAGAAAAAATAACCCGCAAATCACGGACCTCAGGAATTTTATTAAGAAGCCTATTTGTTATTGAATATGTGAAACCAAAAAAATTGCATGTTTCTGCATTTATATTCATTTTGTTTACTTCAAATTATTGATTAAGGATTCCTGAAGATATAAACAGTCCTGATCATAACTGACATATAAGAGGATTTTCGTATCACCAAAAAACAAAATAAGTTAAATCCGACTTGGAGATTTAGTAAGAAAAAAATCATTAGCAAATATGTTAAAAAGATACAAGCCCAAATACGCATGAAAAAGGAAATAAACTCAAATTAAAATACATTTTCAAACCAACCTCTCAAACATCTGTTCTCCAAATAGCTTTGGAACCGCTTAGGCAGAGATTGATCAGTTCTATAGCCTTTTAGTTTATATAATAAATTTGGGTGACTCATCCTATCAAAGCCTTTGGAAAAATAAATAAATTCAACTTACACCTGATGACCACTCTCCAAAGGCATGAGAATGTACTATTGAAAAACTACACGGTTCACACACCTTCCAGGCATAAATCTATGTGGTGTGAAGGTTATTGTTGATCTATGTTATCATATTACATATGTTAATATTATACCTGAGGTGTTGGTGCTTTGAAAGCTAAAGTAGTAGGATGAGGATGGACGGCTGTGTTGGTGGGCAAAGCTGGAGTTACACTTGTTGACTGGCTCGGAATTAGTGATTTACTAGGTGACGGTGAATTTCCATTGGTGGTTTTGCTAATAGCAGATGCAACAGCTGGATCTATATAATACCTATAGCAGAGAAAGAGCATCCCGATTAGTTTCCAAATTACTGGTGAAAATATAAAATTTATGTAAACTAGTAAAAATGATTGAAAAATGTTATAATTAAAAATATTATCATAACTGCAATAGACATCATTACAATTTGTTAGTGTGTACTCACAAACTCACAAATTTCAAGCAAGTACTATAATAATACTTAGATTACACTAATAAATGTTTTGTCTTCTCTTTTCCCTCTTCCATGCCCTCGCTATTTTACAACAAGATGAAGCACCATAGGTTACACTGTGAATAATTAGAGCATTAACATGTCTATGGCTGTGCATAGTACTCAAGATGAATGAAAAAGTTAAATAAATTTTGCTAAATGTTGAAATTTATTAGCAAGAACACTAGTTCTTAGGACTAGTCTATGACAAATACTGTGCTGCCTTAAATAAGACCAATGCTGTGGACACCTTATAGATTATATTTAGGCACTCATCAACACATTTAAGAATACTGAAAGGACTACAAAATTAAAGCTAAAATACAGAATCTCATCGTTTTGAAATTTTAATTCTTTTGTGAGTTTATGGTAATTACAATTTAAGAATAAAACCATGTACTGTATGTTATAATGTCCTACTGTTATAATAACTAACATTTTCCCTACTGACTGCCTATTATATTAAATTTCGTATTATTTTTTACAGTTGGCAAATTATATTGAAACTTGTAAATTCACACCAAAAAGAAAAAAATATTCGCTAAAAATGATCAGTAATGTCAGTACAATAAATGTGTAAATTCTCAACTTCCACTTCCTGTGATTATTATAATACTTATGTTTGTTACTGGCAATTCTAGAAGTCCAGATTTGTATTTTTCTGATCAAATTACTCGTTAATTAAAAATATCTATTCGTGTAGGTTTTTAAGGTAGTAAAATTCTTGTTAATAGTTTTCAGATTAAAGTTAAGAGAATAATTATTTTCATATTATCATGTGGCCATTGACCAGCTGCTTTTATAATAATTTTTCTTGATTTACTCCAGAAACAATCTCAGTTCTTACATGACAGATTGGTTCATTTACATTTCTGTTTTAAACACATTTTTAGTAACCTATTAGACCAATGCCAAACATTTTAAATTTCAACAGCTTTAAAAATACTTATTTATTTATTTAACTCATTGGCTAACAATGGCATATATTAACCCCGTCATCAGTTAGCATCGCTGTAATTACTGTCATACTAAGTTTGTCATTTTGGAGTTGAAAATATTTCTGATATAGATTATTCTGGCATCTGTCTATAGTATTATATCGATGGTCTGTTAAAGTATAACATGTTTGTAAGCTCCTTGACTCTCTCAAAATTAATTGTTTACCATTTTGTTATGTTAATTGTTTATTTAGATTATTAGTTGCTGTCTGAAATGGCGTCATGGCAAGATTGTGTTTTTTATGGAAGTTAGTAACTTTGTGGAGAACACACTCAGTGGGAGTAAATATTAAGTGAGTGATGGTAACTTTGATGACAAAAATCTGAGTGAAGTTGGTGAAGAAATTCAAGGAAATATGTGCAAAGGCCTGAACATCAAACTTGGGGGTGGCTATGACCACCCCCAAATGATCCACATAATTTTATATTTAGTGGTAGATCTGGTATAAATCCAATTATTGCTAAGCAACTACATAATTAAAATACAATTTTAGCA
The DNA here is from genome assembly GCF_021130785.1 of Homalodisca vitripennis. Classification (NCBI taxonomy): domain Eukaryota; kingdom Metazoa; phylum Arthropoda; class Insecta; order Hemiptera; family Cicadellidae; genus Homalodisca; species Homalodisca vitripennis. The sequence continues at coordinate 115,950,501 of NC_060212.1, forward strand.
TGCTATATAGAAGTTTAATATTTTAAATTTACTATAAGCAACCACACAACGATTTCCATTGAAACATAAAAAAATAATTTGGTACCTGAAGCTAATATAGTTGAATTTTTATTGGTAGTCAATGGGTTAAACTATGTGTACATTAAATAAGGCGCTTATAATTAAAAATTATGAAGAGTCATGGGTTTTAAGCTATAGAGTTTAAAAATTTGAAATTTTTAATCACTATGAATTTTTGAGAGATCAACAAAAGGGAAAAATTAAATCAACTTACCTTTTCCTTTCATATTTCGCTATCATAAAGTCTTTAATCTGCTGTTCATCTTTGGTAGGTTGTTGTGAGTCTAATAGGCCTAACCATGTTCTTCTACAAAACTAAAACAGAAGAACAGAGATACATTACTCTAAGGAACATATTTAACAAAAATTAAATTTGTTTTCAGGCTCTAATAATTATAATTTTAACTCCACTTAACTCTTTAACCACCACGCCCGAGATATATCGTACAACTGTAGATTTGTGAACAACCACCACAGCCGAGTATACTCGTTTTCATATTATCAGCTGTTATATTGTTAATTGGTGTTCTATTATATTAAAAATGTCTAGAAGATAACTGTCCAGTTAGTGGTGCAATCTTGTGGACATTACTCAAACTAGTTGGACGCCACATGCTTTGTATCGTTCACGAGTTCGGAAATGGTTACATTGTTATTTTACAAGGTGTTTTTCCATGTTTATTCCTAGATAGTTGTGTGATAGTGGTGATATGTTGTAATTAGTTAATAAATTTATATTATTTGAGATGTTTGTAAATGTTCATTGTTACCTTTATCAATCAAACTTTAAATAATGTGTTATGTCAAAAACTTCTAAAAATTGAAAAAATACTTGGCGCTGGGGAGTCTTAGTACGTAACTAAGCCCAGTGCTCTGGTGTCACCGCGAATCCGGAAACAAGGCAGTTAAAGCGTTAAAAAGTAATTTAACATTGTGCATGTTTACTGCAAAAAATCAAAAATTTAAAAATAATTGTTATTCAACAATAACAAGAAGAATAATACACCTTATTCTATAAATGGCTTATTCTTTAAATATTGTTGAACTCTGCTCAGGAAATAAGAATAAGAACATGTTATGTACTGCTTATACGAATGTATTAAATATTTATCAAATACTGAATCATGCATTTAATTATAAGATTTTACAATAAATTGTACTTTGATTTAATTAGTTAAAAACTAATATGCATATAATGACAAGATAGGGATGTACCACACACCATGTGTCCAAAAGCATGACAGACTTCACTGCTATATTTCCAGTTCATTTCATTCCAATAGCTAGAAATCCATTTTTTTAATTTAAAAATGTCAAATGGTTGTACTCTTTTGTTAAAAAATTACTTTATTCTGAGATTTTCTCTTTGCTATCATGGTTACCCATTACACCCAATGTGAAAATGTTCGCTAACACTCCGCCAAATTCCATGGAGTGACAAGCATCATTATAAAACTTGATATTGCATTAATGCAAAATTCCAAGTCTACAAGACAGTTCGTTCTTGAGATATCCAGACAGAACGACAGAAATTATATCTTTTCAGCTCCTTGAGTGACAAGGCTTTGTAAATCCTTACCCAATGAGATGTTTTATTTTTATATTTATACTTCACTAACTAAATTTACAAATCTAAATACAATTATCTCTATTGTAAGATCAGATTAGCGAGCGAAGTTGTGAGATGATCATCAATGAGTAATTGGCACCAACTGCTTAGTTAACTGATCAATAGTAGTCGATAGTGGCAGTCATTGACCCTGAGTAAGGTGGGCTCATTGAGATATTGATAGATCAGTTAAATTGTGAGATGATTCATCAATGAGTAATTGGCACCAACTGCTTAGTTAACTGATCAATAGTAGTCGATAGTGGCAGTCATTGACCCTGAGTAAGGTGAGCCCATTGAGAGATATTGATAGATTAGTTAAATTGTGAGATGATTCATCAATGAGTAATTGGCACCAACTGCTTAGTTAATGGATCAATAGTAGTCGATAGTGGCAGTCATTGACCCTGAGTAAGGTGGGCCCATTGAGATATTGATAGATCAGTTAAATTGGAACTTAATATTCCCAACTAGGCCTAAGAAGAAAGTATTGAACATTTAATAGTTATCATTTAAAATAAACTATGTCAACTTTACTATTACATTTAAAACATTATTACATTAATAGTCCTACATTTGTAAATGCAAAATAAATATTTTTCTTACAACATAAGTTAAAACAAATTACCCATACCATAATTTATATGTTAAAATATTGAAATACCTTTCTACTATATTATTTTTTAAATATTGTTGAATTTTGCTTGGTTTATAAAAATAAGAACATGTTGTGTACTGCTTACAAGAATTTATTAGTTATAATTAATAAGCCAAGTATTTAATTGCAATACATTTTATTTTGATGTAATTAGTTAAAAACTAATTTTAAAAATTTTAGATTTTGTTTATATTTTATATTAACCCTACATCTGGCAGTTGAAATTCTTATAATGGCAGGCACTATTTTGCTAGTTGTGAATACCTTCATTCAAACTATTGTAGAACATTTATTATTGACCACACTATTATAAATTTTAATTTTTAGTACAAACAAGGAACATTTATATAAAGTTAAATTGATTATTTTATTTAGAGGTTTTTTCATTATAAGTGAAAACAAATGAAAAGTAAAGCAAAATTAACCAAAAGTAAAGCTTTATACAAATAAGGAACATTTATATAAAGTTAAATTGATTATTTTATTTAAAGAGGTTTTTCCATTATAAGTGAAAACAAATGAAAAGTAAAGCAAAATTAACCAAAAGTAAAGCTTTATACAAATATAAATTATTTTATTACTTTTCAAAATATACAAAATGTCTTAAAAAAGATTTTTTTTATGCAAAACATCAAAAAATTCCACCTTCCCCGAATTTTTAAATTGTTTTTGGTAAATAGTAAAGTGGGTTTTTACAAAAAATTACATATCTACATTCTAATATTTTTAGATATTATACTTATTATATTTTAAGACCTCTTCTATGTTATAGAGCATAAAGTTATAAAAATAAACATACATTGTTTTTGTTTTTTTTTAATACTTTTATATCTAAAAAAATGTTTGTTACAAATCCTAAGAAGTATTTTGAGAAGAAATAAAAGTTATAAAAAACACATAATACACCGCCAGAAAATGCTTAAAATGAAGTAAATGTATTATAATAAAAATTCGTTGTCTAATAATAATTGTCTAAGTTCACCTGAAATATCTACCAGGTCACTCATAGTGTTCAATAAATAAACAATAATGAAATGCCCAAGTATAAAAATTTTTATATCACATTTTAGCCTGTGAAAGTCACTAAATTATTGTACAGTAAATTAATCATAAATAAACCATTGATCACTGTATAGATGATAAGTACAAGCTTAGAATTCACAAATAAATGTTTAGAATATACAATGAGTAATTCCGGTGCATCAATATGGCAACTTTAGTCCTCTCGAAGTTATAAAGTTTGATCATAAAATAAATACTTATAATTTAATTATTCCTTGAAGATATCTATACCACTTAAGGCAAATTTCACAATGAAAAGTTTGATGTCGTTTGATACTAATATAACTCTAATAATATTAGGAGGAACAACAAAATATTAGCAACCAATGAAATTAGTTGTCTAACATCACAAAAATGTCAAAAACAATGGTTGCATCAAGGTCTTTCTTTGCAACATATATTAACGAACAGATGTTTGAAGCAGATGATCTTGTTGAGAAATAAATTCTGAACGCAGTGATATAGTCAAACTTATTCCAAATTGAAGTTTCCTGCAGCAAAACTATAGGGAAAAAGTCCCATTTTTTCGCGTTCTCTAGAGTGTGTGACCAGACACGCAACATTTGTATTATAACTTTATAATATCGGTGCATACTTATTACGCATTGTTATTCAATAAACTATACATCAAATTAATCTGTGAAACATCACAATTAATTTTGGTACAATATTTGTCTTACTTAAGTTTTTTTTTCTGATAGCAAAAGTTTGATTAAATAAATTAGCGCAAAATTGACTAGTGACTAATCGTTTAACATTGGAGAAACATTTTTTAATGACTAGTCACTAGTAGTCTACAGATGGAGGGTTAAGTACATCTTTATAGACCCATTACTGCATTTTATGAACGTAAATTCTAGTTCTACTTTATTTGTGGATTAATCATGACTTTAATTACTCACATTCGATGACACAAATCCTATTTTATAACTATGTGCAGCAGTAAAAATCAGACACACACACAGCCATTAAACCGTTATCACTGTAAACAATAGATGAGTCATTTTTTAATTGCCTAAACTTTCATTAAACCAGCTGTAATGGCGACCATCTTGATTTTAGCCACATAAGAACTATGTTAAATCTCAAGCACTCTTCATGATCTTATTTTCAATCTTAAACTATGGGAGGTGTCTCATTTCAAAGAAATCATTAATATGCATCCAAACGCTCTATTAGTTTTCTCTATATTATTTAAGGTTATTCTGAAAAATATCTCAAACTATTTTGTAATTCATCGTTTAAACATACAAAAATTATGATACATCTCCCGTAATGCCTTGATCAAATATAAAAGCGTAAAAGTGTATAAACTTAACCCTTTGCACGCCAAGTAATTACGTATATGTTTTGCCCTAGCGCCAAATTACTGAATATTTAAATTTTTCGAAAACTGTAAAGCCATTTTTTTATTTGTTTAAGTAATTGATTTAAGGAATAAAAAACCATGAAATGCTTTTATGGGCATTTTTTAAAACGAAATATAGATATTTTTCTATTTTAAGGACCAGTAGGTCCCTGAAATGAATGAAAACGTTATTTTGATAAAACTGTATAATTTTTACAAACGTATACTGGTACATGAAGTAGATATGATGTATGACAATTAAATAAATACACATTTTGCAAAACAGTAAAAAAATATCTTACAAACTGTTTTTTTTGTTTTTTTTTTTTTTTTTTATGAATAATCGTCCAAAGTATGTAACCCCAAGAACGAAATCGTCAAAGTCCGGATCGTCTGCGTTAGCCATAATTATGCCAATATATTCACAAGTTACGTCAAAATAATAAATAATAGTTATTACTATGGTAATCATTTTAATAGTTCACAAGCACTAAACGTAATATAAACTAATAAAACTGTAAAAACATAAACTGCCAGTGAGCATGAACACTAGACATAGAACTTCACGAAATGGCGGCGCTTCACGAAATGGCGGCGAGTATAATCGCTTTGGGCATTTCGAGAAGTACGGGAAACAAACATGAATAGAAAGAAACAGCTGTTACAGATCGATAATCCTCAAACGTTCAGTTGGCACGTTAGCTAATGCACTAGGCAGCAAAAGTGAATTTCTCTGCCATCTAGCGGCAAATTCGACAACTATTAAACTATCTAATGTTGTAAAATGTAGTTTGCGATATAACTCGCTATGGCCGCTGTACAGACTTTTATGCATGCGAAATAACTCGCTTATGGCGTGCAAAGGGTTAAGCTTGTTCTTAATGGAGAACTCAAGGTTGTTTCATTGTAGCTGATTTTTAACAATTTATTTCTGGAGACTGCTTCAACATTTCGACCCTTATACTACAAAATAATACACAGTAATAATGCCTGGAATTACTATGTATTTCCTGTTTACGTTCATAATACTCTTCCTTACAGTAAAACAACTTTCTTTAGCAACTGATATTCAAATCCAAAATCAATTTATTTACAGTATACTTAAAAATTATGTCAAGAGATTTAAGTGGAATAATGTTTTTTCTGTACACTATAAATAAATTTGTACATGGGGAAAGAGCTCTTAATACAACAGTTCCTCTAATTAAAATTGAACAAACATCTTATAATTTAGAACAATATAAAATAAAAATTTGTTAGAAATAGTACATAATTATAAGCACACACAAATTTACTATAACTCACTATAATGACTGTCTAGGACCACAGAGATCCGTATTTAATAACATATTGACTTTAACGAGTCTCTGAGTCTAATAAGTGGTATATTATAAGAGAAATAAAAATAAAAACTATAGAGGCTGCATGGGTACAGAATTTGTTTAAACTGAGAGTGAATCCAAGATTTGATAGTATTTAATAACATATTGACTTTAACAAGTCTCTGAGTCTAATAAGTGGTACATTATAAGAGAAATAAAAGTAAAAACTGTAGAGGCTGTGCACTGTGTACAGAATTGGTTTGAACTGATGGCGAATCCAAGATTTGATAGTATTTAATAACATATTGACTTTAACAAGTCTCTGAGTCTAATAAGTGGTACATTATAAGAGAAATAAAAGTAAAAACTGTAGAGGCTGTGCACTGTGTACAGAATTGGTTTGAACTGATGGCGAATCCAAGATTTGATAGTATTTAATAACATATTGACTTTAACAAGTCTCTGAGTCTAATAAGTGGTACATTATAAGAGAAATAAAAGTAAAAACTGTAGAGGCTGTGCACTGTGTACAGAATTGGTTTGAACTGATGGCGAATCCAAGATTTGATAGTATTTAATAACATATTGACTTTAACAAGTCTCTGAGTCTAATAAGTGGTACATTATAAGAGAAATAAAAGTAAAAACTGTAGAGGCTGTGCACTGTGTACAGAATTGGTTTGAACTGAGAGTGAATCCAAGATTTGATAGTATTTAATAACATATTGACTTTAACAAGTCTCTGAGTCTAATAAGTGGTACATTATAAGAGAAATAAAAGTAAAAAACTGTAGAGGCTGTGCACTGTGTACAGAATTGGTTTGAACTGAGAGTGAATCCAAGATTTGATAGTATTTAATAACATATTGACTTTAACAAGTCTCTGAGTCTAATAAGTGGTACATTATAAGAGAAATAAAAGTAAAAACTGTAGAGGCTGTGCACTGTGTACAGAATTGGTTTGAACTGAGAGTGAATCCAAGATTTGATAGTATTTAATAACATATTGACTTTAACAAGTCTCTGAGTCTAATAAGTGGTACATTATAAGAGAAATAAAAGTAAAAACTGTAGAGGCTGCATGGGTACAGAATTGGTTTGAACTGAGAGTGAATCCAAGATTTGATAGTATTTAATAACATATTGACTTTAACAAGTCTCTGAGTCTAATAAGTGGTACATTATAAGAGAAATAAAAGTAAAAACTGTAGAGGCTGTGCACTGTGTACAGAATTGGTTTGAACTGATGGCGAATCCAAGATTTGATAGTATTTAATAACATATTGACTTTAACAAGTCTCTGAGTCTAATAAGTGGTACATTATAAGAGAAATAAAAGTAAAAACTGTAGAGGCTGCACGGGTACAGAATTGGTTTGAACTGAGAGTGAATCCAAGATTTGATAGTATTTAATAACATATTGACTTTAACAAGTCTCTGAGTCTAATAAGTGGTACATTATAAGAGAAATAAAAGTAAAAACTGTAGAGGCTGTGCACTGTGTACAGAATTGGTTTGAACTGATGGCGAATCCAAGAATTAATAATTAATCATTGTGGGGGAGAGAAATAGAGACAATCTGATAACAAAAGATCCAAGATGGTCTCTACAATCTCTTTTTTTTTGCACAAATAGTTTAATTTTAAGGGCACCAAGACTGAATAATAATATCAATTTAAATTTTGTTTAGTAAAAGTAAAATTCAATAGACATTGGGGGAAGCCCTCTCCATAAATCCACCACTGTGTGGTATATGTACTGTGTCATTGGTTACTGAGTCTTGGCCAACACAATGGAATGCGACTGGCAGAAGGTTAGTTACTGCACAACAGCCTTTGTTTACTCTTCACCTTTCAACTGACAAACAAACATTCGACTACTTCACATAAAAGCACAACTGTCATTTCTTTACTACATGCCAATTTCACTATTTCAACAAGTAGGATAAGAAAAGCAGACATAGACACCTAAGGAAAAATTAAAATGAACATGAAAAACTTTTTATATAAAATTAGAACTTATTTTTTGTTTACTCTTCACCTTTCAACTGACAAACATTCAACTACTTCACATAAAGCACAACTGTCATTTCGTTACTACATGTCATTTCTTGCATTATTTGAACAAGAAAAAAAAGCACTCATAAACAATTTTAATATTAAAAATTAAAATTAACTTGAAAGAAATGTTTATAAAAAATTAGGGAAATTCAAAATTGGAAGTTAATTTTTGAACCTAAGTGCAAAATCTTACTAGAATTCCTAAAGCAATCGTCTGACACTTAATTCAATATAGTTTAAAAAATAATTAAGAAAAGGAAGACTTTATAAATGAAATTTCCTTAGTAATCTTAATGTTTCTACTTAAAAAAAAATATATATATATATATATATACACACTAATTTAAATTGGAAATCTCTTTAGTTCTATTCTGCTTATTTCCATGGACAACTGTCCTTTACGAGGCTCAAACTGAACAAACTAAATAAGGTGGAGAGACTGAACAGTAAAAATTAGACATAACTTCTAAAAAGTGCTATGGTTACAGACAGAATTTTAATATGAGCAACCTCTAACTTCTAGTGCATTTAATATGAGCAACCTCTAACTTGTAGTGCATTTAATATGAGCAACCTCTAACTTCTAGTGCATTTAATATGAGCAACCTCTAACTTGTAGTGCATTTAATATGAGCAACCTCTAACTTCTAGTGCATTTAATATGAGCAACCTCTAACTTCTAGTGCATTTAAATTCCAATGCATTGCAACAGGAACCATGTTTTACAATATTTGTCAGAAATTATCTTTGCCATGAAAATTATTCGTCCAACTAATATGGAGTACAGCAACAGAATTTAAGAGCAACAATTTTTTTATTTGTGAATTTTGTATGTATTTCCTTCACAGAAATAAAGTATTTAATCCACCATATATAGTTATGAGTTTTTAATTTCCAGACTAAAATTGTTTACAAGACACAACTATTAGTTTAATTAGGTTAAGTAAATAGAATACCTGGTGCCATTGTTTTGTATGTATATAGAGCTCATGAAAAGATAATTTTTACTTCCATTTCATGTTAAATCGAGTTTCACTACAAAATAACCTGAATCAGCATTTGTATTCGTTAAAGCAAGAAAATTGCTGTAATCTTCTTGCTACAGAGACCAAGATTATTAATTAAGATCATATATGACTCTCTGTCTTCTTCTTCTAACATAAATGAAATGTTTAGAGTATACTAATTCACATGGTTCCTTCTGCACCTAACATTTTTAAATATCAATATTTCCCTAATTATGAAAGAGAAGAAGAATTAAATATAAGAAATAGCCCTAGGTCAGTTTTTCAGTACATATCAGTATGAAAATCAACTAAATATCCTTAATGATTAAAGAATAGGACATGTGGTGGACAAATCCTTCATATTTAATATTTATAAATGAAATAAAAATCTTTTTCATATTTTTGACTTCCAACACATTACATAAGATTATTGATTTTTTAATGTTCTTGTGTGAATATTTAACATGTAACTGAATGATTACACACAATGTTCTTTTATACAGACCAATTTGTGACACCAGAGACTGTTTTAAATTATTATACACACGTACTATCAGTTTACAAGATAATGGTCTGCTTGTGTTACACATTGTTATTACTTAAACTACTCATTCATTTCCTACAAGAAAATGTAACTCATATTAGTAACTTGGGAAAGGTTACTTCACTTGATGCTTCTAGGTTGAGAAAGATATATAGCACATATTCTACATCAAAGAATACAATGTTGACTATCTCAGTATTGCTGAAAAATAATACTCAGTGAATCACACCAGCAATGCATTGTTCAGTTTCTAATAAGAAAGTAACATAACAACATAATGATGTTCTTTGTGTACACTATATAACTGGACGTAATTTGTTAAAAAACAGTTTTATGATGCATACAACCACTTTAATTGATTGACATATATTTTAGTTGACGATTTGAAATTTTGTATAACAGTATATATACAGAGTGTTCACATAAGAGTTTCACAAACTTATGTGGGCAATAGTATTCGTCATTTTAAACTAAAAAGTCATAAAACATAGGTTGAGAAACGTCTCGTTTAGCCGCTAGCCGCTATTTTTTTATTTAAAAATTATTATCTCTAAAACTAGTTCAACTATAAAAACCAAAATAACTGTGTTATTTTCTTTAATATTAACAAAATGGCGTCTGTTGAAAATTTTAATTTTTCTAGACACCAACTATTTGAAAAATTTCATTAAAATTCAGACAGTGTCAAAATCTGTCAAAGCATAAGTGAGCACAGCCACTTTAAAGGTAGGCTTGCACAAGCCAGGAGCAGCATTTTGTCTTTTGATAGGCAACAGCTGTTTTACATAGGTTATAAAAATTGTTATACCATGGAAATTAAATTTATCATATTGGTAGTCACACGAACTGTTTCACTATCAGACTCCAGAGCTTCAACAAACTGCCCTTTAACCTTAAACTTCCAATTTGTTGAGGTGACATTTTCTGATGAACTCTCTCAGTTTTGAGAGGTAACACATGTAAACTACATTAGGTACTATTTTCTCACTCAAAAATATTGATAATATATCAAACTAAGCAAATCGCAACTAGTATCTTTTACTACAAAAAAATTTCTAGCATGCCCTTTTTAATGTTAATGGCTGAGCTTTGGTGAAGCCTATCACTCATGGAGTTCTGTACTAAATACTTTACAATGTGTCTTCTTACAAAGACAAAATAAAACATTTAAACGTATAGAATTAATGTTACTAAAACTAACGTAAACGTTAATGTCATTCTGCTACAGTGAATGCTCTTTTTATATACTCCCCTATCACAAGACCTCACTACTTTATCCATGTTACTGATTACATAACCACAACCACAGGATGTCCTTACTATCTGCTGTAGTGCAGGGGAAAAAAGATTACAGGATTGCACTTTTTATAATTAAACATACAGTGTATATCTGAACCCAAGAGGCCAAAGTACAAATGTTTTATTCTATAACAATATTTGGCAAAAAATACACAAAGTTCTAACCATTGAAAGTTTAAAAAGCATGTATCCTCAAAATCAGTTATACTTTTATGTTAATGCTTAATGTGGGACAACAATAAAAATTCTTGATTCTTGATGTTAAAATGAGCTAAAATACTTAGAGAGTCATAAGTTTGGTTGTGTTGAGTTTATGTTTTGACCTTGTATACATTTTATGAATACAATTAAAAGGTAATTTCAAGATTTTATTGTAATTAAAAACAAAACTGATGCAATATATTTTGTCATTAATAATATAAAACAATTTACACTTTTTCAAAATGTGTTGGTATGTTCTGTTCTTTTGTACCATGTTTAGGTAAAAATTTTAAATAAATATAGAATAAAATATTATGAATAATGTACAAATATTAGATATTAATAAATGTGAAACAATTTGTGATAGCAAGAAAATAACAAAATAAAAAGACTCGTACATTTATTAATAAATAATTGTTAGATTATTTAAAACAACTTTTAAGTTAACAAAAGTAGAAACAATAAATGCAGGTAAAAATTAAAACAAATATTGAACAATTACATAAGTACAAATATGAATAAGTGTTATAAAATTTATAATAACAACTTAAACAAACATGGGAGTTACATTATTTTCAATTATTTAAATACAGGAAGACAATCTTGTCTTTTACAATTTGTATAGGATACTTTTGCCACCATACATTTCTATATGCCACCTTGTTTCATATAAATACTATTTCCCTATAAAGTAAGTAATACCATACATAATCTGAGAGTGAAAAATATACACATTAATTGACATATCACTAATAACACTCAGTTTACGTTTTCTTAGTAAATAAGTTATTCTAACAAGGTTTTTACAAAGGTATTATATATGTACATCCCATTTCAAACTGGTGTCTAAGTATAGGTTAAATAGTTCAATAGACTCTGATTAAGTTACTTACTGAAAGTTTTGAGTCTGATTTTTTATTTTTTTATTGATATTTGAATGATTTATACATTGTTGTTGTTTTTGAACAATAACTCTGAAATATTCATTGTTGCACCTTGATCTACTTGTAATTTTTCAACATCTTTTCCATTTCAGACTAAAGTAGTATCATGTGCATATAATATCAATTTGCACTGTATACTATTTCGGAAATCATTTATTGCATATTAAAAATAGAAAGGGCTCAAGACAGATCCCTGGGGAACATTAGATTTAATTAATTGAAAATTAAATCCATCATTATTCTGATATACCATTTGTTTCCTGTTACACAAGTAGTATGCAATTAAGCAAGCTCTTTACCTCCCAAACCATAACATTGCAATTTTTCAATAACTTTTAAGACGGATACAATCAAACTGGTTAAATCAATCAGTATAGCACAAAATGTCAACATTTTATCTTAAAAAGTGTGGTATCATCAAAAGAGCGATTTTGGATTCTTGCTTAAAATTAATAGAATTATCTATTTATTTTTATTCTGGAAGGCAAATTTAATTTTTAAAGGACTATTTCTGTAATAAAAAATGCCATAATGTACTTCCCTTCAACTTTTTTACAACAACAATTTATTTGTGTGGTTTTTGTTTACAGTGAATGTTTATTTTACTTATGTACAAAATCAGTATTCACTATCGTTATTCTATGTTTATCTGATATAACATATCATATTGCATGTTTATTTTATAATTAACTGATTGCTTTAATTTACTGCATTATGGTCTGTTAATAATTATGTTTCCAACTTACTAAATTTATATAAAATGTAATATTTAATACATTATGTAATAGTTAGTATGCTTAATTCTGATATTTTATTATGTATGTTGTGCAGTATAATGAAAAACATGACTAGAATTTAACTTTACTCATTTGTGCATTTCTTTTAACTATGCTAGTGATGAAAAGAATTAATCCCTTACTTTTATGGACTCAACATATAATTTTTCAAAGAGTTGAAGAAGGGAATCTTTAGACATTCTGTTACAGGATTCTACAGATTCGTATTTTTTTCAATTTTCATAACTTGGTCGTAGAACAAAAATAATAAGTACTGAATAATTGTTTGCTAAGCTCATATCATGCAGACAGCCCTAAAATAGGACAGGACACTCAATATTAAGCCTAAAGATGGTTGTATGCATTTCTATATCTGGTTTGGAGTTGTCTGTATGGTTTCAGCTAAAATAACAATTATTAGTTGTATAACAGTGAGTATACAGACAGATGATGCTGAAGATGGAAATAATTGCTCAAGTGGTGGAGAAAACTGAGTCATCTCAATTAAAGTAGAAGATTGCAATATTTTAGTTTGTGCAAATGGTATATTAAATAACATAACTTCTGTAATAAAATTATGAAACTTGTTAGAATTCTGGTCATCAATCCTATCTCTAAACAATTTACATACAGTACAACAAACAGAGCTGAGATAGTTTATGCCTTCATTCAAGACTAGTAAGTTCAAATAGATTCTGTAAATGATATGGAGTTAAATGAAAATAGCACTAGATTTTATAAAGTCAATTTATCATTAAAAAACAATAAACTCCTATTTTAATATAAACATTTTCTACTAGCCTATCAACAATTTTTTAAGACACGTAACAACTGAATTATACTTTTACTTACATCATTTCCTCTATCTTTGACAAAATCTATTTCTTCTGGTGTAAAAGTGGCCATTGAAATAGATTTCACTCTGTGAGGTGGCGTCAATCCTCTCCTGGAACACAGAAAGACTGCAATTCAAGTTTAACATATCAACAGTTGCATGTACTTGTATAATCACTAGAATTTCTCAGAATCAAATGAAGATAACCTTCGAATAACAACAGATACAACAACATTTTACTGATTTTTTTTCGTAAACCGTATTTACAATGTTGATACCTTTTATAGAAAGTACAATTGCATTGGCAATGACAGATCTCAGGTATGGTTTCTGTATAGGATAGATGGCTCTGTTCTAACATGTTCAAATTTCTATGTTCAACAGATGAATTTTTTGGAGTAACAATAAAGATTATTTTCTTTTTAAGATATACATTATTATAGTGGACTCAGCTATAAGTATGAAATTGTAACAAAAATGATTGGATTATAAATATGATATAGTATTTTATTATAAACTTTTAACAATATATATTTTTATAATTTCAAGTTTTTTTGCCATTTATTTATTGTAAGTAATGTTTTTATTTAAATTTTACATAAGTAACTTATCTTTTTTTAATTTGAAAAGAATGTTAAATTTTAATAATAATAATACATAATTATTTTATAATAATTTTAAGTGATTTGCCATTTATTTATCGTATATAATGTTTTTATTTAAATTTTAGGTTAAGTAACTTAATTTAATTTTAAAAGAATGTTAAATTTTAATAATCATACTATATAACCAATAATACTCATCATGTTTTTCTTTTCGCCGTTTAATCTGAACCAGGTGAAATTTGTTGTATATTACTCGAACATTTTAATTGTAAAAAAGCATTACTACGCTAAGCTAACTTTTATTAGATTGTTTTATTAGATGTGGAATATCTAACATTGATGCCATTCTTTGTATATGAATATGCAACGTATGAATAAAGATTATTTTCATTTCGATATATAGGCTTTCTTGCCCAACCATTGGAGATTGACTGTTAAAGAAGACTCTCTCTAGGGGATAATTTTGCATATTGAGTAATGCTACCTTAAGCTTTTTTCCACTTTTATAGTTATGTAAAATATAATAAAACTATTCAGGATTGTGATTACATAATTCTATATATATATATATATATATATATATATATATATATATATATAGACCCATATAGACCCCTGTAAAATCATTTGTGTATATATATATATATTATATATAATATATATATAATATACAAGGTGTTTGAAAAGTATGGGTACGGCTTAATATTTTACAAACCATAGCAGATAACATCTATAAACTTTGCACAGTGTCATATGGCTATGTAAACTATTTTTCCTTGCTATTACCATGACATGCCAACCATGGGGGGACGGCCCACAGAGGAAAACATGGTAATCTTAAATGAAAGCATGGGTCGAGTGATACCTCATTTGAAAGTGCTCACTTATTAGAGTTAAATGCCGCAAACGGCATCTCAAAAGGTTTATCCAAACATAAATGGCGGGTTGTTTTAGGTACACATTGTGATGATCAGTTATGGTTTCACTGATTAGTATTTATAAAAAATAACAAAAAAATTTAATTCAAAAATTAAGTAGTAAGTTAACTATTTCACCAACAAAGAACAATCGTAGAACTTAATTAATTCATTAACATAAAGACGACGAATTCATTTTAGTTTTATTTATTGTGTTAAAAATTTATGACATAATTTGCTAGTTAAAAAACGACAGTGAAAAAACATTGGTTGAAAAAACATAGAGTGAAACGCCGCCTACCGCATCAGAAAACGACGATCCAGTCAGAAATGGCAGCGTATAATGTACTTCAAAATGTGTACCTAAAACAACCCGCCATTTCTGATTGGATATACCTTTTGAGATGGGGTTTGCGGCATTCAACTCTACTAAGTGAGCACTTTCAAATGAGGTATCACTCGACCCATGCTTTCATTTAAGATTTCCATGTTTTCCTCTGTGGGCCGTCCCCCCATGGTTGGCATGTCATGGTAATAGCAAGGAAAAATAGTTTACATAGCCATATGACACTGTGCAAAGTTTATAGATGTTATATATATACAGTTCAAATTTAATCAACAATACAATAAGGTAGGAGTCTGCCATATGAAGTGTTGCACAACACGCTTCACTAAGGTTTATGCAAAATTTCCAATGGTAGTTCATTTCATTATCCAGATGTCTCTTATGACAGAGTCAGACAGATGGACAATCATACGGAACAGATGTTTAAACTTCCCCTAGCAAACAAAAGAGACAATTTTTTACATGTATGTTTATGAAACCGTCATCTTGACGTACAACAAACTGTTAGTAACCTCACAACTATAATAATAAGTGCCCAAATTACTGTAATTCACAAATTTACTGTAAAACTCCCATTAGGAAAGGTCTTAAATTTTTATTTTTATCTTTCACACAAAAATGAACCTGTCAATGGCAACGTCCAAGTAACTGAGCTCAACATTTTTTAATTTTCCTAATCCTTTTACCATGGGTTTCCTATGAATATACATATAGATATTCACAAAAATCCATTTGAACAAATTTTGTAAACCATATTTTTTATTTGACAGCCATTTATAAAATTACGGTGTGGTGAATTTAATAAAAAAACAGTATTTGTGGAAAATTTAATTGCGAAGTAATTTTTAAAGATATTAAAATAATTTAAAATCTGGTGTGTTCAATATGAAATGGACCTTCAAAAAGAAAGTATTTTTATTTCCCTATCATGCAATAAAGTCAACCAAACTCCTCTAAAAACTAGGAAAGAATTTAACAATCGTTAACTTTTAAGAACATAACTTTTATGTAGGAAAAATGACTCACTAATAACATTTTATTTCTGTGTTGAGTACTCGTAATACTACCAGCAGAATAAGTTTTAGTCTTGAGCATTAACTCCTCTTTTCTACGGCTTTTCAAAAATGGCCAAAAGCACATTATTTTCAAGTTTT
This sequence comes from Homalodisca vitripennis, assembly GCF_021130785.1. Lineage (NCBI taxonomy): Eukaryota > Metazoa > Arthropoda > Insecta > Hemiptera > Cicadellidae > Homalodisca > Homalodisca vitripennis. Next base: position 115,967,248 of record NC_060212.1, read on the forward strand.
ATAGGTCAATATATGAAAAGGGACTAAATGAAAACAAGTGAAAATTGTTCTTTACACTAATAAGAACATCTCATAAAAAAAAATATTATTGGACTCAACATTTTGAGTTATTGAGCTATGAATTTCAACAAAAATGCTACTTTTTAATACACTTGTGCAATGCTAAATTCAAAAAAATACCTGGCAATGTTGGGGTTAAAATAAGAGCAAAATATGAAAATATCTTGTTATTCTTTTCGTCTACTGTTTTTTTGGACAATTTTAATATAAATTTAATGTTCTTTAAAATAGATAAATACTTTAAATTTTATTACGTTTATACATTTACTTGCTATACATGTTTATACTTAACATCAAAATTCCTGTTTAATATTTGACACTAGTTCGTGTACCCTGTATTGCTAAATGAATAAAGAAATTGAACCAGCAAGTTTTAGATAAAACGTATCACTCAATTACTAACCTTGACTTGAAACTTGCTATATGCAACTGCAATAATTCCAGCTAACACCTGGTTACTCTACCCACTTGCTGACTCATTGATTAAACATTATTTCTCTCTGTTAGTCTGATAAAGGTACCAGCACTAGCATGCACCGGCTGTAGAAACGTGCATAAGCCAACATCACTTAGCAGTGACAAATTATAAATAGTAATGATGGCAAATATCCGTACCAAACGTGTTTAGATTTCCATTTAGATTCTTCACCTTTAATCTTAACTTTAAACACTAAATAACGACTTTTTCTGCCAAGTTTACAACTAATTGTACAGATGTTTGGATTGTAAAAAGTTATCAAATTCGTCAGAATTCACTAGTAGCAAAACAAGCAAGGCATATCCTATCATTGGTACTATTGTCTTGAGACTCCATATCATTGGTACTTGTCTTGAGACTCCATATCATTGGTACTTGTCTTGAGACTCCAAAAATGTGATTTACAAAATTCAGTGTAAAAAATGTCCTGCAGATTATACTGGCTTTGTACAAATATATTTTTGTGAAAGCACCAAGACTTTATAATAAAACTATCGTCACCCATGGTCTAAATCACAATGACACTTTCGAAAACTCCTTTCTGTCAAACCTATTAAGTAAGTGCATCAAAATTCAAATCCAATGAACTCAAAACACTACAACACACATAAATTGGTTTTAAAGAGCAAAATTCCACATAACTCAACATTAGGTAAATGGCCAAAAACATATAAATTTTAAAACAACATCTGGAAGAAATATTTTATCTGTATTTACTATTTATTAATCGTTAATATTTATTTCCTTTTGTTTATATTATTCTTTTAAATTCTATAAAATGTATGCACCTAAAGACAGTTTTTACCGAAATATAGTGCCAATGATTTGAACAAATTTTTTTTGTACAGTTATTTATTATATATATATATATATATATATATACTTCTTTATATATATATATATTAAAGTAACATTATATATATATATAATGTTTTATTAAAACGTTATAAACGTAAAAAAGAAATAAGCGTAAAAAACATTTTATTATCGGTACAAACAAGAGAATGTGTGTTAATACTTGCTGTATCTCTAATAGTTTCCAAGATCCATAAACTTAAAACTTATAGATCCTCCAGTTGTTAAGGCATACTTAATATCCGTAAAGTCCACTAATAACAAACAAAACTACTGAACTCTCCTCTTCCAAGGTAATCTTTATTGACCTGATTATAGTAATCTTTTACTCAACATCAATGAAACATTCAGTTGAGGAAACAGAGGGCTTCTAAGATCATTTGCTTATCTCTAGATCTTATAACTTCACAGAGTTCTTCAAAGCTGACAAGTCATTCAAATTGGATATGTCCACGCTTTTCCTGTAATTTAATCAACAAATTAATGTGAAATTTAATTTAATTTTTCATTTCTGGATACCTGACAACCCCATTTCTGATACATGGTTAAAAATATATCTCTGTCCTCACCAGCGAATGTTTTAAATTATGTTTAGAAACTACTTACCATGCCTATTACATTATATCTGCAGACATAACATTTATTGAAAAATATAGTTTACAATCTTCTGAATTCATTGGTATCAATATCATAGGCAAGGCGCCAAGAACCATTCTGCACTACCTTGTTTTTCTTGAAATTTATACAGGATTGTTTCCTAAGAAAGTCTATGCTCAGCCACGCTAACTCTGGTGAGGTCAAATGGGAGGGTATCAAAATGGTTAAAAATATGAAACACTAATCTTTTTCATATTAGATTTTTCTTAACTTTAAACAGCTGTTAGATCGTCAAGACATAAAACTAAAAGGTATATCAATGTCAGACAACTTAATACAAAGACTAAGTCACCACTTTATGGGTTGACACTGATTTAATATTTATTTACGTTCTGACGGTTTGTTTTAAGTGTATCAAGCTAAAAAAGAAACTATGATCAGAGAAAAAATAAAACTTTCTTAAGAAACATTCCTCTATTGATTTCAAGAACAAACAGATTGTGTCCTGATATAATGCAAATTGGTTCTAAGCTAGTGAACTATGATCCTGTTTTATTGATGACAAAAATATGTTTTTATTTTATACTATTAATTAGCATTCTCATATTATTGAACACGAAAGTGTTATTTCTAACAGTGCCCGAGATTCTGTTGCCATACATATACTAGTGAAATTAGTAACTGAACAAACATTAAAACAGTTTGATCATTTTAACCATCACTTTACTGCATTACCTAAACAGATGATTATTGTTCATAAGATGTTGATTAATATGAAATAATACATTCAGTGAATTTAAAAGCGAGTTGATTTACTAGAAATTATACGACTAAGTGTTATAAGATTACCAGTAATATGCACACTCTGGTACAGAATCTTGCTGTATGTTAAAAATGTCGGTTTTGGATCAGGAGGTTTATGTATGCTTTCATTTATACAAGGTAGGAGTGTGCCAGACCAATTGTCACATAACAGGCTTCACTGAATTTGCATGTGAAATTTCAAGTCTACAGCTCATTTCATTCTCAAGATATCCTGTGGAAGGACACACAGAACATCATATAGAAAAGAAAATTTTACATCTTCCCGGCAGACAGAAAAGAAATTGTGTCAGCCTACTAAGTGGGCTTCAATGACGCTCAGCCAAATCCCATGGATAGACGGACATTCACCTTCATAGAACTCATTCTTGTCTATATAGAAATGAAGTTTCATGCAAACTTAAAGTCTACAGATTAAATATCTTCCCAGATACCTTGTGGATAGTTAGGCTACATCTATTGCTATGTCACATGTTAAAATATCAAATGACTGCCAAATTTTTTTTATTCTACGATTTTCTCGTTACTGTCATGATTTCCCTTAACACCAATAAAAAAATGTTCGATGTTGCCTATTAGAAATAAAAATTCATGCAACATTTTAAATCTACAGGTCATTTTGTTCTTGAGTGAACAGACAGACAAACAAAATAATTGTAGCTCCTCTTATAATATGTACGCCTACTGCTAACTCTAACCCAGTAAAATAAAATTTAATGTCTATAGAAATTTTAAAAACTTACAAAACATAAAATTTGCTAAAATCACGCAATAAAATAAAACCTAAAGATGGACTAAAAACAAAGAAAATAACTAATTTAGTAACGAAAAGAGAAATGAATGAATGAGTACTACATACTAAGTAGTGAGAGAAGCAATCTCTACGATGAATCAGCCTGGCAACTGGTATGAAAGAGAGAACAGTTAATAGTAGGAGGAAAGGAGGGAGGAATGAGGCTGATAAGGCACACACAGACACCCACTGGCACGGACTGGCCCTAGAGATTAGATTAGGCCTTGATTTGATTAACTCATGGTAAAGCCACATGGTGGGCACTGATGCAATTCCTAGAGAAGCTGTGCTTAGTGGGATGTTTACACTTAATTCTGTAAACAATGATTGCAGAACAATGGAAGTGAACGACTATCATAACTTGCCTTCTGGTGAAATATGCACGATAAAAGTTCACAACAAGGCATGTTGGCACATTCATTATTTCTAAGTTACAAAATGTTAGAAACCTTAGGTACCTTTTTTTTAGAATTCGTTTTTAATAGTTACATTTTCAATTAGTATTTTTACAAATATTAATACAAACATTTCCATTCACTTAAATCATCTCAGTTTCTGACAAATTTTACTTAGGAATATGATCAATAAAAATCAAGTAAGAGCTACATCAACATGTGTAATAAAAAACTCAATAAGTTTCAGAAACAGTCTGGTGGCCTACTGTTTATCAAAGGCATTCAAAAAATATATTGATAATAATGACATCAATGCACTTCACACTTAGTGATTTAAGATTTTTACAACTTGTGAAGCTTTATTGTTGCTACAATTTTTTTACACTTAGTTTTCAACACAAGTTGTGGTTTGTACTAAAAGTACTGTTTTGAAAGAGGTTGAGGGTCAAAATTGTGAAACTTCTTTCTCACATTAGTTTACACTTGACTATGATTGTGAGGAATGTTATACAATAAAAGATTATGAAAAGGTCATGAAACTATATTCAAATCACGATTCAAATACAAATTAAACCAGATCAATATTTAAACATTCTGTATTTTATGAACCACTTTCTTCATTATATTCAAAATTTCAACTAAAAATAATTGTATTATTGATCCTGTTATACAACACTAGTATGAAAAGCTTTGTTACAGTGAAAACCTTGCTGAAAATCAACCAAGAAGACACATAAGACTACATTTTCAGCAAGGGGACCTAGGTAAAACGGACATAACAAAGTCTTGTAAGTTAGCTTTCTTTTTAACCACGATATATTACAAAATTTAGATAGTGATTTTAAGCTGAGATTTAGAGTTGCAGTGTAACAGACTTCCCACGGCTGACCGTTAGCGAAGCCATCACTCTAAGGTCTGTTTTCCTATCTGTCTCCACGATATAAGTTTAACAAGTTAAAAAACTTAATGAGCAACTGGCTGAAGAAAAATGCCATGTATTCTATAGATTAATATATGTCCTGTGATATTAGTGAAATAAGGTTTTAGACAATTTTATCGCCCAATTAAAAAATAAATATTTTAGATATACATTATTAACAAGAGGTTATTTGTTATCTTGATTTTAAATTGCTATTACTTATTACCTTGATTTTTAATTGTTATTATTACATATAATATTATAATACATTTTTATATATCCATGTGCCTTTTATGAACAAACTAACATAGTTAAAATAAACATTTAAATTTAGTTTTTTATGGTTTCATGGTGACTTTAATTGCACACATTGTATGTAAAGACAAATAAATGAATCATGAGTCTGTCTTGAGAACTACGTGACTTATAGACTCTAAAGTTTGCACGCAACTTCAGCGAAAAATGTTATGTGATACATGGAGTGACATACTCCTGCCTCGTATTACACAGATCAATGTCAGAGCTGCCGGAATCTAGTTTCTCACTTATCAGTTGAGTCTTCCTGAAAGATAAGCTGTAATCAGCTCAGCAATTAGTAACTAAGTACGTAAAACGGCAAACTCTAATCGATATTGTATCTAATAGAATATGTATCTTGAGGCTTATCAATTACTACCAGACTCAGATCTGAGGCCATGACTCACCTGGTTTATCAATCGCTGGTGAATCACTGACAGGTGTCATTATGTGTGTTATTAATGATCTAATTGGATTGCTATATTAGTAAAACATTCAAACATTCATTTGAAATTCCCAACTGGAAAGAAAATCAGAATTGAAAGCCAATATGATGTTTTATGGGTGCAGCTTGACAGCTTCTCTAGGTCTGATTTATTACTTTTTATGATTCTAGGTACCTTTTTTCAGTGTGATATGTATCATATATTTAGACATTGATATGATAGATATTTTTATAAACGAGGTTTTTAATAATTCCATTGTAGTTTATTTTAAAAATTAGATATATTACAAGAATATGAATAATAGAAAGCAAAGCATTATTATGAACTTATAATAAATACGAAGAGAGAGAGTACAAAAGAACACAAAATAGTTTAGGGATTTTTCTGCTAGCACAGGCATTTGTTCTCTGTAGAAGAAAGGAGAAGCCAACTCCTCGTAATCTACAAAATCTGCCACAGTTTCCTGTGTAAAAACGGTAAGCTGATTCTGGCCTTCAACAACAGAGTAGCTTCAGAATTTCCCATGTTAACAATTAACAATAAAAACTGTAGCAAAATAAAATCAACTTTCAAAAGGCACACTATTGCTGATTCTCACGTTCAAAATAAGTTATATAAATTTATTATTATAACTGTAAAAAATATTTTCTTCAAATAATTTTCACTTTTAAATTATATATATATATATATATATATATATATATATATATATATATCTTTTTATATTAAGGAAAATTGCAACAGAGTTATTATTAATTGTTTAATTACTGATCATATTCAACTAAATAAAAATTATAATTATTACAATATTGACATGCATCAATATATGCAAACATGTCACAGCCTAAATTGTTGTTGACACGTATTGAGTAGTCCAGACAATTCAATATATTGATAATAAAGGGTGTCTGTTTTTTGTAACACCTAACTATGGCAAATTTTTGTTAGCATAGAACAATATATGTAACGTTAACCTTACCCCAGACTAAATAGGAATTTTTCAAACTTAATTATCACTTGGATAATCAAAGTATTTTTAATTAAAATTTAAACTAAAATACATAAAAATGTGGAGTGGTATTTAAAGCAATAAACAATGATAATGTATATCTGACAACAGCTAAGGGCTTCAACTCTAGATACTTTCCTTTTGAGACCAATGCCATAATGTGTTATAATGGTTACGTCCATTTGGCACACATCAGTCCCATATCTTTTAAATGAAAGATGGCTCTCGACAACATATATGAAAAGAAAAAATTACAGCAAACCTCAATTTCTAAAGATTTTTATGAGATAGTCAGGGCAGATGATATCGATGTGGCATAAAGTCTAGTGATTTAAACGATACCGATGATGACCTGTCTGGACTTTCAACCGAATGATAATCCATCAAGCCATGTTGAAAAACTTTGTAGATTGCAGATAGTGATGAAATGGACATTTCCCATAATGACAGTGTAGAAGATAATCCAACTGCTACAAATAATGCAAATTATTTCCTGGAACAATTGAATGTTTTTGGAAGTAACCTAAACAAAACAATTTTTTGTTAGTGATTTCACCTTTAATCTTCAATAGACTTTGTGTCTAATGGATTTATACAAACATTTCTAACAAGAATTATGCTGTCAGTAAAGTCATGAGTAATCAATCACAAGGTTTCAGCTTAAGTGATGCATTTTTCACACTCCAAAAAAAACATTATTATTATTATTATTATCATTATTATTGATGTTATTGTTGTAACATCAATAATATCTCAACTAATAACCAAGTAAAATGCTTTGTTTGAGCCATAACACAGTGAACACTTTTGATTATAGGTCAACTTCAGTGACCAACAGAAATTTTATTAATAAGTTCCTAACAATTCACATCAAAATGTGTTGTGTGGTGTAAATGAGTAACCTATACTTTAAACCTAAAACATTTATGGATAAGGGACATAAACAGACCCCAATCCCAATATATGATGACACTGAAGTCATCTTCAACGATTTCAACAAAGAGCACATGTTGTTTTTTAGATAATTATTATATTTAACACCTGAGATAGCACATAACAAACTGGACAAGTGAAAACATCAGGCAAGTTGGAGATTGTTCACTCAAACAGGAAGGGCCTTCCAAACGAGCTAACGAGAGGTTGGAAGAAACAAGAGATGGTATTAATAGAGAGTGACCATGGTGTAGTGGTGATGAAGTGAAAGGACAAAAGAGGCGTCAGAATGATCTCAACAAAACCTGGCATTGACTTTGTACACACAAGTGAAACTGACAAGAAAGGTTGAGCCATACTAAAACCATCTGTAGTAAATATACCATCTATATATATAAAAATGAAACTGTTCGTGTGTAACAGCATCACTCACAAACGGCTGGACGGATTCGCCTAATTTTTTTTTTAATTTGTTCGTCTTGATCTGTAGAAGGTTATAGGATACTTTTTATCCCTTTCCCGATTCAGGATTCCGCCCCACTGGTTACAGAAATACCCGTAAGAAATGCATTGCAGCAAACATATGTTATTAAGTGAAAGAGTCTTTTCAAATTTTTAATCAGCTGTTCTTTGTAAACATATATAATGCGACAAAAAATATATTTATATATAAATTTCTTTACACTTATAGTTTTAAAGCATAGAGTAAGCTTAAGAGAAACGACAAATTTTGTTTAAACTGTTTCTGCAATCATAATATATAAAAATGAATGTTTGTGTGTTTGTCCTTTATAGACTCAGAAACTATTGGACCGATCACTATGAAAATTTGTATTTTTCTATGTAGAAGGTTTATACGCAATGCCCATTGATGTAACTAACCACCAGGCTGTACTGCAAGATATAAAAGTTATCAAAGCGCCTGCACATTATAAACTGCAATTACAACACAGTAGTTACGTATATTAAAATATCCAAACACTATTTGAAGGCAAAGAAATATACGGGCAAAGCTTAAGAGACGCGTGCGAAGCCGCGGGAAACAGCTAGTACTTGACACTAATAAATCTGAGATGGATCAGATGAGCTCCTTCAACAACGCAATGAGTAAAGGTTTCTAAAGATACTACAAAGTTTCAGAAGAGTTGATTCTCAGGACTGCCATTGCCAATTCATTTTAGCCTACTTTTACAATCTGAAAAAAAGTATCTCTGAGTAATAAGCGCTCAAAGAAAATCTGACCTTATTTGCTGATGAGATAAAAATATCACGATTTACTCTCTCTTGTTAAACACACAGAACATCATCACAATTGAGTGAAAGATTTACAAAGAAGGATGACGAAAAGTTGTAACATGTTACAAAAGTCTATAAAAGAGATAGGTCACTCAAAGGCCAAATGTGTACAACAAATAACAATTACTAAACAAAATATGTGTGGGATAACTCTGCTATAAAGAGTAACAAAAATGGACAAATTACAAAATCTTACTTTTGTAATGTATTTTATGGTTTCATTTCATGGTTTTATATATTATAAAGCTACTATTTGTATATATTTAAATTAAAACAAAAATAATGTACACAATAATATATCAAATAAAGGTAATATAAATGTACTCTTTAAATTTTCTTGTAGCACGAAATGCGCACAAAATATGACAAAATTGTGCATTTAAAAATTATGTATATTTTCATTGATTTTTTAAAAGTTTTTTTTAATTATATGATTTAAAATGGAATGAACTTCATAGTGCAAAAAAAAATTGAATCGTAATATACCTCAATTGTTTCTCAATGTTATACACAAATTACTTCTCTACAAAATTCAAAGTTAAAATTATTTGTACTAATTTTGTTAAACCAAATTACTTGACATCAGTTATTAAATTGTAAAATAATGTTACTTTGCATGTTATAGATGAAGTTCTTTTAAATGATTAACAAAATTTATGTATTAGCAGTTTTTATTGTATGTTTTATATTTTATTTTCAATAGTAAAATTTGTTCATACAAATTTTTAAAATGCAGTACTCATACACAATTTTAAGTCATTCTAAATTGAGCAATTATTTAGCAGTTAAATACACCAACATAGTTGCTTCTATGTTTCTCTAAAGATTAATTAGGTTACAAATTGAATAAAACCCTATTAATCGTAAATATTATAAACCACTGTTGATATTAGCATAGGCCTGGTTACATTTTATAGTTTATGTAAAAAAGTAAAGTAAAAATGGAATTAAATCAAATGAAACAAATTAAAATTTACCAGTTTATTTGTAAAAATATAATTAATTAATACGCTTAAGGAAATCCTATTGGCTTTCAAATCTACAAAAACACAATTTTATATAGCTCAGACAGCAAAATGTATAGGGTGTAATGATGATGTGAAAATAAAAGAAGAAAACAGTTGTGTGTCACAGCTATAAACTGTGAATAAATATAGGGTTTCCACCAGTGTGTAAATAAACCTATTTTGGATTCTAAATTTGGCTTTAAATCTATTCTAACCACTAATGTATTCTTCAGTGAAAGATGACAAATTATGACTTCCTTGGAATGGAAACAAGTACCAAATGAACTTATTTTTATTATAGACATAATTTTTATTTTATTTGTAATGAATATAGTGTTAAATTAGTGTATTTAAGTATGTTTCTTGTTTTATTTTCATTAAATTTGTTTTAAACTATAACAATATTAATTCTTATTTAGGCAATATCGATATGAAAATTTAAAATCAATATCAATACCTGATTGTTTTCTCATCCTGTTATGGAAATGCAGCCCTAAAAAGTTTTGATGTAACACCTTTAAAGACTTTCTTTTCATAACAATTACAAATGTTTAAAATTTGGAAAATAAGAAGAAAAATGCCCTTAATCTATTATTTTTAAAAGAGAGTTATACACAAATTTTGTTTGGCTGCAGAATAATAAACGGCCACCATGACAATCGAATCAGTAAATCAAATTATCAACTAGAATTCAAACCTAAACTATATAACACAAAACCATTCGGGGGACTCCCAAGCTCTCTGGGTCTAATTGTACATAACTTAATCACAATAAATTATTGCCAGCTATTTTTAACGTAGTGTAATTGTGTTTTTTACTTCTTATGAATTAATTATTTAAAATTAATTCATAAGAAGTAAAATCATTTGTGTGGTATTTTAGTAGGTAATAGCTGCAAATACAAGGGTGTTGAACACACGTTATTTGTGTCATAAGCTCTCAGACACATTTATCATTAAAAATAAGTAAGTAACTGTTTTGTTAAATTTGATACATACACTAGTCTAGATAGTTTTTAATTCATTATTACTTTTTTAAGATATAAAAACATAGCTGAACAATACTAGGCTTTAATTTAAAAAATTTTAATTTATAATACCTGAAACATACTTATTTCAACATTAATTTTTTTTATTGTTCTGCAGTTTAAATATCCAAAATATTGATGATTTTGTTGTTATGGTGGCTGCTTATAACGCTCCGCCTTGTTTTTAAATAGCTATTTAAGTAGCTTAAAAAAAAGTACACCCCGCGCACCTATGGTTGACAATGATTTTTAACCCTTTCCGGGCCAGGCGGCAATATTGTCGTTGGTGACATACGCAAAAAGCACCAGGCGGCAATATATAGTCGCCTTGATATTCGTTGTTTTCTTAAATAAATACGACGTCAAATGATTAAAGTTTTATGTTTTTTTATTCCCTGGTATATTTTTAGATAATTAATATGAATATCATTTTTATTTTGGAGGTCTATGCATTTTTATTTCGTAATAATTGTCACGTGACATTATTAGCTGACTCAATCTATTGTTGTTAATTCTCTATGCTTTAGTGTAATTGTACTATTGTATGCTGGATTCTTCTTCATTATTTTATTTTGTGGTTGTAAATATTAGTAGTGTTACCTGCTTAGCTATTGTGTGTAGTAGTTACAATGACTGACAATTTGCGATCTCACGGGAGTGAAATTGTAAGTAGCATATTTGTAAATAGAAAAAGTGTAAATAAATTTCAAATAAAATTGTGTAAATATTTCTTGGTAAATAGTGTTTTTAACTGTATTGAAACTGTTTATGGATCCTACAATCATCTTTTTACCGGTACATCCATAATGTGAATATTTATTTTAAGTTTCTTGCAGTGTAAGAGTCAGTTGCTTTATCACTTGTTGCGAAGTACAATTATGCGTATTTATACAAAATGTGTCATAGAAAATGTATTTATGAGAGAAATAACACAACATTTTGTATGGTTGTTCCTTTCTAAATGTACAATATAATAAAATAGCTTCCTACAGTAAAATTATTTTTCCTTTTTTAGTTATTTACAAAAAAATAAAATCTTTTCGCGTATGTCACCGACGGCAATATATTGCCGCCTGGCACTTTTCAGACACGATCTATGGCGGCAATATATTGCCGCCTGGCCCGGAAAGGGTTAAAATAAAGTTTAATACAACTTATGTTTATATTTCAAATGTTCCAAAACTTGACCCCCATTCCAACAAAGTGCCATTTCAGGGCATTGTAACAGAGTTAAAATAAATTCTCTGAGTTGTTTGGGGTTAAAAATGTGGGGTTACAGTTGAAACAAAGATTCTATTCCAATTTGTTTGGCTAGTACATGTAAGTGGTCCAAGTAATTGAACTTTCAATTGTTTAACCCTATTGTTTTTTATCTTGGGTGTTGATGTCTTTGGACTTAAGAACAGACCTTCAAATAAACCATGTTTGTACTAGAGCGTCAAGAGCACTGGGGTTAATTTTCCATGCCACCAAGCATGAATGATATAGGTGTTGAAGCTCTCTTGTTAGAAGCATCATGGAGTGCAATAGTGTGGTTTGGTGTCCCTTCCAGTCTGGCCATGCATTGATCGGTTTGAGAAGATTCAGAGGGCATTTTCTGAAATTTATTGTCTTCAAATTGGGATACGACTACTCTACTGTCACCGTGAATCTGCTGGCTAATTTTCTTAGTCTTGGATCACTGACTTTAAGAAGACAACAGGTGGATAAGGTCTTTCTTAAGAAAACTGCAATTAATGATGTTAACTGCCCTGACCTTCTGGCTAATGTTGATTTCAAAGTGCCAAAATCTACCCGCTCAAACAACCTATTCTTTTATGTCTGCAGTTCAGCCTCATATTTATAATATAATTGCATGCCCAGGCTTCATAGCATCAGAATAGGCTACAAATAAGTAAATCACATGATTTCTTTCTACACAGTGTAAAGTTCCTCAAGCATATATAGTTTTAAAGTAAAAATTTACACTTATGCTAGGGTAGGGTACGATAAGCGGACCCGGTTTTTTATATCGAAATTGGCAAACGATATTACTTAATCATGACCATCGACATAATCAATCGATACTGATTAATTACTTTGAACTATTAACTTAAATAATCTACATCTACAGCTGTAAACATTTTAAATTAATATACGTAGGATAATATTTCAATTTTACATAAGTAATTCTGATTTTTAAAAGTGGCAGTCAATTTTAGAAAACTACACGACGTTGCTTTTTCGTGGCTTCAGCATGTTTGACTCGTACCGAAAAACCCATTATGTGAAATTTGTGGGAAAGAAACAACTGTAACTGTGAGAGGAGTAAATATGGTCGTCTTCAGTTTTCCTAATTTTGGTTATAATAATTTGTTTGATAACTGTAAATATTAAATTCATATTTTAATTTAAAACATATGATTGTTATTGAGGACTATAGGTACTTTTATATCGATTGATAGTCTAGGATTTGAGATGCGAATATTAGGTATCGATGACTATATTCTTCGATATAAAAAACCGGGTCTGCGTATCGTACCCTACCCTATTGCTATACACTATTAATTAAATTGCTGAGTTTTTATCATTGCTTGATATATTATTATTGTTATATTTATAGTTTTCTTTTCATATGGCTTCATTGTTTTTATGAATATTTTTTTTTTAGTGATAAGAAAACCGAATACAAAAATACTCCGTGTACTTCATGTGTATACTGTATTGTTTCTGGTTATTTGGAATTGCCCATGCCAAAAAGCAGTGTGAAACTGGCCATAGATTCCATCCATAAAAAGAACTAATCCGCTGACTTGAATCCTAACCTGGTTCATGAACTACTCCTGACCTAGTTCCTGAACTACAACTAACCTAGTTCCTGAACCAGTTCAATCACTTCAGGATTAAATTATATTATTAAAAATTAAATTTTATAATTTAAAAAAAGAACAAATACAAAAATATATATAGATATACTTAATACATTACTTTGAATACATGGTCTACTGTATTATATTACTACCCTCATTTTAGACCTCTTCTATTTTTGGACAACTACCAATCTATGGACGGCCATATCTCAAAAACGTACGAGCCAATTTTGATAAAACTTTCTGTACACATTCACTACATGGTCTAGTATACTAAAATACAAGCCTCATTCTTAGGCCACGCCTATTTCCGGAGCCACATCGATTTTACAGGCCAAGTGCTGACAAAAACCAATCTATGGACAGCCATATCTCAAAAAACGTACGAGCCAATTTTGATAAAACTTTCTGTACACATTCACTACATGGTCTAGTATACTAAAATACAAGCCTCATTCTTAGGGCCACGCCTATTTCCGGAGCCACATCGATTTTACAGGCCAAGTGCTGACAAAAACCAATCTATGGACAGCCATATCTCAAAAACGTACGAGCCACTTTTGATAAAACTTTCTGTACACATTCACTACATGGTCTAGTATACTAAAATACAAGCCTCATTCTTAGGCCACCGCCTATTTCCGGAGCCACAATAACTTTATAGGCCAAGTGCTGACAAAAACCAATCTATGGACAGCCATATCTCAAAAATGTACGAGCCAATTTTGATAAAACTTTCTGTACACATTCACTACATGGTCTAGTATACTAAAATACAAGCCTCATTCTTAGGCCACGCCTATTTCCGGAGCCACATCGATTTTACAGGCCAAGTGCTGACAAAAACCAATCTATGAACAGCCATATCTCCAAAAACGTACGAGCCAATTTTGATAAAACTTTCTGTACACATTCACTACATGGTCTAGTATACTAAAATACAAGCCTCATTCTTAGGCCACGCCTATTTCCGGAGCTACATCGATTTTACAGGCCAAGTGCTGACAAAAACCAATCTATGGACGGCCATATCTCAAAAATGTACGAGCCAATTATTTGATAAAACTTTCTGTACACATTCACTACATGGTCTAGTATACTAAAAATACAAGCCTTATTCTTAGGCCACGCCTATTTCCGGAGCCTCAATAACTTTATAGGCCAAGTGCTGACAAAAACCAATCTAGGGACGGCCATATCTCAAAAATGTACGAGCCAATTTTGATAAAACTTTCAGTACACATTCACTACATGGTCTAGTATACTAAAATACAAGCCTCATTCTTAGGCCACGCCTATTTCCGGATCTACATCGATTTTACAGGCCAAGTGCTGACAAAAACCAATCTATGGACGGCCATATCTCAAAAATGTAACGAGCCAATTTTGATAAAACTTTCAGTACACATTCACTACATGGTCTAGTATACTAAAATATAAGCCTCATTCATAGGCCACGGCTTGTATTTTTAAGTATACTAGACCATGTAGTGAATGTGTACTGAAAGTTTTTATCAAAATTGGCTCGTACATTTTTGAGATATGGCCGTCCATAGATTGGTTTTTGTCAGCACTTGGCCTGTAAAATCGATGTAGCTCCGGAAATAGGCGTGGCCTAAGAATGAGGCTTGTATTTTTAGTATACTAGACCATGTAGTGAATGTGTACTGAAAGTTTTATCAAAATTGGCTCGTACATTTTTTGAGATATGGCCGTCCATAGATTGGTTTTTGTCAGCACTTGGCCTGTAAAATCGATGTAGCTCCGGAAATAGGCGTGGCCTAAGAATGAGGCTTATATTTTAGTATACTAGACCATGTAATAGTGAATGTGTACAGAAAGTTTTATCAAAATTGGCTCGTACATTTTTGAGATATGGCCGTCCATAGATTGGGTTTTGTCAGCACTTGGCCTGTAAAATCGATTGTAGCTCCGGAAATAGGCGTGGCCTAAGAATGAGGCTTGTATTTTAGTATACTAGACCATGTAGTGAATGTGTACTGAAAGTTTTATCAAAATTGGCTCGTACATTTTTGAGATATGGCCGTCCATAGATTGGTTTTTGTCAGCACTTGGCCTATAAAGTTATTGAGGCTCCGGAAATAGGCGTGGCCTAAGAATAAGGCTTGTATTTTTTAGTATACTAGACCATGTAGTGAATGTGTACAGAAGGTTTTTAATCAAAATTGGCTCGTACATTTTTGAGATATGGCCGTCCATAGATTGGTTTTTGTCAGCACTTGGCCTATAAAGTTATTGAGGCTCCGGAAATAGGCGTGGCCTAAGAATGAGGCTTATATTTTAGTATACTAGACCATGTAGTGAATGTGTACAGAAAGTTTATCAAAATTGGCTCGTACATTTTTGAGATATGGCCGTCCATAGATTGGATTTTGTCAGCACTTGGCCTGTAAAATCGATGTAGCTCCGGAAATAGGCCTGGCCTAAGAATGAGGCTTATATTTTAGTATACTAGACCATGTAGTGAATGTGTACAGAAAAGTTTTATCAAAATTGGCTCGTACATTTTTTGAGATATGGCCGTCCATAGATTGGTTTTTGTCAGCACTTGGCCTGTAAATCGATGTGGCTCCGGAAATAGGCGTGGCCTAAGAATGAGGCTTTATATTTTAGTATACTAGACCATGTAGTGAATGTGTACAGAAAGTTTTATCAAAATTGGCTCGTACATTGTTGAGATATGGCCGTCCATAGATTGGTTTTTGTCAGCACTTGGCCTGTAAAATCGATGTAGCTCCGGAAATAGGCGTGGCCTAAGAATGAGGCTTATATTTTAGTATACTAGACCATGTAGTGAATGTGTACAGAAAGTTTGATCAAAATTGGCTCGTACATTTTTGAGATATGGCCGTCCATTAGATTGGTTTTTGTCAGCACTTTGGCCTGTAAAAATCGATGTAGCTCCGGAAATAGGCGTGGCCTAAGAATGAGGCTTGTTTTTTAGTATAGTAGAACCATGTAGTGAGTGTGTGTAGAAAGTTTTATCAAAATTGGTTCGTACGTTTTTTAAGGTATGGGCCCTTTTATAGGGTTTCTCAAAACTTGCCTTTTAATTGAGTATAGTCTTGAAAATTGCGGCTATAAAAGGGGATTATTATCATAAAAGTACTGTTTGTTCATTTAAAATCTTTATTTGTAGTACTTATCATCACGTTATTAATTAAATATATATTTTGTATGGATTGAGTTGATGAACTAGGTTAGGATTCATTTAGGAACTAGTTCCCGGTACTCGTTCTTTTTTATGGATGGAATCTATGGCCAGTTTCACGTCGGTTGCCAAAAATGGTTGGGAAATCCTTTCTCTTTTGGTGCCTCCTGCAAACATGCTATGCCCATGATTAATAAAATTCAGAAAAAAATATCTTTGTTTACCTGCTTACTTCAGTTCCATCTAAAAAACTCTTTTCAACTGCAGGTATTGTCACCAATAATAGTAGAACTAGACTGAAGCCTAAAAACCCCAATCATATTTTGTTTTTACACAACAACATGAACTAAACATATGTATTGATTGCAAATCTATTGAATAGTTATATATATTTAAAACCCTCCAATAAATAATTGTATATGAATACAAATACAGCTCTTGAATGTTTTATTTTAATACTATTGGTCCAAACGAACGAATACTGCAAGTTTCAATTCAATTCTGCAAGAGTATTCATTTCCAACTTATTCTAACAATAATCAGGCTGTATTCTAATAATTAGATCCACCCATCACTATAGTATATTTATTCTACTTTTTGAGCTGGTGTTTTATACTCATGCTTGATGTATGATTATAATTGTTACTTGTTGCAATCGAACATTAATGCTTACATTTTATAAGATTTCTTCATGTATCGCCATCTTATGTACTATTATCTGTTGTAAAATGGGGCTGTGTATAAATAAATAAAATAACAAAATATTTTAAAAATTTAAATATTGAAAAAGTCAGATTGCAAGACATTTAAATGAACTAGTATAATAACTTCAATATTAATAGAGCTTTACAAGTAAATATTCCCTTGTATCATAAATTAAAAAGTATTCATTTTTATTTAATATTGTCTAATTTACAATTCATTTTAATCCATGTCTCTTAAATATAATAAAGCAAATTTCTTGTGAGCCATGTATATTACTTGAGCCTATAAAATAACAATACCTAAAGCGCACACCAGGTAACAGGTTCTAGGAACTAAAGTATAGCCTCCTTTGACACTCGCTCACTCCAGACTTTACGGTGTAATGTTGCAGCTATCTTAAAAAACAGAAAATTGTTTAATAGAATGTTTGGCTTTGTGCCTAAATAAACAAAAGCCAGATGACAAGATATACACTTTATTAACACAATGTCAATCCCTTAACTACTGAAACAAATAAATTACGTACTACTTTCTACAGTACCGTTTGAAAGTACTTACAGCATTCCAGAGCATGTTGTGCACACGAATGAACCTATTGTTACGTTTACGTATGTTGGGCCTCTTTGGTGACAGTCAAAACACTCTTTATTAGCAGGTAAAGTCACTAACTGACGTAAAACCTTCAAGTGATATTCATCTAACTTTTTCTTTGCAGAAGCCATGTTCCTGATGAACACTCACTTCGTCACTGCCCAATGAATTTTGAATACTAATTTTATTGTTCCCACTACCAGATGTTTATTCAAGTGAATCCACTGGAAAACATTTGACATAGAGTAAATACTTAAATGTCATTTCAAATCAACTAGTATATCAATGTAATTTAATTAACTTATTAAATAATATATTCCTGATAGCTAGTAAGCCCAAGTTACATTTCAGATTAACGTAAATATAACAATTTACATGATATGTAACATTAACATAACAATATGTGACCATTGGTTGTCTTTTTTCTTCCGTCAACTATTCTTCCTTATTTGAATAGCTGTTCTTTTGCAAGGATATATAATTATGTATCCTATCCTCTATATATATAAGCTTATTATTAAGCTGTTAAGTTTATTTAGTACTTGCTGATATGTGTGTGTATATATATATATATATATATATATATATATATATATATATATATATATATATATATATATGTTCAGTATTTATTTCGTAGTTAACGGCTGGTGTTGTTACTGGCCCGAGATGACGTCACCGACTCGCAGCCCCTTCTCCAACCCCTTCAAGATAAGAAGACGCGGCTCTTTATTCTCTCCGCAGGCGGCGTACTGGACACACGCTGCTGCCCGCATTCCACCCCAATACATGAACAGTTTCACGTTTATACAGCTCTATTTTGTTTTTATGTATTTCAAGTCAATATAGTTACTTTATTTACCCTCTCGGAGTGAATCATTCCCCTTGTTGTCCACCGCTCTCCATCTACAAGACCTACACAAGACTTCTGGTGATCCTGGACTCCCCGCTGCCCTGGCCGAGGACCTCGACGACCCCGTTCTACGAGACTCCCCCAAGGTACATCACCAGTCGTTTTTATTTCGGCTATACCGCGGTTACGGCTCTTCCTCAAAGACCGTACATTTGGTCCTTCGAGCCGGATCAGCTGGTCCTATACGAACGCTTCAGTTTCATGCAAAAAACAGTCCACTAAGTTTAACATTTCATTTGAGTTCAAATCAAAACTCAACCGCCTCATGAAACAAACCTGATTAGCATTAAAAATAAAATTAGCATTTAAGCTAAGTTTCGTGAACTGAACTATAGAGCCAGACAGACAGGTACAGAACTGCAGGTTATGTTTATTGATTGCGCTGCTTATCGGCCGCTATCTGATTGTCGCTCAGCTGATCGAGTATTTCTGTCCGCCGACCGGACGCTCTTATCTATTTTGAGCAACTTATCTGTCAGCTGTTTCTATTTAACACTAATAATTTTCTATCACTGAGGGAATCATTCTTATTTTATTAATCACTCAATCTAATCTTATTTCTGTGTCACTGTTTTGTTTGAAGATTACTTGTTTTATTTTTGTCAAGGTTTACTAAATTAGTTTGTAAGCAGGTTAATTTAGTAAATAAGGATTCTGTCTTCTGTAGGGTGTTTTTCATATTTTGTATTTAATTAGTGTTTAAAAATATGGCTTCTACAAAACTAGAACAATGTGTGAAAAAGAGAGAAAGGTATTTTCAAAGGTTACAGCTGTGTTTTGATTTAATCAAGGAACTTCCAGGTGAAACTAATGATTTTGTCGCTAGGTATTCAAATTTAAAGTCTTTGTACTCAGACTTTGAAGCCCTTTCAGAACAGATGGATAATCTTAATCTTGAATTAGATGACCCCAAGGACACTGTAGATACTAGTTCCGCCTTCAAGCAGTTTTATACCATGTACTATAAATGTAAAGCCACCTATGATGTTATTGTAGCTACTAAGACTAAAACTGTCGATGTAGATCTCTCACAAACCTCACTTGTAAAACCTAAGCTTCCGCAAATAGATATAAGTAAGTTTGGTGGACAGTTAGAGCAGTTTAATTCCTTCAGATCTCTGTATGATAATTTAATTCACAATACCTCCATGGCCCCTATTGAAAAGTTTAGTTATTTAAAAAACTTACTGGAAGGCCCTGCTCTGTGCATTGTTGAAGCCATACCCTTTGATCCAGCTAACTACACTCTAGCCTATGACACTCTAGTGGAACGCTACACTAATCCACGCCTCCTAGCTAGTTTTTATCTTAATAAAATACTTGATCAACAACCTGTAAAGACCCCTAGTCTAAGTAGCCTAAGACAGATCGTAGATGTGTTTCACAAAAATGTTCAAGCATTGAAAAGTCTAAATATCAGTGACTTGTCTGGTTTTATGCTCTTGCAACTAGCTTTACGCCTCTTAGACAATAATACTAGAAAAGCGTTTGAACTAGAAGTGAAATCCAAACAGTTTCCTATATTGGAAGACCTTATGGAGTTTCTTCGCGCTCAGTGTACCGTCTATGAACTCACCAAAGAAACACACAAAGCTAGTGTAGTTACGTCAAGACCACCCGCACCCCTTCCCCGCAAGGCGTTGTTCTCAGCTCAACACGGTGCTTCACATTCAGAGAAGACTAACTCGTCGCCTTGTCGCCCTGCCTCTCAGTGTCCTATGTGTAAAAATAACCATCAACTTTACCGCTGTGACCAGTTTATTGCTTTGCCCTTACATGAACGTTATAATTCTGTGCGCTCATTTAAACGATGTTTTTCATGTCTTGGGTCACACCATGTGTCTGCGTGTACTTCAAATGCGAGTTGTAGATTTTGTAAAAGTAAGAAACATCACTCTCTACTCCATGACAAGCGGGTCTCCACTCCGCCGCCCGTCCACTCAGACGCACCTCACTCTCACATCTCTACACCTGCGTCACCCCCCTCAGTAGTCGGCGCTTCCGCCGCCGCGCCTACACCTCAGACAACCGCACCCGTTCAAACACTGTCCTGTCAGTCTCAGCGAACTAACACAAGAAATGTTGCTTTGTTAGGCACCGCTCAAGTACTCATTCAAGACGATTTAGGTCATTGGCAAACGTGCAGAGCTGTCATTGACGGAGGTAGTCAAATCAACTTTGTCACTCAATCATTAGCTCAGACTTTACGACTACCTATCAAAAGGTGTAATGTTAACATTTCAGGCATTGGTCAACAATGTGGCATAAACACAAAAGGCCTCGTTACTTGCAACATAGCCTCTCGCTACAACAGCGACGTCCAACTACAGTTGGATGCAGTTATCATTTCTAAGATAGCATCTAATCTTCCTACAGCCCCGCTTTCAGAATCTCTAAGGCAGAGATTCAATTCTTTGATTCTAGCAGACCCTGACTTTAATCATCCTGCTAAAGTTGACATTCTCTTTGGAGCTCAAGCTTTCACTGACATGCGATATAAAACAAATGTATCGAGCCATAAAAGTTGCTCCTTCTGACCGCAAATACCAACATTTGTTTTGGCGTTCTGACCCTTCTGGCCCTGTCCAAGAATGGGAACTTCAACGAATAACTTTTGGTCTCTCATCAAGCCCTTTCATCGCCCTTCGAACTTTGAAGCAACTAGTTCTCGACGAAGGTCCTAACTACCCCATTGCTGCAGAAGTGCTAAACTCGTCCTGCTACATCGATGACATCGTCTGTGGTGCCTCTTCGGAACACGCAGCCCTTCAATTGTTTGATGAACTCAATCAACTCTGCGTATCTGGTGGTTTCGAACTTCACAAATGGGCTAGTTCAAGTGTTTCCGTTCTCAACACCATCCCTTCTGACCACAGAGAAAGACCACATCCCCTTGGATCCATTCACTCCATCAAAGTACTAGGACTTGAATGGGACCCTTCCACGGATTGTTTTCACTACGCTATTGCCCCTGTAAATAAAACTCCGACCAAACGAAATGTCTTATCTCAAGTTGCCCGAGTGTATGATGTCAACGGTTTCATCAGTCCAGTTATCTTCACACTAAAACACTTGCTTCAGCAAATATGGGTTGGAAAATTAGACTGGGACGATCCACTCCCAAAACATCTACACATTGTTTGGGATAAATTTGTCAAAGAACTTCCACTTATGTCACAAATAAATATCCCTCGCTATATCCTCAGTACGTACATATCCGTCCAACTCATAGGTTTTTCAGACTCTTCTCAGAAAGGCATGTGCTCGGTATTGTATCTAAGAGTCGAATGTGAAAACAAAACTACCGGATGTAGCCTATTGCATTCTAAAACCAAAGTTGCTCCACTCAAACCACTAACGATACCCCGCTTGGAATTATGCGCAGCGTTGCTCCTCTCCCAACTGGTCAAAGCTAACCAGAAGCTTATCACCAAACTACAGATATCAGATATCTTTTTATTCACAGACTCAATGAATGTTCTTGGTTGGATAAGAACACCTCCGCACCTTCTAGAAACTTTCGTTTCAAACCGTGTTTGTAAAGTAACGGAAATCACGTCTATTGATGTTTGGCGTCACATTTCAGGAGACAACAATCCCGCAGATTGTGGCACTAGAGGTCTGATGCCCTCTGGCTTACTTGATCACCCGCTTTGGTGGCATGGCCCCTCTTTTCTACTAAATGAAATTTCCTCTTGGCCTGTATCACCTGGAAAAAGCTCCTCTGAAGTAATTGAGATCAAGAAAACACCATTTAGCAATACACTAACAACTAACGTTATACCACCAAACGATCTGTACCAGTGGATAAATCGATTTTCTTCACTCACTAAACTACAAAATGCAATGAGTTATGTACTAAGATTCATTCATAACATCCGATCCAGACAGTCTGCTAAACGTTTTGGTCCTTTATCTGTAAATGAACGAACCGAAGCCCTTGCTCAATGTGTAAAACTCGTTCAAAAGCAACACTATTCTCCAGAAATAAAAGCAGTCAATCAAGGAAAGCCATGCTCTCCTTCGCTAAGAAAACTCACACCATTTTTATCATCTGATACCCTCATGGTGGGGGGTAGACTGAAGTTTTCTCCCTTGCCTGAGTCTTCGAAGCACCCTGTTTTGATTCCTTCTCAAAGTCACTTCGCAACTCTATTGTGTGATCACTATCACCTGTACTCTCTTCATGGTGGTCCCAAAATAGTTCAATCTCTTATTCAACGCCGCTACTGGATTCCTGGTGCGAGAAATCTCATCCGAAAACGCATTTTTCGATGTCTCACTTGCTTTAGAATGAAAGCAAAACCCACACAACCCCTAATGGCAGACTTGCCCCCCTCTCGCTTCAAGCAAACGCGATGCTTCACCAACGTTGGATTGGATTTTGCTGGTCCCTTTCTTGTTAAAGAAAGTACTAGAAGAAACGCAAAATTGTCTAAATGCTACATTGCTCTTTTTGTATGCATGACAGTCAAGGCTGTTCATCTAGAACTAGTCCACTCTCTCAATACTGAATCTTGTCTAGCCGCAATCGACCGTTTTATTGCTAGAAGAGGTTTATGCCGCAACATATATTCTGATCAAGGCCGCAACTTCATTGGTGCTGCTCGTCAGCTTCAAGAAGTTTATTCGCTACTCAAGAACTCCACGCCACTGATCTCAGACCACTTAGCCAAGAACGAAATCCATTGGAACTTCAATCCACCCTGTGCTCCGAACTTTGGTGGTCTCTGGGAAGCTGCAGTGAAGTCTACCAAGCATCATCTGAAGAGAATAATACAAAACCACCACTTCACTTCAGAAGAATTCTCGACATTCTTCTGCCGCATTGAAGCTGTTCTGAACTCCAGGCCGCTCTGCGCACTTCCATCATCACCTGACGACGACTTCAACTACTTGACTCCAGGCCATTTCCTCACTGGAGATCTTCTGCTGTCACGTCCAGAAGAGGACATCACTTCCGAGCCACTCAGACTTCTATCTCGTTGGCAACAAGTGTCTCGCGCCACCCAACAATTCTGGAAGAGCTGCAAGAAAGACTACCTCCACTCGCAAATCCAACGCCCAAAATGGACTGAACAAACTACAAATGTACAGGAAAATGACCTAGTATTAATGTACTCTAACAATAGTGATCCTCTAACTTGGCCCCTAGGTAGGATTATCAAAGTGTTACCTAGCTCTGACAACATTGTTCGTGTGGTCCAAGTGAAAACCCCGTCAGGTATTGTAACCCGTCCTGTAAATAAGTTGGTTGTTTTACCTAATGTTTAGTCATAATCTCCTTAGTGTACATATAACTCCATTTTCTATTCATATTTAGCTCTTAATTAATGATAAATTGACTCAGGTATGTTTCATGACGAATGGTAAATTTTCTTCAATCATAACGTTTTCTTTTTTCTTACTTGGGTCAAAAAATGTCCTTTTTTGGGTGGGGGGAATGTTCAGTATTTATTTCGTAGTTAACGGCTGGTGTTGTTACTAGCCCGAGATGACGTCACCGACTCGCAGCCCCTTCTCCAACCCCTTCAAGATAAGAAGACGCGGCTCTTTATTCTCTCCGCAGGCGGCGTACTGGACACACGCTGCTGCCCGCATTCCACCCCAATACATGAACAGTTTCACGTTTATACAGCTCTATTTTGTTTTTATGTATTTCAAGTCAATATAGTTACTTTATTTACCCTCTCGGAGTGAATCATTCCCCTTGTTGTCCACCGCTCTCCATCTACAAGACCTACACAAGACTTCTGGTGATCCTGGACTCCCCGCTGCCCTGGCCGAGGACCTCGACGACCCCGTTCTACGAGACTCCCCCAAGGTACATCACCAGTCGTTTTTATTTCGGCTATACCGCGGTTACGGCTCTTCCTCAAAGACCGTACAATATATATATATATATATATATATATATATATATATATATATATATATATATATATATATATACATATCAGCAAGTACTAAATAAGCTTAAAATTCAGAATAATAGAAGCAAACATAATTATTGCAGCAACATTGACACCTCTAATTAAAAATTACTACGGGAAACAAGCAAAAAGAAATATCTCTTAAGCAACCAAAAAGTTAGAAGTCATATACAGAGAAATCGAGATTTTCAAGCATATGCAGCCCAGAAATAACGCTGTGAAATTTGTAATTGGTACAGCGCTGAAGATGACGTAAAAGATCACTGGATCGTGTAACTTAAGACACTTTGAACTGAATTAAATATAACATATATATTAACCTTGTCGGTAATGATTTGCTGAAAAAAACATCAGATTTGATAAATGTATTCTATCTAATAGCCGTCCCCGTCCAATCTGAACATCGTCTCATATAGTTCCTCTGAACTGTTGCAATAATCGAAACCAAGTTTTTATAGCCTACAATCTTTAAGAAACGGTCTTGGGTACTTTGGGGTTACTAGATATGTCCGAACTGAAATGGCGCGGGACAAATCTTACGAGTGTAACGAAAACAATTCTCATAGTCTCAGCACTAAGCATCCTTATATGGCATCCTGATGACAAGTTCTTACATTCTTAAGGTTCTTTCGATAATTGTCTAAATATATATTATTCCTGGGCACTGGCCATAAAAACCACTCAAAATCACGAACTGACGTGTTACGACACAAGACAATGTTGCCCATAATAATCAAATCACGTTGAGTAGTAATCTATCTCACGTCTAATAACGTTGATATTTATGCCATTTAGAGAGCACCAGTTCTGAACACCGATGAGCCAATTTTGAAGTCTATGATAATCCATGGTAGATGGAATTGAACAGAAAATCTTGATGTCATCGGCAAGCGTTAGACACTCTACATCAATCAAATCAGAAAAGTCGTTGACAATGGTAAATAAGTTAAGAATAAAAATGATCTTAAGTCAGATATCTGAGGAACTCCAGAGTTACCATAAAGTCACGAGAAGTAGCGCTCAGGAATCTCACACATGAGTTACGATATGCCAGATAAGAAGAAACCACTGTAAAAGATTTCCAGTAATACCACAAGCGCTCAGTTCGACAAGGAGTTAATATGGCTAGCAACGTCAAATGCATTGAAAAGATAGACATAGACGCTTTCTATCTCTTTAACCTCTGCAAATGAATAAATTATAAAGTTCTCATACAGTGCAAGAATAGTAGAAGTGAGTCGCCCGCTGGCAAATGCATATTACTTAGAGGTAAGAATGGTTTGGAAAGAATAACTGATAGAGTTAAGAACAAGGGATCAAACACCTTTCAAGGGGTTGTTTAACTCATTATTGGACGATAGTTATGTACATCTCCAATATGTAAATACTTATGGATTGGTAACTACATTTTAGTATCTCCGGGAAAATACCTTACTGCAGAAATCTGTTGAAAATTATAGAAACCGGGAAGGCTGCAGTGCTTTTATTTAACACGGCTGGTGTGTATCTTATCAGGTCCTTTACCTTCAAGACCTTCAATGCTCCTCTGTACTAAGTAATACGATAGACTAAAGAAATATCTTTAGTCTAGGATAATACCAACTACTGCTTATATTGCATCTGCACCATAAAGGGTCTGCCGCAGTCAACGTGTTAAAGGAGTCAGTGGAGGCGAACTTCCTCTCCATATCTTGTACACTCAATGTACATGAAGAGATATTAACACTTTTTAGAAGTCATAACCAAGAAATAAAGGTACTGGTGCAGCATTGAATGAAGAAAATGGCCAGCAGAGAGATTACGAACTGATTTCGGTAAACTTTCACGTTTATCTCCAAGATTGTATGAACTCACGGTTGGCGATGATATGTGATCACGTGAGACGATTGGCCAAGTTTGGACTTATTTACAAACCTTCAAAATTATTTAATTTTCAGATCGTGTCATTTACATAATCTAATAACTATTGTTACACTGGTGGCTCAGCTCCTTACAACTGGTACGGATGCGCCTAAGTTCTTCACATTCGTTAGGATTTTGTGATGACTTGTACTTTTTCTGAGATTTCTTATTCTAAACAGTCTAATTTCTCGTCTCAGTAGTAAACCATTTTGCAGAATTACATATACCTTGTTTAGTCTTTAGGTGTATATAATTGTTTTATACAATTAATATATATAATTTTTCAATACAAATTTAAAGTAAGGTGCATATGGTATTAAGTAGATATTATTTTAAGCTAAAACAACACATAAAACTTGCCCACCTTATTCTAGTAGCAGCCGTTTGATCTCTAAAGAAAACTAAGGCAGGATCTACATTCGAAAGCCTTTCTGAAGGTATAAACCCTGGATTATTCATTGAGTGTAAATGAACGTAAAAGATCTAAAAGGTAAGGGATTGAAGAATGTAAACAAAACAATGTTTAAACATTTACTAGTCAATGGTATTTCCTTAATGTTGAGGTAATGCAGTTCAAAACAACCCTATTTTTACTTCGGTTTTCTTTGTACAACGTAATACGATAATAATGTTACTAAAATTATACAAAAGTCTATTCAAACTCGCTTAATTTTTTATTTTGTTAACGAAATGGTCAGTAAAATATTTTTATTACTGCAAAATGTCCTTGATAATGAAATGGACGTGAAGCTATGCATAATTTTTAACTAAAGCTCTACTCTGAATCCGGCCACGGCTTGATTGTAATCATTTATATAATAGGTAGTGAAGAATCATAGCTGATTAGTAACTGAGATAACGGGCAATAACGCATTATTGTTATACTAACTCATGGCGTACTTCAAGCAAGTGCTACAATCAAATAATGTTTTATTTACTCTAATTTTCAATATTTTTATAATAAAAACAAAGGAACTGGGCTTAACATCACTAAACTCGTTTAATAAAGAAGACTACAACAATTCAGTTTTAAAGTACGTACAGCATATGTTAGCTTAAAGTAAACTTTCATATAAGTTGTTAGAATTTTTTTAATTCTTGAAATATACTAAAATGTATTATTATTTGCGTTCTATAAGTTTCTCTTTATAAGAATGTTTTGTTAGCGTATTAAAGAGCTGCTAAGTCTCTGTACATCAATCACCTGACGTTGAAAAGTTAATAGGATTTCTGACGTTTGCCATTGTTAAATGTTGCAAAAAATTATAACACTACATTTCGGGGTTGAAATCTACAATCTCCTTTAGGTGTACAAATGCCCCTAACTCATAAAAGAACTAGAATAAATGAAACAATGGCCTGCCAGTCCACATTAATATAATTTATTTTTAAGTGGAATCTGACAAACCTGAAGTCCGGACTAGAGAAAAGCGATGTCAATGCGCAGGAACAAAGAGCACAAACACGTCACACTTAACTAACGAAGGTGAAGCATTGACAAGGAACTCAATTTTAACATTTCCTGTGATAACGCGGCGCGTCATCTGAAACAAGAAAAAGTGGTAAAGGGTAGCCACCTCCGGCCTTGTGTTTTTGTCCTTAGTTTCAATGTCATGGTGTGTACGAATTTTATTGATTAGGGTTTATTTAATTGTTAAAACATTTGTTCACGAAACCAATAATATAATATGATCTTCTTACATCACAATTTCAGCTGTTACTTTATTTCTCCGAAAAGCTGCGACTTCCTTTAAGGCAAAGTAAGCACAATTTTTACTCCTTTTTGAGGTAAATAAGGCTTTTCACGTGTTTAACCGCGGCCGAGTTTCTTAAAATACCATATTAGAGTCAAAACTGAAGTATGGTATAGTTTTCTGAGAATTGTTTCTTCAGAATTACAAAAGAATATTTTTTGCGCATGGTCTTCCAGGTTGCCTGGGATCTCGGACCGCGAGAAAGTTGTAGAGGATTGTTTACGGACAGATAGTGCCTTAACACCCCCTCTTTATTAATTTATAGTCGTTAGTTTTGTTTTTCAATGTGCTTTGAATTCCAGATCAAAAGTTGAACAGTAGAAACTAAAACCTAGAAATATATAAAAATTAAATTCATACTTTGACCCGGAATAATTTAACCCTGTCTCTTCAATACGCCAAGTTTATAACGCCTCGTATTATCTAAGACGAAATTAGACGTTATCGGTAGGACGAATGGTTATTTAAACTTTCCACGAGTTCTCAAGATTCTTTTAATATGAGCTTAACATTGACCTAATGACAAAGTATTATTATTATTAATTATTATTTTAAAATGGATTCATGTAATTGATTTACACAATACGTAATGTTTTATTGTGTAAAATAAAAATATGTTTAAAGAACACGAACCCTCAAGTGTAGTACTATTTATGAGCCACGATTTTACCCTACAATCGTTTATTAAAATGTTATAAAATCAATTAAACTCATAATTCCATAACTTTCGTCGTTTTATTTCTACACACACGCCAACCATAAAAACACGTTTTTATAAACATCTAATTTTTATGTTTTACTTTTAGATTTTTTGTAGAATTGTCTACCATAGTTAGATAACTTTTATAGAAAATTACCGAGAAGTGAGTAATAGCGATTAAAATAACAGATTTTTAAATAGTAAAATGGGCAAACTAAAGATTTTGCACTTTTTTATAACTAACACTGTCGGCTCTTATTAACAAAAGTCACTAATACACAACTACAGTTCACAACAGTAGAGATAATAATGATGTTAAGACTACTACGAATTAGCTGTTCAAAGTGATGATAAGTAAGCATTCATTGCCATTAGTCTACTGCATTCTCACGCTTGAATCGCGGGAAAGTGCGAAAGGGGCTGGATGTTATTGTATTTCTCAATCCCTACGAGTTGCTCAATGGACTCTTTTTAATATTCTAAAAAATACTAGGTACAAGGTTTGTATTTTACTGTAAAAAAATAGATAAATTATCAAAACAAATAAAACTAAACTGAACAATTAGCATGGTTTGACTACAAGAATAGTTCCAGTTTAATACATGTTAAAATTTACCTTGATTATTTTTATCAATGGTGGGTATTAAACCCCCCCAACCCTCCTCCTGGATACGCCCGTGCAAGGAAGAATAATAACTACTTGCCATTCACCACTATAATATAATATAACATATTATGACACTACTAAGAAAGTTAAAAAACAAAATGTTTAATGAAAATAAATCTGAAACCTACAATGATTATTTACATGTATTAGACAAAATACGCTTGTAGATGTTCCCAAATATACAGAGATCGACGTTGATAAGGAACTTATAACATATCTAACAGCAATAAATAAATACATATGACATAACGCCATAAATATAATTGTTGACATTTAAGTATATCAAACCTGGACTCTTTCTACTGTGGTGCTCCTTTCGGTCTATGAAATGCCTGAAACACCCCATGTGAGAAGGTATTCTTTATCTTTAAGTCCATAAATACTCATAATATCCAAAAATCTTATACTAACCCATACACAATGATAGCAGTATTATATGTCTTGACTAACACATTTCCTGGCATTGTGTGGTCCCGGGTTGGAGACAATTACTTGCTATTGAACCACAAAATAATTATAGTGTGCCTAGAGGTTGTTTGAGTTACTCAAAGCCTGCTTTTAAGAAATCAAAAAACAAGACGCTCGTACAGATGTTCATTTACCCATAGGCAAAGCAACCCTTTGGACTGTAAACACCTAAATTAAAAATAACTTAACCTTAAAACTAATGTGAAGTAATGTATTTTTATCATGATTAATTAATTATTTAATGTAACAAATAGGCTTGTATATCTTGTAATACCAATGTATCATTTTAAGCTGTTAAAATTAATTTTAAATTTTAGTAAAATTAATATGTAAACTATATCTAAGCTTTGCCATTTGTAAAATGCTGAGCTATAAACAAGTGAATAATATATAACCTACATAGAATGTTATTATAGTACCATTTTAATGTAAAGTAGTCCTATGGTGAATTCAGTGTACATTTCAATGTTGAGTAATTTTATAACATGAAATATAGGATGGATAAGTCAGATTATTACAGAGATAAGGTGATTCTTGCACCAATGGTTAGAATTGGTACTCTCCCCATGAGGCTATTAAGTCTTGATTATGGAGCAGATATTGTTTATAGTGAAGAGTTAATTGACTGGAAGCTTCTACGCTGTGAACGCAGAGTTAATGGTAAAGTAAACATACATTTCTTTCATTAATTATTAACATAGATGGCTATTATAATAAGCGGCCACCAACATAATTGAATGATCAATATTCATCACCATCTAAAAATATGGAAAAAAAATATTGGGCCAAATTTTTATTAGTTATTTCGGGTATAGTACGGACCCGGTTTTTATATCGATATTACTAATTGTTCTATCGATATAATGAACCGATACTGATTTTTTAACAAAGTTAATCAACTTTAAACACTTTCATACAATAAATGTACTATCTTTTATATAATAACAAAAGCTCTTGGAAGACTGAAACATAGTTTAAAAAGTGGCATACCGCCGACCTGCTTGCAGATAGCCTAATCTATTTGTACAGAAGCGAACTACAATTTTCCAGAGAGGACGCTTTTAATGGCTTCTTGAAAGCGGTTAATCATTGCTTGTCAGAAGAAAACATGAATAGTTATGCATTTTTTGTATTTTCAGCTATAAATGTTTGATATTTTGTTATTATTTATGAGTTTTTCATATTTACAGTTCTAATTGTCTGTTTGATTGTTATAGATCCTTTATTATTTATGGATTGTCTCTATTGTATCATATTAACTATTTAAATTTCAAATATGATTGTTATTATGACTCATATGTTATTATGTGTTGAGTCATATGTTGATATGATTGTATTCGATATATGAATATTAAGCACCTATTGATGATTATACTAATCGATATAAAAACGAGGTCCGCATATCGTACACCCTACCCCAAAAATGCACAGTTTAAATATTTTGTCCAAATAAATATAATATTTATTCACTGTTGGTCTTATATTTTGTCATTCATTACAAGGAATAATATCAGTTAACTACATAATATCTTAGTGAATAAAAGTAGGATTCTATCAGATTTTTATATGAAACCTTTTTAATGGCACTCAAATTCAAAATTGAAGTAAAAAGTTGTTTATTGTACAATTTTAATGCTTGGTAATTTCTCAAAAGTTTCTATGAGTGAACTCCCGTACCGTACCTATTGGTTTGTGGGGGATATTCCTCCTTGGCAATTTATCTCTCCTTCATTATTTTTATTGATAACCAATTATTCATCAAACAACATCGCTGCTTCACCTAATATTTTACTTACCGCTTGCCACTGATCTTTGTAGTAAATCACATAATTACAGATTATGAACACTTAGATCTAGTCTATTTGGATTGTTGTGACTTTCCGTTTTAATATTAACCTCATCTGTGTTCTTGTTATTAATTTTTAATGTCTTCTATTGATGTTCACTCACACTCACATCCATTTTCTAAAAAATAATAAGCCAAATTTTTAGCGTTGCATCCTTCAGGATGGAGAGGTTCACTTTCCTAAAGTGAGGCTTGAAGTTTTTGTGTATTTGATTGTACAGTAAACACTATTTTAAAATAATCGACACAAACTGTATATAATATAATCCAGGAAATGCTAACAAGAGCAATAACTAACTGAAGTTGGTAGGAAGGGGTTTTCATACTTTGGCTCCAAGCTGTTTAAATGGCCTTCGCCTACAGATTAAAACTATGCTTTTTATTGGTAATAAAAAAAAAAAACTGAAAGTGTTTAAAATCAATGACCCATTTACATTTATAATGTTGCTGTAATTATTAGTATTTATTTAATTAATTCTAAATTTGACAAGAATTGATAGAGCAATTGTTAACATGGATGTGTCCTTGCAATAATAATATTTTTAATTCTTTAGTATGTATAAAACATCCTCAATAAAATCTAAAATCATTAGAGTTTACAAATAGCTTGTCACGATTCACCAATCCCACTGTGTACAAACAATAACAGCTGTTTTTTGAAGCTTATAACTAACATGGATTACTGTATGTTGCCAAAAAGAATAAATTGATATTCCTACTCTGGGGGAGTGGAACTAAACACAATAATAATATTGTTCTTTGATCTGATGATAAATATTTGAACTGAATTGATAGTTTGTCTTGGATGGGTAGTGCGTATATTTAGTGCACGAAGCAGTGAATGTTTTTTAATGGGTTAAACTTTTAAACTTTTTAATTCATGTCTTTTTCTGGTTTCTTTCCGATATTTTTGGGAAATATACAGTTATAAGTTAACAAAAAATGTTCATAATGGTCCTATTCTTGAATAGTTGGCCTTTGCCTGTTTTTGTTAAACAAACCAACAGCTAAACAATAGGTTGCATAGTTCTTGTAAAAATACTATGAAACTTAGAGGTAAGCTAATGGTTTTCTAATACTTTACAGATATTTTGAATACAGTAGACTTCATTGACACCTCTGATAGATCGTTAGTGTTCAGAACATGTGAGAGAGAAAGAGGCAAAGTGGTGCTGCAAATCGGAACGTCTGACCCAGATCGTGCACTCAAAGCTGCCAAGATTGTGTGAGTTTAGAATTTATTGGCCTTTCAAATTATATAATTTTCTTTAATTAAAAAAAAATTATAATATGAAAATAACCCATGTTTTTATATACGACTAGCGGGCCCGGCGCGCTTTGCTGCGCATTTCAATAATTTTTTGCAAAAGTTGCCCGCGGCTTCGCACGCAATTTCCCGTTGAAAACAGTACACTATATTCACTTATTCTTTTTCTATCACATTCTAAACATTGCTGAGATAATTGATAGTCGTTCCATCGTGAGCCTCTTGGGCGTATTATGAAGGTATGTACCATATTCCTTAAGAACCGAAGTCCTTATATTACTTAGTAAATTTTTTTTTTTTACTATAATAAATTTTAGATTAAATTAGTTATATCTCCGATGCCACGATTGAGCTTGCTTTGTTGTCTCGATCGAGAGAATATGTACACACGGAGTTTTGAGAACCATACTTCTGTCAAAAAAAACAACTAAGGTTGATTTTATAACATTCTTTATATTTGTAGCCAACGTAAGATAGTAATTATGATATCTGCATTACTCTTCTGATCAAGCATGAGCATGGTTTATATTAAATAAATATTGCAGTTAAAGGTGAATTTTTACGTCAAATTTGAATTGTATTATCTGGATAGTAAAGTCTATGTTTAACAGTGATTGCAAAAACAGTTTAAACAAAATTTGTCGTTTCTCTTAAGCTTACTCTATGCTTTAAAACTATAAGTGTAATATATGTTTACAAAGAACAGCTGATTAAAAATTTGAAAAGACGTTAACATATGTTTGCTGCAATGCATTTCTTATGGGTATTTCTGTAACCAGTGGGGCGGAATCCTGAATCGGGAAAGGGATGGGCATAGCTTATAAACCTTCTCCGTGGAAAAAATACATATACGTACAAATTTTCATCATGATTGGTCCAATAGTTCACGATTCCATAAAGGACAAACATACAAACATTCATTTTTATATATATAGACTAGCGGGCCCGGCGCGCTTTGCTGCGCATTTCAATAATTTTTTGCAAAAGTTGCCCGCGGCTTCGCACGCAATTTCCCGTTGAAAACAGTACACTATATTCACTTATTCTTTTTCTATCACATTCTAAACATTGCTGAGATAATTGATAGTCGTTCCATCGTGAGCCTCTTGGGCGTATTATGAAGGTATGTACCATATTCCTTAAGAACCGAAGTCCTTATATTACTTAGTAAATTTTTTTTTTTACTATAATAAATTTTAGATTAAATTAGTTATATCTCCGATGCCACGATTGAGCTTGCTTTGTTGTCTCGATCGAGAGAATATGTACACACGGAGTTTTGAGAACCATACTTCTGTCAAAAAAAACAACTAAGGTTGATTTTATAACATTCTTTATATTTGTAGCCAACGTAAGATAGTAATTATGATATCTGCATTACTCTTCTGATCAAGCATGAGCATGGTTTATATTAAATAAATATTGCAGTTAAAGGTGAATTTTTACGTCAAATTTGAATTGTATTATCTGGATAGTAAAGTCTATGTTTAACAGTGATTGCAAAAACAGTTTAAACAAAATTTGTCGTTTCTCTTAAGCTTACTCTATGCTTTAAAAACTATAAGTGTAATATATGTTTACAAAGAACAGCTGATTAAAAAATTTGAAAAGACGTTAACATATGTTTGCTGCAATGCATTTCTTATGGGTATTTCTGTAACCAGTGGGGCGGAATCCTGAATCGGGAAAGGGATGGGCATAGCTTATAAACCTTCTCCGTGGAAAAATACATATACGTACAAATTTTCATCATGATCGGTCCAATAGTTCACGATTCCATAAAGGACAAACATACAAACATTCATTTTTATATATATAGATTATAATATTATAGTCAACCAGTCACTTACAGTTCTTTATTATATGTTAGTTATTTGCTTGGTATATAATTTCTTGTTTTCTTTGTTTTTGTTATAAGTTATTTAAAATAACTTGTCTTAAATTTATTTTAGTTCTCTAGTACTTTATTTTCTTTTTCTGCTTTTACAAGATTTCAATGATTATTCTTATTATTATAAATTTTATTATATTGTTTTCACTGTACGTTTCTTTTATTTTCAATGCGTTTTGTTAAAACAAGGCATTCTTTTAGTTTAAAAAAGAAGAAGTAAAAATAAATAACTTGAATCTGTAGTATATAGATGAGCTAATTGAATATAGTTACAAATTTTTTAAATTAATTTTGAATGGTTTGGTATACCTACTTTTAAATAGGCTACGTAAAAAATAATTACCAGTGAGAAAATAAAAATATATTTAAAAAATCAGGTTTAAGACAAAAATATTAAAATTGTATTACTAAACAAACATTTAAATACAATAATCACACACATATAAGGTGTGTGTGTGTGTGGGTGTGTGTTTTTTAGCTGTTTTGATATATGAGGTGTCTAGTATCAAAACCCTCCAAATCCTCTTAATTCATTTTTTTAGCCAATCAGCAAAAACTGTCATAAGCAAAGCCTTGTCCAGATAAAGATTCTTTTACCAAAAGCCTTTTTCTCTATTGCAGTAACAAACCTTGCAAGTAATTGAACAATTATCTTATGAGTTAAAGAAAAATTGCTGTTAGAATTTGGATCTGGTAGATTTTTATACCAAATTTAGGATATGGCTGGGTTCAAAACAAACTTCTGGATGTACCATTGTTTGATACTTCGATTTTTACTTGGTGCTTTGAAGTTTTAAACATTATCTAAGTAGCTTGAAATAAAAATACTAAATGTAAGAAGTAATATTAGTCAAGTTCAGAAATATTTAAAATTTTACTAAAAGTTTTCTTTTTTATGCCTATTTGAATGAATTTTAATCAATTTACTCAATTTAATACAAATCTAAGAATAGGGGAAAAACTACTTTTATAGGGGAGATTCTACTTTTGTCACAACTCCACTCCTGTTTGTTAAAGGTCTCTTTCTTTCCTTGTGAGATTCATGAAACACAGAATAAAATTAATTCCTGTAACATCTTCCGTTATCAAACATAAAAAACTTTTTAAATGCCATGCTGTGTATATGGTTTTACTTCACTAATAAAACAAACACTGAAAGTTAAGTAAACAACAGAGCATCATGGGAAGTCACATGACTTGCCCGAGCACTCTCATTGACTGATTTGGATGTGGCGGAGATTGAAACCAAACATTACACCATTTACACCCTTCTCAGATTTGGCAGATTTTGATACTAAACTTCATTTTCAACAATATTTTACAATAGGATTTGGCTGGTTTAGAAACAAAGAATTTTATTCTTTAAACTATAAGAAATTATAGAGAATTCAGTTCTTATGAAACTTGGATTTCAAGTGTTTTGGTACTAGGCACGTTAATATATAAAATAAATTAGTTTAATTTTTGTAACAATTTAATTTGTATATAGATGCTAATGGTTTTATCAATTTTTCCTCATAATTATCACCAAAATTACAAGGCACTCTTTACATTAAACATCAAGTTTTTGTAATAAGCTGTCATAATAATTCACAGGCTGATGTAACAACCGCTGTGACACAGTTGTTTTGATGTCGTTGTTGTCGTCATAGTACTAACCTCCCAGATTTGATCATCCTCATTTGCAAAAACATATGTTAATCACTGGGTGTTAGATTGGCATTGTATGGAGGATGATCAAATTGTTTCCTTTCAAATGATGAAATGAGAACCTCAGTTCGTTTTGCTACATAATAATCTATGCGGGGAGTATATTCACGTAGGTAATATCTCATGTTAATACCTCACTTGTGGATGGATATTGTCATGCAGAAAACATTTTTTTCCAATAGTTAAAACATCTAGTAACAATTCGATACTTGAAACTTGATGGAACTCCTTTGATAATGAAGGAATTGTTATGCGTTTGTAGTTTATACTTTTCGTTCACTTTCTGCACCTAATTGTCAACGATCACTGAGGATTGCCCACTCTGTTCATCATCATGAATATTCTTTTGGTCATCTTTGAAAGCTCTTACCCATTTGTACCATTCAACCACTTTTAATGTTTTGTATGTATACTTAATAAATCTTATGTTGAATTTCAACTGCTCTCTCCCCTTCATCACTAAGAAAACAAATTCAAGAATCAAGAATAATTTATTTTCCTCAAATGTAGGTATAAACAATACAGCTTACAATAATTCCATTTTATACCAAAAATTTACCCACACAAAGGGAAAATAATAGGGCCTCAAAGGCAAGCCTGTTATGAGGTTCCTTCATATTTAATAGCATAACCTGCTGTCATCAGAATTAAATAATGGTATTATACTCTTTAGATATAATCAGTGCAGTCTTAAATAACAATTTGTCTTTGTAAAACTCAAACTAGACACAAATAGATAAATACAATTTACATAACAATACAATACAAACAATTTATATAACAGATACAATGACCAAAAAACAATGAATAATACTTTTATCACCTAAGAAGTTATATTTAATTCAGCAGATCTTCTATGTTGCTTATGGTAAACAGCCATTTTAAAATGCCCTTCTTAAATTTGTTAAAACTTCTTACACTTTTTAAATCATATGGTAGCAAGTTGTACATGTTTGGTGCAATAAACATATAATTTTTTTGTAAAAGGTTATGAATGGTCTAGGAACATAAATATTTTTTCTACTTCTTAATTTATTTCTAAACATATATTCAAATTGTTTGGGGAATTACCACTCTGCTTGTAAAATGCTGCTATAACTTTAAAAACAAAAAGATGTCTTAATGGTAGAATTCTCAAGCTAAGGTACAATGGCCATGAATGGTCAGAAACTTTTTTTCTTGTCATAACTCTAATTAGATATTTTTGCTGGATTATCAGTGGCATAAGGTTGCTGATGTAAGTTCCACCCCAGCATACCAATGCATACTCTAACCTACTTTGTGCTAACGAGAAGTAAACAGATCTTAAAATATCTGGAGGACAGAGATCTCTCAAAATATACATAGTTCTTATAACATAATTTAGTTTATTTTTAAAATTTTTAATTTATATACTCCAATTTAATGTACTGTCTACATATAGCCCCAAATATTTAATATACTCACAATCAACAATGTTTACACAGTTTTTGTTACATTTACTTGACCTACCCAAACAATCAATGCAAGGGTAAGTTATACTAAAACAATCTGACTTTGCTCCTACAAGAGAGAAATTTATATACACAGTTTTCTCAGGGCTTAGTAGTAATTTGTTTTCAGTAAACCACCATTTTAGAGACGCTAAATCATAATTCATATCCAACTCAATTTGATTCAAATTCCCCGCAACATACGTAAGAGCTGTATCATCAGCAAATGAAGTAACATGCCCTCTAAACTTCCCATCACACAAATCGTTAATAAATATTAAAAACAAAATTGGACCCGAAACA
This sequence comes from Homalodisca vitripennis, assembly GCF_021130785.1. Lineage (NCBI taxonomy): Eukaryota > Metazoa > Arthropoda > Insecta > Hemiptera > Cicadellidae > Homalodisca > Homalodisca vitripennis. The sequence goes on from NC_060212.1 coordinate 116,006,326, forward strand.
GAACCCTGTGGCACCCCATTTTTTAGCACAATAATATTACTAGCAACATTTTAAATTTTTACACATTGCATTTTGTTTTGGAGATAACTTTTAAACCAATCATGTATTTTACCCCGAAAACCATACTTGTATAATTTATCTAACAGTACATCATGATTCACACAATCAAACGCTTTCTTTATGTCCAAAAATAAACAACTAACTTTTTGACCCAAATTGATGTTATTTGTAACATTATTCATAAAATGCAATAATGCAGTCTCTGTGCTTATACCCGCTTGGAAATCAAATTGATTTTTGCCAAAGAAACTTGTTTTTTCCAGAAACCTTAACACTCTTTTTTTAATAGCTTTCTCAAAAATTTTTGATAAGGTGCTTAACAACGAAATTGGACGATAATTACTGTAGTCTTGCTTTGCCCCTTTTTTAAAGATTGGAATCACTATGGCTGTTTTAATGCATCAGGGAAAACTCCTGTAGACAGACTTAAATTTATAATAAATGCAAGAATTTTTTTATGTTTGAGCAAATGTTTTTAACAAGCACAGAACTTATTCCATCAACCCCTGTAGTATTACTTTTTTTAGATTGTGAATTAGACTAACCACTTCCTCTTCAGACACATAATCAACAAACATAGACTGCCCCTGTAGATTACTATTAAACACTTTTCCTGCTTCCAGGTTATAAAAGCTGTCATGTTTTTTTTCGTGCTGATTTAACTTATCAACAACAGAAATGAAATAGTTATTAAAGGCATTTGCAATCTGTAGCTTATCTTTAATGAGAACATTATTATTAAATTTGTCTTTTTTGCTTTATTTATTTATTAACCCGTTCTTTGCCCTTGCTTAACTAGCTATTGATATAAAATAAATAAACGTTTGATTTACAATTATTGTTATTGAGTTTATTTGTCACATACAGGGTTTCGTGGATTATACTGCCATGGGTACATAAATAAAATTATATCCAACATAGGAAAAATTTTGGTACATGTTAAATTTGAATTTATACAAAAATAGGTTTAAATTTTGGAATCATAAATTGGGTAGATGTTACTTGAGTTCAAATCCAGTTTTACTTTGTATGTTCCATTGACATTTATTCATCTTCCAATCATCCTTGTCAGCTTAGTGTAGTATTGGTAGTAGTAATCTTTGCAGATCTGAGAGTTCTGGTTGTCATCCAATATCAAGTGTTCATAATCTAGTAAATGTCTTTTCTGTTCTTGGATTCAAAAATCGAGATTTACCAATTTAATACAAATAATAAAAGTATTACTGTATTTAATAACTCAAATGTTTATTAACTTTGATGAGAAAAGCTTCTTCCCAGTCTCCTATTAAGCCATCATTCAAAAGAATAAAATTCCATTATTGTAAAGTCACCAGCTGATCTAAATTCACTTTATAACTCCAGGTGTTGTAAACTTACTTTGCATAACATCTCCTTGATATTAACCCTTTGCGATCGGATGCAGTATGTAATAGTATGTCCTCTACGATCGCGTGGCCAGTGTGACGGGCCACAGCCATCTGCGCATCAAGTCGTATTAGTTTTCACTTGAGTTGTCCCCGGCGCTCGGATGGCCAGTGAGACTGGCCAACATAGAATTCCTTCAACGGTCGGATGGCCAGTGCCACAGACCAAGAAATACATTCTGCATTTAGAAATACTTTATCAGCGTTAAGATGGCTATAAAGTGCTGAAACCTATCGAGTAAACATTGAACTAAATGAAACATCTGTTTCATTACATTTAACCATCTTGGATTTGAGGAATACTAGAAATAAACAGGTGTTTGTCCGGTACCATTTGACAGTGGGAGCATTTCAGATTTGTTGAAGTGTCGTAAATATTGTGATTAACCTAGTTTACTTGTTATTGTGTTAGATATCGTGCAGTTATTTATATTTAGATAAATGCAATTTATTAACAGTTGTCAATATGGATAAACCTTTAGTCCCTGACGATTTTGAAGAGATACTGTTTAATGAAAATAGTGATGTTGACTCAAATCATGACAGTGATGTACAGTCTAATTTCAGTGGTGATTTTGATAACTATGTAACTGTTGAAGAACTATTTGAAGAAGATTCAGATTATATTGAAAATAATGATGAAAGAGACCAGACAGACAATGCAAATATAGTAGGCCTAGATGAGACAGACTATGGAAATATAGTAGGCCTAGACGTGGCTAGAGAATGGAAAGAATGGTCTGAAGGTGATGGAAACTTTAACAAATTTATTTGGACACAGGTTAGTGGTTTTCAACTTGCAGGTAATGAGAAACCTTCAACCCCTTTAGAGTTTTTTCAGCTTTTCTTTACTGATAGCCTATTGATAGAAATCGTAAAAGAAACAAACAGATATGCTATTGAAAAAATTCAGAAAAACACACCTTTACAAAAGAAATCAGTATGGTGGTCATGGGTAGAACTAACACTTTCAGAATTGAAAGCTTTCCTTGGAGTTATTATAAATATGGGAATGAACGGCAAACCAGAAATGGCTGACTACTTTTCCACAAATTGGGTAGACTACCAACCATTTTTTAAGGATGTTTTAAGTAAGGAAAGATTCTTACAAATATTCTGGAATTTGCACATATGCCCACCTCCTTCTGGTCCTGTCGCTGGGACATTGACTCGTTCCGGTAAGGTAAGAAATGTTTCTGCGTATCTGGATAAAAAGTTCAGAGAATATTATGTCCCACAAAAAGAAGTCAGTGTTGATGAAAGCACCATAGGCTTCAAAGGACGTATAGTCTTTAAAGTCTACAATAAAGACAAGCCGATTAAATGGGGGATTAAGGTGTTTGTGTTGTCTGAGTCCTCAACTGGATATATCTGCGCTATTGAGCCATACTTTGGTAAAACAACAACTGACCGCTTGAATAGGCCAGATTTAGGAGTTACAAGCCGCATTGTCCTACATCTTGTAGCTAAGCTTAAGGAATCTTATGGCAACATTGAGGGTCTCCACGTCTTCACTGACAGGTGGTATACAAATATGGATCTGGCAGCAGAACTTCTAGAGTGGAATGTTTATCTAACAGGTACTGTAATGTTAAACAGAAATGGCCTACCCGCAATTGTGAAACCACAAAGAAAAAATGCCAAAAAACAGACTCAAAAGCTTAAACTGAAACAAGGGGACATAAAAACCTTCAGGAAAGATGAAAAGTTTTCTCTGTTACTGTGGAAAGACAAAAAGGTAGTGTCAATGCTAAGTACACTGTATGGTGATAACACTACCGTGGCAGTTAGGCGACAGCAAAAAGATAACGTAGTACAAGAGGTGAAAAAACCGACTGTAGTTTGCAATTATAACAAGTACATGGGGGGAGTTGATCTTGCGGACCACTACATATCATCATACTCTTTTACCAGGAAGTCGATCAAGTGGTGGAGGAAAGTTTTCTTCTGGTTGTTGGAAACCGCCATCGTCAACTCATTTGTACTTTACAATGCCAATCAAGACCAACAACATCAAGTTAGACAGAGAAGTTACAGAAAAATGTTGATCACAGAATTAGTCGGGGAAGTGCGGAATATGAAGAAAAGAGGAAGACCGTCTAACAGTGTAGATGATGAAAGACTTAACGGAAAATTACATTTACCCTATCCTCTACAGACTGGCAAAACCAAGGACTGCTCTGTTTGCAGTGACAGAAGGCCGGGGATGCAAAGAAAACAAACAAATTTCTTTTGCAAAACATGCTCCAACAATCCAGGGCTCCATATCGGCGAGTGTTTTGAGAAATACCACTCAAGCAAAAAGTTAAAAGAACAATGAAACTAAAGTCGGCCACAGTGATAGCATAACTAGCAATATAAAGTTTTAATTTCTTTCATTATTCAATAAGTATCTAATTCCAATTTCAAATTAATGTAAACCAAATGTATATTATAATTCCATTAATGTGTGTCTGTATGAGCAATAAAACAATTGCAGTAAAGTAATATTAGTTTTTAAAAGAACAATGAAATCAAAGTCGGCCATAGTGATTGTATAAGTAGCAATATAAAGTTTTAATTTCATTATTCTATAAGTATGTAATTTATTGCACTTTCAAATGTAAACCAAATGTATATTATAATTCCATTATTGTGTGTTTGTATAAGCAATAAAACAATTGCAATAAAGTAATATTAGTTTTTAAAAGAACAATGAAATCAAAGTCGGCCACAGTGATAGCATAAGTAGCAATATAAAGTTTTAATTTCTTTCATTATTCAATAAGTATCTAATTCCAATTTCAAATTACTGTAAACTAAATGTATATTATAATTCCATTAATATGTGTCTGTATAAGCAATAAAACAATTGCAGTAAAGTAATATTAGTTTTTAAAAGAACAATGAAATCAAAGTCGGCCATAGTGATTGTATAAGTAGCAATATAAAGTTTTAATTTCATTATTCTATAAGTATGTAATTTATTGCACTTTCAAATGTAAACCAAATGTATATTATAATTCCATTATTGTGTGTTTGTATAAGCAATAAAACAATTGCAATAAAGTAATATTAGTTTTTAAAAGAACAATGAAATCAAAGTCGGCCACAGTGATAGCATAAGTAGCAATATAAAGTTTTAATTTCTTTCATTATTCAATAAGTATCTAATTCCAATTTCAAATTACTGTAAACTAAATGTATATTATAATTCCATTAATATGTGTCTGTATAAGCAATAAAACAATTGCAGTAAAGTAATATTAGTTTTTAAAAGAACAATGAAATCAAAGTCGGCCATAGTGATTGTATAAGTAGCAATATAAGGTTTTAATTTTATTATTCTATAAGTATGTAATTTATTGCACTTTCAAATGTAAACCAAAAGTATATTATAATTCCATTATTGTGTGTCTGTATAAGCAATAAAACAATTGCTATAAAGTAGTTGGTTTTTAATTATTTAAATTTTAAATCCCACATGTAAACATTGCAGGTTTTACTACGAAATAATTCCGAGCTGGAGGAGGAAGGCCGCTACGATGAATAACAGCTGACGCAGAGATCGCCGTGGGCAGTGACACTGGCCACCCGAGCGGCGAGGACAACTCATGTAGTAGTCATTCTGAGCTGTCTTAGAGTAAAACTTGGCCAGTCTGACTGGCCATCCGATCGCAAAGGGTTAAGATTTAATGTATTCTGTATTTGGTCTAAAGAAGTTATTTTTTTTTTTATCTGATGATTCAATTTTACAATAGTTTATGTATTTCTATCTTATATGTATGATAATTTGTTTTATGTTAATTTTAACTCTAAAATAGGTTGCTAGTTTTTCTTAATTTTAAAAACTATTGATTTATATATGTTTATTGTAAGTTATCAAAATTGCATGGGTGTATGTTCTTCTTCTTGTATGGATTCCTGTGTGTGTGTGTGTGCGTGTGCGTGTGCGTGTGCGTAACCGATGTAGGGTTAATGTAGACTTGGGTATCCGAAGGCATGTTCATGTGGCGTGTCGAAAAATCTCTCTTTACACGCCGTTTTCTTAGCACTTCCTCTGCATCCAGTCTCCTTACGAATTTACGATAATGCCAGGCGGTCTATTATTGTGCTGTTTCTTTCCAAGTCTGTGACAGGCATCAATCATAGAGTTTTCAATTTTAATGTTTAGTGCATCACCAACCTTTTTCACTACACTAAGCACATCTTCGTTTGGTTCAACTGGGATTCCTTGAATTTCAATACAATTTTTTCTTGAGTATTGCTCACAGTCAATTAGACGTTGCTTCAGATCTTCACACTTAGTTTTTAATAATAAATTCTCAGCCTGTAGTCGTTCAAAATCTTCTCTGAAGGACTTAAGTTCATCAGCCTGACTTCGAAGCAAGTTTGTATTCTCAGTAAGCTTCTCATCCATATTAGTGTAAGATGTATTAAACTCCATGATTGAATTTTTTTTGATAATTTTTAATTTTTTTTAGCTCCCTCATGACATCTTCAAGAGAAAAATTACCTGATTCAATCCTAGAATCAATTCTTAAATTTTTTTTTCTATCAACAGAACAAGGATTGCATCTCCATACCAAACCATCAGCAGACATACAATCCAGATCTGCCTTACTCATCTTGTAGCAATTTGGATGAAATTCATTTTTACAATCCTCACATTTTAACTTAATGTTTTGTTTTGGTGTAAATGATTTTAAACAAACTCCACATTGAGACATTATAATGTTGATTGAAGAAAATAGTCACAAAACAATAATTTTTCACTAATTTTCAATAATTTCAATAATTTCACTTATCACAACGTATATACATATATATATATACAGGGTGATTCATGAAGTTCTCCCCCCACTTCTACAGCACATTGTACTAGTAAAAATAATGAAAAAATGTTATATAAACATAGGTCCGAAAACGCTTCGTTAGCGAGTTACAGCTAGCGAAAGATTTCGCCCTGAATTCCTGGGTAAAGAGTAAAATAAAGCCATACTGAACTTTTGGAAAGGTTAATTAAGTAAGAAATATCGTGGATTCTTATGTATTTTTACCTGATAAAGCTAATAAAATAGGTTTCAGAACTGTACCTGTAGTAGTTTTTGAGGGATTCAGGTTAACGGCAAATAATTGGGGCACGAAACAATGTTTTTTTTAAGTTTGATGTACAATAACTTTGTTAAATTGGTAATAAATACATACAATTAACAAACATTAATTGTAGAGAATTTAATTATGAGAAAATTGATATAATCAAAGTCTAAAATAAAACAGAAATAAGTACCAAAAAATCGATTTTATTCAGTATAATACATTACTAGCTGTAAAGAAATACCGTACGTATTTAGTTAAAATAAAACAAAAACAAAATGTTTGTTCCTTAATGATGAGATAAATTGATAAAAAAAGATTAACTGTTAAATACATTTGTTTGTAAATAAAAATATCATGTTTTATTACGTTGTATTTTTTTTTTATAAAAATTTACATCAAATGTTCGAAAATAAATGAAGCAAACATTATCCCATTATTGTTTACTAATCATCGAAATGCAGTTTTTTTGTTTTATTAATTTCTAAGTTGTAACGCACGAATAACAGCTGATCAACAATGGTATTCTGTACTGTTACGTTAGAACTGTGTATTAGTGGTGTTTTGCAAGCTACAGCAGGAGATTCGGGTTCTGTGAATCGTGTTATTAAATGCAATTTGTCTGTGAGTTATAATTCGATTTGTTTATTCAGAGAAAAAATGCCTTACTTATTTACATCAGAGGAATACGCTGATATGGTTTTTTATTTTGGGTTACAGTAATGGTAATGCTAGAGCTGCTGTAGAAGAATATGAACTACGTTACCCTAATAGGAGGATTCCAGATACCAAAACAATTTCAGGAACTTTTTTCGTACTCTTCGGGAAACAGGATCACTACAAAGTACTAGAACCAATTATGAACGAGCTGTCCAACTTGATGATGATATTGTTATTAATGCTGTTCATCGCAGTCCAGGTGTAAGTACACGACGTATTTCTAGGCGGATAGGAGTTTCGCAGTCAACGGTGTGGAGGTCACTTAATTTGAAACAAATTTTATATCCGTTTCATAAACAAAAGGTTCAACATCTACAGCTAGGGGATGGTCCGCTTCGCTTGGAGTTTTGCAACTTTTTGAATATTGAATAATCAATTCTACAAGCGTATTTTGTTTACGGATGAGGCACATTCACTCGGGATGGTGTCAATAACTTGCACACAATGAACACTCACGGGCAGAAGAAAATCCACATGAGGTAGTGGAACAGAACTTTCAACACCGATTTAGCGTCAAATGTCTGGTGTGGCCTTTTGCACAATCGGCTGATTGGACCTTTCATATTACCTGGACGCCTAAATGCTGAGTTATATTTGCATTTCCTTCAAGAAAAGTTGCCGCAGCTGTTAGAGAATGTTCCTTTACATCTCAGACAAAAATTTGTACTTCCAGCATGACGGAGCACCTCCCCACTTTTCACGTGCCGTTTCTGCTTACTTAAATCATCAATTTCCTGGACACTGGATTGGTCGTGGAGGGCCTTACCCTTGGCCACCAAGATCACCAGATCTATCTCCATTGGATTATTGCATCTGGGGATGGATGAAAGACATTGTATACAAGACAAAAGTGAATTCTCGTGATGAATTAATTGCCCCGTATTATGGATTCGGCTGTGCAGATACAGGGTAGTCCTGAAAAATTAAGAAACGCAAAAAAAAAAGCAATACACAAACGTGCTGCAAAATGTATTGATAATGATGGCCTCATTTTCGAACATCTATTATAAAAAGGTGCGTACGGTTGGCCCAACCTGATTAATTTTGCTTAAAACTAGTAATGTATTATACTGAATAAAATCGATTTTTTGGTACTTATTTCTGTTGTATTTTTAGACTTTGATTATATCAATTTTCTCATTATTAAATTCTATACAATTAATGTTTTGTTGATTTTATGTATTTATTACCAATTTAACAAAGTTATTGTACATCAAACTTAAAAAAAAACATTGTTTCGTGCCCCAAATTTTTTGCATTCAACCCTGAATCCCTCAAAAACTACTACAGGTACAGTTCTGAAACCTATTTTATTAGCTTTATCAGGTAAAAATACATAAGAATCCACGATATTTCTTACTTAATTAACCTTTCCAAAAAGTTCAGTATGGCTTTATTTTACTCTTTACCCAGGAATTCAGGCGAAATCTTTCGCTAGCTGTAACTCGCTAACGAAGCGTTTTCGGACCTATGTTTATATAACATTTTTTCATTATTTTTACTAGTAAAAATGTGCTGTAGAAGTGGGGGAGAACTTCATGAATCATCACCCTGTATATATATATATATATATATATATATATATATATATATATTTATAAACTCACTTAAATAATCCCAGCAGCTGAACACATGAATTAATATTTATCCAAATATATTTGGTATTATTTACTGCACTAATTAAATAGAACATAAATCACTATCGCTTAAATTAAATAACATAAATAACCTCCTCAACAGACATGAACAAGCAAAACTGGTGACAGACAGGTTTACTGATAAGAACCATCCCAGTCAAGAGCTGGCTCACAAACAGCACATATTTCAGCGCAATTGTCAAATTGGTGGAGGAATTAAAAAAATGTTTAAGCAAACTTAAACATGTTTGATTGTTGTAGTAGCATATACGGCTTGCCAATAAATGTAAATAAACAATACTTTACCTGGGAAACTGACCACAGCACTGCAGCGGCTGGGTTTCAATATTTACTTAAAAACATGCCTTATACAATAAATTGTAATGTCAATCATGTGAATGATTTTTATACTTTAGTATTAGTACCAAATGTAGTGACTAAGTCCTGTACCAACTAATAATACAATTTGGGTTTGAGATATTTTTCTGAAGGCAGTGAGAGTGTGTGTGATAAATTCCAATAGAAAATGAATAATTTTGTTTGTTTTAGAGAAAATGATGTTGCTGGTATTGATGTGAATATGGGTTGTCCCAAAGAGTTCTCCATTAAAGGAGGGATGGGAGCAGCACTGCTACAGGAACCAGAGAAAGCTAAAGCCATCTTGCGCAAGCTTGTGGAAGGACTTAAGATACCAGTTACGTGTAAAATACGAGTATTTGACAGTGTCGAAGAGACAGTGAAGCTCTGTAAGGGTCTGGCAGAGATGGGAATCTCAGCAATCGCAGTTCATGGACGAACTCAGGCCGAGAGACCCCAGCATGATAATCATGCAGATCGGATCAGAGCTGTTGCCCAGGCTTTGTCTATACCCGTTATTGCCAAGTAAGTGATTGAATACACGTTAGAAAGTTTGAGGTTTTCAGAATAGTGGAACTACCTGTTAATGGGCATTTTATGCGTTTTTATCGTAATATGAAATTCAAATAAAGTTTAAAATAATTATATTTCAACCCTCAGTACTTTAGATTTTAATCCTTTAAGGAGTGCGTGTAAACTCTACATAATGAGTAAGGACGTCATATGACGTATATTCTTATAGTGGCCCTAAGGAATACGGACGTAATATGACGTTTAGCCTCTGTATTTTTGTATTATTGTAGACATAGACATAGACATAGACATAGACATTCTTTATTGCCATTAAACATGATATGCAATAGGCATAGTCAAATTACAACATGATTTATAACCAAATTACAATAGAATCTTCAATTGCAGGTTACAAGTTAGAAAAAGTAAGTTTTACATTGCAAAAATATAAAAATATGAGTTTAAGGCACATACAAAGCGTCAACAGTTAAAAGATCCTTAAAACTAAATTAAAATGGTAACTTAGCCTAGCTTAAAATTTAAAAGTTGTCTCGTTAAAAGTGAAATTTAAAAACTCTTTTACATCATAAAATGGATTATCTATTAACCAGTTATACATAACATTCTTAAATCTAGTACTGCTGATGTGATGAACAATTGGTGGGAGCCTGTTAAAAAGCTTTATGCTCATAACATTGTAGGAAGACATAGTTTTGCTTAGCCTATAGTGAGGAAAACGAATAGTGTGACTAGACCTGGTAAAATGGTTATGTACATCAGTAGCAAGGGAGTGTTGAAATAAATTATTTTTCACATGACATAAACATACAAAGATATACAAGTTGATCACAGTCAAAATTCTCTCTCTAACAAAGAGTGGTCTACAATGGTCAGTTGAACCTGAGAAAGTTAATATCCTTAATATCTTCTTTTGTAACAATAAAACATTTAATACACCTATACCATTACCCCCAATACATAATACCGTACAATAACACAGAGTGAAAAAAAGCATAATAACATTGTTTTAAAAAGTTGGTGGGTACAATTTCTCTTAATCTTCTAATCAGGTACACTACTTTACAAAGTTTACTACAAACATGTTCTATATGGGAATGCCAAGATAATTTTGGGTCAAAATAAAAAACCTAACAATTTAACAGGTTGTACAAAGTCTACATTATTACTATTGAGAAAAACTATTGTTTACAGAAAAGTTTATTATTTGAGTTTTTTCCACATTCAGTAAAAATTTATTTGCTGCATACCACTCAACTGCTTCACTTAGAACTGTATTTGTCATGTAATCACACAAATTGAGATAACAGCTATTGGACTTAAAAAAAGTAACATCATCAGCAAACATAAGTGTACTAACCGATACATTATCAGGAAGGTCATTAACCATTATCAAAAAAAGAAAAGGGCCCAAAACTGAACCCTGTGGAACACCATACAGAACTTGGGCAGCATCGGATAGAGAACCATTGACAGAAATTTGTTGATAGCGGTTATTTAAATAAGATTCAAAAAGTTTCAATTCAGTACCAGTAACCCCATAATGCTCTAACTTTTGCAAAAGGACGCCACGGTCGACACAGTCGAAGGCCTTGCTTAAGTCGCACATTAGAGCTTGTGACAACTCGCCTTTCTCATAACCTTCAATAATTGAATCCACAAGGTCACCGACAGCGTCAACCGTAGACATACCAGGCCTAAAACCAAACTGGGTAGGAGCAAGTAACTGGTGAAACTCAAAGTAACTGCTGATTTGGTTCTTGATGACTGCTTCTACAACCTTAGCTATGACCGGAACTAAAGATATGGGCCTATAACTAGCTGTATCCTCCCTGTTTCCTTTCTTAAAAATAGGTATAACTTTAGAAATTTTCAACTGTTCAGGAAAAGTGCCTTCAAGCAAACACCTATTTATACACTCGGTCAAGGGAAAGGCAATTACATCAGCAACGGATTTTATGAAGTCATTGGACATGAAATAGATATCTTTACTTTTAGATGGTTTAAGTCTACTCAAAATTCTAAGGACCTCATCGGTAGTAATGCATTGTTATTACTGATTGCCTTTAAGTAGATTTGTCTGTAAAGTGGTTCCATCTATCGGCAACATACTTAACCTCCATGTTTGTGCTCGCATTCACTTATATGATTTTACCACTAGATCGCAGTAGACACCTGGTAGAAGCCACTGACTCAAGGTCGCGTCGCGCGCGCATCGCTTTGTCAGAATATGCCGCCACATTATAGTAGCCATTCCTTGTATACTGCATACTGTGGCCATATTTATCTTGTGAGAGTGACATATTTGTTGAGCAACCATCAAGTTTGTTACTGTTGTCCAAATGGCAGACAATATTTATTGAGTACTGAAATATTGACTTGTAGAACACATAGTCCTTTTTTATTAAGCTTTCAAATGTAAATAAACATTTTTAAGAGATTTTAAAGATTTTAATGTTTTACTCCTTTTGGTAATTTTTTGGATTTCATCCATTACTCATTTTAGCCTATCAAAAGAAGACGTTATATGACGTCCATACTCCTTAAAGGGTTAATAAGGACGTTATTGAAAATTCTTATTCAGATGGTCTATGCTATAAATTATTTCTAGGTGATCTACATTTCTACATTCTACTATTTCTTATGATTTTGGTGGGCACACATACTACAGAACCACTAGATAAAAGAAACCACTAGATTTTGTTGTTCTGGGAATTATTATGTCTGGTACTGTAAACACCCTTTCGGCACTAAATTCAGCTTGTTGTCCTTAGTGTTTTTTTCCTCTTTGGACTTGGTAAAGATATCACTGCCAGACAGATGCAATACAATTGAAATAAACTGCAGCACACTCCACTACACTATAGAATATTGGCAAAGGGTGATAAAATAGAGAATGGCTGGTCTAGCTTAAAGCAACAGACAGGGTATTATTGGTTTTGTTACAAACTATTTGTTCCTAGATTTTCAACTGGACAGCTATTAGGAGATGGGTTTTGTGAGTGGAATCATATATAGGCTTTGGACTCCAAGAACTAAAACAGTCCACATATCACGCGTACTGAGTCAGATAATGGGAAGAATGTGTAACTTTAATCAAGAGTTAACTTTACCTTTTATAAGTTTATAAAAAAAATCTAAGAATCACTGTATTATTCTGGCATATTAACTGTACCATTTTCAAGGTTACTTCAATAAAGAGGTATTTATTGAGTCCTCTGCAGTACCGGTTGCAGCAATTAATTAAACAAAAATGTAAGACTTTGGAAAGCTTTCTAAAACAAAATCCCCCAAAATATAGAGCATTCATTTTTTTACCACTTTCTTTGTAGTAAAATATCCATTGAATATACTTGTAATAAAATTATTCATTAAGGAAATTGTTGATTTTGTAAATATGTTTTAATTTTTTTATTAAAAATCAAAAAGCAAACATTGTTATTATTTTTTAGTTGCTTTATAACTACGAGGGGTATTAGAAAAATAAGGTTTCCTAGGCCGCCGAGACAGAATGCGATATGTTGGGAGAAATCTGGCAACACTGTCTTACTCATCAGCTGTCCCTCTCTCTATCCATACCACTCGCACCTCGCTACGTCCAACAGTGCCGGCCTAGCTGCCTTCGAAGATGGAGGTCCCTATCGTTGTTACCGCCAGATGCGAAATTCGTGCTGTGATACGTTTTTTAAATGCAAAACAGATTTCACCTATTGAAATTCATCGTCAGTTAATCGAAGTTTATGGGGAAAACTGCATATGTGTTCAACATGTTCGGAAATGGTGTAGAGAATTCAGTGAAAGCCTCATAGAAAATCGCGATGAAACCCGAAGTGGACGGCCTTCAGTTTCAGATGGAGTTGTTGAAAAAGTTCAGACAATATTGCTTGAAGATCGGAGAATCACCATTCACGAACTTGCTTTGCTTATTCCTGAGATTTCCAGCGCCACAATTCATAAGATTTTAGATGAAGATTGTCCAGTGGTGTGAGGCTTCTTCATGACAACGCTCGACCTCATGTCTCACGTCAAACTCAAGAACTGCTGACAAATTTTGGCTGGACTATTGTGCCCCATCTTCCCTACAGCCCAGACCTATCCCCAAGTGATTATCTCTTCTTCCCAAAATTAAAGGAACACTTGGGTGGCAAACGTTTCAGTATTGACGATGAAGTCAAGGAAGAGTTACTCGATTCCTCAAAGGATTGACGGCAGATTTCTACAACATGGGGATAGAAAAGTTGGAGCATCGTCTACAAAAGTGTTTGGACAGAAACGGTGATGTGGAAAAATAGCTTATAAATTTCAAGTTTTAAATTGATGTATAACACTAAGTAGAAATATAGAGCTGTCTATTTTAAAAGATCATGGGAACCTTATTTTTCTAATACCCCTTGTAACTTTAACATTCTTTACCAAGATATAACAGTGTTTTTTTTCATAAATGAAAATGTTCATGCATGTCTTAAATAATAAGCTCAACATATAATAATATAGAAAAAGAATATTAGGAATGCTGTTTTCTAGGAAATTTTTTTTTATTCATTGTACACACAATTATTTTAAAATTAATTAATCCTGGAACTGGCAGTCATTTTTTTCCTCATACAGAGTGTTTTTATCCACAGTTTAAACATGTTTTAAAAGTACATTTTTACTATAAACCTATATGTGTAATGCATTATTTTTTCAAGAGAATGTAGAGAAATTATGGTATAAAAACATTATGCATAAACCATTAAATAAAATATATAACTACCTAAAACAGCTTTTTCTTAATTTTTTTAAGAAGTAGTGGCACTGCTCCTGGTAGGTGTGGTAATATAATGAATATTAGAATCTTAGATAGCCAATTTATTCTTCATTTTATCTAATTTCAGAAAATATATAATGGTATCCAGGTTCTTTTGAAGAAAATTGAAATATATTGTAAAACCACAATTGGCAATTGTACACAAAAGGCAATTTGTTACTATGGAAACAATTATTTTAAAAATGTAAAAAATATATTTCTTATCCCACATTAAAAAAAAACATAATTCAGAGAATCAAATTCACTATAAAACAATATATATATAAATTAATAACCAATTTCTTCATTTTTAAATTTATTTATATTTTTAAAGTAGTGGAATGTACTTAAATTTCTTACTATGTGTATGATCACTTTCAAAAATTAATAAATAATTTTTATATAAAAATATTTCATTGATTTTACAATATAATAATAATATTATTATTAATCAATAAAATTTGCTGTAATGCAACTTAAGAGACCAAGATGGGCCTTGTCACAACTCTAGATACTAGTGGGGCATAGCATGGAGGGATTTTCGAAATAAGAATAAGTGTACATCCTAACCAGGCACGCTAAGAATGTTCATGTAAAAAATTTCAATACTATCAGTTGAATACGTTACACGTGAAAGGGGTAACAAACATCTCAGTCTCACATTTATTATATATATATATATATATATATATATATATCATTACCGTTATCAATATAAACATGATGTTTATGTTTGCCACGTGACTGCAGGGGTTGTTGCTGTTGCTTTTTGTGTACTTGTTTCAATCAGCAAAACAAGTTCTGTTCTTTAAGCAATTCTATTGGTTTTTTTAACACATTTAATCTTATCTAACACTGACTACTGAGCGGTGCAGTGTCCTATGTTGGCATACACATCATATGATACTTCTGTGACCATTGGAAGCGATCATATTAAATATTTACAATAAGATCTATGACAGATTTGCATTTCATGTACAATGTTGGAAATCATATTATTTAAACTAAAATTAAACAGTAACTCTACTAGTATTGGAAAGTTATGTGAATGATTTTTCAAAGAAAACAATATTATGTTCTAGTGGAGGTTCAAAGGAAATAAACCGGTACAGAGATATTGAGTTGTTCCGGGAAGAAACCAACGCAAGCAGTGTGATGATTGCGCGGGCAGCTGAGTGGGACTGTTCGATATTCCGCAAGGAGGGGAGGTTGCCCTTGGACACTGTGATCTCTGCATATCTCCGGTACGCAGTGGACTATGACAATCCAGATGGCAACACCAAATACTGTGTACAGAATATGTTACGTGACTTGCAGGAATCTCCTCTGGGGCGGACGTTCCACGAAGCGCAAACCAACGAACAGATATGGTACGTTAGTATGATTTGTAGATAATTTTATGTTTTTAGACTATAAAAAGTATATTTCCTGCCTTTGGGGGATGGTATTAGGATTTTAAAATAGGGGTTAGAGGTTGATCAAAACAAAACTTAATAAAATCTAAACGTTAACTTAAAACTTTTGAAGAATTAACCTAAAAATGTCTTCATATGTAAATTTATAAGTACTAACCAAATTGGAAGGAAAGATTGACTGGCAAAGGGAGATAATTTCACACTTGATTGCAGAACATAGTACCTTACTTAACATACAATGATTGCTCACACCAAACTGGTGTGTACTCCAGTAACAAAATATTTTTTTTTATAAGAACCAGTTTACACCCCATTCTGAAATTTTACATATATGTAGTCAGTTATAGTGTAAATAACATTTATATCTTTTTCAAAAAAATTAAGGAGACATATTTTGGGTTTTTCAAAATCCGTTTTTGGCAGAATTAAAAAAATTCCAAAATATACAAAACATAGTCATGTGATCATATTAAATTAAAGAGCATTTCAAATTGAAAAGAATGCCACAGATGGAATGGAATGTATGTTGTTTAGAAAATACTGAGACATTACCCTAATTTGCCTTCTTGTAGGTTTTTTAAATTTTGTCTCAAAACCCAAAAGACAGAAAAATGTAAAATTTGGCATTTTAACTAGTCTTGGTAGGTAAAACTTCCATAAAAACAAATTATAAATATCTGAGAGGTCAAGGTCCAGACCATTGATTGATATGACATGGAACAACCCCCGTAACCATGATGGTAACAAGAAAATCATAGAATAAATACATTTGTCAAACAGAGTACAATCATATGAGATTTCAACATGTGACATTTTTATTTATAGAGTTATACCTGTCAGTAAGGAAATGAGCTAGTCTTGACATTTTTTATGCAACCTTTGCGAGGACTATTATGTGACATGTGGTGTGGTGTACTCCTACCTTATAATTATATACTGGTAACTCTTATAAGGAAATAACACTTGATCTTTGTAACTTTCACTAAAGTCTAGTAAATCTGAAAGTTTATCTTTTAGAAATATATTCAACTATATCTATTCATTAAGAACTCGTTTTGAACATGAAATCAGCAAATTTTTTACAAACAACTAACAGCTAGTAAATGCTTAGAAATAAAATCATTACAGTGTTTTCGTGAAGACCAGGACTGTAATTCTTCATGGAGTAATCTAAAAGTTTTTTTTATTTTTTTAAGTCCTAAGGTCTTTTATGTCAATAAAAAATTGATCACACCTGCTAAATTTGTTCGCCAAAATAAAGAATTTTCTGCATCAGCCATGTCAACAGATTTAGTCATTGTATTATCAACAGGTGGATGTTAGTATTGAAAATGATTTTTTCTACTTGTTTTTAAGACAAACTTACAGAATCATATGGCAAACTGGCAGTTAAGGTAAGAAAATGTAGTTCCCACTTATGCAGATTTTGCTTGCACTAACCATTTTGAAATACATTAGCGTTAAATATATATTTCTATTTTTGTTCGTTTGATTATTGTTGTAGCGTGATTCTTGTGTTTTATACAGTGCCTTATGGAATTTAGATGAATATTGTCGGCAGAAACAGCTGGACTTTAGAGAGAGGGGAATGCTGGGGAGGAGGGAACTGCAAGTGTTAGGAACCAAGCGGAGAAAGCTCAGCGGCGACGTGATCACGCAGCGGTGTATTTTCTTGAGGAATCTGTACCCTGACGATACGGACCTGCCTAAGACTAAACTGTTGACTTGGGTACGCAAGAATGGACTGAGTCAACCTCAGTATAAAACTGTGCAAGTGGACAAGTTGTTTCAGTCCATTGTCACTGTCGGATTTAATAATTACTCTTCGTCGTGCTGGTAAGTTAATGAGACTTTTCACTTCTCAATGAATGCTACTCTCTATTAGATGTTTTATAAAACAAATTCCAAATTTACACTTGCAAGTAAAGTTGTAACAGAATTCACACAACGGCTGTTGCATAATGTGTGAACAAAAATAAGCAATTTTAATCACAAAAATAGTTGCAACAACTGCATTGCATTTTGTTGTGCGAGTCAATGCAACATCTGTTTACACATGACAGTAATATCTCGGCAACGTTTAGAATTTAAATTTTAATAACTTAAATCAAAGTTTTTCATTATAGAGTTAAGCATAATATTGCTGTTATCGTTATTTTCTTGTTTGATACCTGCTAACAAATGTATCCAAGCCATGTGTATGTGCTGTTTCTGACAAAGCCTGCATTGTTCTGCCCAAGCCCATATGTACATAACATTTTGATTTTGTTTCTGTTAGCCTGGATCAGTAAAAATGCAAAAAGATCATCTGGGGATTCCATCAAAAGCAAGAGTGAAACATGCACATTTATTTGAAACCTACCTAAAAAGAGAATAAAATGGTTTGTGTGTTATACTGTTCTAAATATAATAATACATGACAATTCAGGTAGTAAAATTGAATTTACAATACTAACTAAAACCAGCTAGCAGACACCACACATTCACTCCTTAAGAAACATGCATAATTTTATTTATTTATTTATTCTTTGAAATAATCACAATTACAAATCATTTTATTCATAAATACAAAAACCCTATTTGGGGTTGTCTGCATTTTCACTAAATATACTAATTATTAATTCTATTCTTTGAAATTAATTTGTGGTCAAGTCCATGCAGTTTTATTACAAGAGTAAACAAACACCTCACCAATAATGCAGTTACAATATAAAAAATAAAATAAATACAAATTTCAAGTTATCATACCAAAAATTCTCAAGAATAACAATAGCAATAATTATCATTGATAAAAAAACTTAATCCTAACAACAATAAATAAATACTCAAGGATAACAATAACAACAACAAACAGAAGAAACAAATATAAAATATGCATAATTTAACTTAATAGAAATATACCCAAAAACATGTTCAAATTTCAGATTCAAAAAACAACAAAATAAGTAAATAAATATATAATAAGTTACCTTAATTGTATTTGGAATGTGTTTTAAACAATTACTCAATTAGGCTACTCTACTTAAAATGTAATAGAAAATTTAGCTAAAATATTTTACCCTCAAATTTGGCATAAACTCTTTTCACTCATTCCCTATACGACTTGATGACATAAAAAGGTTTGTAACATTTGGAATAAATCAAAACGTTGTCATGGTCCCTAAAGAATCAAATGCAATGTCAATCCTATTTAACACAATGGTGACTAAACAAGCTGAATGTTCTGAACAAACAATGGCTCAAGTGCAGATACACTTTGAACTTCTACTTTTCTCTGTCTTACATCAAATCTTAATCAAATTTTCTGTTTTTATGTTGCAAACCTTGCTATTTAAAATTCCCAAATCACTATAAATTGTGCTTAAGTTTTGTGACAGCCATTTTATCATGATCAACTGTAAGAACTCTGCAACATCTTCTTTTTCATCCAAATAGAATATGAGATTATCTGAGTTCAACCAGCCAAGTCAGTGTATTGTGTGTGATTTATTCACTGTGTGCATATTGTAAAAAAATTGAATCAAATAAAGATATTCAAATAATGTATCTTAAAAGTGTAACTTGAGTTATTTGATGTAATATTAAAAATTGAAGAATTGTGTGTGATAGAAAAGTAATTGTTATGTTTCTAAAATGCTTTAGTATTTCAGGGAGAAGAGTAAAAAGTGGGCAGAGCAAAGTGCTGCAATAGCTTGTCTAAGTTCTCTTGGAGTATTTGACATCAAAACACTCAAAGAAAATGGAACTATCTTAGGTAAATTGCAAAACTTTTTCCTATTATTTTCATTGGTATTATAAATATATGTTTATTTGTTTGAACAAGCATATTGTTAGTGATTTTAGTTCTTTGTATTTACTTTTCTTTTTATTCTGTCAAGAACAATTCACTTATGGTGAATATCGCTAATGACATTAACACGTTCACAACAACGGCCTATTCAGAATTTTTTATTTTCTATTGATTTTTTAAATATTAATGGCAAAAACTGTAATTCTTTATGTTTAGTATTTAAGTAAAATGAGAAATGTATGTAGACTTCTCTTAAAAAGTAAATTTATTTCAACATGTTTTTCAATTATTATTTGTGTGCCCTAAGGGTTACCTATAAAAATAAATTTACCTTAAAAATTAATAAATTCTGTGCCCGACGGTGTACACGATAGTTTGAGGTATTTATTTAAGTGCGAGATCAAATTTGACAAACCACCAAAACAGGCAAACAATAAAAAGCAATAAGGAAATGCATAGCAACAATGGGCGCATGACACTACAAAATCCCAGAGTTTACCAGATCGGGTACACGACGGCAGTTGTAAAAGATCATGTATACCCGATGGGTACACCTCGTCATAAACGTGTTAAACAAACTATTTGCTAGCATGTGGGAGTTAGTCATCATTCAAGAGTTGAAAATTCACTGTACAGTTCTCGTTAATATAAGTGAAGTTTATCCCAAAAACAGTTCTAAATGCCTATTAACACATCGGGTCACTGGCAACTGCCACAGTAGTGGTGTGTTAATGACTATTCTCTTGCCCCAAACTCCACCCAGTTCAAATTCACTGGGTACTTTTTATAATTATTCAAAGCTCTAGTGAATCTTGCTGCCTGAAATTTCTTTAAATATGAATTTTGTCAATAAAGTTAATTTGTATTATACATATATTAAGTTTTTCTGTCTTATTTTTTAAATATCCGATTTAATTTGTGGTATCATGATGTAATGATAATTGAACTAATAAATTTGATTTGGTTTGAATTCCAATTTTGTAAGTCCTTGGAACAGTGAGTATCAGGTATTGGAGTATATAATTAACTTATATCATGATGGTACATTGAAATTGTTTCTGGTAATATAAACAATGCAGAAGAAAGTACATTGAGTTTTTAACAATATAACAAAGAAAAGATGTTTAGATGAAAAAATGGAATGTTCTTATTGCATATTGACACTTTTTTGTTAGTTCATCAGGCCCACATTGATGCCATTACTGTTGATAAGTGTATACAGTAATATTTTGTTGGATTTTTTCATTTTGTATCATACAATGAGGCTTAGCCCCATATCTACAGACCTAAAAAACATTGCAAGCAAACATCGGTATTTTGTATTACAAAAAAAACTAAACCTACGACCATCAGGTTTATAAATTAAAACTCATGTGATCTATTGTGATATTTGTCAACTACATGGACACTCAATAATAACATTACAGATACTGAAATAATCATGCCAGAACAGGTCCAACAAAGGACAGTAGCAGAACTTTCAGGATAGGGTTCAGTTAACTGATCATTCCAGTTGTTAAATTCGGTCTGTTACTCGGTTTTAGAATGCATGAATGCAGATGTTATGAAGTCAGTTTTCACTAACAACATTTATAAGTATGAAGGACATTAAGATAAACAAAAGATAAAGGAGGAAAATAATTACAGGAAAACTACAAACCCTTGTTTGTGTGAACCTTGGCCAGGGTACTTGCAACGCCCTCTCCAAATGAGATTAGGAAAAAAGATAGAACTGTGGTGGTTGAGGGCAAGAAACCTCTCTCCTCACCAATATAGTTGACATCATATTTTCTGTCAGTTGCGCAGAACTGTGGTGGCTGAGGGCAAGAAACCTCTCCCCTCACCAGTGCAGTTGGCATCATATTTCCTGTCAGTTGCACAGAACTGTGGTAGCTGAGGGCAAGAAACCTCTCCCCTCACCAGTGCAGTTGGCATCATATTTCCTGTCAGTTACGTAGAACTGTGGTGGCTGAGGGCAAGAAACCTCTCCCGTCACCAGTGGAGTTGGCATCATATTTCCTGTCAGTTGCGTAAAGTATATAATTATCTGAGAAGAATGAAACTGGTGGTTTGGACAAAGCAACTAAGCTGGAGTCTAATAGATCTACCTGTCAAGAATAAAACTGTCTCATCATATTAGTTTAAATAAACCACAGATATCCTGACACGGATCAGTGTACAACCATTTATACAAGTTGCTAGCATCCAACTATTATTAAAATCAAGCATAATGAAATGATAATATTTATTCATATTTTTAATCATATATGTACGAGTACATTCGGAAGTTATTTGAATGTTGTCATTGTAATTAAGTATTTTTCGTATATTGCTATAACGGATAATGCTTTGTTTCCAGATTAGCGGAGTTGATAAAATGGAATGTTGGAGCGAAGAACATTTCAGACTTCAAGATATTTATTTTATATTAATAAACAATACTGTAAGCTTGTTATTGTTATTTACTTTTTAACCTATTACATATTTAAAGTAAGTAGAACATGCCTTAATACGTGCTGAAAAACCTTTAGCACACACCAAGCCACACTTCAAACTAAAATGAAAATGTTTGCACACAAAATAATTTCTGTAACTCAAATGAAAATATCTGTATTACGGTTTCTTTATAAAATGTGCATTTGTAAAAAAGTTACATTGGCTACAAAATTGCAAAAGTTTTTATTTTGCTTTACAATGTCAATCATCTTGGTTCATAGTATTCATTTGTAGAGTAAAATTGTCGCTCCATCAGCCAGTCTTGAATGTGTCATTGCACTGTGGAAGCAGGTTGAAGACTTTCCACCAATGTATGAGAGTTTTATGCAATATTGTGTGGTGTGGTATGCTGTAGGATGGTAGCTAATTGCTCTTCGTGTGTTGTAGGAGTGGATATTTTCCTCTCTTGTGAGCTCTGTCCAGTCTGTGTAGACAACTACTGTGTAATATAAAGTGTGATGAAAGTCATAATCCTCAGTGATGTAAAGGCCTCTCTACAACTCTCTGTTGGCGTGTGGTTAGTCAGTGTACTGATAGCCTTTTTGAGATAATATTATGTTGAGGTACTCTGATGTTCCTCCCCATATGACCAGGGCTTATCTTATGTGCAATTCCACTAGAGCATGATATGCAAATTTTGCAGCCTCTTGCCTAGCTATCCACTTAATTCTTCTCGCTGCAAAAATTCCAGATTCACACTTTTTGCTCAAGGTATTAATTAACATGTTCATTCCAGTAGAGGTTGGCATTTATTGTTATGCCAAGTAATTTTGAATCGTTTTCTATTTGGATGTTTGGAACGTCTGGGGTCTGCTCATGCCTTTTGATGAAATTAATTTGAGTGGTTTTTGATGGATTAATTGCTAGGTCGTTTTGGAGGCAGTGGTGTAAAAGCTTTGAAAAAGCAGTTGAATTAGTGATTGCTGAGTGTCGTCCATGTGCCGTGTCAAGTTGAAGAATGAGTGTTTTATCATCTGCGTATATAATGGGAGGATGATGTTTCTGTGGCTAATGAAGTCATAGGAATTATTGGTAAACAGCACAAATAAGAAAGGATCCATAACTGAGCCTTAGGACACTCCTGTGAGGGTGGGATCTAAAAGTGCATGCAATTCTATTTATGGTTCTATGGATTTCCATGACTGGCTGTGACCTTCAAGATAGCTTGCTACCTAATCTTTTGATTTTCCTTGAAAACCCAGAATTGATAGTTTCTTCACTATCAGGTCATGACCCAAGCAATCAGATGCTTTGTTCTAGTTAAAAAACATGGCCGAGATAAATTTGTTATGGCAGTGATGGTGGATTCTGCCTCCAGGAATCCATGTTGTTTTTGTTAGGAGTTCTTGCTCTTGTAAGTATTATACCATCCTTTTTAGGACAATTTTATAATGATTTTCGAAAAAGGATAGATCAAAGAGATTGGCCAATACTGTTCTAGGATGTAGATCTCGTGTTTTGGGTAAGTTTTTGAGATTTTCAGTTTTGATCTGAATTGACTTAGATCAAAGGACTTATTAGTTACTGTACAAAATGGAGCTGCTAATTGGTTTGCACAATGCTATGGAACTTCATCAATATCACATGATAGATTAGTTTTTAATTACTGTATTACAGACAATTATACTTCATCTTCTGTGGCAGGGACCAAAATCAGATGTGGATTAAGCTGGATTATATTAGATTGTTTAAGTACAGTATTAATATGAAGAGCATTTAGATTTCTTTCCAAAATGATATCTGCAATCTGGCAGAAGAAGCTATTAACCTTTTTATTGTCAACATCCTGATGTTCTAAAAACTATGCCTAAAATACCATTTTATTTATAGAAAAACATACTTTTATATGTAAATAAATGCTTTTACATAAAAACAATTACTATAGTATATATGTATATGTATAAGATTTTTATTATAATACAAACAAAGTTTTGAAGTTTGTCTTTTTATCAGTGAGTTTTAGTTTTTCTGGTAAGTAGGGCTTCTTAAAAATCTTAATAACTTTTAAAATGTATAATTTCCAATTTATTTTTTACTGGATTTAGTGTTGTCTGTATTTGTCTTTAACTTTATATTTTGTGTAAAATCATGAGATGTTTGTTAAGGCCTTTAAACAATTGCGCTGGTCTTTAGATTAAAACAAAATTGATACGAATGTTGAGTTTAGCTCCAGTTCACCTTCCTCTTATGTGTAGCATCTGAAATCTGATGCTGTTGCAGACTTGACTCCTGAAACCTGGAGTCATGTTGGCCTGAAGGGTCCCAAAAAATAGTCAATGACGAAGAACGAAGTAGTTCAAAACAAACATCCCCCCCAATTAATTGTGTCTCCAATTGTACACCTGATGAGACAAACAGAATACCTCTTCACCTAGATTGCACTGTGGGGGGGGGGGGGGAAGTGTTCGTTTTGAACTACTTCGTTCTTCGTGGTCGACTATTTTTTGGTTCCCTTCAGACGAACATGACTTCAGATTTCAGGAGTCAAGTCTGAAACAGCATCATATTTCAAATGCTACACATAAGAGGAAGATGAACTGGAGCTAAACTCAACATTACCACCCAGAAAACAAATGACAGCACATACTTCACAGTCAGCGGGATTCTCAATTGACTGGATCATTTAAAATATGCATTCAAGCTGTAAATACAATTGATTTTTGCCATAATTGTGTCTGTGGCTTGGTTACAGAAGAAGGTAGACAGTATGCAAGCACAGGAAACTGATCGCAACACTGCAGCGGCAGAATTTCAAAACAGTACTTACTTAAAAACCATTGTTTATTATTACTAAAAATTATATGAACAATGAATTCAAAACCTCATGTACTGTCAGCTAGCAATTCATAATGTCCAAGTCATATTTAAACTTCTCAACCAAATCCATTTGACTTTGTTCACCATCCATGTTACTCTTGGTTGATAATTAAGAACATTATTTGGAAGTCTGCCAGATGACATCTGCTGAAGCTGCAGTTGATGCACCCAAATACAGGAAAAGTAGTAAAATGTTGGTATAAATAAGTAAAAAAAGTTCAAACAAAATAGTTTTATTTACATTAGTTACATCTGTTTG
Source organism: Homalodisca vitripennis (assembly GCF_021130785.1). NCBI lineage: Eukaryota > Metazoa > Arthropoda > Insecta > Hemiptera > Cicadellidae > Homalodisca > Homalodisca vitripennis. Next base: position 116,031,697 of record NC_060212.1, read on the forward strand.
AATATGTTTTTATACTCTTTTCAGCAGTTATTGTGTGTCAGATATAGCATGACCAGTGGCCTTGCTTGAGATGCGCCAAGGAGTGCAATAAAGTGGTGGGGGAATAGAGCGGCTATTATCATACTGTGTCTGGTGAATATCGGTCTGCAACCTTGTGTACGTACTGCCCTAAAAACATTAGCTTATGCAAATTCACGTATGTGTAATCATTGTTTTGGACTTATTGCATTTTTATTGTGAAAAGTTTGTAAATTAGGTACTGTGAACAGCAAAATGGGAGTTAGAAAGGTTATACACAGCCAAATTTGTGAAGTAATTGCCAATGTTTACCGCTTTATGAAAAGAGAAGCGGAAACTAACACATCTATTAATTTGAAAAAGATTCAACAGCGTGTCATTCAAGCAACTGGAATTTCAGAAAGCACACTAAGAAGTATTCTAAAGGAGGGAAAACAAACAAGTCCAGTGGGCACTTCGTTTAGTATACCAAACAATGTAAGAAAATTTAATCATAATAAAAGTGATCTGGAGAATTTTGATTTGGGTGTAGTTCAAAGAACAATAAATAATTTTCATCGACAGCAAGGAGAACTGCCTATATTGAAATCCTTATTGAATATATTAAACGAGAAAATTGATTTTAAGGGAAGTAAGTGGACACTTACAAAAATATTACGGAAGTTAGGATTTCACTGGAAGAAATCTACCACCAACAGAAAAATGTTAACTGAAAGTTTCAACATCCGTCAATTACGGATAAAATATTTAAAAAGTTTATTTGAATAAAGAGATGAAAAAAGGCCAATAATGTACATGGATGAAACATGCTCTACACACACCAAAACAAATGCTTGGACTGATGGTAGTGCTATGGGACTGAAGACATCAAAGGACAACACCTTATAATAGATCACACACATGTGGGAAAGATGGATTTTTCAATAATGCTTTGCTTACTTTCAAATCAGGAAAGAAGTCAGGAGACTACCACAACAACATAAATTATGAAAAATGAGTAAAAACAAAATTAACCCCTAATCTGAAAGATAATTCTGTTGTAATAGATAACGCCCCCTATCACAACAAACAAGAAGATTCTGCACCAACAACTCAAGTAGGAAAGCTGAAATGGTTAAATGGCTTTCTGAGCTTAATACTGCTCACTCAAGTACCATGTACAAACCTGAGTTGTATGCTTTTATCAAAGCCTACAAGCCCACCTACAAAATGGTCGAATGTTTTCCAAAAATGGACATACAGTTTTGCGTTTGCGGCCCTACCATCCGGATTTAAATCCAATCGAACTTATTTGGAGCCTACTTAAAGAAAGAGTAGCAAAGAAAAATGTGACTTTTGGTATAAATTCAGTGGAACAATTAGTGAAGGAAACATGTGATTCAATCACTTAAGAAGATTGGAGGAAAAGGTGTGATCATACGATAACAGTTGAACAGACTTATATGGAACTCGAACAACGAATCAACAAAATGACAGAACAAATTGTTGTGAGATTAGGCAAGGATACCGACAGTGACAAGTCGGAGGAAGAAAATGGCAGTGATGAAGACAAGGAACCTAATGTTGACACTAGTGACAGCGGCAAAGATGATTTCATGGAAATTGTACCCTTCGACTGTTACTAAGTAGGCCTACATTGAGTCTCGATCACGATATGACACCAACAGAAAATGTAAAAGGTAATAAAATAATAATAATTAGTAATATTTTTCAAACTAATATTTAAGGCAAGGATTTCAATATTTTTTTATTTTGTACAATACTATTAAAAATTTAATTTTTAATAATACAAGCGATAATAAATAACAAATCTGTAGCAACAGTAAGACCCGAAACAATAGAAGAGGCCTGATTTTGACAGTTCCCACAGAGACACGGTAGTGGTGCACCCACTACTGCTATGAACCAGAAGCCGAAAACACTCAGCTGTGGTAGTATCATCGTATCCACTCCCCCTAGTACAGATTGTGTCCCCAAGCGCTCATCTCCTTCACGCATTCCACTGCTAATGCTATAACTGACACACTATACCACTGAATTTAATTTGAAATACACAAGCATTGCTAAATAATAGTTTATCATTCACAGTACAAGGATTTGAATTGAAATAAGATTATAAAATATTAATTTTAATTAAATGATAACATATATCACAGTGCCCAATTTGGGCCTCATATACTAAAAATTAGATCTACGAAAAATCTATAAAACAATCCATATATAACAATGAATGAGGACCTAATGGACAAGGGAAGGTGGACAGTTTGTGTCAAGTGATAAGACAGTATAAAAGTGATAAAGAGAATCAGGAAAAGGGAAATGTGATTAATGAATTTTGTGATAAGAGTAAGGAAATATGACTAACTGATAACTTGATTTTACATCAAGACAAAGCATTGATGAGAATTTCAAATCTGAATACCAATAATAATTCTGTAAATCGCACATGAACATTGATGAAAACAAAAATTGGTTTCATTAAAAAATATACTCATTTTAAACTAAAATAAATACATAAACTAGAATAAAGTCAAGCTATTTTTTATAACAATTTCTTCACCAAATAGAATGGTATAGAGTTGTACTGTGTACAAACTATGAGTAAAATAGATAACATTAACTGGCATTATAACATCATATTACATACAATTTGATATAAATATTCCATAGATAAACAATTGTGTGATGGTTTTTTTTTTTACTTTTCCTCTTAGTGGTGCACAGTTTATTGGCAATAATGTTATATTTCATAATCTCAGATAGGTGGTTGAAGATTGTCATACACTTTAACTTTCTTGTAAATAGAGAAATGAAAGGTTGAAACATTCACATGGCTTTTAATACAGTTGTGTAAGCCAACTAAGTTCCTTAGGCAGACTGTTTTATTAATAGCCTACATATATACCTCCTCCAAAATGTGCATCATGTACACCAATTTCATTTAAAATCTGATTTAGTTCTGCAGAATTCAATTTAAATTTGATTAAGAATTAATTTTTTTATAAACATACTCATTATAGACAAATTACTTCAAATACCACCTTAAACCAGGTTAAATTTGATTGTCCAGCACCAGGTGAGACCTGATTGTCCTGGCTATTCTAAATACCATCTTATAGCAGGTGAGAATTGATTGTTCTGTGCCAGTTGAGACCTGATTGTCCTGGGGTATTCTAAATATCACATTAAACCAGGTGAGAATTGATTGTTCTGTGCCAGGTGACACCTGACTGTCCTGGGGTATTCTAAATATCACATTAAACCAGGTGAGAATTGATTGTTCTGTGCTAGCTGAGACCTGATTGTCCTGGGGTATTCTAAATATCACATTAAACCAGGTGAGAATTGATTTTCCCTGCACCAGGTGAGACCAGATTGTCCTGGGGTATTCTAAATATCACATTAAACCAGGTGAGAATTGATTGTTCTGTGCCAGGTGAGACCTGATTGTCCTGGCTATTCTAAATACCACCTTATAGTAGGTGAGAATTGATTGTCATGTACTACGTGAAATTTGAATGTTGTATTGAATGGGTATTCTAAATACCACCTTAACCCACGTGAGAATTGATTGTTCTGTGCCAGCTGAGACCTGATTGTCCTGGGGTATTCTAAATATCACATTAAACCAGGTGAGAATTGATTTCCCTGCACCAGGTGAGACCAGATTGTCCTAGTGTATTCTAAATTATCCTCGAAGCAGGTAACTTAGGCTGCTGGCCACACCAGTGTATTCCCAATTCTGCCATAACCCAGATGAGAGAGGATTGTTCTGATATATTCTCAATCCTTATAAAATTTTGTAGTATCAACTTAAACTTTTGTTTCCCTAATTAAAAAGATTTCTACTATTTACTTCCTTAATTTTATTAACATTTTACATCAGTTTAATTTATTTGAAATATTTACTATTTTTACTTTTTAGAACCTAATGTTTTGTATCCAATATTGTAATTAGACCATACAAAGCAATTTATTCCCTCTTGTTGCTCCATGTCATGTTTCAAAGGTCTTCTAGAGTAGCATTATCCAGGATGATGTTAAATATTACTTTCTTATAACTTTTTTTTTGAAAATGCCATTTTGAAATAAAATAAGAAATGTTTAGATAGTTGTATACTATTCTTTAGGACACTGTAAACTTCTGACCAGGTTTATCTGATAGATTAAAAACAATATTTGTGTTTTCTGTTTAAAAGTGATAATACTAAATATCACATTTTTATTTTATTATTAAATGTAGCAATGTGTTTAACTCCAAACTTGTCTGGGATTACTATAAAGTCGTTTTCCTTTACCAGAATTAACAATGTGACTGTTTGCTGGTAATGAGGGGATCTCTGGGAACAAAAGAGCTGATGCCCTGGCCAACTTGGGCAGAGAGTCCAATGGGACCTCAACCGTTCAGTGGCATTTTTAGGTGTGAATCCTTTGGGGCTGTCTTGGAATGGGTTAACACTGAACATGAGAGAAGGTGGAGGTTGCATCCGGGTCTGAGAATGAGCAGAATGGTTCTACAGTCCCCTTCCCCTAAAGTGGCGTCTAACCTCTCACTAAGTAGATCGATGTCTTCTCGGGTTATGGGTCAGATTACAGGACATGGTCACCTGATGAAGCCTTAGTGTATCCTTAGGGACGATCCGCTCTGTAGAATGTGTGAAGAGTAGGAGGAAACTGCTGCTCCTTTTTTGACTGCCCTGCAATAGCAAGGGAGCGGTACGCCCCGATCTTTGGTAGTTTGTACAAGGGTGGCAAATTTCCCCAGGAGGAACTGATCGGTTGTTTTCACCGGTTTGTAGAACTGCTGAAACTGTAGACTGGTCTGCTTCTAGAGTGCGCAAAAGACCCTTGGGCAAGGCAATAGGCCGCCCCATAGAAGAAGAACAAAGCAGGGATCGGTAGTTTATTTCGCTTTTCAGCACAGCTGGTTTCCTGTATGTGATAGGGGTAATAGCTCAAAAGCTGGCAGGTGGCTTCAGAGTTTGACTGGCATCTCGAGTGTAATAGGCATGTCAACTGAAGAGAGACTAGTAGATAGTTCCAGAGTTTGGATTGTTTCGGCTGAATTTTTGTCTATAATAGGTGTAATAAATAAGCAGAGACTGAAAATTGTACCTTGAGTGTAGTAAGATATTTGAAGGCTAGATACTCATACCAAATTCAGCTTGGTCAGTCTTGGTTTCTTTTACAAAGCATATGGTTCAGTCTTCCCATTAGTATTGAACCTGTCTCCATACTTGGTGTACAAGTATGGTTGCTAAACTTCTTCCATGAGCTTATCCAACTATTTTAATGTCTTTCTTTTAAACACTAAGATTCTTCCTGCCAATATTGGCTGAGATTGTACATCAGATATGTTTTCTCTTTCAGAATATACTTAGTCTTAAATCAGGTTGTTATTTTTAATAAGCCTGATAAGATACTAGAAGATATGTTATTGACAGAATTTGTAAACATAATCTTCCTTATTGGTCCATTATATTCTTTAAAGCCCATTCAGTATATAATTATTCTTTCAACAAAATTTTAATTTTCTATATTTTGACACAGAAGTTTTGTTCTTGCCTAATAATAATTTTCTACTTCAGATTTATCATAAGAAAGCTTTCCTTTTTCCTTTCAGTTAAGTTAAAAAAAAATCTATTTTCTCTTTATGACCTCAATTATGTATAATTTAAATTCCTTTATGTTCTTCCGAACAAAATTAGTCTTAACTTACTTCAATTAAACAAGTTTTATGTTGACTTGTGATGCGTCTGTCTCTGTTGTGAATAAATAACAGCAAATAATGAACCACTAAGAGCTATGAGGGAGGAAGCTATTAATACACTAGACAGATTTAATAATGATAAGATGAGTCCGGAGAGTAGAGGGGCGACAGTTCGAGCTACAGACGCCACACTACTAGCTGCTCCTATCACAGAGCCTCTACAACTATCATCACTCCGCTCTAGCACCATCTCGGTCAGCAGTACCCGAGCTAGAGAGTGGCTAAACGCCAGTGGCACCATACCCACCACAAACTGTGTGTAATTGCTGGCAATATACAGCCAGACAAAAGATATTGCTACAGTACCCAATACGCAGGCAAGACTTGTCAAGTACGTTCTTTGTGAAAGTAGCAATTTTTTAATTTGCCCCACGCACAAATTGCTCACGACTGATACAAAACCATAAAAGGAAATAGTGTAACCCATATATACAGGTGTTATTCCATAAAGTTCCATTAAAATGATGCCCATGTTTTTGAAAAACAGATCGCTTGCCAGAGCGAGGATAAACTTTATGCTAAACAGAGCCCAGAATTTTTTCCAGTCTATAATAAACAATTCTTTAAACACCAAAAATATTCTGCCTTCCAATCTGTCACTGACATTGATGTCTGTCTTTGATTTATTATCAGCAAAAACAAATACTGCCGATGCGTTCAATAAAAATATAAGAAAAACAACTGACGAAAGAGATTGAAATCCTTTATCAGTTTCCATTAAAAAACCGCTTATAACAGGTCCAAACATGAATGAAAATGATGTAAATGCATTAACAAGCCCATGAACTGTCACTTGTGTTTCTGGAGGTACAATGTCAGCTATACAAGCTCTGCACAAAGTCTGAGTGTGCTTGAACAACCCAAGCACACAACGCACAATTAGGAACATGTGAAATGAGGAGACAATACCCATTAATCCGTAACTAACACAGCACACAATAATGGTGAGGAACATGACGATGCGTCGTCCATAAATATCACTCCAGCTGCCGATAACGGGTCCAGAGATGAGCTGAGCAAAACCGTACACAGAACTGAGCAGTCCTATGTCCATATGAGAAATGCCAAGTGAGCGTAAATGTGTGCTGAACACCGGCACAATCAAGCTCGCTCCAAAAAGGTCCAGAAAACAAACCAAGTATAGCCAGCTCCATGGTTGCAGCATAATTTAACTCCTTTCTTTTCTTGAGCAGTTTTCAGGATCACCTAAAATCGCAATAATTGAATGTAACTATTGTTTTTTTTTATAATTATAAAATACCAAGTAATAAGGCCAATGAATACAGTGGGTGTAAATCAAATCAAATCTTTAATTGCTCGTAACAATTGCACATTGTATGGCTAACGTCATAATTAATTCTAAATTTTTAACTCTCATACCACATTACCACCACCTCCAAACTTACATCATTTTTCATACATTCCAGTCTCATTCATCCTTCGCCAATCTCAACCCACTTCCAGCACTGGAGTCAGTCATCGAATTGGGCGGTCTCCCAGTTAAAAGCCAGAAACTCGTCAACGCTGTAGAATGAATTTGACACCAGAAAGCACTTAAAACAAGCTTTTGATTCTTTGGGCATTTTTCATAGAAATTGGCAGCCTGTTGATGAAATGAACACCTCCCTGCGAAGGTAAGTGCTTATAAACCACTTTTCTGTGTCTTCCAGTACGGTGGTTGCCTCTAGTCTCATACTTGTGTATGTCACGCCCCCTGGTTAGGACACATTTAGACAAACATAACAAAGATGTTTCTAAAATGTAGAGAGTGGGCAAAGCAACAATAGCAGTGGGTTCGTATGAATTCTAGCCCTTGAACTGCCAATTATTTTTTCCACAGATAGCAAACCATTTTTGAGTGTTTTGTACCTGTAAATTAAACATTTTGTAAAAAATACATTTTATTATGAACTTACATGTGTAATACATTATTGTTTTCAGGAACATGTGGAGATATTATTTATGATATAAACACACTATGCATAATCATCAAAACAAGAAAGACCACCATTTTCTTTAAGTGGTAGGACTGCCGGTTAAGTATGAAAATCTTATAAATATAAGAATCTGAGTAAATCAATATATTCTTCATTTTATCTAGTTTCAGAAAATATATAATGGTATCTAAGTTATCTTGAAGAATAGTTACATATATTTAAAAATAAAAAAATAACAAAAGGCTAAATTTGTTATTGCTACGTTACGATTATTTTCAAAACTTTACAAAAAATATAATTCTTAAACTACATGTTTCCAAAATATACCAAAATTTAGTGAATTATATGCACAACAAAATAACAAAAAGTTAATAACCAATTTCTAAATTTTTTATTTTTGAAAAGTGGTGGGATGTAGATAAATTTATTACTATGGATACGAATACTTTTAAAAATAACAAAAGTATATAATTACGAAAATTTAATGTGAGAAACTGATGGCATTACTATGATTAATAAAACCGGAATATGTCTGGAGAGTAAACAGCAAAGGTAAAAAATACACAGTAAAGATATAAATATAAGCTTAGGCTGAGGCTTCTAAAAATCCAGCTTCAAGCCCATAATAAGATAAGCCCACAGGATTTATATATTATTAAACAGGAGGGCTTATATATATATATATATATATATATATATATATATATATATATATATATATATATATAAAACACACACATATGTATGTATGAGTTTTACCATATTACATTAATTTGTAGGTATTCTATTATAAATAAATCATTCAAAACATCAAAAAAGTAAAGATTTATTCAATAAAATTGTACATGCATAGCATTATCAAGAAGAGAACAATATATCACAGACCATTTGTTATCCATAATCAATAATAACAATAACTACCTATTAACCTTAATACTTTTGTCATTTAAATTAACAGTAAATTTAATTTACAAAAATAACAATATAAATTTATGAAAACAACAGTTTTTAATTTAAAGAATGAATAGCAGCCTACTTCCTATAAACCATAAAAAATTTGCATGCAGAAAATAATACTCTGTCTTCTATATGACTAAAATAAATATATCAACAAATGGAATGAAAATATGGACACTTAGTTTAAAAACACAATATAAATTGTAATAACATTAGGAAAAAAATTATGGATTTAAAAGTATTCACCTACTGGGGTCTTGCCCCAGGACATTTTCTAAATTTTAGATGAAAAATAGTGAGTTTTAAAGATTTGTAAGCATCTCAAGAATGAACTGAGCTATAAACTCGAAAATTTACATTAACAACATTTCTACATACGCAGGACTAATTCTGGTAATGGTGCATGTCCCTCGAAAAGGATTTGGTTAAACATTTGTGAAGGGGAATATCTCGAGAACGAATTGAGCTATATACTATGTTTAGCATTATAGGATATCCTGTATCAGACAAGTACGCCACCAACAATATATCGATAACCTCAAAAAAGTGTGGAATCCAAAGGGGCAGCGGTCCTCCTGGCATGAATAGAGCAACTTTTAGTACTTTTAGGCATAAGTAGCTTTCAGACAATGGATAAACCCACCAAAACGCCGTCTATGAAACTCCCATGACCTTGAAACTTGGGAAAGCCTTTTACAAAGGCACTTCACAGAAGGTGTACTTCTGCATTGTGTTTATGAATCAATCTCAATGTAATGTTAATACAAATATTAATGCTCGCCAGACTACAGATCATCGTGGGAGGCTTCAAGTTCACCTCACATACGGACACACACTACAACAGAAATCTGCTTTCATCATCGACTGGTGGGAGAGACTATAGTACAAGACATCATATCGCAAGCCTGGACGTTTGGCTTTATTATTTATTAATAATGTAAAGTGATCTCAATTAATAATTTTAATACTAGTGCTAATGCCAGAAACTAATCTTTAATACTTGTATGAAGTTTAAACAAAATATCCTTGGTCTAAAAGCATTAAAAAACTGTTTATTTACCACAAACCAGGATTGCAATGATATGTCTTGTACTATAGCTAAATGCTCAGACAATTAAACTTTGTAGTGATTAATTAAAAATGGCTCATAACGTTTTAAAGGCACAAATGTAGATTTTGCTATGAATAAATTTATAGTAACATTTAATTTTACACCTTCTATAGATAAGTAGATACAAACAGAATTAATTTGTGACTGTGAAATCATGCAAATAAATAAAACTGTATGTTCCAGTGACAAACATCTATTGAATTTTGATGGTGGCAGAATGTATATTCTCTCTGTTTTACAGGTGATATTCTAGGAAGTAAATAAGAATATATTCTAGTGTTTATTATGTAAAAGTGTTAAGTTTCATATTATAGCACTGGTTTGCAGTTTTGAGCTATGTTACAAATTTCAAGTCACTAAGTCTTCACATAGTTGTTAAAAGTCAATAAAATATGTGTAACAGACAAGAAAGCGAGTTAATAGAAACGTTTGAACTATCACACATAAGTTTCATGCTCCATCCATCTCACTTTTAATTAGTAACCCCAGTCAACATAACACAATAAAAGAAGCCCTTTTTAGTTTAGCTAGTTATGAAAATGAGATTGCAGGTTACGTTAAAACGTTCAGGCTTTGTATGAAACCAACCAATCCAACAAAGTGATTTCATCACACATGTTGATAAGTTACTGAAAACTAATTTTTATGACTAATGATTACAATATTCTCTGTTAACTACTTGTAAACTAATTTGTTCACCTGTGTTTTATCTATTGCCAATATGGTTGTCTATAAGACTAACATAACCAGAAAAACGTTTTGACAAACATAAAATAATACTTCTAAATTTCAACTCGTTTGACATTTATCATGTGTACAGGTAGACAGAAATAAGATTTTGTTCATTAGCAATCAAATGGAGAGGTTTTGCTTAACGCCCAGCCAATTACCTCATATTCAATAATTATTATGGACTATCTATTGTAATTAAAAACCTTTCCAACATTTTGGCTCACTAAAAGAAACATTAAACTCATACTTCTGACACATCTTGAAATTTAAAGGCAATGGACTTAATAACATTAGAGGTGAAATACTTTCACAGTTTCCATTGCTGTTTATAAATTTTACAGGAAATAAAGACTTGACTATTTGTCATTCAGAAATGAAAAAAAAAAACAATAAAACCTTAATACTGATAACAAATAAAGTATTTTTAAATATAGTATAGCCAAAACTCTAATACAAAATCAATTACGAGAACATCAAGAACTTACTAAATACTTCTTTATAGTATATATTATTTATTATTAATCATCTACATCTTAATCCTTTAAGCCTTTGGACCCTACTTACTTGTCTTAAACACATTTTTAATGTAATTTTGTATGCGACTGGTGTGAGTGGAAAACCGTTAACAAACCTGCACTCGCAGATATAAGGGAAGATATTAACAACACGAAAGACACTCCTCCCCAGGATATAACTAGGCCAGACAGTAGAGGGGAGATAGTGCGAGCTAGAGCCGCTACACTGCTTGAAGCTCCTATCACAGAACCTCTACAACTATCATCACTCCGCTCTAACACCATCTTGGTCAACATTATTCGAGTTAGAACATTACTACATGCCATCGGCACTAGACCGACTACAAACTGAGTGTAGTTGCTAGCGATATACAACCAGTACAGAGACAATGACAACAACATAAGTAGGAGTACTATCATTTTTGCAGGCTTCTTTGGTAACATTGACAATTTTGTAATCTTGTCAACACCTAAGTTAAACAACATCATTGTTAAGAAATAACAAGAAAAAGTATATCCAATGTATCGAGGTGTTATACCGTAAATTTCTATAATTAATATGTTTACATTTTTAAAAAACATATCGTCCGTCAAAATAAATAAAAACTTTATGAAAAATATGGACCATAACTTGTTCCAGTTTATATTAAACAATGGTTTGAAAACTTCAGTAAGTTTGCCTACAAAACCACTATTTTGTGAAATGTCTTTGTTAATAGCGGCATTGTCAGGTGTATTTGAGTACAGTAGAACAACTAAAAAGTTGAGAATAAATGTTACCAATACTATTGTAGTAAGATGATCAAATCCACCATCAACGTCCATAATGAATCCGGTCATAACGGGTCCAAACATGAATGAAAATGGAGTGAAGTTGTTTATCAATCCTAAGACATTTGCCATTCTCTCTGCAGGAACAATATCTGCTACAGAAGCTCTACATATTGTCTGAACGTGTTTGAACATTCCAATAAGACAACGAACAATTAAAATAACGTATAACGAAGTAGTAATACCTAGAAGTTTATAACCTATAGAGCATACAATAATGGAGAGACAAAGAACAAGGCGTCTCCCATGGATGTCACTCCAACTGCCGACAATAGGTGCAGATACAAGCTGAGCAAAACTGTAGACGGAATTGAACAGTCCGATATTCATGTGTGAGATTCCTTGTGCACGTAAGTGTATGCCAAATGCTGACATGATCATCGCCGCAGTGAAAATGTCCAGGAAACACACCAAGTAGATCCAGCTCCATGGTTGAAACATTACTTTTGTAGATTTTGTTTTGTCAAAACAATTTGCCCTGAAAATAACCATTGATATAACCAACCGATACTGATTAATTTATTTATTTGAAAAATAATTTCTTATATCATCTGTATTAACAGTAAATACTTTTTCAGATAATAAAAATAATATTTTATCTTTTAATAAGTGACTGATAACTTTATAAAACTGCTTTAAAATATGCGGAAGAACCCATTATTTGCACAATAGTTACAAACATGTGGAAGGCATATTTTGGATTGAGTGCCTGTGGTGGTGTGCATAAAAATGCCATGTACCATAGTGGCAACATTTTAGTCTCAGCAACTGGTGCAAATACTTTGACAGTTAAAAGCTTGTAGAGGGCCGTGAAACAAACAGTGACATACCAACTGACCAACTTGCAGGTCATCTCTGTGAATATTTGTATAGAAGAAATAAATGGTTTCTGGAGAGGATGCTTTCAACCAATTCTTGAAAACAGTTAACCTTGGATCTGGCTGTTGAATTCCTGTAATGTCAGGCACTATTTTGCTAGTTGTGCATATCATCATTCAAAAATATGAAAAATGTTTATTATTGAATTGAACTATATATACTATTTTATGTATTATTTTTTAGTACGTTGCAAGGAACATTTATAAGTAGATAGAACTACTTTTTTATATCAATTTAGGATTTGTTTGGCATTACAAATTAAAAAAACTTAAGTATACAAAGCAAGTTCTAAAGTAAATCCTTATAAAAATAGAAAACTTGTTTGTTTATTTTTCCGGGTATACAATATCTCTCTAAAGGTTTTTTATGCAAAACATGAAAGAAAAATTTTCACAAACTATTTTCTTTTTTTACAAAAATAGTAAAATTTTGAATAAGAAAAAAACACATTCTCATAAAATACATTTAAATATTTACAATATGGTTATTATATTTCAAAAATTTTACTAAATATACCACTTTACAATGAAAAGTTTGATATCACTTGATACAATAACAATTCTATAATAAAATAAAAAATGACAAAATACTAGTGACTAGTCAAAACTAGTCGTTTGACATAGGCCTAAAAATGCTGCTAACAGTGTTTGCAACATGCCTTTCTTCGAACCAGAAAGTAGTAGACAGATGTTTAAAGCAGATGCTCTTATTGAGGAAGAAATTCTGAACACGTGTTGTAGTCTGTACCTTTTTTATAGATGAAATTTCCCTTGTTAAAAGTAGTAGTCAAAATCCCAATTTTTTCAATCTATCGAAGTGGGCAAGCAGAAACAGAAAACCAACATTTTGTACACCGGTAGCAAATTAAAAATTTCCTTGCATATTTATTACGCATTATTATTCAATAAACTATCCATTAAATTTCATTGTGAAATAAAAAAAATATATCCCAATTAATCTGATATACGATTTGTCCATTACGTTGGTATTATCCAGAGCCCAACATTTTTGGAAGAATTTTTCCTACCGGGGATCTAGAAAAACTACATTATTATAAAGAACATACTTTATTTGATTTACTGTAAAAATTACATTACATTTTTACTCTTGTTTTCTGCCTACTGAAAGGAAACTATATAGGTGAGGAGGCCACACTGTCCCTATCTAGCATTTGTTATTAGGTTATATAGCCTAACTAGGTAAATATAAAAACTTAACAATCGCTCTCATAATCTGAGCTTGAATTTAGGTACTTTTTCAAGTGATGTATTTCTATTTCGCTTTCTTTTTCCTATTTTCTGTTCTAAAAATTTGTTATATTATCATTTTGTTATTATTTAATGAGTGTTTCCTATTTTCTGTTCTAATTGGTTGATCATTATTATGATTTATTATTTATGATATTGCCACTGTGGATTTTGAACTAATTATTTTAATTTCAGAGAGACTTTAATAAGCGGCTTACACTAATTCGATTGCTATTATCAAACAATTCGATATATTACCAACTTCGATGTATGTAAAGATTGTACAGAATGAGTTATAATAAATTACCATTACAAGAAGAATCTCGTAAATTACAATTTTAAATACACCAATTTTACAATAACATTACAAAGCAACAAAACCAACATGGTCTAGACTTAGATATCAAAGAACCTTACAATATTTATAACTTGCCCAGCTTGATATCAATAAGTAACCCCTTTGGTGAAATGAAGGAAAGAATGTGTTACCAGGAGCCAAACCCAGATGTTGAAGCTACTTAAACAAATCTCGTCACTTGTGAGAAGTATCTTACATATTTTCCTCATATTCATCGCCATTTTCAAAGTCTCAAAATGTTAGTTACTCCTTGTTGTTTATTGTTTACGATAAAATAACTAATAAGCTGAAATCATATGATAAGTTAAGTAAATTGTAATATCGAATTATCCTTTGGATAAAAACAATCAAACCATTCGATATAAGCAATCGAATAACGGGTGTAGGCCGCTTATTAAAGTCTACCCTTAATTTCGGGTAGGGTACGATAAGCGGACCCGGTTTATTATATCGAAATTGGCAAATGATATTACTTAATCATAACCATCAATATAATCAATCGATACTGATTAATTATTTTTAACGATTAATTAAATAATCTATATCAATAGCTGTAAACACTCTCAAATAATAATATTTGATTACACTCTCTTAATGTAATATTTCAATTTTATATACGTAACATTTGATTATTAAAAATTACAGTCAATTTTAGAAAACTACGTGACATTGCTTTGGAAGATGATAAGACATGTTTTTCATGACTTCAACATGTTGGACTCGTGCGGAAAAACCCATTATGTGAAATTTGTGGGAAAGAAACAACTGAGGAGGTTCCAAGCAAAAGCAAACATGTCACCCAAATGGAACTTTGGGGAATTTGGAAAAAACTAGTATTACAACATTATGCAATATTACAATAAATGTATATATTTGTTATGATTGTTGTAAACTTTGTGAGTCAAATTACGTGCACATTTCAAATGTATTTCACGTAATGTGCTCGTTATTAGCAATACAAATATGGACATGTTCTTATTTGACTGATCACAAGGGACATGTTTGCTTTTGCATAAACCTACATTGGACATGTTTTCTTTTGCTAGGGTTTAAAAATTCAGTAAACAATAGAATGTATAGTAATAATACTAGTTTTATTGGTATACAAAATTTATTACATATTATGTTGAATTACTATTTTAGAAAGTAGGCTATAATAAAATTTTCAGATATGCAGTCCCACATCAGGCTCCAAGCAGTCACACTCATACTCTTCCTCGTCACCTTCAATTTCATGACTTTCCGGTGTCTCCTCAAGAATTATCTTGTACCAAGACAAGTTAGTATTGTTTTTCCATTCGTCACCGTACATTAACTTCAGCAACGATTCAACGTCCTTCTTCTTAGATGATTTTATAGCATGTCCAAGTGGAACAGGCTCTAAAGGGGTTGAAAAACACTTGGTAGATGACCAACCCTTCTTCTGCAGGGAAATGAACTGTTCAGTATCACTTTGAAATCTGAAATGATCAGTTGATTTCACTTTAACAGTGGAAACTTCACGACGGCCAGTTGTTTTTTCCACTACCTACCGCCTTTCCCTTCTTTAAGAAAATTCTCTTCTTTTCAGAAATATGATCAACGTTCCTAAATCTTGAAGATAAACATTTTGTGTTTACTAAGGACCACTCATCTCCCAGTTTCCGCACTTCTCCTACAGATTGATAGACAGTGTAGTAATCTTCTTTGGTGCTCATGGTAGGCTGCTTCCTCATTAACTTCTCTACTCTACCAAAAACTCGGTCAGCGGGCATAAAACTATGCCCTCTAACAGGAAATGTAATGCTAATCTCTTTTAAGTTATGACTTTCCGTGCCTAGAAAATACATCAAAGTGTGGATCAAGGGGTTATTTTTGTTTTGTCCTGGACACCCATCACAAAACAGTCTTATTGTGTGCACATTTTCAGACAAACTTTTTGCCTCTGAAATTAGAAAATGCAAAATAGCTGAGGATACCTCGGTTGCCCCTCGTCCAGCTAGTTCCTCAGTCCAAGTATAAAATACTGGATCTCTTGCATCTGATCCAACAACACAGAGGCAGTAAAAACTAAGTTGCCTTTTATAAAATGCTTCTTGGATGGGGGTTTTGGGGAGAGGTTGTACCTGCTGTAGGTCGAAGCAGAAAGTTACTTCGTCATCTCTATTCTCCCTCATGAGTTCATAAAAGCACTTAGCTCTTATTTTGTGAATTCTTTTTTCGAACATAAGTTTGGTGATGACTGGTTTATCTACATTAGGTTTAGCTTTTTCTGATTTGATTTTAAGATCTAGTTCATAGCAAGTGCAGCATACATCTGTGGCAGGGGATCTAATTAAGACCATTAGTGATCTCAACACTGCCAAAATAGCCTACTACTCTCTTTTTGAGACGCATCTTCGATATGGGCTATTGGTCTGGGGAAACTCATCCAAGACAAATGTGCAACGTGTACTTATTCAACAAAAGAGAGCTATAAGGGCACTTTGTGATCTATCATAGAGAATCATGTAGGGAAAAGTTCAAGGAGCTCAAAATCCTAACTATAGTGAATTTGTACATACTTGAGACCATAACATATGCTAGAACAAAGACTCTGAATCCACTCAAGACTGGATCACAACTGCACACATACAACACCCGACATGCAACAAACTACTGCCTCCCTGTACACCGCCTGACCAAATATGAAGAGAAGCCAAGCTACATGGGATCCAAGCTTTGGAACCATCTTCCAGCAGCAGTGAAGGGGACAGATGACCAGCACCTGAGACAACGGCTTGGCAACTGGCTAAAAAAACATCCATTTTATTCTCTTGATGAGTTTTTTGTTCTTGATTCAAATCATGTTTAATCACTTGACAATGTACATTTTTATGAATTTATTCCACATGTTATATTTGACGCAAAACTGTTCTTGAAGAATATGTTAATAGAGAATATTGTCTATTGTCTATTGTCTAAACCCTATATTGAACTCATTAAAAACTCTGCTAAACATGCTTTTCGAAACTGTTAGATCCTTTGACACTGTGGCATTGTATATAACGCACAATTTTGCCTTGTTTAAATCTGATTGCAGGTATATTCTCTTCGACTTCTTTCGATTGTAATGGCTCTCTCTTCCTCTCAGGTTGCATAAAAATAACCTCAGAGCCTGTTTTTTGGGCTCACACTTTTGGCTGCACCTATCGCCACCTCTCTTGTCTGTTATAGTTTCTCCATTTTTTATCTTCAGAGCAATGTTGTGCAAGCGGGTTGCTTTTAAAAGGGTGATATGCATAAAAAACTTTTTGCACACAGGTATTATCTTTCCAGTTACAGAAATTATATTATACTTCACAGTAAAGTTGTGTTTCTTTGAGCTAATTGAGGTAGGCCTAGGTCTCTTTCGTTTAATGTTATTTAGACTTACCCAGCTGGCAATGATTCCATCTTGTTTGTTCTTTTCTGCTTCCTTATAAAGGACTTGTCTTGTGTTCAAAGCATCTTTAGGTCTCACTAGAGCACATTTCACACCTTTGTTCAAATGTTTACAAGGTTGGAAAACACGACAACCAAGAGGGGCACCATGTCGTTTTAACTTAGCTAATGTCCTTACACTTGCTGTCTTTGGTTTCTTTCTTGAGCCTTGATTAGCATCACCAATTCTGACTAAACCATTGTCATCCATATTTTCCATAACTTGATACATAAAAACACCATTAATACTATTGCAAATTATTGATAGACTGTGCAATACAAACACTGGAATTATAACCTCAAACCCAAATAGCAGGTAACTGAAAATAAAAATCATAATATTGCTGATCACATGATCAGATGGAGCCTTCCCATTGGCTAGAGGGCCATGTTTGTGTCTGCTTGGAACTAAGCGGGGACATGTGTTTCTTTGTTCTGAACCTGCATATTTCAGTGTTTATTTTAAATAGGACATATATTTTTTTGAATGAATAAAAGTGAATGGAGTGATAGCAATGATGTTCATGATTTCAAATCAGCTGCTAACTCAAATTTTTATTTTTATGGACATGTTTGCTTTTGCTTGGAACCTCCTCAACTGTAACTGTGAGAGGAGCAAATATGGTCGTTTTCAGTTTTCCTAATTTTGGTTGTAATAATTTGTTTGATCACTGTGAATGATTCATATTTTAATTTAAAACATATTTATGATTGTTATTGAGAACTATAGATACTTTATATCGATTGATAGTCTAGGATTTGAGATGCGAATATTAGGTATCGATGATTACATTCTTCGATATAAAAAACCGGGTCCGCTTATCGTACCCTACCCTTAATTTCTAACACTTGTTATTATGACTATAGTTCCGTTGATATTGACCGATAGTCTTGTATTCGATATTAGAATATTATGTATCAATGATTATACTAACCGATATAAAAACCTAGTCCACTTAACGTACTAAGTCTCTTTATAGGTTAGCCTACTTGTAAAATTACTATTCTTTAAGTTTTAATTATCAGCTATTTTGGGCTACATTAAGTTATTAAATGTGAAGCAGTATTTAAATGTGACTACATCATTTGTTTTAATCATACAAATCTAATAATCTTAATGAATAAATAAAATAAGGCTGGCAGTAAAAATACAAATATACAGTGTTTAGACATTGATAAAAGAAAAAAAATACAAACCTCCTTTACAACAGCAATACAAATGTAACAACAATATCAGTGCAAAACGGAATTTCATGAGGATTCAACACTGTATTAACTAATTGCGCTCTGATTAAAACTAGACGACCATTGTATCACAGTTGAGGTTAGAACACATGTTTTTGTTTGTTTACTAAATACAACAGTGCCAGGAATAACAAAGGTTGCCAAAGAGGAATAATCAGTCTATGGACAGCTAACATCAAACTGTAATAACGAAGAGTAAAGAATAAAAAATAGGATTATTGCCCGTTTTTTTTTATTCTCTTCAGCTCTCGGCTATGCTTGTTTTTGGGTTATTGTGGCTATTATTATTCCTATCATGACAGGATCTCCCCAGGATTTGAACCTGTAATCTCTCAGTTACAGAGCTGTGACTCAGTGACTGTATCCACTAGTCTAAGGACTATGGAGGAGAACAAATACATAGAGTAAAGAATACAAGCAGACTCGTCATGATTGATTAGCTCAGTATAAAAGTTGGACATCAACCAAAAACACAATACTTGTGTTCAAAAATGAAGAATTCTGTACAGACTTATTGTTTTACTCTGTGGTGTTAATAAACTGATAACAATAATGACGGAGGCATTAGGTTCCTTATTTTATTGAAAGTAGGACGTCAAGAGGAGGTATTAAAATTAAATTTATTCCAGAAAAGTTTGTTCGATTTCCTTAATAATAATTGAACAGATCTCGTGCATATAAAGCAGGCGTACGGAGAGATAAGTTGTGGACTTGGTCAGCTGCGCGGCCCGAGGCAGATTAAGGACAAACCAGCTGAATCAGATATCTGCATTATAAAAATACAGCTGTCACATGCACCTTCTTTTTTCTGGATGTGTCCTGTCCACCTCCTTCCTTAAATCCACCCCTTAGTAATCTCTTGTTTAGATAAGTTCAGTTGCTAAACGCCAGTCTTTTAGTGCGCATTGGAGGTTGATATTCCCTCGTAGAATTGTACAATTCTATAGGCAAATTCAGGTTACGCCAAAACATTTTATTCTGCAAAACAAGACAATTAGAATCTCATTTGGTGTCCCAAGCAGAACTCATTGTAAATATATTTTTATTGAGCTGGGAGTTTTCACCAAACCTTCTTTGTATAGATATATAGACTTGTTTATATTAATGAAATTGTACCTAGTTTAACTGTAAAATAATAATAATGGACATAGCCATTTTGCCAGGCAAAATAGGGATTTAACTCTTACACGTTGTAAATATAGCCTTACTAATTAAGCCTTTGTACGGCAAGAAGTTTTACAATGCTGTACCAATGACAATGAGAGAGGAGCCACTGAAAAACTTTAAGATAAAACTCAAGACCTGCTCATAAGAGAATGTTTATACAACATTAATGAGTTTTTTTAGTTGTGTTTCAGGCTTACACCGTGATAACCAATAATTACTATGAGTTTGGAATGCATTCTTGTATTGTGGAAATAAAGATTCTTGATTCCAGCTTTCTCTATTTGGATATATTTTCCGTAAGTCGTATATTCCTTTTTTGGCCAAATATGTTCAGGGTTCTAAAAGACGTTTAATCTATATTACATATAAAATGTAAGCCTTGTGGCAAAAATTAAAGTTAAATATTTCCTTAGTAAAGTTTGATTTTCTAGTCTTGCTTTCCGATTCGGAATGATATACATGATTTTAAGTAAATTAACCCTTTAACGGTTTATTGTATCTAAAACTATGTTGTTTTGCTGATGTTTTACTGCTTATGCAGATGCAGGTTTGATATATACTTGTTATGCAAAAATGTTATTTTTAGTGTAAATAAATAAATAAAAATGCCTTTATTGACGAGTGACACATCAGCTCAATACTGCTTTACAGCACAACTCCTAGTCAAAGAACTTACACTAAAAATAACAATTAAAACATATTCAACACAAATTCAAAACTGACAACAAGAGTAAGAAAATAATTAACACACAATCAAAATAATATGAAAACTTATATGAAATAACAAATAAAATAAACTATCTATACATGTGAGACTGATATTGCTTCAGTCTCTTTTTGAAAGCCGAGACCGATAGCTGCTTGAGGTCACAGGGGAGATCATTATAAAGTTTAGGCCCGAAGTAGGAGAACCCTCTCCTTCCCACCTTGCAAAATGCAGTAGCGCGTCCTGTCGGGTACCGCGGAGAGCAACCTCCCCCGGGTCGCAAGTCTATCCACCAGGTACCACGGCTTCCGCGCCGCCAGCACACGGTGGACTAGAGTGCAAGTCTGCATCCTGCATACGGCTTGTGTTGGCAAAAGTCCGGCAGCATCCCGAAATGCAGACACATGCTCCCGTCCACGGAGGCTGAAAACAAAACGGACAGCTGCGTTCTGCAGTCTTTGAATACGGCTCATTTCATCATGCGTGATGCTATTGCCATATGCAGGAAAACAGTAATATAGCACTGACAGAATTATTGATTGTACCAGTTGGAGCTTAGCTGCAACTGGTAGGATGGTTCGGTATCTGTACAGACTCCTAAGCCTCCCCAAAGCCTGTTGAGAAACATAAGTGATATGGTCAGAGAAGGTGAGACCACTGTCAAGCACCACGCCCAAAGTCTTGACAGCGTCACTCACCCTTAGCAACTCGTCACCAAGTTTGACTTGCACAGCTGGCTCAACGACACGTTGGATCATGGTGGGAGGTGCAACATGGATTAATGTGCATTTGTCAACATTCAATTTGAGACCGTGCCTTATCGACCATTGACTTATTCTCAAAAGATCAGAATTGACTGCCATAATAGCCTGGTCGATTGAGTTCAGCTCATAAGACAGATGCAATTGGCAGTCATCAGCATACGCATGCACGTTGCAGTGACGCACACAATCGGGTAGGTCGGCTGTATAAAGGGTAAACAAAAGAGGGCCCAGACAACTTCCCTGCGGCACTCCTCTCGATTTCTCGAGGGGATGTGAGACTTCGGAACCCATCTTAGTCACCTTTTCTTAAACAGCAAATCAGCCATGTCGTGAAGAGCCTCGCGCTTGCCGTGGCCCCCGTTGTATCCTGGACCTCCCCTGTAACCTCTCCTCAGATTGTTCGTGCCTACATGAATATGTATAACTGAAAACCTGTAATTCACATAGCTCAGCAATACTTCTTTTAAATCAGTTATTCTAGCGCCTGGGCGACATTCCAGGATCACTTCTTCGCTAAGAGTACTTGGAATAGCGTGTCGAATCATTGAATCACCTAACACTAACACATTCTTAGAACTAGGTTTGCTATCGCTAGTGTCAGTTCGGTTTCGTGTAACAGGGAGAACAGGTGTTGCGGCTACTCCGCTGCTGACACGAACATCTGAGGAGAATGTACCCGCAGGACCGGACTCGGCTTCTTTGTGTACAAGCTTACGCTTACAATAATTTAAATCAATACCCTTACGTCTATTTGTATTGAAACGCGTCTTACGTTTAGAACCATATGTTTTATCAGATTGCAAATCTTTTATTGCCCTAGTCTGAACAGTTTGTTTACAAACATTCATATCAGTAAAGATAACAGGATCCTTCTCAGTTACGCTCAATACATTGAACTTGTTTCTACAAATGATATCAGGAGAACCCAAACACACCCGTCCGTGTCTGCGCTTACGATTGGATTTTACAGTTGTCCATTCATGATTTTGTTTGTTTGATAAAGCTTTACGATTTTGTTGAACATGCCTTTTACTATTTTTGGATTTTACCGTTTTTTTTAGGAACTTTAATCTGTCTCTTCTCGGACGGGCATGCCCGTGTAATCCCAACCATTTTTCAAAAGTCAGAGTAACTGAATTGTCAAGACAAAAAACTGCAAGATCTTTAGCGTTCACCAAAACATTTAGTCCACATTCAAATGAATTTGTTTGCTGAAAACAAGGCACTTCCACTACATCATTAGCATTGATTTTAATAGTTTTCGCTAGCTTAACAGCAGAGTGCGCATTTGACCCGGCCATCGAGTCAAAATGGTAAGCTTTAGAAGCTTTTACGTCCAGAATAAAAGTGTCCAATGACAGCCAGAGTCTTCATTAGGGCTAGTTGAGTTATTGACACAACAAAAAATGTACTTTAAAACAGATGATGTAAGTTGATTAAAATTAGCTTCAATGATATCTGGATTACTTAGTTTTAACATGTGTGTTTGAGAGGGTCCCAGGAAAACTATTTCCTCCTGATTCTCGACACTTGTTGACAAAGTCTCAAAATAATAGTTGAGCGTGTCGTCATCAGTCCACTTGTCCTTACTCCACGATTGTTCACTCTTACTCTCCAAGGATGAAACCTTACAACTAAGGACACTCAGTGTATTGTTTGCTTCGGTAACAATACCGCTCAAGGTTTTATTTCGTTTAATAAGGTCCATATTCTTTTCCTTTTCAATTTACTTAAAGCTAGGTTTGTAGCAGATTCAGCATTTCGACATTGTGCTACACAGTCCCGAAGTCTTGTCTCCAAGTGGCTAATTTTACACTGAAGAGTAACTACCTCTTCATTCACATCGTCCTGAATTTTGAATGCATTGTTCATTTCTTTAACCCTTAACTCCTTTTCACTCCCAAGTTTCGATATTAATGATTGTATTTCACTCTCAGAGGCCTCTAGGGCATCACGCTGGCTTATTGAATCAGCACTGAGGCAGTCAAACTTATGCATGAGCAGTTCAATATTAACGACTATCTCATGTAAATCTAAATCAGGATTGTTAGAGGCAAGAGAATTTAATGCTGAACTCAGTTTTATCAGCAACTCTTCCAGCTGTCGTCAAGAACACTGGATTGGTACTGACTTCTTGTCATTACCATTTTTCAAAATAAGAAATTAAAAAATTCACAGTAGTGTCTAATTTAGCAACAACAACAATTAATGTTGATTAAAATAATAAATAATTAGAATTGGCAAAACAAAAAGTTAATGCTCCAATTGGGATTCGATCCGAGGATCTCGAAGTTATCAGTACGAGTCGATATCCCGCTTCTACAGATGACTTGAAGATGGGTCGTATTGATACTAGTGTATAAGGTACGTGTAGCTTGAATTAAACAGCGTAGACACGAATACTAGTCGTCTCGTGCTTGTCTGTTAGTCCAGTGAGGTTAGAATTGCAATTAATCTTTTACATTACTCACTCTCATTCCAGCATCGACCTCACTTTGTTGGGTTTGTATTAACGTAAAATAAAACCCGTACCAAGAAAGTCATATAAAACAAAAAAACACTATAACCAATTAAATTAAATTAAAAACGAGACACACATTTTCATCACCTGTATTATCTCAAATTTTTGTTATTTTTATATATCGTCTATTAAGTAATTTTCACTACGGTATCCGTGTCAGTGTCATCATCGTGTAAACGAAGTTAATCGTCTATTTGTGCGTCATATATTTCCATGGTACCATAAACACTGGAAATAAAACCATAAATATTCCAGGACTTGTGAATTACATGAACACACGGCATCTGTTTGCACTACGCGACTACAGCGAACTCACCAAGCTGCACACACACCAGTGGACCACGGAAGTACTGACATCCCACTAATATTATAAATACGAAAGTTTGAATGTTTGGATGTTTGTATGTTTGGATGTTTGTATGTTTAGATGTTTGGAGGTTTGTCCTCGAATCACGCTGAAACTGCTATACGGATTGTACTAAAGTTTGGAACAGGTATAGATTTTGGTCTGAACTAACACTTAGAGTGCTTTTTACCACCCATAACACATTCTTTCACCAAATAAAGTCGAATTCAAATTGAAAAATTAGTTAGTTGTTTGTATTGGAGTGTTTTACATTGGATCCGGCAGATTGCGCTAAGACACGTAATATAAATTGAACTGATACTTAACAGCTGTTAACACTTTCAGCTGAAGTTCACCAAAGAGGCAGAAACATGTGTTTACATTTAAATTTTAGTAAATATTGAATTATTGTAAAATGCTTAATCAGTAGTGTAATGCAGATTGCAAATACGAAGTTATTTGATTTTAAATTTAGACTGCGCCAATGATCAATAATCCATCTAATACAATAGAAATCCTATTTATACGCTGTTTTAACAACTACCTTATTGTATAAAGCTGTGAATGTTTGCAAATAACGTAATCTAATCTGGTTAGTTCCTTTAACATTGTGTATGGCCTTTTTACTGTTGTTATTAAAAAGCAAATGGATATAACATTGCCATAATACTTCAAGCATATACCCCTAATACATATTTAGTGATCGGTAAAAATATCAAAATCACTTAATCATCAAAATTTAACCTAAGTTAGATTCCAAAACCAACATATGAGACCATTGTTTTGGTTAGTGCAACAGCATAAATCAATTGTGGAGCTGTAAATAGATTAGACCGGGGGTGAATTTAAACGACCAGAACAGACCCATATTGACCGCAGCAACTTTTTAGTTGCACGATACACTTTCGTCATTGGGATAAAAAGGCTAACTCTTATTGTTACTGAAGCCATCGAAGAACTTCAATAAATTATCATGGAATGTGAGAGGGAAATACTAATCTTATAAAAACTGTTTCACTTTACGACTTCAGGATCCCAAACCTCTATTCTTTAAACTTAAATCTAAATTGGATCAGGAGATTGGAATAGTTTTGAGTGGCTATCGATTATCTCTAGACTGTTTATGATGTCATAGAAAACGAATACATAGATACTTGTATATTTTCCAGTTTTTCAACAGAAAATTGCGTGCGAAGCCGCGAGTAACTGCTAAATTTTTGAATAGCTAATTTTTGTGGGAATATCTTTTATTTTTATTTATAATTTTAATTTGAAATTGAAATTTAATTTTCAGACTTGATTTTTAACTATTTCGTTTAGTACGTGAGTATTATCATTTTCAATAGAAAAATTCTTTTACACTTTTGTATAAAGGTTTTAGTGATTAATATAGAACTCAAAAGACTAAAAAGTTTCTTTAATTGTTGGACACATGTAAAACTCTAATTAGTAGTAGTTTTATTTAATTAAAATTTATGCATCCAGTAAACTATCACTATCATCATTTCATGTTGTGATATCTTCTCTGATAATATCTGCTGCTGTTCTCACACTTTTTTACGTTCTTTTATATTTTACCTCTGTTTTTGTACAAAAAAAAATCAAGCACCTCATGATTACTATAAAACACACACACACACACACACACACACACACACACACACACACACACACACACACACACCTTTTCTTTCCAGACACGAGACCACGAGACGAACTTTAAAACTATCTGCTAATTTTATTTTAAAGTAGTAATCAGTATAATCTGTTACAGAAAATTGACACTCATTATAGTTCTCAAGGTGAGTACAAAAATTGTCTTAAAGATTTAAGGGAGTTCTGACCTTTCCACTCGACTTTGGCTTACAAATATATTTATAACATAGGATTTGATAGGAAGCTGCTATAGCAACTGAATCAATGATACATCTAAGAACCTAGCGCTCAGTTTACAAGTCCATTCATCATGTCTATAGTTACAACTAGAGTTTGCTTTTTTCTGTTGTTCATATCTCATGAATTTGTATAAGATATTTTTGAATATATTTTAAATAAATAACAGAAAACACGATCAGCAGGTTTAAACAACAATACAGTTCTTGCTAATGTTTGATGAAATGGAAAGCCAGAATTTTTAGTTAATGATTAGTGTTGTGTATCTTAATAGCAAATACATAAGGTACATAAGGTTTGAAACAAATCTTTTAATTGTTAGTTTTACTGATTATATAATCAAATACAGGATACCGCAATCTACTGAAATAATATCAACCACGGTTTCTAGGTTAGTATTAGTATTTTGAAGATAATACTTACTGCAGGCGTTTTTCTTAATCACCTTTCCAGTTTTAAAAAGTCAGAATGCACTTTCTGTGTTTTTTCTGGAGTCTCTTCTTTAATATTCTTCTCAATACTGATAAATTCAATCAGATAATATTACTTTAAAAAAGACTCTATGAAAATATATTTACCTACACTGAACCTGAATGTGAATATCTAAATATAAACAAACTGCACTGTCAAAGCTGGCAGACAATATCTGGGCGTTCCTATTGGTTGAAAGTGTGCAACACCAGTTTTGATCCCACACAGATGTAGATTTATCCAGTAAAGACTAACCCCATATTTCATGTCTGTCAGTTAGGATTTGATTCTGGCAGTTCTTGACGAGCACTATAACCTTATGAAGTCCTTTGGGATAACAAACGGATATTTTAATTGTGTACTCTACAAAATACTCCTATCCATTTTTTTTTCAAATATTTAACATAAAAGGATTGCCTTCCTACCCAAGTAGCACACACTATGCAAATACAGTGTCAGCTTCTGATTATGAGGGACATAAATCTGTCATGGAACATTCCACGGAATCCCAAAAAAGGAGAAGCAGGATGCATTTAATATGAATGTAAAAGTAAAAAGCAATAGTTTTTACAAAATTTTAATCCTGTTACTTTCTTTGTTAAAACTAAGGTCTGTTATGTTAAAATACATTACAATTGGTGGAAACAGTAGGTGTAGTTTAATTGCTTATTTTATTTGACACAGACAGCGCATACTTAGTACAGATTGGTACATGTATGATCAACGCTACCAATAACCCACTTAGAGACCAGCTGAGATCATAGTGATGATAAGTTTATTATAACCTCCAAGACCTGTCAGTGAAAGAGTTATTTGTGATTATAACAAGGCTATAAGCACTGTGTGGCTGTGTTTGTAGTGCCTCTGCAACCACAGTCGGGATTGCACGATTTATAAAGAAAGTTAGCTACACTACTTTGTTTTTAGTTGCGGTTTTCAAGTTTAAAGTCACAATGCTTCGAAGTAACGTAATTCTCTGAACACAAACAACTCTCATTGTACGACGACCCTAAAGTACGAAATTTAGGCAATTTTGAAATCTGTCCAAATGAACATGACTGTGTGAAGATAAAACGGCAAACTTGTTTCAGTATGGGCATGAATTTCAGCTTCAGTGAGTGACATATTTTGTAATATTTATTTACGAGGAAAAAATTACATTTTCTCATAAAATATAGCCTAATAAACAAACATTACATCTTTTAAAATAAAAAGTACATAAATGTTCTATATACAAAATATATAGCATTCCGGATAGTCATCTTTCTTAAACATACCTTAAAAATAAATAAATACTCAACAGTTTTTCTTTGGACTTGATTATAAGATGTCCCTAAATTTTGTTTCAAATGCCGACCACTTCCCGTGGAATTTTCAAAATATTTTTTGTCTTAATGACCTGAACTGAAAACAGACTCCTTAAAGCTGCATACACTTAGCGCCCGCGTACTGACCTGCAGTACGGTATTCAACGTATTTATGAATCTACTAACGAACGTGGAAATGTAAAGTTTAGCCATACGTCATTTCTTTACTCTTTCTCGAAAAGAAGAATTGTTAAAGCACTTTTGAACGCACTTGTTGACGAGAGTATGACGTTGTTAACAGACTAGCACTCGCGGTTACCAGAGAGGACGCTATCAACATCAAAGACACTCCTCCCCAAGATATGGCTAGGCTAGAGAGTAGAGGGGCGACAGTCCGAGCTATAGCCGCTACACTGCTGGAGGCTCCCATCACAGAACCTCTACAGCTATCATCACACTGCTCTAGCAGCACCTCGGTCAGCAGTACCCGAGCTAGAGAGTGGCCACACGCCAGTGGCACCAGGCCCACCACGAACGTCGTGGGGTTGTTGACAGTATTCAACCCGACGAACGACACAGTCATGACCCAAAACGTGTAGTTCAGGTATTTAAGATGATTACCAGACGAAGCCTTGAGGAACTTAGTAGCACCCAATACTAAACTACTTAACAGAAGTATAAAGCAATAAAACGATATCGTGTAGCCGACGTAACGTGAAGTCAGTTGGAAACTATTCACCAGAGCTACGTCGACACTCCTGAAGAAAAAAAGGGCTGAGAAGTCGAATAAAAACTTGATGCAGAAAATCATCCAACAGTCTTTCCAATTGATGCTCTTCAGCTGTTGAAATATCAGCAGCAGTTGTTTAGAAGGCGGTGAGTTTTCAGTCGTACGAGTTTTAAGACTTCTGGCAGGACTTGCAAACGTGTAAATGAGAACTGCGTTAAACACGAAGATAGTGGCCACTGCAATAGTGAGACACTCAAATCCGTTGTCTGCTTCCATCACGTGACCACTGATCAGTGGCCCCACTGTTAACGAAAGGTAGGCAAAAGCGTGCATCAACGCGGTTGTAGACGCTTGCTTGTCAGCGGGCACGATGTCTGCGACGAGGGCTCGCCCGAGAGTCTGGACGTGCTGGAATGTTCCGAGGATACATCGTGTGAAGAACAGGAGGTAGAGGGACGAGACGTGGCCAAGAGCGACGTAGGCTAGTGCGCACACCAAGGTTGAGAGGCAGAGGACTTCACGGCGGCCGTGGATGTCACTCCAGCTGCCGACGATTGGGCCAGAGATCAGGAGAGCCAAGCCGTTGGCAGAACTGAGCAGCCCGATGTTGACATGAGAGATCCCCAGGGAGCGCAGGTGGGATGTTAACACTGACATGAGCACGCTGTCTCCAGAGCATCCCAGGAAACTCAACACGTACAACCAGCTCCATGATTGCGCCATTTTCCTGACTTGACATTCTGAAATCAAAATATTTAAATTAATTCTTTGAAATCGTAAATTATCTTCGGTGCTTCCCAAACTTAACCAGCCCCCCACCGAAATCTTTTTTGTAATAGGAGCATATATGGGATGTTTACCTTATTGAAGTGACTACTTCTATTGGCGGGCTATGGATGTATGTTTATGTTTTCCACACGCTTTAAAAGTAGAATTACAGTTTTACTGAAACGTAAACAAATTTGTATATAAACATCTCATCTAAATGAACTAAAGTTGACTTGAATAAAACCATTATAACATTTATAACTGTATATATGGTCAGGCAAATAACAAAACTCTTCTCTGATCTAGTAGTGTTTTACAATGATTTGTTTTATAACTCGTCGACTAGTTCACTCATAATATTATTAACGTAAATGTTGTCCAAAATATCGCATCGTCTGGATCTATCCATGTTCTGCAAACACTCCTTGGTTATGGAATTTTTCAAGTTAGGTTACTTAAACTCCAATTTAAAAGCTGTCAAAATGTACAAAATCAATGCATACTCTGCTATTAGTAGCTATGTTGATTTTAACACATTAAAACACTTCCAACGCCAAACAATGGTTGAATAAATCTACGAATTTATTTATTAATGAATCCAACGTAAAATTGATTAACTTACTGCATTACTTAATAGCAGTATTTAATCCTCATTGAATTCTAAATTGAATGTCAGCACGCTTAATATTAGTTCCTTTCCAGTTCTCTATTACTTTCGTCCTGACGAGATTTAAGAAAGGGGTAAAAATAATTTAATTCGATCTTTTCTAGCTGACAAAGCCGTAGTGTAGTTTAATCTTGGAAGAAAATTAGTCTGTTGATTGTAATTATAACTTTTACTCAGTTACATTGGGCCTTACCTTACATTTATTTAAAAAATAAATTACGTAAAAACAGATATTCAAACAAATTTTTATGAAGCTATACGTAAAACCATTAATTGATTAAACAAATAAATTAAATTTAACAATGTCAAACGATAAAAACATAAGTAGAACGAGATATAGAACAACAATATATGCTTTGTTTACAAGATATTTAGCAAGGTTTTATTCCATACTCTTTATTTCTTATTTCAGGTATTATAAACCCATAACTTCATACTTAGAATATAATGACAATGAAAATGAAATAATTATTTCGGAAATACAAGATTGTAGTGACAACGATACTGACCAAATTATAGAAACTAATACAAACAATATTTATTACTTTACTATTAAAAAGTTGGTGATCATTGTAATAAATAAAATGTAAAATATTACAAAAATATGTATAAAATTAATAGAAAACATGAAACTTTTTATGTTAAAGAATTAAATGTTCCAGATTATTTTAAAATATAAAAATAACCATTTCATAATTAGCATGCTTACTTTTTTAAGGTATACCTTCAAAGTGGTCACTTCTGTCGGTCAGTCCTTCGACTGCTTTTCCATTAAAAATACATTAAAACGATGTTATAAAACCTACCGTAATGGAACAAGTTGTGAATTTTTGCACATAAGGTAATCAAAATTTGTAGACTTTCTTACTGTAGACATTGTGATATGACATTTTACAGTGGCCATTCTTTACCAGAACTGTTGTTCCGAAAACAGCAAGACTTCTATAACTCATAACACATTATATATGATTATTTTGAAAAGTTGCTTAAACTTAGTAAGGACTTCCACCTTATGTCGGGAGTAGATGATCTTTTATCGTACCTAGTTGGTTACTTGTCCTAAGTATATATGTATATTTTATTCATCGGGACAATAAGGCTAACTATATTGTGGGACTGGAAATATTCAAAGAAAATTGTAAGAGGAGAAAGCAGACCCTTTGTTACCGATGTAAGTTTCTGAGACCTACACCTTAACCAATAGTTTAAATGCAAAAGTGAGTTTGTTTGTTTGTTACGCTTTCACATGTAAACTATTCAACCGATTGTACTGAAATCTTACATGGACATTTTTAAGGTTCCTGGTTAACATACAAGCAAGTTCGTATTTCAAAAATCCCTCCGGGGTAAGCCCTACTGGCCTCTAAAGTTGCGTAAATCCCACCTTAGTCTCTAAAGTTGCACTACAGCAAACAAATAGTATTAATTAAAAGATCATATTAAACGTAATATACCGTTATGTGTAAGCATTGTTTTATGACAGTGCAACCAGTTTAAACCGCTATTTTCAGTTTGTTTACATTGATAATCTTGAAAGCATAAAGTAAGTTTGACAGTAACATTATATCTTATATCAACCATTTATGCAACCGCTGTTTAGCATAGAGGAAGAAAATATCCAGATAAGAAAGTTAAAAGTCTTAGTACAAAAAAAACTTTTATCTGTTCTTTTTAGCCAATTTAAGTATGCAGTGCTTGGTCAGTACTATAATGCAGATATAAAAGACAAAGTTACTATCTAACATTTACTATAAACCGCAAGTCTGTCATAAAACCCACCTTAGTTGTCTTTGACAGAAGTAGGCCTCCCTGTCCTGTGTGTGTATATATTTTTTTTTATCGAGAAACAAGGCAAAATCAACTATGGAACAAAACATGCAAAGGTCAGAATAAATTCTACTGGCCATAAATACACACTCGAACCAGAAGTTCTCATACACGTGCAGTCTAGGAAATTGTAAGCGAAGCAGCGGGCAACTGCTAGTCTTTTAAATAAAAATTAATCGCAAAATGTGTTGCAAAGAGGCAGTATTGAGAAAGGCTAGACCAATTCGGCTAATTCCTTTTGTAAAATATTCAAGACATACCTGTATAAGTTGCCTTGAATAGCCTATTTTGAATTCGGAATATGGTAATATCTAGATTTTATAATCAAAGATTTAACTGACACTAAGCAGTTCTTTACACTTTCAGTTGAAGTCTGTCAAAGGTACAAAAACGTTTATTCACAATTTGAATTTTAGAACAGTGCTTGATCAGTAGTGATGCAGACAGCAAAGACAAAGTTAATATCAAACTTTTACTCCATATTGTGTCAGTGACGAATTAAAAACATATGTAAAATATTTTAAAAGCTATTTAAACACTGTTATAAAACCAACCTCAACGACCAAAATTGTGAGTAGACTATTTTCACTTAAAGTATTCGGAACTGGTGGGCTTCCCAGGCATTGAGATTTGGGATTTTAACAGCAGTTTAAGGAAAGCAGAGAAATTACCACTAACATGCCTCAAAGATAGGGGAGACCGGGGGTACTTATCACAATTTATCAGAAAAGATTTTATGTAATTTTTGTTTTTGTGATCTTTTTATTATTGCACTAATTTGCCTTTACAGTATGATATTTTTGTACTGTTTTCAAAATGTTTGTATTTTGTTATTTTTTTTATACTTGTCATCCGCGACAAATAACCCCCGTGACGGGGTAGTTTATATTTTATACGGCCTATTCTAATGTCAGTGAAATAAAAACAGCCACATTTTTCAATTAATTTTCATATTTTATGTGTGATTCTAAGCTAAAAATGAAGAATAACATAACTTTCTTCCAATTTCCACTTCCTTTAGCCGCTAACCTCCATTTTGTATTTTTTAATTAACAAATTATTATTTCTAAGACTAGTAAAACTAAAGAAACCAAATTTGGCAATTAGGTTCGAATAGGTAAGAGGAAAATAAATAAAGACAAAATGTTTGCTGCGCACAGCTTGTGCATGCGTACCTTTAAAGTGGTTGTGCTCGCTTATGCTTTGACGGATTTCGTTGAAACTGTTTCGTTGAAATTACAATAAAATTCTTTAAATAGTTGGTGTCTAGTAGGCTACATTTTTTTTAACTATACTGGTCTTTTTTGCTATTTAACTTTACAAATTTTCAATAGACGACATTTTGTTAATATTGAAGAAAATAACACAACTTCTTTTCCTCTTACCTATTCAAACCTATGTGCCAAATTTGGTTTGTTAGCTTTTCTAGTTTTAGAGATAATAATTTGTTAATAAACAAATACAAAATGGTCGCTAGCAGCTATACGAAGTAGAAATTTGAAACAAGTTATTCTTTATTTTTAGCTTATAATCACACACTGAATTTGAAAATACATAGCCAGCCCAACCTTTTTTCTACACCCTGTATATTAACAAATTCATTATTTTAACTTTATTAGTAGATTAAAAATAGTAAGGGTTAACTATACCGAAACAGGTAGGCAACTGTGAAGAGCTGTATACAAAATTATATATAAATTATAGTAATCAGATAAGTGTATTTAATCAGATGTCAGATTCACAGTTGGGGCAGAAAATCCCTAACATTCCTGGTGGGTTTGACAACGTTCAAAAGTCCATACAACCGCATCCATTGATCATAAGAAAGGCTTTCAGAGTAGGGTTAAATGCAAATTAAGCAAAAGCACTCTTCTTCATCCAAACTTTCTTCTGTTTAGTATGAAGAAAAAGTTTGAAAATGCAAAGTATGTTTCCAAGACCTGCGTATTTTCTTGATCAGGGCGACAAGGAATACCCAGTTATGGCGTCGGGAATTATGTACTTCATAATTAATTCGAACCACAATTGCTCCTACACGTGCAAAAGACATGATATAAAGGTAAAGTTACTCTGATACCATGAACACTTATGTAATATCTACCCGATGTATGTATGCTTACTTGCGTTTTGAAAATGTCATAGGACTCACCATATCGCAACATAAGTGTTTTTACTAAGTAGTATAAGGACTTCTATTTTGAAAAATGCGTGCGATGGCGTGGGTAACAACTAGTATCTTATATAATTCTTATGCTGGTACAGGTAAATCAATCTTATTACGTAATTGGCACAATCTTCCTTTATGTTGTTTTAGTAATGCTACAAAATATTACATATGGAAACCCTGACGAACTCTTCCTTAACTTTTGGTTATTCGTGGATAGAATTAGTCATTAGGCTATAAATAGTTAAGTGTTCCTGCTAACATACAGGTAAGGGCAAGATCAACAGTTTGTAACAAGGGCAATAATGAAATGTTCAGAATCATGGCATATTCGTTGGAAAGGTCTTAACTACGCTCATGATTACACCGATTCGTTTCCCATAGCGCAAACCGTTCAAGGCCAGTGGGGCTTGATATTTGAGAAGGAACTGTAACATTTATTGTGAACACATATGTACAAATTTTTATTGGTAGGTAGCTCAAAATATAAAGTAATTAGCAAGTCAACAACAAATTGAGCACAAAGGTCGAGGTGAAAGAGGTTATTTTATAACTGAACTTTGATAAAACATATAATATTATTAGTAGCAGACTTCATATAATTTTAAATATTCTTTTAACTCCCAAGAACCGTATGTGGTAAAATTAATCAATGACCAATTATTGGTTGGCAACACCGGTGCACTCAATTCATCATTGCTATTGCTTAATAAAAAGACAACCAGAAGACATTTATTTGATGTACATAAAGGTCTACCTTGGATGGATTAAAAACTCAGGATGGTTGGTTTTCATTTTAAAGCTCATTTAATGAATATTTCGTGGTGTACGTTGGCAACGCTTATCTCCTAAATATGATATTTGTACATTTTGGACTGATATTTATAAACAACAATGTTATTTTAATTCACCTAAGTGCTTTGAGTACAAAGACAAAATAGTGTAACATAACTCATTAGTATAAAGTAATTGAAATTTCAAAGATATAATTAAAAGAACAACTGTGTTAGACAATCTAAAATAGAAATTCCTTTAAAATGTTTAAACAGACCCTTTAATGGGAAAACTTTAAAGGAGGATGAGAATTACATGTATGAGTATTTGAGTCAACATAAATGTTGTCAGTAATGCAACGAAAATTAACTTAAATACTTTCTGATCATTGAAAGTTAGCATTATTATAAGTATGTGACTGAAATAAATAATTAGTCTAGGTCTAATCAAGTACGATGACCTACTTTATTGTGGTGTACAATCTACTTCAATTTTAAAATAGTCTAGATTTGATTTATAACCTCCAAACTGAGTTAGGTACTGTTTTTATACCTGAATGTGCAAACATTGGAATTGTGTAATAAAAAAATGAACAGTGTTAAAATAAATTCGTACGATGAAATGTACGACAGTTTTACTAAAAAGTAACACCTTCGAATGCCTAAAAGAGTTTAACTTCACCACAACTACAGAAAGATCACATAGAAGAGATCACATAGAAGATCACATACTAAAGGTTCGTTCACAAATATTTGTGTCACAGATCACTAAAATACACTTACCAGAACACTCAAGATTGTTCGCTCTCTTACAGAAGTATGTATCCGAGCAAACGTGCTATCATTTTATCTCGATCGCTTGTTTGTTTGCTCAACAACGCGGGGTATTCTCGCCTCACACATCGTATACATGCACCGTACACACAAAGTTGATAAAAGCTTGAGCCAAAGGTCTGGTCCGTATCTATTCATTAGCTTCGACAATCAGTAATGACAATATGGCAAAGTAGAGATAATCTATCCCATTAGTTAGATAAACTACACTTGTTGTGTATTATGTCATGAGATAACGTAAACAAAACGTCATGAGATAACGTTATGCCTAAACAAAATAATGAATAATGATCAGTAAAAGGTTTTTGCAACGCATACCTATGGAAATTCTTAGTATAAATATTAATGAGCTAAATTCTATTATATTTTACTACCAATTATATGTTAATTGGCGAAGTCAATCAGTCCAATAATGGAAGAAATTAGATTAAGCGAGATTAATGTACACTGTAATTGATTTAAGTTAATCTGTCTTGCATAGAAAAGGTATATTAGTTTGTTGTATTAAAATAAATTGCAGTTGATTCTACTGTGGAAGGCACATTCTTACCGGAGCGCATTCATGTAACAAATCAAAATGATTTGTATATAGATAGAAAATTCATCAAAATTCTAAGTACAGTAAAATTCCATTAATCCGGCACTCCTTTTGTAAAAAAATTACATTTCCTTGTATAACACTAAATATCAATAATTTAATACGTAACGATGTTTTTTTTTTGTCCGTGGTGGACACAGAATTTACAATGATGAAACAACACTCTTACTAATTAAGGGATAATTCAAACCAAAACTTCTGAAAATTTGTATAAACTGAAACCGATCTGTAGTATTAATACCAAATCAAATACATCAGTCTCGAGAAACTTACTACAAACATACACAGTTGTTACCAAATACATCAGTAATTAGAAACATAGTACTACCATACCAAATTCTTAACAACTCAAAATTATCTTATCGGTTAAGTTTTCGATAATTTATATAATCTGAATAACATAATGCGTAGTTTAATCATATGTTACTCTGATTCATTCTGTGTATTAGTTTTTCTCCAGTTAAACTTTGTGGTTGTGTACTTTATGTGTGTGTTTCATTAACTGAAGAGGCGTTAGCGAAAAATATAGTACTACTAATATTTTGGCATTTAATCTTGTCATATATTTTTTTTATAAGAAGTGCTATTTTGAGTATACTCGTAAACTAAAAACCTTTAGGATTAACGGATACTACATTTTTGACAATTCATTAGCACTGATACACTAAACCCTAGATATCTACCGTGAAACGTTTATGGTAATCGTTTTAACAGACGGGTTTCTATTTATAACCCAGTTTTAAAGTTTACACGCATGTTAAAAATGCAACTTCAGATGCGTGCCTGACTACTGATTAGCGTCCCCCTTCAGTCCAGTCAATGACGGTAAAAATGGGTAAACTGTGTATTTATCCCATACAGCACTGTCACATAAAAATTTGGCTTTTTCTACTTGTCCTTTATTTCTAAGTCTACCCTGTGGGGTTCCCTTTTCCCTGAGGGTGGATACCACACCTTCTCGGGGGTGAGCAATTTTCCATTGAAAATAAGTGCAAATATCGATAAATTGACTAATTCTAAGCAACTTTAGTCATAAGACGTTTTTTCTGAAAGTCAATTTCGTAATTTATACTTTTCGATAAATTACGATAATGATTTTCTCATTTCAAGCTTATTTGTTGCAAATAAAGTGACAACGTTTTTTTTCAAATGGGATGGAAGTGAGGGTGAGATTTTCACTATTTTTGATTCGATGAAAAAATAGGATTCGACATTACTCTTCATAACTCGTTTAGTTGTGATGCTAGGAACTTTTATAAAAAAAAAATAAAAATTAAAGGCTTTTTAAAGGACTTTAAAAAGGTTGTATGCAACCTTTTAATGCAGTTTTCTCCGAAAAATGCATCGGTTTTGTTGTAAGTAGAAACTTTTCCATTTTGGCGTTTGAAAATGCCAATCAACTTTCAACAAAATGCTGCATGTATCATAATACACAATTTATAGCTATAATTTTGCTCTCTACAGGTTTTTCGATTAAAGGTATACTTTTCCAGTTATTTGCGAAAAACCACCTGAAAACGTGTTTTGCCTGAAAATTGACAATTTCACTCGCAAACAAGTCGAAAAGAAAAACCTTCATAGAACAAAAGTGCTAAGAATTAGTCAATTTATCGATTTCCGCACCTATTTTGAATGAAAAATTGCGAACTCCCAAGAAGGGGCGGCATTCACTCACAGGGAAAAAGCAACCCCCGACACAGGGTAGACTTTGAAATGGAGAACAAGTAAAACCTAAATCCAAATTTTTATGAGAATCGGTGCCGTATGGAATAAATACAAGCGACAATGGTCATTACTGGACTACTTATCACGTTTCTAAAACACTTCAATTACATGTTTGTAAGTTACAAAGAAAATAGAAATTTGGTATGAATATAAACGGCTGCCACCTTTAAAGTGTACTTAAATGCAGCTGACTACCACATTGTCAAGTAGTAGATATGGTAAACATACTTCTAGGACCATTTGCTAAATTAAATAAATAAATTGTGTTCAGAAAGTGCTAATTAGTAGGAACCAATACAAAATGTATAGACTAATAGTAATAAATATTCTAATCCTGTACTGCAATCTTAACAACTCTAACTTTGAT
Organism: Homalodisca vitripennis; assembly: GCF_021130785.1. NCBI lineage: Eukaryota > Metazoa > Arthropoda > Insecta > Hemiptera > Cicadellidae > Homalodisca > Homalodisca vitripennis. The sequence continues at coordinate 116,070,366 of NC_060212.1, forward strand.
AGTATTGTAATGTACTGAATTATCAAAACGAGAATTCCTAAATGGTAGGATGAGATTCTTTACTTTGAAACTTACAAATGATCTTGTTTTTAGATTTTTACAAGAATAGTAAGAGTACAAGAACACGTGTAGAACTGCATGCCCATAAAATATTTTAAGTTTTTTGTATAACTAGGGTATTTATTCTAGCATACAGTTCATTATACAAGAATAGCTTCAAATGCATATTATAGTCTATCATAAAGAGCAACCACGTGTGTAGAAAAAAATCAACAGTGACAATGACATCCACTTTGAATTTCGAACAATGTAACATCGTAAACCAACAACATTTCGTGCGATGGAAAATGCGTGTTTACAAGTATAATCAGTGGAGTCATGTGTAATTTAACTGTCACTCTCGTCTCACAGCTACGAGAACTGTACAGTAATGTAATAAGTCGCATCCTGTAATACATTGTTCTCCGGCCACGGGTATATAATGGGGGCGAGAGTTCTGCCTGGCAGACGGGCAGCAACATGTCGGTGCCAGTAGCTCAGTTAGTGTCGGTGGTTGTGTTGGTAGCCCTGGTCGGAGCACAGAACGAGTGCATGCCGCCCAAGCCCGGGGAGAAGCACGCCCACCCCAGTGAGTGCTGCAAGCTGGACACCGTCATCCCGGAAAGCGTCAAGGTGAACGGACCCAAGTGTATGGAGAAGTTCCCGCACCCTCCGAAGCCCCCTGGTCCACCCCCGAGCGGAGCGATGCCCACCCCCGACCCGGCGATGAAACTGCACCACGCCTGCGTCGGCGAGTGCGTGTTTTCCGAGAGCGGACTCCTGACTGCTGACAAACGCCTGGACCGAGCTGCGGTCACCAGGGTGTTCACGAATTCGGACAAAGACTTGGGCCCCGTGGTGACGGCGGCGATCACCAAGTGCCTCGGCTCCTACCAGAACGACGTAGATCAGAGCTTGGAGTGCAAGAGTGGTGCGGAGGAGTTCAAGAAGTGCCTGACGCGGGAAGTCTTCCTCAACTGCCCGAGCTCCGTGTGGATCTCCTCGAGCGAGTGTAGTAGCCTCAAGACGAAGATCACCAACTGCCCCCAGTTCCCCGTCAAGATAGGAGGACCTGGCCCTGGCCCCCGCTAGGTAACCAGTAGCTCCCTTGAATTTGCAATTGGTTTTAAACAAATTGCGCTGAAATAAATTGATGAAAAAGAACTTTTGTACGCATTCTTAAACATTTGTATGATCTCCAAGCTCTTTTGTGTATAAGTTTCTTTTCAAAGAAACTGAATAAATATTGTAGTTAACTATCTGTACCAACCACTAAAGTTTTAATTAATTGGGAAATTAACACATAATGGGTTTTAGCCACCAGACATAATATCAATGAATGTCTAACATTGAATGTTTGTATAAAGTTAGAAGGATATCATGTAAAAATTTAAACAAATCTTCTTCGATCAAGTGTATAATAAATTACTAGTAACATAAATAAAATTGTAAAAACTAAAAAATAAATTTTATTCTAAAAAAAGTTATTCGAAGCACGCCTTTTTTAAACGGCACCAACAATTTAAAACAATATATTGTAGAAAATTAATCCTACATTTATCTGTTACATATTCTTCCCTTATTGGATCCTTACATAATGCGTTATAAACAACAAAATTAAGCAGTCACTCGGTTTAGTTAATTTCGTCACAACAAACCGGCCTTTAAACATCATTTGGTAAGTGTCTAGTTAGAATAACTTTGGTTTCAAAGGATAAACCTTTTTACTTTTTAGTGACTTTTACTTGTGATTTTGAAGTTAAGTTGTTTCATTCTTAATTTGTTGATGATGGTGTTCATGGACTAGCACCGAACGTTTAGTGATACCGATTAGTTTGTATATCTTGTCATAGAATTCGATCAAACCAATGCATCTTCATCTTTTCACGATTGTTGCTACATGACCATGATAAACAGCCTTGTAAGTGGGCTATTTCAAGGACGTAGCCAGCAAGGGGTCCGGACCTCCCCTCCCCCGAAAATTTCAATTTTTACAGTTAATTTTTAGTAAACGATTATTATTATTTAAATAATTCAGTATTACTGATATGTGCTGCTGAAAGATAGTTCTCAACAAAGAAATGAGCCAAGAACTTTTTAAGGAACAAAATGAATGGGGCCTTACTCTCTGTCCACTACGGGAAAATATCTATTGTCTGTAACCCCCAAATTTTTACTTGGCTACGTTCTTGGTCTGCTCTTACCACTATAGGGGGCCTTTTGAATCTCTAGCATAAAAACCATGCCTGAGGTTTGTCATGGTCATTTAGAGAAATCGATGTCTTTACACTCTCGATAACGAACTGATCTATCGACTTGAAATTCTATAGAACGTTAGATAAGCAGCATCGAGTTCGATGGTGGCGGTTGTCACTCCATGGGATTTTGGTGATCGTTATCGAACGAATGTTTTTCCATATGTCTTATGGATAACATAGGCATGGAGGAAACGAGAAAATCGTAGAATGAATGAATTTGTAAACTGAGTACAATCATATGACTTTTAAACCTGTAACATAGTAACACATTTAGCTTAACTATCCGCAAGATATCTCGAGAAAGATGTCTGGCACATTTCATCTTTTGTCTGCCGGGGGATGTAAATTTTTTCTGAAACATTTCCTGCACGTCTGTCTGTTTGTCCGCCGGAAATCCCAGGAATGAAAAGAGCTATAAACCTGAAATGTTGTATGCACCCTCAGCGAAAGCACATGGAGTGTCGTATCCCTACTTTGTTTATTGGAATCTGTTCAAAGTTACTAATTTGGAATCGCTGCTTATATTCCACATTTACCCAACAGAATTTCCGTCTCCCAATTTCAAGGACAGTCTTGTCTTGCATTACTTTGTTAAGTGTTAGTCATGGATGAAAACCTTTTCTTATCGTGCTAATGTGCCTGGGTTATCCACAACTAGTTAATAAGAGCACTGCCAGCGGCGCGTTACATGGAACAGTTACATGGATGGTAAAAACATGAATGCCGAGTTAGCTTATTACATTCCAGTCTCTACACTCTATTTTGTTTCGCTGCCCCAGCATGGATTTCAAATTAACACACGTGTCTAATAATTACAACCCATCCTTCAAAGACGAGGAAGGTTTTGTAAGTAAAGGTAAAACAGATTTTTTTTTGGGGAGGAGGGGAGCAAGAATATATACCGGGTATCTTAAAAGTTCCCAAATCCCACATCCCTTGTTTTCCCACACCCTGTTGTACCGAATGGACGAACAGATGGGGATGGAGATCTCTGAGGTCGTAGTGATGAATACTCGGTATTGCAAAGTTGACTTGTGCCAAGTAACACTTATAAGCACTAGTTTTAGATGTTTAGCAAAAATTATGACTTGTCACGTTGCTGCCAAATTAGAGCAATAATGAACTAAAATAATATCTTGGGGGACGAAACCTCGTGGTTCCAATGTTCTTTGGAATTTTGCCCACGGACTTAATTACTTAATACAAATCTAAAATGGCTTCCCATCACTTTAATGTCGACTCACACACCGAGGCGTCAGCATCTTGGCTCGACATTGTAGCTGTAGTCACAAAAAGGAAGATTAGAAGACTGGAAGTCTTCAACATGAATACTGGAAGTTGAACAAGAACTGGTCTAAAACAAAATCGTTACGGTATTACCCATATATCGAGACGTGGTCCCTATAATGGCGACAACGTGGTCTCGTCAGAAGGACACCAGCCACAACTAATATCTGTATTAATCTGGCAAATAAAACATCATCATAGTTAAGTTACTTTACTATTTACAAATTTACTTTATATTACATTCAAAATAGATGTCTCGCATGGAAGGGTAGCTTATAATAAGAAAAATGTAAAAATTACTTACGGACAAGGCGCGCGAGGTAACCGGTGATCTGTCGAACGCCTACAAAGTTGAAGATAGAAAAATTACTACTCGTGCCAATTAGGTTATTATTCCACCCAGAATTTAGTTCCAAGAACATCGGAGAAAAAAATTATTCATGTCATTGGGTTTTCTATTAAATAGGCAATAAAAATTATATGTCACATGATAGGGGTTGCAATTTGAAAATGTAAAGTTACCCCCTGTACCCTCTTTCAAAAGGGAGGGCAATTTTTTTTTACCATTCAAAAAATCCAAAAAAGTATTGTAATAAGTATGGTGAAGGTTTTACATCTATAATCTCAATCCGTTTGGAATATATACAGGCGTATCAGGAAATAATTTACACACTGAGATGTAAAGGGGTTATTTACCCATAACCTTGGCTAGGAACGTCGTAGAGATGTTTAATTTATTTAATTGTGTTTAAATAAAATAGGCCATTAAAATTATATGTCACAAGATAGGGGTTGCAATTTGAAAATGTAAAGTTACTCCCCGTAATCCCTTTGAAAAGGGAGATATCTTTGCATCACTCAAAAATCCAAAAAAAGTATTTTAATAAGACAAGTATGGTGAAGGTCGTACACCGATATCAATCCGTTTGGAAGATATCCAAGTTATATATGTGTATTGTATATGCACACTACTAAATAACGGTACAATGTAAGTACAATTTAACAATATCAACTTTTATTTATGCTAAAATGTTCAGTTAAGTGAGACATTAAAAATGATGTACTACACAACCCAAGTTTAATTTAAAAGTTTCTTAGCATTTAACCGACCCCCTCCCCACAATTGTGGAGCCTGTTTTGGAATTTTTGAAAGGTAAGAATACTTTTATTAACTCCTCTAATATGAAACAAATTTTATAAATCCTCACAGTGTTGATTTATAGAGGATTTCCATTTGTTAATTCTTATACCTTTACAATGCGGTTTGCATTATGCTCATTCTATTTTATGCATTAATAATAAAACGTCATCATAAAGTACAAAACATATATTTTTATCAGACATTAATTGTTCATTAATTCTGTATAGGTTCCAGATGCAAATGAGACGATGCTAGATTGAAGAGGTTCATTTTGTTCTCTATTGGCTAGTAACCCTGAATTGGTTGGTTATATCACGCACAATTGAACATCAGCTAATTTAAATGCCTAGGTTAAATATTAAACATATTTTATTGGAACAAACAAAAGAAATTCGAAATGAAAATTAGTAATAGGTGCAATATTACTTATAGATATTACAATCTTTAGAGTAATAAGTTCTGACAAATGACTATTTTAGAGTGAAACATGTTCCTATTCGTGATACTATATATCTTCAGTGGCTGGATTGTAAATGAAAACCAAGGAGTATATAAGGATCTAGTAAGATATAGAGAGTATGAATTTACATACGTTAAACTGAAGCCTAACCTAGATTACGACAACGAGTTTGTCGTTAAGCTTGATCAAGGTAAATTATTGATAAATGGATGGAATATAGAATGCAAATACCTTAACAATGGTTTTGGTCACAACCGAGTATGATAGACAGAAAAAAACTAGATACCGTGTACCCTTATTTTTACTTATGGAAGGGGATAATTAGGTACATTTTTAATAATTCGTATACTTATATTAAAACTAATATTATATTTTAGAGAGAGCATAACTTAAATATCTCGGGAAGAAACGGGATTCCGCTTGGAAGTGGTTGTATTTAACGCCCTTGTGTGCGAATCAGTGGACGACAACTTGTTATGAAATAAACCTTGGTGTATTTGAAAGATTATTTTACAACAAAACAAAACATGAGAGTTTACGTTTTATATACAATCATGTTTGAGTCGTAATCATTAGTTTTAGTAAAACACTTAACAGCGTTTGCTAAGAGCTTTTAAATTTTGCAGGCGTACGAGTGACAGACTTCTTAACTGCCATTTACAACAGATTCGTATCAAACAGTAAGTATTGTACCGTTGTCTATGGTAATTATGTATATAATAAGTATAAATTTCTTTCTTTAAAGTGTGTATTTGTGGATACAAGGATTATAAGAATTTTTCCAGACAATCGCCATCGTTCAGTGTTACAAGAAATTAGTAACACTAGGTTTCGAGATCTTCAATCTGATCTCTTCCTCAGATGGAACTTATAACTGCAATCTAAGTTTAAAAAAAATCATACCAGAGCGTTGTGACACGCCTAAGTCAGGAACCACAACAGCCGTGTTGTGTGTACATGCACACTAAAAACTCTACCAAAAAGCACGTAATAAAAACAAACACTAATTTTAACACCGAACATTATACAGGTCACAATTTATAGGTCTGCACTAAACGATCAACCACTACGAACTGACCAGAGGGCAATAGAAAATGACGATCGTTACGGCAGAAACAAAGAAGGTGGTAAAGCAGGCAACGGGCTTGGGCCTTTTTATTAGGCCTATTAATTCATTCTAGATAAACTTATTAAAACCATACTGTGGATTCTCATTGATTTATTATAAATCTATAATCTGTTTAATATTATATGTTTTCTTGTTTGTTCACTTTTCAGAATTGTCAGTTGAAGCGACGAAATCTTCTCTAATGTTTGACTGATCGGGCTGGTCTGTCAATTTAATGTATGGATCCTCTATTAATTTTCTTTTAAAGAAATGAAGCTCTCGATGTATTCTTTTGACTTCATTCCAATTCATATGATGGTCTTCGGATTAACATTGATATGCAAATTTAGTAATTTCTGTTAGCCCTTTCTCGCGTTTTCTTTGGGTTCTTTTACTCGTTTATGTGTCTTTTTGTCTCGCCTCTCCTGAATATGTGTATGTTAGAGTATACCAGATGTTCCAATTTTATGCACACTGAAGGAATCTTGAAAACCATAAGAGATGCAGCAAAGATTAATTTGGACAAAGTTGTGCGGAATAACAAGTATAACAAATATATGTGGTTAAGTTAATTATTGGTAGCGTCGTTCACTCGCAAACCATAAACACCAGGCAAGCATTATTGTTTTTATTGTAGTTGCTATTGTGCAACTTATTTGTGTTTTTTGTTGTTGAGGGTTTTTATATTGCTTTCAAAATGATATAAATGAGCCAACCAGAATATTTAAAAACGGTTCTTCGTGTTTAGATCGTGTACTGCTTCGGAATAGAAAGCCAAAAAACAAAAGTCGTAATGTTCTGGAAACTAATATTACTGACCAATATACTTTGGAAATATACATATTAAATGTAAAAATAAAAGTCAATAGACAGAAAACATGTTGTATGGAAGTTGATTACAATTTACTTCATAACAGAGTAATTCAACCAGACCGGCAACCTGTGTTTCAAAGTATTGATGTGGGTGAGACAGTTTATTAATTTTATCATATTTTTAATTCCTGTTTCAATGATTCATGTGGATTGAAGAGATTGAACAATAAAAATGGAAAGCGTAGTCCTTGGATAAGTGACTACTACGTTGGCTTAGTGAACAGACAAATTATTTTTATACATTGTATTTATGAAATAAAAATAATAACTATTTGTTGTTGCAATATGAAATGGTTTCTAAATCTGTATATTCACTGATTAAGGAGGGTAAAGTTCAATTATTATTCGTCTATGGTTGAGATAAATATTGGCAATACAACACAGTATTGGCAAGTGGTAAAAATTATTATGATTGTAAGTAAGCAAATCTAATATAACGAGTGTAAACTGCAGTGTCTCACTGATTAATGTAGATGTCAGTGATCATTTCAGTATTTATTATGTAAATACCCACTACAAAGCTCAAGGAAAATAATTTTAGATTTTGTATATGTATGTTGTAACCGATAATAGTGTTACATTATTTTACGGTTACTTATGACCAAATTATTGAACTTAAAAATAACATATCTAGTAAAAACAGTGGTAGTTTAGATAGGATAACAATAACAAAAATTAAATACATTTGTGATACCTCTGTTTGACATTTTTAACCTGTTGTGGAGTACTGACGGATATAACCGTCACACTATTGAGAAGTACTGACGGATATAACCGTCAACCTGTCTAGGGTCTACTAGAGTAAGCTAAAGTATTATTACATAACTAAAATAATAACTTTTTGAACTTGAAGAACGAAATATACTGTGTTATTGTTTTTTAAAGTTTATTGCTGACAGTTTTAATGTTACTAGGACCTTTGTGCGACTTCCAAACCATAGACTACCCTACAACGAGAGCCGGCTACAAACCCGCTACATGCGTGCACGAAGCCACGTGCTCTGAAACATACAACGCGTTGGGAGAATGGTCCAATAAAACTTGCCAACTTTTCGCCAATAATGAAAGGGGCGGACATGCTGGTTATCTCTGCTGCCCTGTTGAGCAAACCGTCGATTATCAGCGAGATCCTTTGGTACAATATTACCCCTCGAATAAAGATCAAAGAGTGCTTCAGTTCAGGGAAGTGCCGCCTACCTTCAAAATGTACGAGAAATCTCCATACACTGCTTTGCTGCAGAGGAATGCAGCAGCGGTTAAAAGTAAGCAGTTATTGATATGATAAACGTAAAGTATCATATTTACATTTGTGTAAATATGATATTCAGCAAGGCACCCACTGAACTGTGTGAATGTCATGTGTAGACTTGTATCTAGGTTATTGATTTCTCTCTAAATTCATCTTATTGGGGTTACTCTTATACAAGAACGTAGCCAGAAAAACGTTTAGGGGGGTTGGGTCCAGACAACTGATATTTTCCCGTAATGGACAGAGAGTAAGGCCCCATTTTGTTATTAGAAATTTTCTTGACCCGTTTCTTTGAGAACGAACTTTCAGCAGTACATGTGAGTAATAGTGAATGATTTAAATAATAATAATTGTTTACTAAAAAAGTAATTGAAACTTTTAAAAATTTTGGGAGATCCTGCCCCTTTGGACCCCCTCGCTGGATACGTCCTTGCTATTATAGACTAATAAAGAGATTCAGTCCCATTTTAAAGATTTTTATTTCTCTTAAGGAGACGATCAACAATATAGGTTTCCAGCTATAACGCACTAAGATTTTTTGAAGTAATTTACAATAGCCAGATTCAAAAGAACTTCATTGAGCCAAATTATTGAGATTCGTTCTATACTAGTATATACAAGCCATAAGTCACATACGAGTTTTGATAAATTCTTCCATGCTATATGGTTACTATAAATAACTGTTTGTATTTATTGCCCCACCAAGAATTCATATTTGTATTTTTCTGTATGATTTTATGATTTAAAAATCCAGCAGCTGTGACAACATGATTTAAAACTCAACTTGTCATATAGACAAGACAAGAGTAATTTACTGAGATTTGATTACATTACGCTAATCAGTCTTGATTATAAGTATGAATTGCACACTAACAGAAAGTCCCAGAATGGCTTGTTACTGTTTATTACTACCATTTTAAATAATAAAACTGCGCACCCTACAGCTCAACATCGCCTCATTTTTGGTTAGAATTATGATTAAATATGACCGTTGTTTTAAAGTTCTTTGCAAATTTATTTAAAGAAAAATATTTTGAGCAAAAAAATGGCGATTATTTACAAGTCTTCAATATTAAATACTGTAATGTGTGAGTTATTTGCACACGATTCTATTAGTTATCATGTTTACTTTTATTACAATAAATAAAAGTTGATAATAACACATTTTGAAATAAAATATAACGCTAAGTGAATACAGATGAGCTTAAACGCGAAAGTCAATTAAAATGGACGTTGAAGAAAGAATATTCAAAAACTTGTGGACACTTTTCAACTACGTTAGTAGTAGTTTGAATCTAGTCTCTCACTCATTCAACGTAACATTTTATTATTCTTGATTAAAATTTGCTATAATTAGTACAAATTAGTTTCTTTCCGAAGAAAACTTACTTTGCGATCTGTTTAAATTAAGGTGCATGGACTCGTACAGAGATTGTGGGTAGTGCAAATTGGGTAAAACTTTCAATCATCTCTATAAAATATTATTTAGTCCTTTTTCCACTCGACCACAAATGTTATTATACTGGAAAAAATTTAATTAAGTAAAGGTCCCGTTTATCTGACATTTCAGAATAAGTTTAAAGATAAAGCAATTCCAAAATTAAGAAAACAAATAGGCCTAGTTAATTAAAGCATTACATTTCTGACTTATTTAAAAGTAGTAATTTTAAAATCCAGCAGCTGAGACAATATAATTTAAAACTCAACTTGTCACATAGATAAGAGTAATTTATCAGAGATTTTATTAAATTACACTGATCAGTTTTGGTTAGCAGTATGACTAATTGTACACTATTAAAAAGTCCCAGATCATGTTTATTTGTTATACTTAAAGTATTAACATCTCAATATTAAATCCCATAAAATGAGAATTTATAGATTTTAAATTAATTTTTTGTTTTGTTTTAGATCACACCATTTTAGAAAAGGTATTCGAACAACAATATAAGGAGAAAATGCAGTCAGGTAAGTTGTACCAATAGCCATTAGCTTGCTTCTTGTCAAACTGGGTGGAAAAGTTTTTTATTCGACCAATTTTTTAAGGAATATTTTGTTTTTTTATTTGCCTTTTTTATGCCTTCCTCGGGCATGCTGAAAAATATGTATGAAAATAATACATTCTAAAGAAAATCTGTTATCTCCACAAATATATTCCAAACTATAAAACAAGTGGTTGTTGTAAATCGTTAATTTGTCTTAGTATAAATGAGAACATTAATTCACTAGTCAACTTTTTATAAACGGAAAGAACAGTCGCTTGGCACCACATTTGCGCAGGAACTCAAATTTTCTAAGATTGGTTTTTTACTGAACCCAAATTTGCTTCTGGGTTTTGTAAACTTTGGGGGAACCGTACCTGTAAAAACGTATTTTCAATGTTTTGTTACTAAATTTTTCCAATCTATAAATGTTTGATTACAGAAAAATAATATTACAGTTATTTAATTAGTTATTGAATTATTATTGAAGTTACATAAATAGTCATTATATTAACTGGTTCAAAAGATATTTTTTAAATAAAACAATACACACAGACAGATAGACGGAAAACTAAAAGTTTTAGGACATACCTTCATATGAACTTTTTTGCTCATTTTTATGCGTAGAACAAAATCCCAAAGTATTTGGAACACTTTTACTGAACACCCTGTAGACAACTTCAAGTAGCGTGAGACGTTGGCTATCAGGGTGCCTACACATATTGAAAAATGCATTTCACAATACAGTCTATGCAATCTTAAACAACTTTAAATCAATAAAAACATTTTGATGCATATTAAATATACACAGTTTTTGTGTGAAAATGTATGTAAAAATTGTAATTTATGTTATATTATATTGGAAGAATTTGTAACTTAAAACACAGGGTAAGAGTGCAGAATTTGTTTCTTTAAAATATTTTAACTTAATAACTTGTCCAGAGAAGCGAATATATTCTGAAAAATTTTAATCATCTCTACTATTTTATGTTGATAAATTTACATTTAATTTCGGTTGAATGATTCGATTGACTTTTTTAAGACGATTGCTGTGTTCTGTTAAAGAATCCAGAAACTTCGAAATCAGGTTCAGAAACCTGAAACTTTGGAATACTGACTCTTAATTAATTACGACTGAACGTAATAAATTAGTCATTGTTTATCGATTTTCAGTTTAAAACCAGCAGTGCTTATCCTACTGTGAAAGCCTACTTCGAAACTAATTTATTAATTTAATCTTAACTGCTGAAAGTGCAGCTCTTCACCTGAACATAATTTCGAGTGGTCAGGAACACAAATTATAGATCGCAAAATTAAGACTCAGTTTCACTTAAAATAACATGGAAAAGGTGATTTGGATATTGAAGAGATTGGTGAATACACTCACTTGTCTAGGTATTTTTTATTTGAAGAATATTTTAATTGTTACTTAACTTATGGTTTATCCAGAATCGATATCAAACATGTTTGGAGCAAAGCCCTACGGACAAATATTTCTGTAACATTGTACTAACCTTGTGATGGATCTTCTACTGGCCAAAATAAATTTGTGAAGACAGGCGTGCCAAACTGCACACTCGATATGTGAGGCACTTATCGTGAATATAGCCTACAGAACAACGAACTATATAATGTAAGTCCACCTTCCAATTAGTGCAGCGCCTGAAGCCTAACGCTACGACAGACTTGACTCCTGGAATCTGGAATCAATATCCGTCTGAAGAGATCCAAAACAGTCGGTGACGAAGAAGCGCAAAACAAACTCTACATCATTTCGACATCACAGACACCTGGACTACAAACAAATGTAATCAAGATGAAGTGGCGTTCTTTTGTATCGTTAGGTACACAATTATACCAGGATTCCAGATTCCAAGAGTGAAATCTGCCACAGAGTTAGACTTCAGACGCTGCACTAAGTGGAAGGTGAACTGGAGTTGAACTTAACATTCTTACGTAATATTGTTAAGACATGTTAAGACTCATTTTCTACAATTGTACAATGCAAGATTTATTAAGAGTAAATAGCAGTTTTTCATTTTCAGCATTGGTCTGTGAGTTCAGAAAAGGTGATGTGATATTACCCAAAAGTCAATCGAGTAACCACGAGGACGTGCGAGAAATAATCCTGTTCTTTTGCACAAAACCAGCGCAATGTCGCAGAAGCCCAGATAAGGCACCGCACTACTTGTCGCGATATTTCTGCGCGAATGTGATAAAGTTCGACTACACCCAGGCAGGTCGCTCGGTCTGTTGCCAGGACAACGATATCCTCCCGACATTCTTCGGCACCAATGCAGCACCAGTGCCAGTGCTGCGCCTGCCTCAGCTGCCGACCTACCTCAAGTACGCACCTGGCCTGCGCAGTGCGTTCAGTAAGTACTAGTCAAACCTTGATACAATGCAGTTCTCGACCGGTTCAAAGCACTTCTATTGAAGTTTCCAGCGATTGATAATTACGTATTACTATTATACAGTTTTTATTACCACAACATTTATAATAGTATGGTGCAAAATAGATAAAAGGGACAATTTTAAATATCTGTCAGTCATTCTGGATCAACATTGAAATGAGAGTAATCATAAAGTTGCAAAAAAATTGTTCAAACTCGTACACAGATCTCTTGGCCCATCTGTAAAAAACAATGTGATACATTGTTATGTGGTTGGTTCCATAGGACTGTTCGAAGATGTCTCCAGGTAAGTTTTCTAAACAATGGCACCAACCCACAAGCAACAGTACTTCGTTAGTATGTTAAATGTTTCTTTTTGGAAGAAACGTGTGAAAAGACCTGAGATATCTGAAAGGCACTATTTCCTGCCTCACGTCTCTCACATTACTTGTGTGCTTGATGTGTAATCTGATGTATTACTTCAAGAGTATGAAGAGTAGTCTCACATTTCATGTGTACTTGATGTGTAATCTGATGTATTACTTCCAGAGTGTGAAGAGTAGTCTCACATTTCATGTGTACTTGATGTGTAAGCTGATGTATTACTTCCAGAGTATGAAGAGTAGTCTCACATTTCTTGCGTACTTTATGTGTAAGCTGATGTATTACTTCCAGACTGTGAAGAGTAGTCTCACATTTCTTGTGTACTTGATGTGTAAGCTGATGTATTACTTCCAGAGTATGAAGAGTAGTCTCACATTTCTTGTGTACTTGATGTGTAAGCTGATGTATTACTTCCAGACTGTGAAGAGTAGTTTTACATTACTTCTGTACTTGATGTGTAAGCTGATGTATTACTTCCAGACTGTGAAGAGTAGTCTCACATTACTTGTGTACTTGATGTGTAAGCTGATGTATGTGAAGAGTAGTCTCATATTTCTGGTGTACTTGATGTGTAATCTGATGTATTACTTCTAGAGTGTGAAGAGTACTCGAAGAAAGGGTGCGAGAGACCGTCGGACGAGTGTTTTTATCAAGATACTCCTCACTTTGTAAGAATTTGTCTTTTTTTATTAATTTACTTAATTATAAGATTGAATTACTAACAGCATGATGGCTCGTGTATGCAACGAAGTGTGACAATGAGGAATCTGCTTCTTGTTGTGTTATGGGTTGCTTCACACGGTAGAGTATAATAAATCACATAACAAATACATTTAAACACAAACCAGTATTTAAAACTGTTATTTTTGTGAGGCCTTTCGATAGCAAGGCTATCTTCGTCAGACACATCACAAGAGTATCGAAAGGCCTTACAAACATAAAAGTTTAAAATATTGGTTTATGTGTTTAAATGTAATTAAGTTAACAGTAGCCAATCTAAGCTCCATCTTCAACATAAATCACATACATTTTGATTCCAAGGCTATTTAGCCCAGTCAACATGTGGTCTATAGAGGGGGGGGGGTACTTTATAAATTAATTTTCCAACCTTTGACACTACCATGTGCTCATGAACCAGCTATGGTGGGAAGGGCTGATTCGATGTAAATGAAGTATTTACCTCCAGTTCACATTCCTCTTACGTGCTGTATCTGAAATGTGATGCTTTTGCAGACTTGACTCCTGAAATATGGAGTCATGTCGTCTGAAGGATCCAAAAATAGTCGGTGCGGAAGAACGAAGACGCTCAGAACAAACTCCCTCCCCCATCGTTTGACATTAGAGACACCTGCAGTCAAGTCTGCAACAGCATCATATTTCAGATACAGCACGTAAGAGGAAGGTGAACTGGAGCTAAATTCAACATTTACTACCGTGTAGTCTGGTCAAAAGACACCCCCCTCCTTCACCTCTCTTCGCCACCCTCTACCCGTCTTTAAGTCGCTCATAATTATCAGTTTTAATTAGTAATTGCTAAGTTAAGTGCAACAAATAATTTTATATTTATTATTTATTAATTGGTATCCTCCGAAATACTAATTAATACATATTTCGGAATTATTTCAATAATAATAACCATTTACTACAATAGTAATTGAAAAAAATTGAAAATTGGGAGTGGACCCACGTCCTTAGTCCAAGTACAATTTTAGGTTACGTATTATAGTATTGTACATTTTGCATAGCTCATATTCGACTGTTCACTGTAGGTTTCACTGGGTTTCGTGGCACCAAAGTTCATGATGTATCACTGTGGAGGTGCACTGATCAGTAGAAGGTACTTCCTCTCGACCCACAGATGCAGGCACTTCTTCGGGTAAATACAGTTTTAAATGGCGAGTCAGAAATACTGTTGGTCATATAAATAGTTGGCTAAACATCTCAACTCGAACATTTGCCCTGAGGTGCCTATCAACTTTTGCCTCTAGGGGGACTCTCAAATTATGTTACTAAGGCTTGTTTGAGTCAAAGATAAGTTACTGTATTATTTTCTGGGGCTTCTGTAGTGTAAATTTCTTTAACAAAATTCTCTGCATCCAGAAGAGGGCACAGAGGGTCGTCTGGAGATATGACCGGGAGGACAGTGTTAGAGAGTTCTTTTGATCAAGTGTCACCCTTACTCTCGCCAACCTGCTTGTTTACCGCACAGTCCTTTTTGTCTTTTAAAATAAACGAATGTTTTCAGTTCTTGGATACAATTATGATACAAGCCACAACGAAAATCTTGTAATAGATAGATATCGACTGTTGTTAACATTGCAATCAGTTTTCTGTTTTGGACCTAAATTGTTAATTCGCTATCAGATAGTTTAAAGGGACTTGACCATTTAAAATCTGTTAAAAGGATTCTTGGTCGAGAGAGCTTTCTTTAACCTTCGGGAGGCTCTTAATGAGCTGAATCCCCTTTAGTACGGATGGGCTTTCTTACATATTTTATATAATATTATATAAATTATGTTTTTATGTATATTTCCACTGCTTTAAATATGATATTTATTGCGTATTAACCAATGGTATTTTAGACTTACACAAGAAACTGTTCAGATTTTTTTTTTTTTTGTCAATAAATAAGTTTGAAGTTTATTGTTCAAAACCTCTTAGTTGAACTATGTTTGCAGTAGAGGTTTACAAATACATGTTTTCCATAAAACATCTCCTGTAAAAATATAAAAATCCTACTTTATCAAAATAAAAAAAAACATTGTTGTAAATTTAATTTAATTTTTGCATTTGAAATTACAATTCTCACAAAATTAAACTACTTACTCACTAATAAAGTATAATTTGTTTTTCGGTAGCTGAAAGAAAACATTATACTAGAGTCTTAAAAAATAGTTTTAGGTAACAAAGATACACTCTTATGTACTGTAGATTTGATAGTGTACAATCACTACTTTAACATTCTATATACCGCTAAACACCTATTACCAAGAGTGACTATAGTATAAAGTGTTGCTGCACCATCACTTTACAGAATGTTTTTTCTATTGTCACATTGTCTTTGTTTGAAGTTTGTTTACGACGACAGAAGGATTGTGAAGGAAACAGAAATTTTTCCAGGCATTTGCCATATGTTCAGTAAAAACATACTACATACGTAACTTCTTTTTGGTTAAGTTGTTATAAGTTAATTATATGGATCTTGAATATAAAAATGGAGAAGTATGTCCGTTGGAAATAAATAAATAAAACAAAAATTCAGTAACACTAAGTTTTGAGATCTTTAAACTGACCTCATCTTCGGGTAAATAACTAACCCAACACATAACTACAAATTAGGTTAAAATAAACTAGTTATACCAGAGCTTTGTGATTCCATAAGTCAGGAATCACAACCACCTGACTATAAGTATATTATTCTGTTGTGTGTCAACTTCACTAACTCTAATACATGCACTTAATAAAAAACAAAACACAGCACTGCTTATTAAAACTGAACTACAGAATACAGGTCACAATAGGTCTTCATTCGCCGACCAACCACATACGAATGATCAAATGCCAATCGTAAATGGCAATCGTCACGGCAGAAACAAGGTGGGAACGGGAGTGGGCATTTTTATTATTGGTTCATGTCAGATGAACTTCTTGTTGGAAATCATACTGTGACTTCGCATTCTTTTATTACAGATATCTAATCTGTATGATACTTTTGGGGTTTGTAACTCATTTTTCAGAATTGGCAACCAAATTGGCCTCTTTTCGGCGACTGATTTGGTTTTCTGTCAATTCAGTGTATGAAGCCTCGATTAATTTCCTTTTAAAGAAATGAGGTTCTCGATTTATCGTGTTGGCTTCTCTCTAATTCATATGATGATCTTCGGACCAACAATGATGTGCAATTTTTTACTTTTTTGTTAGACTCTTTCTCGTGTTTTCTTTAAATTTTTTTATCCTATTGCGCCTTTTCCCTATTGCAACTACGTTTTATAGTGTAAACACAGATTTTGGAATCCTGTTTGCTATCTTTTGTTTTTTTTTCATAGTAGGAACAAGATGGCGACAAAAAAGAGATGTAATCTATGCTACATTTAGTTGGATCGTTGTAAATGCTCGGAAAACATTGCTATTGTTAATTTCTAAATGTTTGTGATTGAACTCTGTGCAGTTTTGTGACAAATGTAGCGCTGTTGGGAGAGCACACGACAAGTAATGTGGATGTGAACGAGAGGATTTACGTGGTGGATGAGATCCGGTCATATCAGAAGAGCGGATTTGATCTGAAACCAGGTGATATTTTATTTAATAACTGAACGGTTAAGTGGATGAAAGTGGTAACATTTTGTGAGTTTTGAGAGAAATGTAATGGTTTTTTGTAATAGAAAGTTTTTTTTTACATAATGTTCAAGGACAATACCAGAATATACTAAATATGCTACATAGTGATTAGATAATTCTAGTGTGAACCGGAATAGAGAACATTACATACATACATCTATTCAATATATATATATATATATATATATATATATATATATATATATATATATATATATATATATGTGTGTGTGTGTGTATATAAACGTTTCAAATCGATTGTGAGAAAACTGATTATCCTAGAATGGTGAAATAACCCTATTCACCTCAAAAGCAATCCTCAGAGACAGTTTAAAAATATTGTTAAGAATCCATAAACACAAAACGTACCAAAATACGTATATCTGGGCGAGTTTTTCTAATGTGAACTATTAATGTGGTACATAATTAATTTATTAAGCCGAACACTTTGCTTTCAAACACAATTATCCTGACTAGGTTCAAAATGGCGATATTGTATGGTGAAATTTAGACCGTATAACCGTATAACGTTGAATAGCTCTGTCCTTAATATTTCAATAATTCACATACTTGAGTCTTTCAATAATAATCAGTTGTTTAAAGCAGTATTAATAACACGTTAATATTCATAAAACAGATATATAAACTCATTAAGGATAATATTCATAAGGATAATATTATTTACAAAATAATAAGGATATTGGTAAGACCGTACTAGAAACTTTGTATCAGTATAATAAAAATTATCTATTTGAAACTGTAATATTTATTTTTAATATCTTTTTATTTTATTTTGAGAACCTTTTGATTTTAATGCCCTCATGTTTAAGGGACTGCAAATTTCTATTATAGTTAAAATACGTCAAAATTATGCATAGAATAATTTTTTATCCTAATGTGAATACTATAGCTGCTGAAAAACTGGTCATATCCACACGTTGTTTTATTATAAAATACACAAAGCGAGGTGCATGGTGCTTTATAGTAAGATTTCGAATTTTTAGACCAAGTGGTTTTGTGTTTTGAAATTTGAGATTTTTTTGAGAAAATCTTATTTTACATGCCAAAATAGTGCTGAGTTTATTGTGATATCAATATTCTTTCCTACTTTACGCAACTTTTTATATAATTTGTGCCTTACTTTTATCTAATGTATCTCGAGTAATATGCGCCCTTCTGTCTATCCATATACCACTGTCCATATGGCGTCAAACTCGGTATTGATATGGAAGATACCATATCTGCGAAAAGGA
The DNA here is from genome assembly GCF_021130785.1 of Homalodisca vitripennis. Classification (NCBI taxonomy): domain Eukaryota; kingdom Metazoa; phylum Arthropoda; class Insecta; order Hemiptera; family Cicadellidae; genus Homalodisca; species Homalodisca vitripennis. The sequence continues at coordinate 116,089,128 of NC_060212.1, forward strand.
TCACAATGAAATAATGTCACCACAAGATCCAAGAACGACCTGATGAAGTCCCAATGCATAAAGAAGGAGATATATCCTAATGAAGTCATTACTTCTAAGAACTACAAGTATTCGTGTTAGATAAGATTGAAATTATTACTATGATCAGAGAAAATGTCATGGTCATTTATATTCCGAATCGCTAAGGAAATTTTTCCAAGGTTAGCTCACTAAATCAGGATTTATATTCATAACTTTTATTTTTCTATAATATTTTGTTATGTGAAAAAATTGATGTTTTACTTGACGATGTAAAAAGTTATATTGTAAAGTTTATTTATAATACCACTATTTGTTTTTACCTTCGTCGTCAATGTAAGGTCGTAGCCAGCGAGGGGATCAAAAATTGTGAGGGTCCCCATCCCTCACAATTTTTAATTTTTCAATTGCTTTTTTAGTAAACGACTATTATTATTCAAATAATTGAGTATTACTGGCATGAACTAATGAATGATCGCTCCCAACAAAGAAACGGGTCAAAAACTTTTTAAGGACAAAATGGAGCCTTACTCTCTGTCCACTACGTGAAGATATCAGTTGTCTGGACTCCCCCCCCAAGTTTTTCTTGGCTACGTTCTTGCATCAATGTAACTATGAATATTGCTGTTACAGTAGCTATTTTTGGTCCTTATACTTGTATGACAGGTTTGGCTGTTTCAGGTGAGACTCCTCCTGATGAAGTCAACCAAGTTGATCTTGCACTTTACAGAGCATCCAAAGAAGTAAAGCTGTTCTATAACATAAGGCCTGCTTGTATCTTTCATACAGCAATTTCCACTACTAATGTTTTGGAATTTACTGGTTTTGGCCCTAATCAGCTAGGTAAGTTGAATGGTAACAAATGAAATGAAATGAAATTAAATGAAATGAAATGAAAAAATGACTTTATTAGAGGCGAAGTTAGGACTATAAAGTCCTCTCTACCACTTAACCTCATAAAAATTAAACTAACATATATATGAATACATTTATAACTAAAACTTCTATTTATTTACACTATATATTAAATGAATCTTAAAATAAAAACAATCATCAATAATTAGTGTAACTATATACAAATTTACAATAATATCGCAAGACACACACTCGCATTCATTCAACTTGCATGCAATTGCCCTAGGTACCGCACACCAAAGCCGCCAATCGCTATACCCCCTAAGCCCCCAGCATCAAGGCCCTGACCTCCGCCCCAAAGCGAGCGCGCTTATCGATGGTTCTGATGTTCACGGGGTAAAGCATTCCACAATCGACAGACAGAAACTGTAAACGATTTGCTAAAGGTAGTTGTTGTTCGATGAATTGGGATAGATAATAAACCGTTGGGATAGATAAATGGATATTATATATAAACCGTTCGCAAAGAAACCTGCGCAGAAAGAAATATCTGAGCAGCCACGCGCAGTAGGGCCTCCTCCAGTGGTGGGGAGTGGGACAAGCATTTCCTCGTCTCTGTTTTATCATCTGTGTGGATCGTGTCCCAATGGCGCCATTTTGTTTCCTCTGCAGCCTCGTACCTATTCTATAACTATATTGTATTTTTGTGTGTAGGCCTATACAATCATAAAATACTAATTGAACAGACTAATGTAGTAATAGACTAAGGTATCCAGGGGGATGTGGGGTTAACCGCGCAGTTGCAGTGGTCAGGGAATAGAGCAAGCGGACGAGTACCGACCAGTGGTGGGGATACTGGGAGATTGTGGCATCACAGCGGCGGAGGGGTATTTATCCCAACCTGCGGGAACTAAAGTCGCCCAGTGTCTTTTTGTAAGCGGTGTAGCTATAATAGGAATTCTGCTGAAAACATTCTATTTATTTTTTACCGTTCAATATTTATATTGTTAAACATTTGATGGGTACCGTAAACAAACATGTTTATACTACATTTAATCTTTTTTAGTAGTGTTTCCTTTTATACTGCAAGAAGAAATCTCCCTGCATGAAAATAAAAACTAATTCTTATGTAGTATGGGACTAAATGGATAGCTTAACGAATATATTTACACGTGTAATTGTAGTTTTTACCGCAAATGTAAAGCAGTGAAATGTACAGGTAACTTTACAATCCACGCTGCAGCACGCCTAGCCTCATCGTAAAGCCAGTATGTCTCATTCCTCTGTCCATTTCCAGATCTTTACAGAACCGAAAAGAAGAAAACACTCAGCTTGAGGAAAATAAATAAAGTAAACTGCTCATCTAAAAATGAATACGATGTGTTCGCTGACCCCTATTACGGTCGGTACGGCGTAACTAAAGACTATATGATGTGTTATCACGATACTACCAGCTCACCGACGAACATACCTTGCAAGGTTAGTTTATCATATAGAGTACCTACAAATTACCGTATAGATCTAGCATGTACCTACATACAAGAGACATTTTGTCTTGGCATATCCTTGCCGAGAAAAGGGGACACTGTGGATTTCATGTGGAGCTGTATGAAAATAAATATGCATAAATAATCTTGGACGTTAATCTGTACCATGTTGTTGATATGACGACTATAAGGATGATAATATATACAGGGTGTTCGCAAAAGGGTGTCATAGACTTTATTGGGTGATAACATTCATCATTTCAAACAAAAATGTCATAAAAGTATAGGTCGAGAAATGTCTCGTTTAGCTGCTAGCCGCCATTTTGTATTTTTTATAAAACAAATAATTATCTCTAAAACTAGTCAAGCTAAAGGAACCAAATTTGGCACATAGGTTTTAATAAATAAGAGGAAAATTAAAAATGTGTTATATTATTTTATTTAATGTCAACGAAATGAGATCTGTTAAAAATTGTTAAAATAACAATAACAAAAAACAGTATATCTATAAAAAATGTACTAGAAACAAGCTATTTGAAAAGTTTCATTACAATTCCAACGGTCCTTGTTTCAACCAAATCCGTTAATGTATAAGCGAGCGCGACTACTTAAAAGGTGCGCTTGCACAAACCGAGAGCAGCAAACATTTAGCATTTTGATAGGAATCAGCTGTATTACATCAGGTATAATGCATTTACAAGATACTAACAATTTGAAAATTTTTATCACAATTCCAAAGGTACTTTTTTTAACAAAAACTTCCCGTACCAGTGGATATACACTGCTAGAACAATCCACTCAATATAAGTATTTTTAATAAGGTCAAACTGACTCTCCTCTCTCCATTAGAGGTTTTCCACTGTTTATTGCCATTATCACCAGTAAATTTAAGGAGAGATTTTAGCAAAATGCTTTCGTAAACAAAAGAAAAAAAACTTTCCTGAGTCATTACATCAGAATAGAGATACTTTGTGTTTATGTGAAATCCCAAATTGTGCTGGGATTATAAGAGCAATTTAGAGGAGTAGATAGAAAATACAACATTAGAATCACTTTTAATGTTGAATTTAGCTCCAGTTCACCTTCCTTTTATTGTAGCGTCTGGTATCTGACGCTGTCTCAGGCTTGACTCCCGGAATCTGGAGTCATGTTCGTCTGAAGAGATCCTAAGAAAATCGGCGACGAAGAAGCTCAAAACGATCCTTTACATCGTTTTGACATCAGAGACACCTATAAATAGGTGAAATGGTAGTCTCATGAAGAACATAATTGAGTGCACTACGATATGATAGGCACGATCTCTAAGCACGGTGGAAATTAGTGGGGCGTAGCCCGGAAATATTTTTGAATTAAGAATATGCATATATTCAGACCAGAGACCGTAAGAATGCCCATGTAAAATTTCAGTACAATACGTTGAACAGTATACGCGTGAAAACAAAACAAACAGAGGCACTTTCGAAATTTTGTCAAAAGAGAACTAAGAAGAATTTTATGTCGGTCATTAAATAGTAAAAGTCGTTTAACATTTTTGAACATTTAAAGCTGGAATTGGTACGTTAGTTCAAAAGAACAGCCTTGCGAAATTCTGTGTCAAATTCTGACATTCTTATGTTTTAGGACATTTTCTAAGTTAGATTAGTACTTACCTAAGCGCTGAAATCTATAACGTCGTTAAAATTATGGTTACTTATTTGAAAACGTACTTACTATAAATGTAAACAAATTGAAAATAATAAACAATGCTTACACAGAACAGTTTATTACATCTGACAGGCTCTTTCAAATAGTATTACACAACTTTAGAGACCAAGATGGCATTTTCGTTACTTAAAAGACCACTGGGGACGTAGCCCGAAGGGATTTTAAACACGAATAGGCCTATGTTCATTCCAGAGAGTTTAAGAATCTCCATGTAAAATTTCAGTGCAATCGGTTGAATATTTTATGCATAAAAGCAAAATAAACAAACAAAGGCACTTTCGCATTTATAATATTATTAGGATAAGGATGTTAGGACGTTAGTTAAGTTCTGCTCCACGACTAAATCCAGCTTACAGACGACACAACCTATTGGGATTATATGGTGAATATTTATTTAAAAAATATAATGTTTATTGTGTCCAAATTTGAATTTTGTTGTAAAATGATACAGTCTTATTTTATAATGGCTTTTTTCTTTGGGAGGCTGGTTTTGACTTTTATGTAGGGTTCTGGCTGGACAAATTTAAGGATGCGTTAGTTGCTTCTGAGATTCATAGATTACTTCTGCGAAATCTATCTGTCGATTTCTTGGGAGTCTTTTTTCGATTCTATTATATGCCCTCCTAAGCGTAGAAGACGTATCTCAATTTTTTTTCGATTTTTCGTTTTTGACGTCTAAGTAATGTTGGGGAGCTAACCCATCTTTTCCCTAAGCGGAAAAGACGTATCTCACATCTAAACAGTATAAAAATCCGATAAAAAAAATAAGACCTATCTCAAAATAACATGAAAATCCTAAGCATTTTAGCAGTATCTCAATTTCCTAAGCCCAAACAAGTCGCATCTCAGAGATACGACTTTTTCCGCTTCACAACTTAGAAATAAAATGATTGTCCTTTCCTAAACAAAATAGTCGTATCTAGAATATACGTCTTATTTGCTTAGGAGACACTGATGCTCACAGTGGAGAATGCTGGGTAATCAGCTGATGGCTGTGTTGTTTTAATTGTGTCAGTAACAGTTTTGTTGGTTTCACTCTTCAGTATACAGGTAAATATAAATTGCAATACATTTTGTCCTCATCTTAAGTTATTAGTATTATATTCTTTGAAACAAATTTCCTCTTCTTAATTGTGATTAAACATAAGCTTATTCAAGCTTACTCAATTAACAAACTAATAGGTTATTTACTCAAACTTTAAGAGAGGTTATGTTGGGCAGATACTTGTTTTCACTTTAGAGGCAGTAAAATCTACGCAAGTAATTGGTGTAGAAATGAGTGTTGATAGGCCTACAAGTTTACTAGATAGTTAAGGTATTAAGATTTACTGTTTTACATTTGTTAAATGATATATATTTAATGCACTGGCTTGCAGTTGTCCCGTTAAGCAAGTAGGCCTACTAACTTACTTCTCAGATTGAAGCCCAAATTTTACCATTTTACTATGCAGACTTATACTTTTCTAACCTACAAATCTAAAGACCCTAATGGATTCGGTAGCCTAGCCTAATTTCTTGTTTGTTTTAATTGATTTCTAATTGTTCTGTTTATTTCCAGCCAGTCATGGAGGGATCTAGAGGGAGAAAAATGCTTATGGCAGCTCTGAATCAAGAAACGAAAAGGAGTTTTTGCTGGATCGAGCAGGCAAACCCCCTTTAAAAAGAAAAAGAGTGATGATGATGACTACATCCCAGACTTTGTGTTTGACAGTGAGGACTCTATATCTAATTCATTGGAAATTGAAGGTACGTCTAGTATTGAGGATAAGGAAGATGTAGGCCTACAAATTAATTATGAAGAAAACCTTATTGAAGTTATGCCTCAACCACCTACATGTACACAGGTAGTACTTAATGAAAATGAAAATCCAAGTATAATTTTGAACAATGATAACATTACCAACAGGGAAGCAAACAACTTAGTACAGCTACAACCTCTTCAAACAGTTGCAACCGAAATGACCAATTTGAATGTGTTACAAAATACCAAGCCATCTGAACCAATACTGAGAAGTGGCAGTGCAGTATCTGATAACGCACAAAATAATGTTCTTGATTATACAAAAAAGGGTACATTAAGAAAGAGAAAAAAGCATAATGTTTCTCTTGAACAGAGAAAAATAAATAAATTTAAGTCAGTTGTACTAAAACACAATGTTAAACCTGGTTGCAACAACACTTGTGTTACATAAGTGCACAAGCAAATTCTCTAATGAAAGAAGACTAGTACTCAACTCAGAATTTTGGCAAATTAAAGATTCCACAGCTAGAAAATCATTCATGTTACACATGTGTCAACAATTTCTGTTAAGCAGAGAACAGTGCCAAATGGGAAGGAAACCGATTTTAGAAGAAACCAAACATTTATAACGACAGGGTATTACGAACTGCACTAACTTCAACAAACCTCTGTAGAAGCAAAAAAAGATCAGAGAGGGTCAAAGGAACCTCATAACAAAATCGGAGAAGAACCAATCCGAAATCATATAAATTCTTTTGGACCAACTATATCTCACTATCGGCGAGAACATGCCCCAAATTGCTTATTACCTATCGAGTGATTTGTCTTTTACTAAAATGTTACAATGACTATAAGAATAAAATATGGTAACACGTGTTCCTATGAAAAATACCGAACCGTTGCCAAAAAAAATGAAGATATCGATAGTAAAGTTAGGCCATGAAGAATGCGAATCGTGTGAGGAGTTTAATTTACACAGTAATCTACACACAAAAGAAAATTTGGATGATACTTGCAAAATTTGCCAAAATTGGAAAAAAGCACTATGACAAAGCAACAAGATCTCGATCTGTTTATGTGGCTGAAAAGGAGAGAGCAGAAGATTTTGATTTCAATTATATACTGTGCAGACATGGAAAAAGTTATTATGTTGCCACGTCTGGATATGTTTAAGTCAGCAATATTTACACACAGAATTGTGGCATACAATGAAAGTTTTGTGCCTGTAGGTAAAAAAACAAAAAAAGTCTAATGTATTTGCTGCCGTATGGCATGAAGGTGTGTTTGGAAGAACAAAGGATGAATTGATTAGTACATTTTATCAATTTTTGTTGTATAAGCGAGATACAAGACAGATCACTCTGTGGCTGGACAATTGTTCAGCTCAGAATAAAAATTGGAAACTTTTTTCATTCCTCTTTTTTATTATTAACTTCTCCTGAAATTAGTACCTCACAGATCATCCTACGATACTTTGAGCCCGGACATACCTTCATGGCAGCAGATTCTTTTCACCACAGAGTTGAGGTATCCATGCAAAGGATGGGTAATAAGTTGTATGATTTTGCAGATTTTTATACAAGCCGTGAAAAAATGCATCTCCAAAATGTGAAGTACTTGCCATGGACTTAAAAAATTTTTTTTATGGGATGACTTCTCGTCACAATATAAGTTAGGCCGTATTCAACCTAGGCCGTATTTAAGTGAAATGGTCGAAGTCATCTTCACTAGAGGAGCACAATCGGTTCAGTACAAAAATGATTTCTCTGATACTGAACATTTAGAGCTCACTTTTTGAGCACAAAGTATAATAGTCAAATCAGTGCTTTACCAAAACCAAAAAAAACAGGTGAAAGTAAATGGTATTCCTGCAGAGAAGAAAAGAGAACATTCTAAAAAATATAGGAGGTGTAATCGAAAAGAGCAGACTCTTGTTTTGGGAAAATCTCCCAGAGCCATAAAAGATTTCCATATGTGGCTAAGATGCAAGACTATTTTGTGTTCAGATTTTATAATTAAAAATTATTTTTGTGTTAACTTATGGAATATTAATATGAATAAAATAAGCATTTTATTCTTAAATGTTTGTTTTTTATTTACCTTTTTGAATAAAAAAAATTAAATAAGAAAATGCAGCCATAGACAAAATGTTCTATATCAATGCTATTATTGTTTTCCTTAATTACTACCTTTTTTTAATAAGATACGACTTTATAAACATAACGGTACGGCAGATTTTACTAAAGAAAAAAGACGTATCTCACAAAAAAGCATAAATTAGTGAAAATTTATCTAATTAAAGATAGTAATCAAACACAGAAACATAAATTAAATAAATGTAGTTAAAAAAAATTTATTAATTTTAATGAATAACTGGGTGAAAATAATCATATTTACTAGATTGCTCTTTTCCGAAAGTTATGGTTTATGAGATACGTCTTTTAGGCTTAGGAGGGCAGTATATGTCTTACTAAGTAGATTTGGGAATAATGATGATTTAAACAACTTATTCACTTTTAATCAGCTTGTTCTATTCATCTACAACAATCCATATGATCATTTTTAAATGTGATCTTTCCAGAGATAAAAAATAATATGTGTTTGTTTAAATGTTGACAATTTTAATAATAGTGATGTTTTAATAATGCTTCACGTAATCAATGCATAAATTAAAAACTGTAATACTTTGTTTGAGTTTTCTCTTTGAAGTTTTGTAATCATAATATTAATGTTATGACGTAACTTTTACAAGTGTTAAATCTATGTTCATGTTTCTAAAATGTAAATAAACACCTTTTATCACTAGTATCGAAAAATTAATAAAAACGATTGTCATTTAACATATTTTACAAATTAACAAACGAGTAATTAGTTATTTTTTTCAACGTTTTAACTAAAAACAAATTAATTGTAAAATGGGAAATTGAAAATTAATTTGTAACAGTAAAACGGGTTTAGAATTTATATCCTACAAGTGAAATCCTGTATGATTTCAGTACGACAAGGGTGGTCCACTTCAGTACTGGTTATCCACACCAGTCTGTTCCACAGCAGTGTTGGGAATTCTATCGTCCAACAGAGAAGACTGCTCCAATAGTGCAAGAGGACATGTATTTATAAATGTCACAAAGTTCATCAAACAGATAGAGGATGCAGTGTGGGGCCAATTCACCTTCTTGGATCTGTTTGATAAGGATCTACAAAGACCTCACTGTCGTTACAACCAGAACCTCATGTTCTTCAACAGGCCAATAACTGAATCTAAGCCTTGAACCTGGTCCCGATTAATAAATTACCTTAGTCAGTGAATTGTTTTAAACACCTAATTAAATCCTAGATCATTCAACATAGCATTTTTGTAAAACGGTTTGTGAATATTGATTTCCTTATTTATGTACTGTTCACTTGTTCAGAAGATGCTTTATTGAAAGGAGGTGAAGGAGGTCAGTGTATCAGGTTTTATTTACTATAGGACTATGCATACTATGGAAATAATAAAAACAATTCATTTTCAATGGAAATATTTAGGGATTGATTCCTCGAATGAAACAGTGAGGTTAGTCCGAACATCCACTATACACATACTGTACGTAGTTGTGGAATTATTACCAGCGACCAAACAATAGGAACAATTAATTCTAATAACAATGGCATCGAAGTAAGTGTAAGTTGATGTACACGTTGGAACATTCTATTTGCTTTCTAAAACTTTTAATCCAAATGCCATATTTGTTATATGTTGAATCATATATTTCTAAATCGCTAGTCACTAATTGTATTCTAATTACATTGTCACTATTTACAGTTCATTACACTCTTTAACAAATTGTTTCAACAGCATCTGTAAAAGCGTAGGTCGCTATATTGGTTTAAAAAAAGATTGTTTACTGTAAAGATGGCGTTGTTTCCTTCTGCACTGAATACGATGCCGCAATCCGTTTTAAGGTCTTTATTCGATCTTGAGATATTGGTACTTTTATAATTTGTATTTCTTTCTCATTACATTAGTTTGTTATTTAGTTTGCTTAACGTCTGAGTAAAAAAATTTTAAAATAAAGCTTACTAATACGTTGAAAAAATGTTACTTTTTATATAGTAAAGAAAGTTCTATAAATATACTGCTTGTCATTTCTAAACACTCTTAAGATGTAAGATGTTTGTCAACAGGATATATCCTACTACAAACTGTTCAGAGGTCGAAGGCTATTTAGAACACGTACCTAAACAAAGATAAACTGTTAATATCTAATAATGTTGTTATTATTCTTGTCATTACTTATATTTCAAGAACGAATAAAAATTGTAATTAGTGCAAAACTACATTACAATCGTGTGCCACAACACCTTTACATTAAAAAGCGTATCTTCCAATATGGTGGACCCAAGATGGCGCCCAAAGTATGAACTATGATCAGCGGTAGTCCAGAATCGATATGTGAGGAAATGTGAAAAGGAAGGGGGTACATTTATAGATCATCCTGTGTATAAAAATGCTATGATTATATTGCTTGCGCAATTTAAGGAGGCACGGAATCTAATTGGATGGTTTAAATATAGATTTTATGGACATCTCGGTGACCAACATTGAAAGATATATCTGGAAATGAAGTTATGCATTTTTATGACCTTAGCATACGCTTATCTCATATATACTAAAATAACTCCATTATTTTGATGTTTATAAAACGCAATACTATAAATTGCACTGATTGGAGGTAAAATATTTTGAAGGAAGTACACTGTTTTGCTAACATTTTATTGGTCCTACTGCACTTAACAAAAGTTATGTTAAGGACTTTATTGTTTTAAGTGGATCATTTCTCTGAAAGTGACCTCGGCATGGTCATGGCATTTAGGCAAAGAGTTGTCAAAGTCTGCCAGACTCATCTCTTCCGCCCATACCACATCCTCGAGCCAGGGCAGCAGCTCCCCTCCAACCACCCGCAGCAAGGCTGGATCCTGGCTGCTGCAGTCAAATTTGGGGCTCACAATAACGCCAAAGACCCCCCACTGGCAGTACGGGTTGTGTCCTCGGTCCATCACACTTGCTGGCGCTCCAAGGTCAAACTGTTCAAAATCATAACAGAACACTAGTCAGTTATTGTCTCCTTGTTCGGTTAATCACAAGTTATACAGTATAGCTTCCTTATCCTTTTTTTAAAACTTCACGAATCATATAAGGGCATATAAGCTCGCGAAACTAGGTTAATGCACACTCCACCGCCATCTTAAGGAGTTATGTCATCGATACATGCTGACACTCTAGATTATTGAAGTTGCTACTTCTTTTGGTGGGCTATGGATGTATGTTTTGCACGGGGAGGAAACTTTCATTTCGCGTCACGGCACGAAGCGTCACGCTTGTTCGCTCTGTAGCCGCTAGGGGCGGGGCTATCGTAGCCATTTTGATGTCAGGCAGGGCGTTTCACCGTTCAGTGGCTACCTAGGCGTACTAGTGAGAGGTTGCTGTTGCTCTTTATTGAAGTGAATATTTCTTTTGGTGGGCTATGGATTAGTTTCAATAAATTTACGAACTACTAATGTATTTATTTATGTGATTCCAATGTAAAATTGACGAACTTACTGCATAATTTATTATAAGTATTTAAAGCGTATCGCATACTGCATTCAATTTCAAAACCGTTAATATTAACTCCTATTACAGCTCACTACTAGTTTCGTCCTGACGAGATTTTAAAAAATATAAAAAATAAATTGAAAATATCTTTTCTAGCTAACAAAGCCGTAGTGTAATTTAATCCTGGAAGAACATTAATAATTCTGTTGTTTGTAATTATACCGTTTCCTCAATTACATTGAGCTTTACTTTACATTCACTTAAAAAACAAATGACGAGTTTAATACAAATTCTTCTGAAGAAACGTCAAAACCCTAAATTGACAATTTAAAAGATAAATTAAATTTTACAATGTCAAACTACAAAACGTAAGTACATCGAGATACGTAAAAACAATAGATAGCTGTGTTTACAAGATATTTAGCGATACTTTTCCAGATTTTTTCTTTTTTAAGTTATTATAAACCCATAATTTTATTTTTAGAATATAATGAAAACGAAATAATTATTACGGAAATACAAGATTGTAGTGAAAATGATACTGACAGAATTATAGAAGTTAATACAAACGATTATAAAGAAAATGTAAAAAATATTTACTTCTGTCGGTCAGTCCCAAGAATGCCTTTCCATTTCTTATGTACTCGTTTGTGTTTACTACTACGATGTTATGTTGCCAACAAAGCTCATCAATAACCATGTATCTTTGCCGCTTGTCTAGCACGGAGTCATCACTTTAGATGGTAGTTTTATTCCTTTAAAATTAATTACTTTAACGAAGAAAGTATTATGCTGAGCCTGCACTATATAGGAGAAAGAATTGTGATGATCCGCAAAATTTAAGCTTTAATGGAAATATTTATTTGAGTTACATATTTTAAGTTACAGAACATTAGATTTGAAAGGTAATAGGATTTCGAAGGTTTGCCATCGTTGTTTGTTACAAAACAGATAACGTTTTGAACATTTGAAACCAACATCTTCATCAGGTTTAAAAAAACCTCGGTTTTTACTGTCACCTGTGGGTTACGAAGGTATTGTTTAACGGGTTATTGTTTATTCAATGACGCGGTTGGTGTTTGTTCCAGTCATTTTATACTCTCAGTTGTATGTTGAGTGTTTCCAAGTACAACTTTTTTAGTCGTTGTCCATGACTTCGGTAAGTTATTGCAACATATTTACTAGATGTTGTTAATTTTGTGTTCTTGCTCAACTTCCATGCTTTAAGGTTGATAAAGATGATAGATTCCAACCCTCAAAACGAAATCTGGCGAAAATCAAGACTATTTAAGAAGATTAAAATATCGATTTTACACAGTAAAAAGTCGACTATTCGTGGAAGTACTAGTAGTTACCTCACATGGTCTGTTGGGATCTAGACGCTCGCCGTAGTTGGGAATGAGACAAAATGTCTTGTTCCCATCGATGGTCAGGCGCTGTTCTCTGTGCGCAGTTGTGTAATGGGAGAAATAGGATAACTTACAATAATCATTGCACTTATTACATTGTGAGTTTGGTGAGCAATATTCTATCTTGTTCTTTTCAGGATTGGCACACAGGTCTGGGGCGAAAACGAAGCGTTTCAGAGTGCTGTTCCAGCTGCCACCTGTATCAGTCACACGCTCAGGATTACCAACAAAAACTCGTTACAAAACTAAAAATACACGAAATAAGCTGAATTTTAAAGGGTAGATTTATATGCAGAGTGCTATTTTGTTTCATTAAAATGTTGTATTTTTAACATTTTTATCGTCTTCTGGAGTAATAATTATTATTCCTTACGTTTAAAATTAATGAAAGCTTTTTATAGATGTACTTCTGTAAAAGGACATGTATTTGATACTTTGTTTAAAACATTTAAAATAATTGTCTGTATCTATAATTTAAGTCTTACTTATTTGTTGTGTATGTAAATTGCGTTTTTTTTTTTAATATTTGGGGTTTTAATAAGTTAAAATAATGTTTGTTCAGTATATGTATATATATATATATATATATATATATATATATATATATATATATATATATACTGTTTGAAAATGTTTCAGTGGGCTGTAACTTAAAAATGTATCTAAAGCGTTCTCATGGAAAAAATTAGATACTTCCAAATGAAATTTAAATTACTTTACAACAGTAGTCTCTATAAAAACCCAATTTCTGTAAGATAACTTTGTGAACTTAGAGCTCAGAGGAAGCAGTCTGGGCTAAAAAAGGCTTATTAGGCTCCTAGATTAAACTCCCTACATGTTTTAAAAGAGCTTGAAATCATTCTACAAACACAGCGCACTGACACAATATGGGATGCCGAGTTCTTGGGGTTTCACAGCACCTGTCACTGCACCTAACTGTGACGTATTCGTGTCACAGCACCTAAAAGTCAACGGTCCAATAAGGTCGATTCTCATAGCAACTAATGTCATAGTACCTAATCTCACAGCACACGTGTCCGGTCTGACGATGACTCATAACTAGCCTTTTTATAGAAGCCACAATTTTTCTTTAAAATGTAATTAAAACTTAATAAGCAATCCGGATATTAAAGAGGATTTTCTTGTGACCATGAATATCTAAAAATATTTTTGTTTGATCCTGAAAAATAGTAACTGTTACAATTATTGTGGTTAATGTTAGCAAAAACAATACTTAATCAATGTCCGATTAAACAAGGTCAATAAACATTAACATTTTTGTAAGAGAAAAAACAGTTTGTGACTTTGAAAGAACCTCCTTAGGATTTGCACCTAAGGATCCGCGATAATTCAGGATGGCGCCCGCTATTGCTTTACGGTGTTGCCGACACAGATCCCACATAATCAATAGATGTGCTAGATGAAAAGCTACAGTGCACATACTGTGGTTCGCTGTGTAACTGGCCTCGGATAAAAGTCATGTATGTATATTCCACATTGAGTAATATGAGATCTAATAGTTTAGTTTACCATATTCTGTAGTTCCATATCCAGAATATGTGACTTCTTCTGGAAATTTGGCGTGCCCCGCAGTACCGGATTTGAAAGTATTTTTCCAGTTGAGACAAGCCGGCCGCAACCACGGCGAAAAGGTGACGGGTCTCCACAACTTGAACAGCGCAAGTCTAGTCTGTCTGTAGATGTTTCGATTTCCTTCGAAATATGGCTCAGCTATTGACTTTGACAGGTAGACCAAGAGTTCCCGGGAGCCATACTCCTTCCACTCGAAGAAGTCGTAGTCGCCCAATAGGGCGATCGATGCTGGAATACTGGACAGATTACGCAAAATCAAAACGACCAATCAGTAGTGACAGCAATATTGTGATCAATAGAAATTTCTCACCAACACATGGAATAATACTGGAATAGGAAACTTCATTTGAAGAAAAACATAAGTACCGGTAATTGATCTTACAGCTGATAAACAAAGACGTCAGTCTTATGTTTGATGAACTATTGGTTCTTAATAAAAGTATTTTCAGAAAAAATTTCAACGTTTACTGTCATTAGTATCTTTGTATCTAAATTGTGGCTTGATGAATTTTCTTAATGTGTATCATATTAAAGTTTAATTTTTATGCCCGAACCTAATCCTGTTATCAGTAAATCACTACTACTCTTGATTATAAATCCTTCTGAGAAGATAAACTTTTCAATGCAATAAATGGTTTCCGTTTGAAATTCCTCGACATATGAAATCCACCTTGCAGCTAACGCTAGAAACACATGCTATTACTGACCGGCGAGCAGCGCCACACGGAGTGTCGTAGAACTAGTGCAGCGCGCGCAGTTCAGAATATTGTTTAATATTGTTTAGAGGCCTGAATCGGGCGCAACGGCTCGTAGCGAAAGAGCAGGTAGACAGAGCCGACAAGCCCCGAACATTTGTGGGTAGGCAAGTAGTACGAGCTCCTCACGTGTGAGTTTAATGGGGCGATCAAGCCAGGCGGAGAGAAAGAGTGGGGGCAGAGCCGAGCAGTACCGATAAATCCCGAAAATTCCTGACAAACCCTGTACATGCGGCTGATAGCGACCTCAGTTCGGAACGGTTCTGATTTCTATTATCTTACGAATTAATGAGTCGTTTTATATCCGAACATATCTGCAAAACATAGAAATTATATCGAATTAATTATATTAATATTGAACTTTCTTTATAACTCCAAAGACACTTTACAAAATGTGAGATGGTGCACAACGAATAAAATGTCATAATCTTTTTGTGCTATTGGAATATATTCAAATTAATAGGGCAAAAGCAACATATTATAATGTGGAGTCCTTAACTGGTAGTAAATAAATTAACAATTACGCTACAAAATCTGTATTAAGAGTTATGTAATAAATAGCTGTAATAAACTAAAGGTATTAAAAAAGAAACTTGCGAGTAAATATTCAACCAAAAATTATGGTTGCCTGTAAAGTCGGTTTTACGGGCGAAGATTTTACGTGACAACGTCTTTTTCTCGGTAGAATATTTATTGATATGAATATTATTAAATTGCACAATAGGAACAAGGAATTGAATGAAAATAAGAATTGCACAAATTTTAACTATAGAAATATATTTTGTTTACTAAAACATTGTACATAATTTGAAATTAATTAAAATTTGTTATTGTAAATGGTAAAGTTGAATAAAACATTTACTAAAATTGGAATTTGAAATTCTTGCTAAACACAGTTAAATTCTAACTCCGCGCGTGGTGATTGGTCAGTTTAGTTCGTTTGTTTGGTCGCACTGTTATGACAGGTTAGAGGTTATAATTTGTTATTTTAAATGTTTGACTAGCAATACGCGCTGTTTCTTCTCAATCGACTGAATTACGATTGATTGCAGAGTGATTTAAACTAATAATTTACTTAACACTATCAACATTTGTCAATAGTATGACATAACCTATAAACTCAGTTTCTCAACTTTTGTGTCAATCTAACAATTAATCAATCAATCATAGTTTACGATAATGAAATATCAGTGTACAATTATTTACCTTTATTGTTGTAGTTGTTGTAAATGACGAATCTAAGCACTCCACATTTTCACGAATAAACATAGTTATCTGCTTTATCCCGTGCGGCGGACCCACAGTTATCTGCTTTATCCCGTGCGGATCCCGTGCGGCGGACCCACTGGACGGGCATCGTAACGTTACCGGGCGTTACACTTTTTCATGAGTGACTCCGAGCCGCAACCTAATTTAAGACGTTGTCACGTGAAAAACATAATTATAGAAATATGACAAATTCTTTAACTACTATGCTAAGTAGGGCTCTTTTTAATCCTACTGGATGTTTAATCCACCCTCGAATGTTTTATAGCTACGCCACTGAATGTAACGAGGTTACTTTGTTACATTAGACTTCCTTACGCCTTTTTTGGTCTTTCGATACTCCGTTGTATTGGTTTATTTGTATGTAGACAAGAGTAATTGCCTGCCATTAATTAAGTTGTAAAATCAAGGTTCAATGAAATAAATTTGGTCAGGTTCCGTTATTTCACCCCATGTTTTTAAATCGCTACTATAGCCACGGAATTGATTGTTTTAACTATTTATGATCATAGATGAATACGGAGGTATTAAACTAGATAGACACTGTTTGTTTTCCTTGACGACGTCTTATCTTATCAGCATCAGGCATGCCCAGACTGTTCTTGTTATCGAAATGCGAGTGCCTCCGGCCGTCGCGCTGATGTCGACGAAAGAAAAACATCCCTCGAGATAGTACCTATCAGTTAAATATAAAATTCTAGAGGGGCTGATCAGAAATATAAGTTGAAATGATTAGTTCACCTCAAACAATCAATACCGTGGCTATAGTAGCGATTTAAAAACATGGGGTGAAATAACGGAACTTGACCATAAATTTAATTGCGCTGCATCCTGCAGCATCCAGCTTTGAAAATGTAATATATATATATATATATATATATATGTGTGTGTGTGTGTGTGTGTGTGTGTGTGTGTGTGTGTGTGTGTGTGTGTGTGTGTGTGTGTGTGTGTGTGTGTGTGTGTTGTTGTACCAAATTACTGAAATGTGTTTAATTCAGAGTAGAAGCTAAAAACACAGTGGTACATTTTAAGAGGCTTGTCACATTGATTGCCTGCAATTTAATTGTGCTGCATCCTGCAACATCCAGCTTTGAAAATGTAATTTAAATATATGTATGCTGTACTAAACTACGGAAAGGGGTTTTAAAATACAGTGATACATTTTAATACGTTTGCCAGGTACTGAACTAAATTAAATTCAGAGGAGTACAGAGCGAGAACGCGCGGACTGCTCATTCCACTCTTCTAATACACGGGCTATCTGTAGTTGGCAGGAGGGGCCCCTCCATCCCCACTCTTTCTCTCCGCCTGGCTTGATCGCCCCATTAAAACTCATACGTGAGGAGCTCGTGGCAAGTAGTTAGTGGTGGGAGGGGCTGAAGGGTGAAGCGATGTTTGCGATTCTGGTGGCGGGTGTGCGAACCGAGTAAAATCGCTTACACCAGCTGTTCACACCCGTCCCGTAGGGATGATCTTCTCAGAATGATCCATAATCCAGGCTACTACTACTATCAGTACTACTTCTATTTGCGTACAGTGAGTACGTAGAAGAGTACTTACCCGTCATGATATACACAAAGAGACGATGACAAGATGAAGTTCTTACTGACTAGGGAGCCGGAACAGTGGAAGAACCTAAATGAATGGCCTTGAACCCCAATCAGAGCCTGCAAAAAACACATTTATGGAATAATTTGCATGATATATGATACAATTAAATACACATTGATGGGTCATATTTAGCCTCTGTTTACCACAATGTGAAAACCAGAGCTATTTTAAATCTCACTGCACAATCATTACATTGAGTTGAATTACGAGGGGCGTTTTTAAATAAAGGGCCGTTTCTCTCTTAGCCCTTTAGTTCACGTGATTGCCGCAACTAGCGTGCACGACGTCTCCCGGCATTACTTGCGAACACACATATGTTACAGCGCTGTAGCTAACATATAAGCGTCACTGTGCGTATATAACTTGTTTAAGATTACTAAATCGCCTACCACCTGGAAATTCTGTCAGGATAGGTTGTTTTTACCACAAGAAACAGTCGGCTTCTTAACGAGTGAAAGTAAGTTTGGAAATAAATAAGAAAGTTTAATGATATCCGTGTTAATGTTCTTGGCGATGAACGTTCAAGTCGGCCATCCGAAGACTTTATGACGGCAATCGACACAGAAATTTGTAAGGACAGACTATTCGTAATAAGGCACCTTTTCCACGAAATCCCTGACGAATTCTCATCGATGGAAATCGATGGATGGATGGATGAGATACTCATCGATGGGGGATGATGTTTTTTACATGCTCCCCTGTCTAGGTGAAGGCCTTGATTATGAACCTTCGGAGAAGTTATATCATCCCTCTGGGACGGGTGTGAACAGCAAGTGTACGCGGTTTACGTGTTTCGCGTACCCGCCACGAGAGCCGCAACCATCGCTTCACCATCACTAACCCCTTGGCAACTGATAAATATTCGGCGTTTGTCGGTGGTAGTCGGAACTACCTGCTCTTTCGCTACGAGCCGTTGCCCATTTCAGGCCACTGAAAAAATATTCTGAGACGCCGACGGATTAAGTAAACTAGTTCTACGACGCTCCGATTGGCGCTGTTCGCATGTCACCATTAGCGAGTGTTTCTAGCGTTACCCGCTAGGTAGCACATACGTCGAGGAATTTCAAACGGAAACAACTTTTTCTTTTTTTCTCTCTTCTCTAATATTGTTAGCTCTAGGCTAATAGGCTTCGAGAAACCCCATGCCGCCTCATGGAAACAACTTATAACAATGAAAAGTTTATTTTTTCAGGAGGATTCATAATCAAGAGTAAAGGCTAAACAAATGCTGTCATTGCGAAAGATCGTGGCAATAGTTTTTTTTTTTTTTTTTTTTTAGAATAGGCATTGTTTTTACTGGTAGAATTCATTTCACGGGAAACAACAGTCAATGTTGAGTCTTACTGAACAAACACAACCAAGCTCCGCTGAGCTATACAAAACAAAGGAAGCTGTATCACTGACCGAATGTCACAGGCGGCAGGCGATTCAATAATATTTAACGTGTTAAATACGCTCTGTGATGATTAGGTTTTATACAGAGTGGCAACGGACACGTTTGTGTTCGCAAGGAAGACAGTGTCAAGCTTAATCACATGTAGTAGGCTATAGGACTTAAGAGAGAAACGACCCTTTAAAAACTTCAATCGCATATTTGTTATTTTGACTAAAACTCAATTTAAAGAGGAAAATGTCAAGTTTCTCTCACCTAACACTTTTTTAAGTGACTACTTCTTTTGGCGGGTTATGGATGTATCTATTGCACGGGGGGGGGGGGGACTTTCGTTACGCATAATGCATGTTCGCTCTGTAGCCGCTAGGGGTGGGACTATCGCGGCCATGTTGATGACTGTGCGTTTCTCCATTCTATCCTTGATTATAGATCCTTCATAATCAAGGGTTCCATTAAGTGGCTATCCAGCCGTGGCTGGCTATGGATGTACGTTTAAAGGGATAAGAACACATTGATTAAATTCTTTCCAGTTAAAAAAAGCCGTAGTATAATTTAATCCTGGAAGAAAATTAGTCTGTTGATATAATTATAAATTTTACTCAATTACATTGAGCCTTACCTTACAGTCACTTAAAAAATGAATTACATACAATCAGGATGCAATAAAAATGTTGCTGGAGAAACTTCATAAAAATTAATTGACTTTTCAACAAATAATTTAAATTTAACAATATCAAACGATAAAAACGCAAGAATAACGACATATGGAAAAACAATAGATGCTGTGTTTACAAGATATTTAACAAGATTTTATTCGAGAATATTTATTTATTGTTTCAGTTATAATAAATTCATTATTTCATTTATAATGACACCTTACAGCCACTTAAAAAATGAATTACATACAATCAGGATGCAATAAAAATGTTGCTGGAGAAACTTCATAAAAATTAATTGACTTTTCAACAAATAATTTAAATTTAACAATATCAAACGATAAAAACGCAAGAATAACGACATATGGAAAAACAATAGATGCTGTGTTTACAAGATATTTAACAAGATTTTATTCGAGAATATTTATTTATCGTTTCAGTTATAATAAATTCATTATTTCATTTATAATGACAATGAAAATTAAGTAATTATTTCGGAAATACAAGATTGTAGTGAAAATTATACTTACCAAATTATAAAAATTATTATAAACGATATTAATGAAAATGTATAAATATTAATTACTTTAAATTTAGAAGTCAGTGATCATTTTAATAAATGAAACGTAAAATATAACAAAAATAAGGATACATTTAGAAGGAAATATAAAACTTTTTGATGTTAAACAATTTACTGTCTCATTATTGTTTTAAAATATACCAAATAAACATTTAATAATTATAAACGTACCTTTTCAAGATATATATTCGCAGCCCGATATAAGAAGTACTAGTCACTTCTGTCATTCAGTCCTGTGACTGCTTTTCCATTTTTGTATTAGTACTGGTGTACCAAGAGCGTATATTATCCCCAAGGCCTCCATCTCGATAATGCACGTTACATTTTGAGTAAAGTATTTTCAGTCACATACAACTAGAACTATTCCAATTTCAAGCAATAAGTTAACACATATTCTTATAATGTTGTACTTATTTTTACTATTCATATAGTATAAACTAGCTCTTAAATCTTGGAAGCACCCTCCTCCCGATAAAACTGCTAGGCACTCCTCTGGAACTATCCACCAGGTCCGCCATCCTCCCTACCCTTCTTGTTAATTCTCTAAAGGATCCATTGGTAAAATGGGAAGAATAGCAGATTAACATAATTTCCTATTTGATCAATCAGCAGAGAAATTTACCTGATGAGGAAATTCTCCGGGAAGAGCTGTACTTCTGTCCACCGGACTCAAAAAGCACTGGTCATCTATTGTTAATTCTCTAAAAGGATCCATTGGGGAAATGGGAAGAATAGCAGATGAACATCATTTCCTGTTTGATCTATCGTGCAGGGAAATTTGTACCTGATGAGGACATTCTCCGGGAAGAGCTGTACTTCTGTCCACCGTTCTCAAAAAGCACTGGTCATTTATTGTTAATTCTCTAAAAGGATCCATTGGGAAAATGGGAAGAATAGCAGATTAACATCATTTCCTATTTGATCAATCACGCAGGGAAATTTACCTGATGAGGAAATTCTCCGGGAAGAGCTGTACTTCTGTCCGCTGTTCTCTAAAAGCACTGGTCATCTATTGTTAATTCTATAAAAGGATCCATTGGGGAAATGGGAGGAATAGCTCATGAACATCATTTCCTGTTTGATCAATCGTGTAGGGAAATATATAACTGATGAGGAAATTCTCCTGGTAAGGCTGTTCTTCTATCCACCTTTTCAAAAAGTACTGGTCATCTATTGTTAATTCTCTAAAAGGATCCATTGGGGAAATGGGAGAAATAGCAGATGAACATCATTTCCTGTTTGATCTATCGTGCAGGGAAATTTGTACCTGATGAGGAAATTCTCCGGGAAGAGCTGTACTTCTGTCCACCGGTCTCAAAAAGCACTGGTCATCTATTGTTAATTCTCTAAAAGGATCCATTGGGAAAATGATAAGAATAGCAGATGAACATCATTTCCTGTTTGATCTATCGTACAGGGAAATTTGTACCTGATGAGGAAATTCTCCGGGTAGGGCTGTACTTCTATCCACCGTTCTCAAAAAGCACTGGTCATCTATACCATCACATACTTCTTTTGAGTACTGCTCACAGTCTGAAATATGATTTCGTTACTTTAGATAAAGTGTTAGACCTGAAGTAACAGCAAGTTATTCTAAACTCGTATTCCTAAATAGCATACATTCTTTAATTAGAGATGGAGTTTTGCTGTCTATTCTACATTAATATTGTACTACTACCTCATTTCTTTACGCCAATTGTATATTAATTTAGCCTACCTTCAAAAACACATATATTTTTGTTCTTTAACAGGCACACAAAAACATTTTTTTAAACACGCTTAAAAATATAAATATAAATAAATTGCATTTATGTAAGTTTTGTTTGTTTCCATAATCTACTAGTGTGCGCGAGCTTTAATATATTGCTTAAAAACAATAAATATAACAATTATAAATTTTTTCTCACAAAATGGTGTAATTTTGACGAAAAATGTAACCTTTTTGAAAATAGTCATGTTTTTGGTTTTTCAAGCTTTTGATACAAAACTATACAGTAGCTAACCCTTGTTTATATGTAGAAACAATGTAAGAATGTATTTATACCATCGCAATTATGGCCCATTTTACAGAAAATCGCAAACAGGCAAAAATTGACCATCAAAATATAGGCTATACAATTCAAAACACCGGTTTTACAATATCATATAATTCTTTTGATTGGCTATTGACAATAAAGTGTGTTTGGTCAATATATAAATAAGTTAAGATATATATATATATATATATATATATATATATATATATATATATATATCAACTTATTCATTAGTTTGTTTGGTTATTTAAACTCATATGTGACAGATACGGTCAGATACAAAATAATTGAATCGTAAAAAGTAAGGGCTATGTGTTGTAATGGAAGCGCACTCACCCGGCAAGTGAGAGGTCCGGGTTCAAGTCCCGGCGGAGCAAGTACTTTCTGTAATTCAATAGTTATTGAAAATTAAATTAACTATTGCTATTTATATCATTTAAATATAAGTCTTTTGATGGGTATTTGGTCTTCCAACCATACGTTAGTTTGGTTACTTAAACTCATACGTCACAGATACGAGCAGATAATAGAACCACTTAATATCCTCACAATTTTCCTCTTTATGGGGCCACAATTCCCTTCTCAGTCTACTCTTAAAACAATTTAAAAACATTAAATACTTAAACAGTAAACTATTAAATACTCCAACCTGTAAAATCAATATTGCCAACATTTGGACATAAACTAAATTACTACCATCAGCCTGTTTGTACTTACAGTAACTACTTCTGTATCCTGGCGCAAACTTTTGATCTCTGCGAAATTCTTTAATTCTCCAATTCGATATGGAGAGTCTGCTGCCACCAGCCTCGACTCGGGCTGCAGCCAGAGGGTGGCAGCAGAAACCCACGCTGTAAGGAGTGAAAGGTCCTCCGCAGAAGACACTGTGGTCCTTGCTCTCCAGTCCGGACCGGATGTTGAATTTCTTAACAAAGGTGTCAGGGATTGTACAGGGATTTGGCAAACAGATATAGGGAACAAATGTGGGCAGGTAATCCTGGTCCGTACCTTCAGGTACCACTGTGCAGACTTGGGCTGTAACACATCATAGAGTTCTATGATCATCAACTCTAATAATGCAAAGTAGACTTCTCACAGTGACATAAACTCTAATAACTCAAAGTAGACGCCTCACAGTGAAAGCTGTTTCCGATTTAACCTTTTTTTGTTGAATTCGTTACATTTAAAAATTAATATTTTTTAATTAACACTAATTATCATGTATCAAACAATGCTGCTAAAACTATAATTTTTTCTTTAATGTCCACAAATATATAAATTATATATTGTATATAACAGTATGCATGTACATCGAATATGCAAATTCTATTGACCCTTATTAAAGTTTAATGGATGTTAAGAGTCATTTGACAAATATATCTAGTCTTCTGATCACATTCGTGTAAGTTTGGTTATTAAACATGATTGTGTGACAGAAACAACGAAATAAAAAACAATTTATACATAAAAAGTGAAAGCTCTATGTATGGTGTAATGTGGATTCTCGCCCATTAAGTGGGATATTCGGCGGAACAAGTAAAATTTGGTTTTTAGTATATAAAAGATATGGAAATATATTCTATTAATTGAAACCGCATTCTAACAAATATAAAATATCTGTGTAAAACACGATTTTTATAATTTTATTCCAGCACTTTATACTGTCTTCTTGATACTGATATTCATTTCCTCCTCCAATCAGACCTGTAGACTTGGAGATATATTTTAATTAGGCTAATATTAGAATTTTTTATCATACAGCTGAACTTCAATGAGTTAAAACATTATTTTAAACAGCTACAAACAAATTTATTTACTTCAAGTATATTTTTAGTTTAAGGTATATACGATA
This sequence comes from Homalodisca vitripennis, assembly GCF_021130785.1. Classification (NCBI taxonomy): domain Eukaryota; kingdom Metazoa; phylum Arthropoda; class Insecta; order Hemiptera; family Cicadellidae; genus Homalodisca; species Homalodisca vitripennis. The sequence goes on from NC_060212.1 coordinate 116,113,662, forward strand.
TTATCGAACAACTGATGATCTAAAACTATGACATACTAAACAATCGTAGTCAGAGAATAATAATATTATAATTTGTAGTTTACACATTTCCAACAATATAAACGACAGTGACGGAGTGTTAACGTATGAAAAAGCGAAACAAAATCCGGCTCGGAGGACCAAAATGTAATGTATATCAAAATTGGTTTCAGCTTTATCATTGGAACCGTTCTGTAGATGGTCTTAATTTCTATCATGAAGCCGATGTTGTTTACTTAGTCTACTTACAATTTCTTAAAAGATTATCCATTTCTTGATCTATAGCTTGGTTGGTTATATAATCTGAAACAGTAATAATTAGATGATAAGAGTCGTTATTTGTTAAACATAGTACATAAATTGATATGAGTGTTTAACAACCTTTCAGTTTTATAGTTTACAATATTGTTGGGAGAGCCGATGGCCGAGCGGTCTAAGGCTAGTTGCACACACACCGATTTTGGACGACCGATTTTTACCGGCCGTCCAAATTCCAATGTGAACCGGCGCCGATCAGCTGTCGGCGTGTGTGCCAGGTTCCGTTCCCTCATTCAGTTCACTATTGGAATTTGGACGGCCGGTAAAAAAATCGGTGTGTGTGCAACTACCGTAAGACTTCTGACTTTAGATCTAGGGAAAGGCCAGCATCTTTATTTTTGACCACAACACTTTTTCAGTACCAGCAACCTTGTGGTTGTACTGTATCGACTCTGTTATATATTCTGTTTAATAAGACCCTCGCACAGGTCGTTGTTCCATAAGGACAAGCAGAATAAAGCTTACAAAGGGATGCATCTCTCCTTTCGAATAAAAACAACGAAAAGGAAAGAAAAAAATTATGGTTGCCTGTAAAGTCGGTTTTACGGGCGAAGATTTTACGTGACAACGTCTTTTTCTCGGTAGAATATTTATTGATATGAATATTATTAAATTGCACAATAGGAACAAGGAATTGAATGAAAATAAGAATTGCACAAATTTTAACTATAGAAATATATTTTGTTTACTAAAACATTGTACATAATTTGAAATTAATTAAAATTGGTTATTGTAAATGGTAAAGTTGAATAAAACATTTACTAAAATTGGAATTTGAAATTCTTGCTAAACACAGTTAAATTCTAACTCCGCGCGTGTTTGACTAGCAATACGCGCTGTTTCTTCTCAATCGACTGAATTACGATTGATTGCAGAGTGATTTAAACTAATAATTTACTTAACACTATCAGCATTTGTCAATAGTATGACATAACCTATAAACTCAGTTTCTCAACTTTTGTGTCAATCTAACAATTAATCAATCAATCATAGTTTACGATAATGAAATATCAGTGTACAATTATTTACCTTTATTGTTGTAGTTGTTGTAAATGACGAATCTAAGCACTCCACATTTTCACGAATAAACATAGTTATCTGCTTTATCCCGTGCGGCGGACCCACAGTTATCTGCTTTATCCCGTGCGGATCCCGTGCGGCGGACCCACTGGACGGGCATCGTAACGTTACCGGGCGTTACACTTTTTCATGAGTGACTCCGAGCCGCAACCTAATTTAAGACGTTGTCACGTCAAAAAAGTTCGACCTAATCAACTCACGATAGTAATATGAAATCATAACTATATTAGCAGACACTGCGGTTTGGGTGCAGGTAGTTTTACACTAAAGCCCATGCAAAGCCCGCACAGACAAAAGTACAGGGGATTTAGGACCTGTCTCATTTCCCCTCTATTAGTTACCTAGTGCACTTTCTCAACCATATCCAGATCTTTGTTATACGTAATTTTATCCTAATTTAATACATACATTACACTTCAACCGCCATCTATATTTCATAACACTATAGACTGCTAAGTTACCTCGACAGTGGGTACTGGGCTGACGTTATCTCATCAGATATAAGACCTTCAAGTTGGAAATTGACATTGATGAATTTAACCAGATAAAGATTAAGATCCCAAACCCTTCGGGAAATAAGTTGTTCAATAAAATCAAAAGAAAATTAGAGATAAAATAATCTTCCTTCTTTACAGAGCGATCCTTACTACAACCACTGTAAATCAGCGAGCTCTCGCCTACTATTTTTACTCTGGTATTTGAACTGTTGTTACTAGCTAATTCTATATATTTTAGAAACAATATTGCATTTCAAATTCAAGTGTATATCGTTTGAGGGAAAGAATTACCACGATCACAACACACGGTATAATCAAATTCCCACATCTCAGAGACACAGACAAATTTTATTTAGAAACTTTCCATCTTAAGAAGGAGTAAGACTTTACAACAATCTCCTGGAATGTATTAATTTACAAAAAAATGACAAAGCATTCAAAACTTTTGTGTTCCAGGGTATTCTACACAGTGGATGAACAATGAACATAACATAATATCAATCACGATTATATCATTACATAAAGTTTAGAATTTAACATTTTATAAATTTAAAATTTGTATTTTAAACCATTTAGATATATCCAAGATGGCTTATATTTAATTTATTCATATTGTAATATTACGATAGTAGTAGAAAACACGTCTTGTTTAAAACATTGTGTGTATTCAGTATTAATATTCGTGACATATCTTAATGTTGTTGTATATCCATAAAACGTTTGTTATTATTGCAAACGTAAATAACCACTTTGTTATTGTTATATTTGCAAAGTGGTTCTCTTAAACATATTTGCGACTTATATAAGGATTCAATGTTAATGTGACACAATTGCAATGGAACTTCCACATTCAGGACTGTAACATTTTCAGACTGTCATCAAAGCAAAGTCAAGGCATGCTTTGAGAGAACATAACCGCTTATAAAAAGTTTGAACCTCATCCGGATGTGCTTTTTGACCTGGGTTAAACATTCTTAGTCATTTAGAACTCATAGTACACAATACTCATAGTACGTGAACAACAGTCTGGTAAATGTGGATTTGTCGACAATGCAGTCGGTGGAGAATGGCAGGGAATGTGGAACACCGAAGTCACACTGTGACACTGCTCATAGCACGATCCTACGACTAGACCCAGGACTACCATTGGCAGACATTACGTATAAAAATGAATTTTATCAACTAATTCAAGTTCTTAACCTCAGTGAGGCTTCTGGGGTTGGATTGCATTTGGTACGAATTCCCTGAGAGGATACCTCCAACTTTCTTTATCTACAACAGAATTTGGCCGATAAATAAGTGAGCGTTTTTTGTTATCCGGCTACACCTTTAAATGCTTACATTATTTCTTTGTTGTCATTCACTTAAACGTTTATAAAGAAATCTGTTAGTTCAGTGCGAAATTGGTTTGATACTAGGCATGATACTTTTGAATTGTTTGTACTGTATACCTTGTAGAATTTTTATTTGCATTCTATAGTAAACCTGCTGGCCCACTTACAACAGATGGACACATTTTATAAAACTTCAACTCGCTGAACATCGTGTACGTTTGGAATTATAAAACAGTATTCAAGAATAAAAACATCATAAAATGACGTTTCCTACCCGAAATAATCATAAAATAGAATGTCGTATAAATATTTTGAGTTACCTTCTTATAGGAAAATTGCAGTCACTTTTTTAAATGTCAAAAGACTGTATGGTGTAAAACGTTCCTATGGTGACATTCATGAAATTTGGACTCTCTGCATCTCATATACGGTTGGGACTATCAAAATTATCATGGAATGAAACAGTCTTATAGGTAAACCGCTTAAAAAACACTGAACAATTTTAGTTCACGCAGAGTGGGGTAAATACCCCTCCGCCACTGTGATGCCGCACTCTTACAGTATCCCCACCACTGATCGGCACTCGCCCGCTTGCTCTATACCATGACCTGTCCACTTCCACTTACGGCTAACCTCACACTAAAAACACAAGCTCCCTGGTTACGTATATGGCTACATTAGTCGATTTAATTAATATTTTACGCTTGTATAAGCCTACACACAAACCTACCTACCAATATACCTATAGAATAGGTAAGTAGCTGCAGTGTAAACAAAATGGCGCCATTGAGACACGACCCACACAGCTGATAAAACAGAAACGAAGAGATGCTTGTCCCACTCCCCACCACTGGAGGGGGACCCTCCTGCGCGTGGCTGCTCAAATATTTGCTTCTGCGCAGGTTTCTTTGCAAGCTTTTTATATATAGTACGAGAACTGTGTTCTATTCGAAATTCTCATAAAATATAGGGTGTTCCTTACGAAGAGCTGAAATTATCTGTACTTGAAAATAGTGGGGACATTTGAATACACACAGTAAAATTATTTTCAAAAATGAGGAAATGTTCTCCATCTAAATATTTTTGTCAGACTTACAAAACCCCAGTGTTTGCACAGTATGTATACATGTATAAAATATCAGTACTCACAGTCGTCATAGTCGTTTAACGCGTCAGATTGAGTGCTGAGCAAACCCCAGAACTGCTGTCCGGCTGTGAAGGCCGGAAGTGTGTTTTTTACCACGATGTTGCCCATGAAGCAGCAGTGGGTTCTGTCTTCGTTGGCCGGTCGACTGTTACAGACATGCGTGATGACGTGAACGAACCTGAAGTTCCGCTCATCATTGCAGTCGCTAGGCTTGACGCAGAACCAAGGGTCGAACCTTGTCGTATTTATAACGTTTCTGGAGAAGGCACAGTTGTAATCTAAAAAAAATCGCCAACAGAAGAAATATGTCTCAAAAATAAAATAAATGTTTTAAAGCTTTTCTTACGACCTTTTTGCTATAAAAATGTAATGTTGTCGATATAAAAATATGGTGTACAACATAAGTCGATGATGTAGGCTATACAGAGTGTAAATGAAGTCCTGATACGCGGGGATATATTCCAAACGGATTGAGATATCGATGTAAAACCTTCACCATACCTATTAAAATACCTTTATGAACTTTATGAAGGATAAAAATATTCTCCCCCTTTTGAATAAGCCTATTTCCCCTTCGGTTGCTCCACCGTGCTTAGAGATCGTGTCTAAAACATTGTAGTATACTCAATTGTGCGACTTATGAGACAATGTGAATACCTCTTCATCTAGACTATACTAGCCTATATTTTGTAGTCTGTGATGTCGAAACGACGCAAAGAGTCTTTTTTTTAAATTCTCCGTCACCGACTTTCTCTTCAGACAAACAGGGTTAAGGGGTTGGATTTCAGACGCTGGAGCCAAACGTAATACTCACATCTTTTATTTGATATAAAATTTATTTTATAATGCTATAGCTTAACTTGTCTTCAGTTTTAAGCTTTTTTATATACTTCGAGTTTGATCATTTTTTAAACTTTAAAATATCAATGACAAGTGCCTCTACCACACGACGTATCGTAAAGAACAGCTCATCAATCAGTTTTGCGAAAAAATAGCACTGTTCCACATTTAGTTAAGCTCACACAACACTTCATAATTCTAGAGGCCTCTCTTAAATGTTTTGATACAACACGGTTAAAGATAATTAATTTTTGTTTTCGGCAGAATGTTCAGTTAAAAAGACCCTTAACTTAATGTGTCACATAGTCCTAAGCTTAAATTTGAAAATTCTTCAAAAGATGAGCTTTATATCAGTTTTTAAATTTATAGTAAATGTTAGAGAGTAACAATGTCTTTTAGATCTGATACTTAATATTTAATAAAAATGAACAGTCGAAAGTACATTAACAATGAACCTACGCATTTGTTATTTATAATCTTAAAAATATTGTTAATAGAGTTGGAATTGTTACATTAGCTCAAAACAATCTAGGGAACTTTCATCTAGTTGTTGCCGAGTGCTTCAAAGGGAGTCTTCGAAGTCAAATTCTGACCTTCTTATGTTTTAAGACATTTTCTAAGGTAGATTAGTACATATCTAATCGCTGAAACCTAAAACGGCGTTAAAATATTTTTTTTACTCCTACTCACTATAAATGCAAACAATTGGAAAGTAACAATATAGACATGCTCTTTTATTAATATTTCGCAAGTTTATAGGCCAAGATGAATTTTTCGCTACTTTAAACACCAGTGGGGCGTAGCCTGGAGGGATTTTCGAAATTATAATAGTCTTATATTTATCCCAGGGACTGTAAAATGTCCATGTAAAATTTCAGTCCAATCGGTTGAATAGTTTATGCGTGAAAGTAAAACAAACACACAAAGGCACTTTCACACCTATAATATTATTAGGATCACGATACTATAATACAGTACTAAACACAAATTATTTTTAAAGTATACACTGCTCTATCATGGTTGCCTTTCTGTAGAAATACCTTTCATGCGGTGCAGAAGGGAACGTTCTGGATTTCTGAAATAATATGTAGGTATGATGCTTACGGTAAGTTCTACCAGAGAAAACAACACAAAACAGCTAAAAATGGATCTTAAATCCATTTTTTTATCGAACAGTAACTGGTTGGGTTGACATTTTCTTTGTAAAATCCGTCTATTATATTTTCGAAAAAACTGCGATCTAATAATGTGATGAAATAAATATATCATAATAATAAATGCTTCAAAAACCAGTTATAAAAATCTCATGAGAATGATTGTAATAAATTGTCCTAATATCCATATAATGCTTTAGAATATAGTTGATCATAAATTGGTATTATGTCTATTGTGTAAGGTTTCGTAACAAATTATCTATTGCATTTCAACAGATAGTATTAAAATAATTTTTTAACAAAAGTTAATTTAATGAATCTAACGGTCTGCACATCATTAAGTTTTCATAGATTACTAGAATTTAAATAATACGTTAAGTTCAAGTTATAGTGAATTCACAATATCATAAACCATCATGACGTATAGCTATCAATTTGTAAGATCAAAGAGTCTTTTTATAAAACAGCTTTACAAATTACTAAGAATCGACGCATTTCTCAACCAGGCTGTGTCTAGACTTTTTAAAAAAAGGCAAAGTTCGGTAAAATAAATGCTATAATTTTTCTAGCAAAGGTTTTTATTGGCAACTAGTCTTCATTAAACAATTTTCCGGCAATAAAAACGCTTGAGCGATTTTTACAGTGAATGTTTTTTGCATAAAAACCAATGTATATAAATTACTAGCTGTTTCCCGCGGCTTCGCACGCTTTTCGTAAGCTTTGCCCGTGTATGTGCACTTCTGGTTCAAATGAATTATATTTCCAACGACGATGTAGAGTTTGTATTGTTGCCACGATCAAGAAAATCTGTCAAAAGTGTATGTTTATAGCCACTGTCTACGTACATGTACTTTGTTATAAAGTGGTCTAACGCTAAAGCTTTAAGTTCAAGCAGAAATGTATTTTGAAGACAAATATACATCAAAGTTTAGCGCCTTCAAATAGTTTTTCGCTATTTAATATACTTAACTGTCTCGTAATCGCAGTTTATAGTGTACAGGCGCTTTAAAAACTTGTAACTTTTGCAGTGCCGCCTGGTGGCGAGATACATCTATAGGCATAGCATATAAACCTTCTCCGTCGAAAAATAAATATACATACAAATTTTCATAATGATCGGTCAAATAGTTTACGATTCTATAAAGGACATACATACAAACAGTGCAATAGCCACCTCTCTAAAAGTATGCCTATGTTTCTTCCAGGAACGTGTAGAATCACTGTACAAAATTTCACGATGTTTCGTGCATTGGTTCCAGAGTTATAAGGGAACATACAAACAAACATTCCCATTTATATATATAGATAGTATCAAAGTGTATCAGAACGCATCTGAAAATTATAGGCTATTAGAAAATCTTTTTGTAAACAATTTTTTAAAATACATTCTTTTGGAGCTAGTCCAATCAACATTTTTAAGTAAGGACTACTACTTTATAATACTGTATAACAAAGAATAGGGACTTCTAGATTTTAGTAGCGTAAAATTCATTTTTGGCCATTCAAAAGGTCCTCAGATAATTCATTCTTTAGCCCATAAAACAATTTCAAACCTCATTCCCTTTTATACTCTTATTTTATCGCTGTATTATATCAGATGTCTAATTTGAAAAACATAATTACTACACTTAAAGACAAGTTTTAGTATCCTCTATATTTTTACCGAGAAAAAATTCAAACCTATGTTTACTTAATTGTTTCAACATAAAAAAGTATAAGACATAGAGAAAGTGTTTATTGTATTAATTATAGCTAAAAGCTAATTCCTAATAATTCTATAATATAACATAAAGAATACTGGTTAGTAGATTTTTAACAAAATCAGTCATCAGTCTATTGCACCCCCAATGTGGTAGCATTTATAAAGTCTTCTGAATAAGTCCACCGAACTTCAGAGTCAATATATGCGATTTAACGAGGCTTGTGAAAAGTTAACTGTCCAAAACATTCAAAACAAGTTGAAACCTGGTGCAAACATTGATTTTATAAATGTTTCGGCTAAGTTCGTTGACCAGCTTAGTACATAATTTTGTTTCAATATGGCGGCCGTTTATCTATAAAAAATCACAACTCCATTATTTATGAACTTAGAGAAAAAGAAAAAAAAACAAGAATGCTTATAAGGTTTACTAAATACTTTGAAATTTTGTAGTATCTCGAACGGTTTACGAGATATTGATTTCAGTTAAATCCCATAAGAATTTTTCTATCGCCAGAAACTGGTGATAGAAGTGCTAAAACAAGTTGAAACCTGGTACGTTAATCGACTTTTTATATATTACGTTAACTACGTTTACTGGCCAGTAACTCTATTTGTTACCATTATGTTAGCTGTTTCATGACATAGGCTATCGAGTGCATAAAACCCTCATGAGAATAAATTAGGCCTAGCACGTCTGAGCCAGAAGGACTATTAATATATTAATAGTTCAGTTCTTAATAATATCATAATTGTAGTTTTATTACTTTCAAACAATTTTACGTTGCATTTGCAAACTTCAATAAATAAAGCTAAAAACTTTGCAGGCTTACTATTCAAAAATACATTCATTCCACGATTACATTACATTCTCTTTCTCATTCATACATGGCTTTAGTATCGGTACTTAGCAACGAAAACTAGTGATCCCATCGGCGTAACATGAACTCATCTATATGGTACAACACTTCAGACACTGAAAGGTCTTTCAATCGAACTTTATACAGGGTTGGGTTGTTGACATTTTTATGCTCTCAGGGAGACTATTAATTAATCTGATACCAGCTTGTGAAAGAAGTTGTTCAAATGTCAGTGTTCTATGTTATTGCATCCTGTAGCTGGCCTCACCTATAGTATCGTACCTGTGTAGTCTCTGCCCAGCAATAACTCACATTGGAATCGGCAACACAGAGCTACATCCAAGTGATATAGAGGCAGGGTAAGTCAGAAACCATGATCCCTGAAGCATCGCGGCACGAATCTTTTGGTTTCAATTTTCACTTGATTCTAATGACTTTCTTCTGAAGCCTGAAAACTCTGTGGAATCTGATCATGGCACATCCACCCCAAAGGCGTATGCCATAGATCGAAATGGGATAGAAAAGGCCAAAATAGGAAACCATAAGAGCAAACATCATAAGAGTAAACCTGTGCCAAATTCCTCACGGCAAAACACATGAAGCAACCCTTGCACAGACCTGCTTAACAGGATAGGTCCAAGTTAATCGTCTTTCGAGGTAAAAACTAGTCAATTCCACTTCCTGTAGAAGGGTGTCTTCTACCATGGCAATGTGTTGAATCTTGTTAATTTGTTGATGGAGACAGAAACTTATATAATTCGTTTTTGCAGTGTTTGTTTGAAGATTTAAGACAGAGAAATACTGAATACAAGAATTTAGTTCAAGAAAAGTTTCTATTTCTAGAGCAGTGCTTGATTTTGCTCTGACGCAGAGAGTTGAGTCATCCAAAGGACTATCTTTCTATTCTGAATCGATATCGATAGTCCAAGACCATTCACATAAACCAAAAACAGTAAAGGTCCAAGGATAGATCCCTGGAGGATCCCCTCGTTCAAAGGAACTCTCTGTGACTAAACGTTGGCAATGTCTACAAACTGACATCTGTCACTGAGGTACGATTTCAACCACTTCAGTGGCAGACCACGCACCCCATATGATTCCAGTTTTCGCAAAAGAGTGGCGTGGTGAACACAATCAAAAGCCTTCGAAAGATCGAGAAATATACCAACTGCTTACTCCCGACCCTCTAAACCCTCCATGATTGTATCCACAAGGTTTGTGATGGCATCACTGTTTACATGTTTTTTTCTAAATCCAAATTGGCTTGGAGACAACAGGTCAAACCTATTAAAAAAATCCATGAGTCTTTCAAAAATAGTTTTTCACTGTTTTTAAAACATCAATCTTAATACAACTCAAAAGATAATGACTTTTTAAGTCATTATCTTGAGCGTGCAATTGTATAAATAAATCACTATTTACGTTGTTGACATCTGCTTTTAACACAGATTTAATTGAGCAGGTTTCGTTCATTTACTACAACCGGTGCCTACTTGTTAAAACGGACAAATCGCCAGCCTACCAAGGCAAAACCACCCTGGGGAAAACTATTTCAGATCGAGGTATTGCAATAAGTGACATGTAAGGGCGGTTATTTGGCAATGCGACTAGTATGCCAGGCATGCACAATGAGCTGCAAGTTCTCATAAAAACCATAACAGTTTAATTGAGTACATTCTATTCTTTGTCTATTCGCTGAATTTGGTTAGTACTCATGTAGCAGACTGCTTCTCGCAGATTACTAAATTGTCCATATTTATCAAATAGATGGTGTCTTTCTGAGTGCATCGACATCAAGTTGGACATTGATAGAATGTTTGTTAAAATACAGGGACACAATACTCAAGCTTCTTCAGAAGAGATTAATTGCTACGAAATGCGCATGCTGCGATAGGATGCTGCTTACTACTGCTGTGTATGAGCTCTCTCTGGTGTATGGTTATTGGAGTTAATTAGAATATGGAATTGGGATATGGAGGATAATGTTAATATCAATAATCTTACCATCATACTATGGTTGGTTAGACAGTGTATCACTTTGATTTCTAAAATCCTATCTAAGCAACAGAAATAAAATGTTTATAACAATGTTAACTAGTCTCTAGAAGTAAATGCCACGTATGGCTTCCCTCAGGGATCCACGTTAGGTTCTTTGTCACTCTTTGTTAATACGTACTCAACTGTTACACTGAAATAAGATACCACGCCCCCCCTTATTTCACGATAAAAATCAAAACGGGCCTGTAAGTTATCGGTGTTAAACTTAACTAACAATGTGCATGCAAATGTATATCATAGTTTATATAAATTATAATTTCAAGTAAAGTATTCACAATCTGCGACAAAGCAATGCGTGTATGAATATCCCTTTTGTCATATACAAAAGCTTTGTATTTAAAAGCTTTGTAACTTTGAACTAACAATACCACTTTAAAAATTGATACAAAAATACAAAGCTACTGTCTTGCAATTATGTGATTCATCATCCCATCTTTAAATTTTACCGATTTGTACTGTTGATTAACATTAACAACTGTTCACCAATTTAATATAATACCTTAAAAGTTGTCTGTCTGTAAATTCAATCTACAAGCCTGAAGCTAGATCTTTCCATGCGGATACATTATTCATCAAAAGGCATCCAGCAAAATGATAAGTATTATATTTCTATGAGTGTATGACACAAAGCTCAGGAGCTACGTAATTTAAAAATTTTATTTTCCTCACTCGCAAGTAAAACCTTTAAATGTTAAATTCATGCATATTTATTTACTTTTAAGTGATTGAATAACATTATGTTTTTTAATGTGTAATTGCAATAAATTGTTATAATTTGTCTAAAAATGTTCTTGAGTTGGAATAATTTTATGCTTGCTTAGTATTATTAATCACATTATTTTGGCCCTTGTTCTTGTTTTATGTTTGTCTATTAGACTATTTTCATTGTTTAGTAATTCTAATGTTCGTAATTATTTTAATATGATTATAACATTGTTCAGTGTTGTTAATTGTATTGCTACTTTTGTAGTTATCAATTTATTTCATACGTTTAAACTACATGCACTAAGAAGGAATTGATAAACATAAATAGAAAAGAGTGGGCCGCCTTGCAATAGTTATTATATAGGAATTAAATATGCACTATACACGTGTTAAACGTACGTTTATATTTTAATTGTAATCATCAATAAGTTTCAATCATTAATTCCTAATTTACAAATACTGATCAATTTAATATTGCAGTAAGTTAACTGTACAGTTAATGACGACTGAAATTGCATTCGTAAGTGAACTAAGGCAAATGAACACAGTGCGGCCAAAGAGGTGACACTGGAGTAGGCAGGCACTACGGTAGAGGAGTGGGGAAAGAATAACAACATATTCTTTGAATGGTTAGTTCGAGGAATTCGCTAGAATCTAACCCACGGCCCCGTACCCCTCGCTACACCACACGTGAGTTCCTCATAGTAGTAATTTAGTGCGGTATTGAGCTGCCCTGCACTGCTGGCTGCGAACGAAAAACATCCCTTGTGACTATCAAGTAACGAATCAAAATTACACATCCTCCGATCATCACTTAGGAATATTCGGTTCTGTCATATATATTTTTAGTCAAATCTCAAATACATGTGATATTTAATTGTAAGAAATTTACTGGAACTACTTAGTCATCCGATTACGGGAAGAATTACTTAATGTCAAAATAGCCGAGAATAAAGGCATTAAGAATTAAAATTCAAAAAGTATAAATTAGCAGTTATTCTCCCCGTATTTGGACGGTTATTATTCTTCCCTTATTTGTACGATAATGCTTTACATACGTAAAACGGCTAACAACAATTAATTTACGTTTCTGCTAAAACAATTGTCCATAAAATCGATTAAAGTAGACTTTTTGTAATCCGAGTGATAATCAGTAAACTCAATATTAAATTAACTATTTATGCCACGTAACTTCCATGGATTCTGTCTATTTTTTATAATACACATTTTTACAATATAACCTGGTTATATTTGGTATTGAGAAATTGTTCAATTATTTTATTAATATTAAACGACTACTCTGATTTGAATAAAGAAATAAGGTAAATTATATTATTTTATTAATCCAACTCTGGAAAATAGTTAATAAAAATTACAAAGCAATTACAATATATGGAACAGTGAAATACTATGGTAAAAAGACCACGGTGAAGTTAGCGTCACTTTATCGTCCGTTTGTATTCCGTGCAACAATGTTGCAGTCAACAATCAGAAGGCGCTAACAAACATTCAAAATCTAAAATAATAATATAAAACGAATTAGTAAAATACGATTTTTCACAAAATCTACACAGTTTTTCGTATTTATTATTTACCACAAAGAATTCCCGATAAATTTATAATAAATAAAAACACAAATATAATAACTAAAATGTAAAAATGTATCCTTAAAAGGGCGTTCTATACTTAAAACCACTCCTGAGACTAAACCAAACAAGTGCCCGCAATGAAACTTTGTGCACAGATGCTCTGTAAGCTGAAATTAAATATACCAACGTCAAAAAGATGGTGTTGGCCGTCAGAGGTCCTATCGTCTAAATTAAATGCACCGTTGGACGGGCGTTCTCGTACAAAAGCCACTCCTGAGACTAAACCAAACAAGTGCCCGCAATGAAACTTTGTACACAGGTGCCCCGTATGGTGTACTTTAATATACAAACGTCAAAAAGGTGGTGTCGGCCGTCAGAGATGCTATCGTCTAAATTAAATGCACCGTTGGACGGGCGTTCTCGTAAAAAAATCACTCCTGAGACTAAACCAAAGAAGTGTCCGCAATGAAAATTTGTACACAGGTGCCCTGTATGCTGAACTTTAATATACCAACGTCAAAAAGGTAATGTTGGCCGTCAGAGGTGCTATCGTCTAAATTAAATGCACCGTTGGACGGGCGTTCTCGTATAAAAGTCACTCCTGAGACTTAACCAAACAAGTGCCCGCAATGAAAATTTGTACACAGGTGCCCTGTATGCTGAACTTTAATATACCAACGTCAAAATGGTGGTGTCGGCCGTCAGAGGTCCTATCGTCTAAATTAAATGCACCGTTGGACGGGCGTTCTCGTATAAAAGTCACTCCTGAGACTAAACCAAACAAGTGCCCGCAATGAAAATTTGTACACAGGTGCCCTGTATGCTGAACTTTAATATACCAACGTCAAAAAGGTAATGTCGGCCGTCAGAGGTGCTATCGTCTAAATTAAATGCACCGTTGGACGGGCGTTCTCGTATAAAAGCCACTCCTGAGACTAAACCAAACAAGTGCCCGCAATGAAAATTTGTACACAGGTGCCCTGTATGCTGAACTTTAATATACCAACGTCAAAAAGGTGGTGTCGGCCGTCAGAGATGCTATCGTCTAAATTAAATGCACCGTTGGACGGGCGTTCTCGTATAAAAGTCACTCCTGAGACTTAACCAAACAAGTGCCCGCAATGAAAATTTGTACACAGGTGCCCTGTATGCTGAACTTTAATATACCAACGTCAAAAAGGTAATGTCGGCCGTCAGAGGTGCTATCGTCTAAATTAAATGCACCGTTGGACGGGCGTTCTCGTATAAAAGCCACTCCTGAGACTAAACCAAACAAGTGCCCGCAATGAAAATTTGTACACAGGTGCCCTGTATGCTGAACTTTAATATACCAACGTCAAAAAAGTGGTGTCGGCCGTCAGAGATGCTATCGTCTAAATTAAATGCACCGTTGGACGGGCGTTCTCGTATAAAAGTCACTCCTGAGACTTAACCAAACAAGTGCCCGCAATGAAAATTTGTACACAGGTGCCCTGTATGCTGAACTTTAATATACCAACGTCAAAAAGGTGGTGTCGTCCGTCAGAGGTGCTATCGTCTAAATTAAATGCACCGTTGGACGGGAGTTTTCGTATAAAAGCCACTCCTGAGACTAAACCAAACAAGTGCCCGCAATGAAACTTTGTACACAGGTGCTCTGTAAGCTGAACTTTAATATACCAACGTCAAAAAGGTGGTGTCGGCCGTCAGAGGTCCTATCGTCTAAATTAAATGCACCGTTGGACGGGCGTTCTCGTATAAAAGTCACTCCTGAGACTTAACCAAACAAGTGCCCGCAATGAAAATTTGTACACAGGTGCCCTGTATGCTGAACTTTAATATACCAACGTCAAAAAGGTAATGTCGGCCGTCAGAGGTGCTATCGTCTAAATTAAATGCACCGTTGGACGGGCGTTCTCGTATAAAAGTCACTCCTGAGACTTAACCAAACAAGTGCCCGCAATGAAAATTTGTACACAGGTGCCCTGTATGCTAAACTTTAATATACCAACGTCAAAAAGGTGGTGTCGTCCGTCTGAGGTGCTATCGTCTAAATTAAATGCACCGTTGGACGGGAGTTTTCGTATAAAAGTCACTCCTGAGACTAAACCAAACAAGTGCCCGCAATGAAAATTTGTACACAGGTGCCCTGTATGCTAAACTTTAATATACCAACGTCAAAAAGGTGGTGTCGGCCGTCAGAGATGCTATCGTCTAAATTAAATGCACCGTTGGACGGGCGTTCTCGTATAAAAGTCACTCCTGAGACTTAACCAAACAAGTGCCCGCAATGAAAATTTGTACACAGGTGCCCTGTATGCTAAACTTTAATATACCAACGTCAAAAAGGTGGTGTCGTCCGTCTGAGGTGCTATCGTCTAAATTAAATGCACCGTTGGACGGGAGTTTTCGTATAAAAGTCACTCCTGAGACTTAACCAAACAAGTGCCCGCAATGAAAATTTGTACACAGGTGCCCTGTATGCTGAACTTTAATATACCAACGTCAAAAAGGTAATGTCGGCCGTCAGAGGTGCTATCGTCTAAATTAAATGCACCGTTGGACGGGCGTTCTCGTATAAAAGCCACTCCTGAGACTAAACCAAACAAGTGCCCGCAATGAAAATTTGTACACAGGTGCCCTGTATGCTGAAATTTAATATACCAACGTCAAAAAGGTGGTGTCGGCCGTCAGAGATGCTATCGTCTAAATTAAATGCACCGTTGGACGGGCGTTCTCGTATAAAAGTCACTCCTGAGACTTAACCAAACAAGTGCTCGCAATGAAAATTTGTACACAGGTGCCCTGTATGCTAAACTGTAATATACCAACGTCAAAAAGGTGGTGTCGGCCGTCAGAGGTCCTATCGTCTAAATTAAATGCACCGTGGGACGGGCGTTCTCGTATAAAAGCCACCCCTGAGACTAAACCAAACAAGTGCCCGTAATGAAACTTTGTACACAGGTGCTCTGTAAGCTGAACTTTAATATACCAACGTTAAAAAGGTGGTGTCGGCCGTCAGAGGTCCTATCGTCTAAATAAAATTCACCGTTGGACGGGCGTTCTCGTATAAAAGTCACTCCTGAGACTTAACCAAAGAAGTGCCCGCAATTAAAATTTGTACACAGGTGCCCTGTATGCTTAACTTTAATATACCAACGTCAAAAAGGTGGTGTCGGCCGTCAGAGATGCTATCGTCTAAATTAAATGCACCGTTGGACGGGCGTTCTCGTATAAAAGTCACTCCTGAGACTTAACCAAACAAGTGCCCGCAATGAAAATTTGTACACAGGTGCCCTGTATGCTGAACTTTAATATACCAACGTCAAAAAGGTGGTGTCGTCCGTCAGAGGTGCTATCGTCTAAATTAAATGCACCGTTGGACGGGCGTTCTCGTATAAAAGTCACTCCTGAGACTAAACCAAACAAGTGCCCGCAATGAAAATTTGTACACAGGTGCCCTGTATGCTAAACTTTAATATACCAACGTCAAAAAGGTGGTGTTGGCCGTCAGAGATGCTATCGTCTAAATTAAATGCACCGTTGGACGGGCGTTCTCGTATAAAAGTCACTCCTGAGACTAAACCAAAGAAGTGTCCGCAATGAAAATTTGTACACAGGTGCCCTGTATGCTGAACTTTAATATACCAACGTCAAAAAGGTAATGTCGGCCGTCAGAGGTGCTATCGTCTAAATTAAATGCACCGTTGGACGGGCGTTCTCGTATAAAAGTCACTCCTGAGACTTAACCAAACAAGTGCCCGCAATGACAATTTGTACACAGGTGCCCTGTATGCTGAACTTTAATATACCAACGTCAAAAAGGTGGTGTCGGCCGTCAGAGGTCCTATCGTCTAAATTAAATGCACCGTTGGACGGGCGTTCTCGTATTGAAAGTAAATAAAAATAAATCAAGTGTGTTTTGTTACTAAATGGATTATTTATCTCAGTAAGTGCTGATTATATTCAACTGCAGTGCTACAAGCTTTTTAGGAGTTTTACAAGCATGTATTGAAAGTAAATCAAAATAAATCAAGAGTGTTTTGTTACTAAATGGATTATTTATCCCAGTAAGTGCTGATTATATTCAACTGCAGTGCTACAAGCTTTTTAGGAGTTTTACAAGCATGTATTGAAAGTAAATAAAAATAAATCAAATGTGTTTTGTTACTAAATGGATTATTTATCCCAGTTAGTGCTGATTATATTCAACTGCAGTGCTACAAGCTTTTTAGGAGTTTTACAAGCATGTATTGAAAGTAAATCAAAATAAATCAAGTGTGTTTTGTTACTAAATGGATTATTTATCCCAGTTAGTGCTGATTATATTCAACTGCAGTGCTACAAGCTTTTTAGGAGTTTTACAAGCATGTATTGAAAGTAAATAAAAATTAATATATTATATATTATTATACACTTTATTATAAGTAAAGTGCAATATAATATACATATTTTTTAGCAAATGCTACAGAATAAGGAAATAATAATTACAATTACTAATTGTTGCCTGTTGAAAAGTTAACGGTTTTAATTTTTTGTTAATATCTTTTACATTTAGTATAGCCTTTACTAAACTCACTCAAATAAAATTACAGAATAAAGACAAATTTATTACAGATAAAAAAATATATACAACTTGGTCATTAGTTTTTAGCAAAAAACAGGATCAAAAAAATTATGGTTGCCTGTAAAGTCGGTTTTACGGGCGAAGATTTTACGTGACAACGTCTTTTTCTCGGTCGAATATTTATTGATATGAATATTATTAAATTGCACAATAGGAACAAGGAATTGAATGAAAATAAGAATTGCACAAATTTTAACTATAGAAATATATTTTGTTTACTAAAACATTGTAGGCCTACATAATTTGAAATTAATTAAAATTTGTTATTGTAAATGGTAAAGTTGAATAAAACATTTACTAAAATTGGAATTTGAAATTCTTGCTAAACACAGTTAAATTCTAACTCCGCGCGTGGTGATTGGTCGGTTTAGTTCGTTTGTTTGGTCGCACTGTTATGACAGGTTAGAGGTTATAATTTGTTATTTTAAATGTTTGACTAGCAATACGCGCTGTTTCTTCTCAATCGACTGAATTACGATTGATTGCAGAGTGATTTAAACTAATAATTTACTTAACACTATCAACATTTGTCAATAGTATGACATAACCTATAAACTCAGTTTCTCAACTTTTGTGTCAATCTAACAATTAATCAATCAATCATAGTTTACGATAATGAAATATCAGTGTACAATTATTTACCTTTATTGTTGTAGTTGTTGTAAATGACGAATCTAAGCACTCCACATTTTCACGAATAAACATAGTTATCTGCTTTATCCCGTGCGGCGGACCCACTGGACGGGCATCGTAACGTTACCGGGCGTTACACTTTTTCATGAGTGACTCCGAGCCGCAACCTAATTTAAGACGTTGTCACGTCAAAAAGTGTGTTGTTTGCTTTTCCTAAAACTCTGGCATATTTGAACAATTATTTTAACAGATGAGTTTTATAGCAACCAAAAAGAATCGTTGGTATATTTAGGTATATTTTCATGATTTAAAAAGCTAAAAATCTTTAACACCAAAAAAATAACTTGCGTAAAGAGTGACTCCCATAAGAAACATTGATTCCAGCTGACGATATGCATATATAAAATTATCTGTAGTCTAGCCACACTCTAGTTAAGATGGTATTAAAATTCAAAATAATCTTTATTTATAGATTGTACATCAATACAAAGAATGATATCATATGTCAAATGCTAATCTAAAAGAACTAAATATACTACACATTTAATAAGATAGCATTTAATTTTGTCAGAAAATTATTTGCATTGGAACAAGGTGAACGGTAGATACCAGCGAGTACAAACTGGAAAGAGTCCAATTTACATTCAGCCAGACAACATTCAAATTCTTTTTCAGTATTAAGACTATTAATTGAAAGTGTATTTAATCCTTCAACCGTTACATTGTACTTTGATAATATGATAACTCCACTACTACTATAATCCTTTTGTGAAAAAAATTATCTTAAATAGTATCTAGAAATATTGAGCCGTTCTAATTCAATACTTGTCATTTTGTGTTCTCAAAGGACAACTATATCAGGGTTAATTTCTTGGAGTGTCACTTCTAATGCTTCAATTCTAGTTGGTAAATTCTGGATATTTTGATGGAATATTTTCAAAAAAGAACTTTTTTCAACTTTGGCTTGCTCTTTGGCTTATGCTGTATGTTGTGATACTGGTTCCCCTTGGTTTGTTGGTTATTTGCATGTTGTATTTTTATGTAATTTTATATGTGTTTGTAAATGTTATTAGTCATATCCTTCTATATATCTCTCTACTGTGTATAATTGAGTGTAGAGTGTGTAGTTTCTTTAAAATGTGACACCCTGAAAGAAAGTTTTTAAACTAGCTGTGACTTTTGAGTTTTGGATACAATTAAAGTTGAATAGCATACTGGTGAATTGTCATTTTATAGCTTCCTAATGAAGTATTCTTGATCCTCCAATATTTGGTGGATAACTATAGAACTTATTTTATGAAAGTACATATACTATGAAATTAATCATAATGTTTACAGGCTATACAATTCTGTCTACTGGAGACATTGTCAATACTAAATGTAACTTTTAAACTGTTTTCTGTGTAGGCACCCAGTTTGGTACCGTGGTCACGCTGTTCGTAGCCGGGTATCTGACTGCAGGTCCATGGGGTTGGCCCAGTATCTTTTACAGCACTGGACTGTGTGGTGTGTTGTGGGCAGTGGCCTGGCTATTTTTAGGTGCCAATTCCCCGGACACCCATCCTTCCATCAGTGACAGCGAGCGGGAATACATCAAGGCAGCCTTTGTTAGCAGCTCAGATCAAAGCAGTGTAAGTAATTCAAATATATTTTTTCTGTCTACTTAAAGCTCAATATGTACATAAAGTATCGCCAAATTATTCTCTACACTATTACCCTGTTGTCAGTTTGGGAAATCCAAAACTGAAGAACATGTGCATCAGTGACAAATTTGGTCGCCCAGATTTGTTTTTGCTATACCCAGTATAGATTCTACTGGCAGGCAAGCTAGGAGTGTACCCTACTGGGGTATCACGTTGGGTTTAGTAAAAGACAAAGCTACATGCAGACCAAAAGTCCAAGAGGTTACATAGCCCAAGGTCCTTCTCATGAAAGGCTGAATGGAACACCACACATGTTATGTCAAGGCAACAAAAGGGCTCAAGACAATATTTATTTTGCAAGGAGAATGGAGTAACAAAAGGAACCATCTACAAGTACTGGACAGTGACTCCACCGTCCCAAACTAGTGATTGCTTTGAGGCTAACAACACCCAGCTCAATTTCTAGAATTTGCTTTTCTAGAAATGATGCTGTACCATTCACATTGCTATTATTAACTGTAACATGTATGGGGGCTATTTGGAAAGTATCCTATGTTCGATGATTACTCCTTATCTACAACCGCTATTGTTGTCAGATTCAGCATTTACTATCTTTATATACTTCTACTTGCTCTGAGAATAGCTTCCATTCATACCTTTAATAAATTGGTTGTTAGTCAGTGTTCAGTCTGCAGTTTCTCTAGCCTTCATCAGATTTAAAAAAACAAGATGGAACTTGAAGATTAGCATCGTTTTGGTTCAAACCCAGGAGGATGTGTGCATAGACCAGTCAAATGATCTAGCAAGCCTTTCAGGGGAAAGGCATGACTCCAACTTCCATAAATTACTGGATCATCCATTTAAAAAATGCCCATGTTTTGGTTGAAAGTGATCTACCAGCTACGTTCTGGTCAACCTTCCTTAACGCTAACCCACAAAATAATCAAACGTGTGAGGTTTGTGATAAAACCGGACAATCGCTTAGCAGTGCATGATATGGAGGAAGATTGGGATGTATGAGATCCTGAATTCTGTCTGAGGAATTACGTTTGAAATGAGTGAATGTAAATTTCATCCCAAAATTGCTCATAAAAAAAGGAAATTGCACAAGACATGTATGAAACCATAACAAATGACTCTGACATCTAACTGTTCCTGAAATTGAAGGCAGAACTTGTAAAATCCCGAGGGTAGATTTTACAACTTATTTTTCAAAGTGAAAGGTTCGTTTGAAGAAGTGCATTATGTCTAATGGAAATTACTTTGAGGAAGACTAAAGTTTGGTTGTGATTGGTAAGCTAGTTTTCTGAAATATCAGACTTGTCAACTTGTGTCCCCCATTTTCCCACACGGTAACTTGCTAATATTGTGTTTTTCATTTATCATGATAAGCTTATAGATTTTTTCCTTTATAAACACTACGTACACCACATTCTCATCTAATTTAATGGCATAACTCATCCTAACCCAAGCTGGCTTAGCTATTGTTATCAATAAAATTTAGGTTAGGTAGTGTCTATAAAATTCAAAAGTGGTAGTCTATACATATAACAGAAAATATCCATGCTTTTTACAAGCACTAGACTTACTAATTTTGTACATGTGTGCCACAGGAAATAACAACAAAGGCTGCTTGGCGTTTCTTACAAAACTTTTGCAATTTATTTGCACAGTATAGCTAATGATCTCTAATATAGAACAATTTATTGAACAAATTTAAATCAAAGCTTTTTTCCTGGCTTTCAGCTTTGCAAACTTGTTTATAATGTCAGAAAAGTCTGTACCGAAAGTTAAGTTGTTTTCACAACACAACAATATTAGAGAATTTAGTTTCTCTTGTAAAATAGTTTTTCTCTTCACATTCTTGACACAGGGTTAACAGAAAACCCTCTTTCTGCAGTCCAGTTAGTGATGGGTAAAAATCCTGAAGGACACTTCAAGATTGGAAAATCTAGTTTACAGATAATTTTTTGAAATACAATCATATAACATCATCAATATGATAAAAAAAAGCTGTTTGAACGTTTAATATATGTATATCAGTCCCTTGGACGCAACCCTCATATTATAAATAACTTATACTAAATAGTAAATTAGTTTAATTAAATTAACCGATTTTAGTTTTTTCTATCTGAAACTGTTTTAAATTTAGCATGCGACGCTAGATTCTTTGATAACCTTATATTATAATGTAAACAAAAATTCTGTATAAGTTCATAATAATAAATATATTAAATATAATAATAATTATGTATTCAAATGATTGAAAGGCCAAAAATTTTTAAAACTTCTGTAAAAAATATTTAGAATCTGTTTATTTTGTAGAAGTTGTAAATATTGTTGATTTTTTGTGAGTGGGTAATGTAATGATGTGGACATCACTCAATCTTTTTGTCATTAAATCAAAGACAAAAATTGTTATCTTTCACAAATAAATTAATCACTTCAAATTTCCAAGGACTCAACCTTTAAAAAAACCCATCGTGACAATATTAATTAATGATTGAAGTCGACTGTTTTAAGAGTTGTTTATTTTCTTGAAGATGTGTTTTACAATTTACACAGTTTTACCATACATGAACTCATTTGTTTAAAAAAACATTTGTAAATTTGTCACTTTTTCAAACACTGATCACTAAATACTGTTCATTTAATACGTAATTTAAGTAAACTAGTAATCATTATTAATGGATAGGAGAATCATCAGGCTTACCTTGAAAACTTTCTTCTCGGGTTCACTGATTTGAAAGGAACATATGGATCTAACTATTGATACTATATTTGAGTAGTATGTTATAGTACTATACCTTGTACGAATAATATTATAAACAATACTTTACCTAATACAGATATATAGTACTAAATTGTAGCATCAACAGTGTCCAGAAAAAGTAAATTGGCTACCCTACTACCTACCTTGATTCTGAAACTTAAACTGAACTGGTTGAGATAGATTGCTGTGCAATGAAACATTTCTAAATATGTCTTTATGTGTTTCTTCCAAATCAGTGGCCCCAGAAGGATATTTTTAAGGTAAGTCTGATGATTCTCTTATCCATTACTAATATTCATTGGTTTTCAACCCTAATAATTCAGTCCTAGACTAATAATAATTAAGTGAAGTTTCGACTTTATAAGCATATTATGTTCACCCATTATCTGATCAGACCATATTCCATTGATGAAAAAATATATTTCTTACCAACCTAAGTTTCATATATAAAAAAAAATGTAAAATATGAGGATTTATCCAATAATAAGCAGAATAGCACTGTTGGGGGTTGCAGTCTTCTGTCAGACATGTATAGCACAAGCTCATAATTTTTGTTGACGAATACATATTTTTAAAATATTCTGGTTCTTTTGGGTGCCCTCTTGCAATATTTAGTATCCTAGTCTGAGGAAAATAGATGACAAAGAAGTATTTTATGTTATTTAATAGTTTTTAGTACGAGACATAACAATGCAAGCCTGGGTTGTGGCGTGGTGTTGCCAGCTTTAACGGAAGAATAACTAGTGATCAGATAATTGATTGAATTCAACAGGCGAGTGTTACTGCTCATCGTTACTGCTCATCTATCTTCGAGAAACCTTTACTGTAATTATTTACACTATGACACAGATTGTGAGTAAGAAATAATAATAAAATTAATGCGAAATAATTGAATGCTGAAGAGCAAAACAGATAAACACAACCGGAATGAAGCAAGACATCGTCGTGTCGCCTCATACTGAGAATCAGCTGATGTAACAATGTGGTAACGCTGCAGGTTACATGGGAAGTGAAGAGTGGTAACTGCACATACAGCCAGGCTTGCAATAATGTGCCTCGTACTACATTAAGATCTGATACAATAGAAGGCATTACCATTGTGTAAGAATGAATGTAATAGCCTAGTTTTAATTAAAGACTAGATTATTAGACGTAAGTGCAATATCTTTGTACCTGATTGACTGAAAAATACCTGGATTAGCCATTACAATTAGAAAGAATAAAAGTAAAATTAATCATTCAAAATAGTTTCACTACCGTTTCTTCTGTAATATCAAAACACTCAAAACTAAATCTAAAAATTGAAATATTTTTGTACGATATCTAGACGTTTGTAAGTAGTTAACTTTATGCACATATTTGTACGAGTATTCAATTAACTCAGAGAAGGTTTGATTGTTTTTAGCAAAATTATGAAAAGATTTATCCAAAATGTTATAAATTTAAAACATTTTACCAAATACCATGATAGTTTGTGCACATGTAATATAATTGGTGGTTAGTAACAGTTTGTATATTTTTTTATTTCAAAAGCATATATCCCATTGGGATCTTTAATTTTTATGAAGTAATTAAGTTCATAGGGGCCAAAACACTTTTAAAGAGCTAATTTTAAGATTGCATCTCAGTTTTGTATAGTTTTTTGGAAATCTTGTCAAATTTCATGTAAATAAGTCGAACCATCTCTGAGTTAATTATGTAAAAGTGTAACTCTTGAGGCATATCCTATTACTCAAATAAAGTTATGTTGTATTAAAAATCATATTTGAGTGTTAAGAGATTGCACAATAAACTAAAAAATTAACACATTTTATAACTAAACCAGGAAATGTTTCATAATTTATATAGATTTTACCATTGTTAAAAATTTACAAATTTTATATAATGTTGTTCCATGCACAGTATTACCATAATTTTACTATAAGTTTGTTATTGAAATGTACATTTATAATAAATATTTTAAACACAATATGCTTATCACAATGTTTATTCCGTGTCTTAGTTTACACATTAGAAAATATATCTATCCATAGTCCCATAATTTATAACTGAACCTCACATTAAGTAAAATAATACAGATTTTGACGGATATCTTTAGAAATGTAGTTTTAATATCCATTAGTTTTGAATCTTAAAAAATTTGTTGGTAAAGTATCACACTCACATGGCTTTGTACACAAAACACGTAGAAGCATTAATTAATTGTTCTCTTTCGCCTCATTCGGAAAACGTAGATAGGTTTTGCGACAGCTTAAACATTAGTAATTTATTTTCATAGGATTTACAAGTACTCAATATCTTGAAAACTGTTTGAAGATACTAAAAAATGTTTATGACAAAAAGTTTAGGAAATGTTATAAGCATACAGAACAGTTTTTGTTTTTTCCTCTAGGTTCATAAATAATGGAGATGTGAATTCTTAAAAGGTAAAACGGCTATTTTAATGGAAAGGCATGGAGTACCAATCTGGTCAAGAAACTTAAATCAATGTATTTAAAAGGTCAATATTTGTACCGAGTTTGAACTTGTTTCAACATTCCTACCACCAGTTCTTTGTGGTAGAAAAGTTCTTATGGGATTTACGTTTAATCAGTATATCGAAAACCATTTGAGATACAAAAAGCCTGACTTATTACCATATTTTTAGTAAACTTTATAAATATTCCAGAACACTTTTTGTTTTTTCTCCAAGTTCTTAAATAACGAAGTTGTGAATTTTTAGTTTAAAGGCAGCCATGTATTGAAACGAAATGGTGACAAAGTAGTTAGTGATTGTACCACGTACAATTTTGAACGGGGTGGATTTGGGCTCTAGAGATCATTTTCAATGAAGTTATGTAGAAATATTTGGTAAGTGCTACCGTGAGGGTGATTACAATAGGCTGATTTTGTAAAGAAAATCTCACCTTAAAAATTTACACATTACAACTCTTTATTCCAAATTTAGACAACTGAAAGCCTAGACATGCCAGACAATGAGAACCTGTGTGTATACCACAAGCACACTCGCAGCACACACCAAAGTTTGTTACTTGTTCAAAATTCAAATCCCACAATTGCTATTATTCTATTTTTAGTTATTTATTATTTATGATTTATTAGTACATATAACTATATGTATGTATCCTTCGTACTTGGGTGAAGATTGGCAAAATATGTTTTTGGAATGGGACAACATTTTGTGAAAAAAACATGTTTTTTTAACTATAAAACTTATTGTGTAATAGTAAGTTTGCACCAACTAATATTTTTACCATTAAAAAGTCATGCTGATGTATCTGCCTCTGGTTCTTACTTGACGATAATATTAGCAAATATCCATCTGTTATCATTAGTAAATTCTTTGTGAATAATACTTTTATGTTACCTACTCAATGGATAAGAATAAAAGCAATTAATTTGAGTGAAAACTATTGCTTTTAATAAGATAATATGAGCTAATAAACACACAAGGTGTACAAGAAATCATTATGAATATACCATAACAAACAATATATCATACTCAAAGTTCATTGTTTGAGAAAGTTTTGATATACCCTCCTTTGACAGCTGGGACCACCAAGTGACTGCAGTATTACCAATTGAAAACACATTTATCTTACAAATAGTCTTTAAAGTAAGGCTTTGGTAGTTTTTGTGAACATTTTTGTAAATTATTTCCAATAAATGCAGTTTCAAATGGAAAATATACTAGTATAGTTTGTGGATGATACGTGTAACATATGTGAAAAATCTAATCTTCAACGTATGTATCAGCAAATTGTCTGCTTCAAGGAAAGTCATTAGCGGATGTGCTTGTATCCATCCGTGAAGGATAAATACAAGCAATAATTTAATGCGGGTTCTAAGTAGGCAAAGGAAGCACTTAACAATTTCCATACATTCTGTTTAAGATCCTCAATTAATTATGTTGAAGTTTCCAACGTTTATTATAGTTATGTTCATCTAGGACAACAAGATGAGAATATCTCTCATAACATTTAGTCGTAAAAGACTCTTTGCTCTCCTTCTGGATATTCAGGATGGGTAAGGAGATTTGTTGAGATCTCATGATGAGGGATAACGAGCACTTTCTCAATCTTAACACCTTGGAGGAAGAGGAGGTTAGTTCTGTTCCAGCCTCTCCCATTCAAAGTGAGTAGGTGAACCAACATTAAGGGAGTCCATCCGTTCCAACAGTCATCCTCTGCAATGGACCAGACCTATTGATGACTTCCAACCCCCCTCCCCCCATAAATCTTGTCATTCACAGTTCGCGAATTGCCACTCCTGGACATCTATTGGGTAGCCTAGATTTAAGTGATACTGGTTATTGTTGTACCCAGCTAGCCAATGCTAAATAGCTGGTAGTGCCAATTGCCAATAGTGTAGGTCCTGGCAGATATAAGCCATCCAGAAGTGAGCTCTCCTGGAAACCTTTTTTATTGTGCTATGAGTAACAAAGAGCAGAGGATATGAAGAGTTCAACAAATTTTGACACGCCTAGCTATGGTTTACTTTTTGTATAAATCAAACTATTAGTCTAGAAGTTGAAAGCTAATTTGCACTATGTAGAACATTCAGCCGATTGTTTGTGAAATTGGCAGAGGATTTTCCGCTAAAGTTGTCATCTATTATAGTTTTCATGGAGGTTGAAATGGAAGAATGTCAAAAGTCTTAAAGTATATCGAAATGATAATATTTTACTCTGTTCATATTTTGTTTTAGCTTGACTTACTTAAATCTAATAATTATCAGACATGCAATAAAGTTATGTCATCAGCCAACTTCCACGAAAACTGATGACTCATTTCTTTCTTAGGGAAAAATCTTCTGTCGATTTCACAAAACACTCGGCTGTAAGCCAATATAATAAAAGTTAGCCCTCAGCTCCTAGACTAATAGTTTGAATTAATTGTTCCAAAAGCAAAAATTAGCACTATTGGCTCGCAGAGTACACCAATAACCGATGTGTTACTAAAGAGTTGTCAGAAAATGCTGAATTTTAGTCGGTCTCCGTATTTTTGGCTGATTCTGATTTAACTTTTCTTTATATCTCTGTTTTAATTGTCTTAAACTAAAACCAATTGACTCAGGAAAAAACTGTTCGATATCCTATTTCTATTCCCATCAGAATTAGCGTGACAATGTCTAAGAGAAAATTCCTCTATCTATCAATTTTATGAAAAGCTACATTGTGTGCTAATGCAATGCAATTTGGCTCTTGGCTCATGGACTACAGTATCTTCTTCTGTAAGGTACAATATTTTGAAGAACTAATTCCAAGCAAATCTTTAGTTCATTTTTATCCATAGTTCACTAAAGATATTTCATATATATTTAAAAAACAATCAAAGAACACTGAACACAAATTTACACACTTACCATAAACATGCACTATGTACGTAAGTTTAAATTTCGTTCCTCAAACACTTATATTACAAACATCTTACTATATATGTATACGTACAAAATTTTACAATTTTGTTTAAAAAAAACTAACATAACGCATTGAAGGCATCATATGAGGGTGTATGACATGTGCTCGGAATTGACTTGTAAAGAATTATAACTTTATTTAACTAAACCAAAGGATATATATTATTTTTTTAATATTCTCCCACCCTTAAAATAATTTTATTTCTATATAATTGGAAGCTTTTTTTTTATTCCATCGTAAAGATTTAGTTTCGTCACAAGAAAAAATGTAATTCAAAAAGGCATCATTTTGTTGAAATGGTTTGAAGAGCCGCTTCAAAAACATCCAATTGATGTCACTTGTCATCCTGCGATAACAGATGTGGAGCTCACCAAGAAGACACATTGTGATATCCCAAGTATTCTATCACGATCTCTTGGACACTACTGTAACTGATTCTGAGTTCTTCAACATTTTAAAAACAAGTTATGCGCTGATCTTCCTCAATGAGATTTTGGACTTCCTCAATGTTGATCTCGGTTTCACTCGTCCTTGGGCGACAATTGTGGCACTCATTCTCAACCCTTTCACATCCCTCAAAAATTTGTTTGTGCCAAGTAAACACACATGTTTTTCGCAAGATATTGTCCCTGAACTTTTTTCATCACATTACAAAATTTCGGTTAGGCTTACTCTTTCCTGAGCCAAGACTTAATAATGAATTTGAGAGTTGCGGTTGTTTCTTTCTGTCCCCAACAGTATATAAGCTACGTACACATCAAGCAATTTTAGGTCAATGACTCATTCGGAATTTTTTAGATAACCAGTCTCGTTTATAGTTTACTTATTCTTGTAGTAACCTTTAAGGTGGTCAGTTGGAATAAATTTTTTTGATTCCAAAGAACTGGTTGCTCTTAGCCCTTTAAATACTACTTCTGAGGAGAGGAACATATAGAAAAATTGTTTTCTTACATGAGGAGTGTTAGGAATTTGATATAAAAATTTGGGGCTTATTCAGACTCAAGGAAAAATGGTTTAAGATAAGGATATAAACTGTTTACAGTATGTACATGAGAAGTGACTGAACTTTATGAAATATTACTATTTCCATAATAAATACTATTTAAAAACCAATTTTAAACTTAAATTTAATAATAGGAAATAATTATCATGAAACCTTGAGTTAAAAGAAAATAATTCACTAAAGCCAAATTAACTATTAGTTAAATAAAATTGTTATTACTGTATAACCCTCAGTGGCAAAATAAATGCACAAGTTGGCAACATAGACTATTATTAAAAATTTAAGCTTAGCAGCCAATCACAGTAAAAATTCTGATTAAAGCCCTTCTAAAAGTTCATAACAATATGCAACAAGTCTGATTTTGGAAAATGCATCAAGATTTCTTTATGTATTTTTCTCTGTAGACAACAGATATACTTTACCTTACAGTGGTCACTAGAGTAGCCAATCATGTTCCGTGATGTAATGAAATAGGGCTAGTTATAATTATTATATTCATCACAATAATGATCACTGACTTCAGAAATGCTATTTTTGGATATCTACTCATACTGAAGACCTGTCTTTGGCCTGTGCACAAGGATCATCCCAGTTATCATCAATATTACCTAGAATTCCTGGTGGGATATGTTTTGAAATAAGGTCTCTTCTCAACTCACTGTAACTCCTTTACATCGCTGTCTCCACACTACCTTTCAAATTGTATTGTTGGATGGAATTATTAACATGAGAAGATTTCTTCTAATAACTTCAGAGGTTGACTGTCACTGCTGAAAAAATGTTTTGATGTAGTAGAGATTACATTTTCTAGGTGTAAAAACCGATATTTGTAATTATTTGTCAAAAATCTGGCATTTTAAGAGCTGCTTAAAAATCTTTTAGATTACAGTTTACAATTATGTCCTGTATAAAGATTACATAATGTTAATAGGGTATCAATTATTAATCATAAGCATATTATAAACCACCCCTACACTGTGAGTTGATAGCAAAGGAAAGAGGTTTAATCGTTATTCTTCATCAATTTTGTTTTTTATATAATCTAGACAAGTAAATAGTGAGATTTAAGAGAAAGTTTTTTATTGTTACATTAGAAATTACACGATTGAATGAATGACAAAAATTACAAATATGAAGATGTGGAGAGGAAATACATCACAACTAAATCCATTTATCAGCAACCCCAGTGACTTGTGTTCAAATGAAAAATGTAAGAAATAGTGGTGAGCAAACAGCCAATAGCTTACAACGTGAATTTTAGCAACTGGTGCGTATCCACAACGTGCCTTCAGATTGGATGAACATTGTGCAGCTGCAGCAAACGGGAATTTAGGTACCTGGCGATTATCCACAACGTGACTTCAGATTGGATGAACATTGTGCGGCTGCATCAAACGGGCATTTAGGTACCTGGCGATTATCCACAACGTGACTTCAGATTGGATGAACATTGTGCAGCTGCAGCAAACGGGAATTTAGGTACCTGGCGATTATCCACAATGTGACTTCAGATTGGATGAACATTGTGCGGCTGCATCAAACGGGCATTTAGGTACCTGGCGATTATCCACAACGTGACTTCAGATTGGATGAACATTGTGCAGCTGCAGCAAACGGGAATTTAGGTACCTGGCGATTATCCACAACGTGACTTCAGATTGGATGAACATTGTGCGGCTGCAGCAAACGGGAATTTAGGTACCTGGCGATTATCCACAACGTGACTTCAGATTGGATGAACATTGTGCAGCTGCAGCAAACAGGAATTTAGGTACCTGGCGATTATCCACAACGTGACTTCAGATTGGATGAACATTGTGCGGCTGCAGCAAACGGGAATTTAGGTACCTGGCGATTATCCACAACGTGCCTTCAGATTGGATGAACATTGTGCAGCTGCAGCAAACAGGAATTTAGGTACCTGGTGATTATCCACAACATGTCTTCAGATTGGATGAATAGTGCAGCGGCTGCAAACAGGAATTTAGGTACCTGGTATGTATCCACATGTCGTCTGATTGGATGAATAGTGCAGCGGCTGCAAACAGGAATTTAGGTACCTGGTATGTATCCACAACTTATTTTCAGATTGGATGAATAGTGCAGCGGCTGCAAACAGGAATTTAGGTACCTGGTATGTATCCACATGTCGTCTGATTGGATGAATAGTGCAGCGGCTGCAAACAGGAATTTAGGTACCTGGTATGTATCCACAACATGTCTTCAGATTGGATGAATAGTGCAGCGGCTGCAAACAAGAATTTAGGTACCTGGTATGTATCCACATGTCGTCTGATTGGATGAATAGTGCAGCGGCTGCAAACAGGAATTTAGGTACCTGGTATGTATCCACAACATGTCTTCAGATTGGATGAATAGTGCTGCAGCTGCAAACAGGAATTTAGGTACCTGGTGCATATCCACCATGTGGTGGTAAGATCCTTGGTATGTGTTCTTTACTGTATTGTATATCAGTAGTCTAGGGGCTATCAAGCAGGATTTTAGAATGTTGGATCCTCTGTTGAACTGTGATGGGTGTAGATGTTTGTTGTTTGACTGTTTTATCATTGTCCCTGGGGTTTTGATTCATTATTTTGTATCTCCACTTGTCTCTTCATATTAATGTACAGTTTGAAGGAGACGCAAATTTTCAAAACTCTGCCGTTATTACAGTTAATGGCTGTTGGAATTTATTCACATCTTGCACATCAAATTTTAAGCACAACAGGATTTTCTACTAGATTGTAACAGAAATGTTATCTACTCATGTTTATGTCACTTCCACAATTTAAATTAGTTTTTATAAATCATCTCTATAGTTACAATACAAAATTGTCCAATTGTTGAATAGAAAAGACTTAATTTGAGATCTGAATGAATACTATTAATTTGTTAAAAGTTTGGTTGGTAGTGTTGATTCAGAATATATTTTTAAAATTATCATGTCCCAAATACTATTTTTAGTAACACAAAAGATTAGATTTAGTTAAATAACATACTAAATGTTTATGTATATTTCTATGCAAGAGTTTTTAATACTTTGACTGTGTCAGACACATTACGGCATAGAATCAGAGTGATAATATTAAAGTTTACTCAGTATAGAGCCACAATAAAGGTGTTAAACATTAAATGTTCTATTTAAATAGTCCATTTACTGGATAAACTATGCAAGAGTTTTTAATACTTTGACTGTGTCAGACACCTTACGGCATAGAATCAGAGTGATAGTATTAAAGTTTACTCAGTATAGAGCCACAATAAAGGTGTTAAACATTAAATGTTCTATTTAAATACCGTAGTCCATTTACTGGATAAACTATGCAAGAGTTTTTAATACTTTGACTGTGTCAGACACCTTACCGCATAGAATCAGAGTGATAGTATTAAAGTTTACTCAGTATAGAGCCACAATAAAGGTGTTAAACATTAAATGTTCTATTTAAATAGTCCATTTACTGGATAAACTATGCAAGAGTTTTTAATACTTTGACTGTGTCAGACACCTTACGGCATAGAATCAGAGTGATAGTATTAAAGTTTACTCAGTATAGAGCCACAATAAAGGTGTTAAACATTAAATGTTCTATTTAAATAGTCCATTTACTGGATAAACTATGCAAGAGTTTTTAATACTTTGACTGTGTCAGACACCTTACCGCATAGAATCAGAGTGATAGTATTAAAGTTTACTCAGTATAGAGCCACAATAAAGGTGTTAAACATTAAATGTTCTATTTAAATAGTCCATTTACTGGATAAACTATGCAAGAGTTTTTAATACTTTGACTGTGTCAGACACCTTACGGCATAGAATCAGAGTGATAGTATTAATGTTTACTCAGTATAGAGCCACAATAAAGGTGTTAAACATTAAATGTTCTATTTAAATAGTCCATTTACTGGATAAACTATGCAAGAGTTTTTAATACTTTGACTGTGTCAGACACCTTACCGCATAGAATCAGAGTGATAGTATTAAAGTTTACTCAGTATAGAGCCACAATAAAGGTGTTAAACATTAAATGTTCTATTTAAATAGTCCATTTACTAAGACTTGGCCTTTCATTCTCAAACCATCATTTGGAACAACTCTCTTATGGTTTGTAAAAATACGATTAAACTTTGAATCTCATATGTAATATTTTGGCAGTAAAAGTTTATCTCTTAAAAATTACGGATTGTATAAATTAATTATTTCAATTGTTCATAACTACTGAAACTAACACGCAGATTAACTTCCAAATATCACAAAGGAATTTGTTGAGTGAAAAAATAGTTTTTTTTACTACTTAACCCAAGTCCATCCTGAACCCTTACCTCGCAGCCTTATCTTGTCCATTTGAAAGTGCTGGTGCTATTTGCTTTCCCCACACATCCACTGATGTCTTTGATATCTTTATCGTCTATATACTTTTTTACAGGCACTTAACTGGTCAGATTATATGTTTAGCTAAGTTACTTTATAGCCATGCAATTGCTCAATGCAGGAGCCAACCGCAAAATCTTTAGTGACCTGCAGAAAAGACAACATTATTTTCTTATTTATTTTTTTGTTAAGAGAGGCCGATCTCCTTTTAAGCCCTGTTCTGCCGTCCTCATGGACGGATCTTATCAAAAAGAATAAGAAGGAGAGTCGATACAGTATAATGTAATTAATTATTACTTACTGATAAAAAGTGGAGGCTACAGAGAGGCCACTATTTTTCCTGCGCTATTTTTCTCAGATCCAAAATTCGACGTTTAAACCGCTCGCCATCGCGCTTGTAATTTATTAGTACTTACTTACTTACTTACTTACTGCCGGGGCGTAGTAAGTAAGTAAGTACTAATAAATAGTAAATAGTAAAAATAGTAATTTATTAGTTCCAATATAAATTAAGTCACAGAATTTTGAATCATTTAAATTCACGGCATTTACATTTTTAACTGTAAAAGCATTCTGTATACATTTTACTTAGGAATAAGCGGTCACTATAATAGTTCACAAAGTATGTATGTCCAGTTACCGTTCGTCTCTTATTATATGGCAGCGTATTGATGACGTCACGCTAAAGCCATATTTTCTAAGGCGACAAAGTGAGAGCTCCACCATACTGGTATTTTAAGGTTAATTTTTGAATTATCATTGTCCTTTATTTTGTTACCGCTGGGTTAATCAAAATAGATGTAAAGTTTAAATCCTTTTAATATTTGAACGTTTACTCCCGGACTCCGAGGTGCTTAGTCACTGAACTCATATCCTCTGTAATTTAATTCAAAATCTGAGTCTTACAGAAACCTACTGTCGTTATATACGGTTTGCAGTTTAGAAAAGACAGCTAAGGCCAATAAGGGACTCTTACCGCATTTAAAATTATACATGGTGTAACAAAAACGGGATTGGGGATGAGGATGATTCCCGAACGATTACAGGTATAAATTACTGCACCTATAAATCTACTTTTAGAAGTAACTACCATTTTTTGTCATCTCGGGAGACGACCTGAAAAGAGTCAGAAGGAAATCTTACATTGAAGGATAGGTCGAGTAGTACATAACATTAAAGTTCTCTATTATTAGAATACAATGCCGCAAATATAACCTGAAAAGGTTCATTCTTTAAAAATTACGCTGGTTCAAAGTTTGAAACATTTACAATGTAAGTCCTTTTCTAAGTGGTTCCTCTAAAGTGTTCCGAATATATTCCTTTTTGTTTTACCAGGCGTGACTGCCTTAAAATTACATATTTTGCCAAGTTCTTTCAGTTTCCACAAATGCTGGTCGATATTTTCACCAAGTCCTTGCCTTCTAGTCGCCAACAAACTGGTGACGGAACTATATCGTATTAGTTGGTTTTATAAAAAGTTTGTCGAGGATAGTTATAGGTTCAGGATACGAATCAGCTCCTGATAGTAGTTCATGGATGCTGAAGTTGACAAAGTTTATAAGAAGCTTTAACTTGCTTTCCTCAGCAGCGCATATTGCTTCAGTAAAGTTTTCAAATGTTGCTTTCCAGTGGTTCCAATGACCATCAGCATGATGTTCATTTGGGTCAGGCATAAGCGTTCTGAAGATTCTTGGAGCAATTGGAAAATTCTTTAAATATTTAAATATAAGCGTTCTGGCTTAAAGAATTGTTCAATTAATGCCCTTAATGTGAAAATCACTTGTAATATGATTAATACAATTAAGTTGAATAAAATTGTTATGAAATGGATTAAAGTTTAACCAAACTTAAATTGTATTAT
Source organism: Homalodisca vitripennis (assembly GCF_021130785.1). Classification (NCBI taxonomy): domain Eukaryota; kingdom Metazoa; phylum Arthropoda; class Insecta; order Hemiptera; family Cicadellidae; genus Homalodisca; species Homalodisca vitripennis. The sequence continues at coordinate 116,149,268 of NC_060212.1, forward strand.
TCAACTTATTACATTAGATAATAGACTTACAGAAAGTAAACAGTAAACATAACTATTGGGAATTGATAAACAGCATAATAGGCTACTACAATACCACACACAATAACATACACCATTATATATGATAAAGAAAATAATGAAATGCTTCTCTAATCTAGTAAAATGTTTTACAATGATTTGTTTTCTAACTGTTAACCACATTTTTGACGTTGGTATATTAAAGTTCAGCTTACAGAGCATCTGTGTACAAAGTTTCATTGCGGGCACTTGTTTGGTTAAGTCTCAGGAGTGACTTTTATACGAGAACGCCCGTCCAACGGTGCATTTAATTTAGACGATAGGACCTCTGACGGCCGACACCACATTTTTGACGTTGGTATATTAAAGTTCAGCTTACAGAGCATGTGTGTACAAAGTTTCATTGCGGGCACTTGTTTGGTTAAGTCTCAGGAGTGACTTTTATACGAGAACGCCCGTCCAACTGTGCATTTAATTTAGACGATAGGACCTCTGACGGCCGACACCACCTTTTTGACGTTGGTATATTAAAGTTCAGCTTACAGAGCATCTGTGTACAAAGTTTCATTGCGGGCACTTGTTTGGTTTAGTCTCAGGAGTGACTTTTATTCGAGAACGCCCGTCTAACGGTGCATTTAATTTAGACGATAGGACCTCTGACGGCCGACACCACATTTTTGACGTTGGTATATTAAAGTTCAGCTTACAGAGCATCTGTGTACAAAGTTTCATTGCGGGCACTTGTTTGGTTAAGTCTCAGGAGTGACTTTTATATGAGAACGCCCGTCCAACGGTGCATTTAATTTAGACGATAGGACCTCTGACGGCCGACACCACATTTTTGACGTTGGTATATTAAAGTTCAGTTTACAGAGCATCTGTGTACAAAGTTTCATTGCGGGCACTTGTTTGGTTTAGACTCAGGAGTGACTTTTATACGAGAACGCCCGTCCAACGGTGCATTTAATTTAGACGATAGGACCTCTGACGGCCGACACCACATTTTTGACGTTGGTATATTAAAGTTCAGCTTACAGAGCATCTGTGTACAAAGTTTAATTGCGGGCACTTGTTTGTTTTAATCTCAGGAGTGGCTTTTATTAGAGGACGTCCATTTTACGATACATTCCTACGGTTTACTTAGGTATTATATTTGGGATTTTTATTCATTACACATTTAATGGGAAACCTTTGTGGAAAGTAATAAATAGAAAAAACTGTGTTGATTTTATAAAAGATCGTTTTTATAATTAGTATTATACAATTTATCTCAGTTTTTGAATTTTTGTTAACGCCTTCAGATTGATGACTGCAACATTGATGCACTAGACTGTCTGGACGATAAAGTGACGCTAACTTCACGGTGGTGTAAAAAGCCAAAGCCTGCATTTTGTGCAAATAGAAAATATTTTTTTTAGAAACAGCAGTAAAGTGTCAGATCATCAGGTTGTCAATTGTCATTTGTTATTGTTAGTCATAGTTGTTAAAGTTGTGATGTTTATGGAAAATTAAACATTTAAATAATATAAACTATTACGGTGTAGTAAGTACTATTAGACATTCCTCAGTGCTAGTGAATTGCAATATTTTTTTTATTTAAGTGTGTGTATACTAGCTTCTTTAATTTTAACCATATAGGCTAATACGATAACTGTCTGGAATTATGGAAAATCAAGTTGTGGACATTGATTGGAGATTTGGAGGTTGGTTTAACTTATTTTGTAGATTTAATTCTAATTAGAACTTCCGATAATCTGAAGTATATAAAAAGGTCTGTCAGGCCCTACTAGTAGTAGTATTAACTTGTTGTTAAGTTCAGTGCTTTCTTGAAAAATAGGCCCCACAAAATATACCTGAATATGGATATAGAAAAATTAGAAAATGAAGCTAAAGCTGCGGCAGCTAAGCATGTGATAAATATGCTTCAGAGGCCTGGACAACTAGAGAAGGTGGATCAGTTTAAAAGACGTGTTAGCAGGAAAAAGATTTCTGTAGAAGCAATGTTAAAAACTGCGATGCAAAGTCAGTTAGATGGAGTGTGTGTTGGGCTTAATCAGCTTTCAACTGCTCTTCAAGACATTCAAGAAATTCGTCAAAATTTAAAGGAAATTAATGATTCATTTGTAAATATTCCAGAATTGGGAAACAAACTAAATGAAGTTCGCAATAAAAATATCACTCATTCTCAATTTGTAACTGCTATGGAAAATTTAAAACATTTGTTTACCGTTCCAGAAAGTGTTGAAAAAACAAAACAGTGGATCAGTGAAGGAAAACTTTTACACGCTCATCAAAGTTTAATGGATTTAGAAAATTCCCGTGATGATTTGCTGTATGAACTTCATAAAATTTCTAACCAGAAGCAAGCAGATAAAATCTTGCTGAAAGCTTACTTTGAAGAAGTAGAAGAAGTATCTCTAGAACTTGCAAAACAGTTACGACTAGTTTTGAGCCGCACTCTTAATACTGTTCGTAAAGAGCCTACAGTAATTGTAACTGCTTTAAGAATTATTGAGAGAGAAGAAAAAGCAGATGAATTTGCTCAAGGACGATACAGCAGAAGTAACTTTATGCCTCCTGGACGACCAAAAGAATGGAGGAAGATGGCAATGGAAGTTTTGCAGAAATCTGTATCTCAGCGGATAGAGGGAACTCAAGTTGACGAACGTGAAAATAACAAAATGTGGCTTGTAATGCATTTGGAATTGACCCGGCAGTTGATTTTAGAAGATTTACGGGTTGTAAAAACTCTTTGTGGTCCCTGCTTTCCTCCACATTATAATATTGTGAATGAGTTTGTCAGCATGTACCACAATTGCTTATCCCGGCATCTAGAGGAAATCATCCAGAATGGTCTTGAAGGCAATGAATATGTATCAGTCCTTTCGTGGATTGTTAATACTTATACAGGACCTGAGTTGATGCAACACCCAGAGTTGAATATTGGAATCGCATCAGTTGGCCCCCTTTTGGGATCAAGTGTGATTAACAAACTGCAACACCAGTACCTTTCGAACATGGAAGCAAACTACATCGACTGGATGCAAAAAACTCTGGAAACAGAAAAACACGATTGGCTAAATGGAATAGCTCCTGAAGGCGATCAAGACGGCTTCTTCCGAACAGCAGCTCCTGTAATTATTTTTCAAATGATTGACCAAAATTTGCAAGTGACCAAAACAATAAGCCAAGCTCTGACACATAAAGCGATGGTTCTGAGTATGGATCAGGTCGCTAAGTATGGCATCATGTACAGAGAAGCTATCAGAGAGTTTAAAACGAGACACTTTGAAGACAGAAGCAAGGTGCCTTTTTTCACCCATTACATGATCACTATTGTAAACAATTGTTTGTTGTTTGTAGAACATGCCCAACTGATGAAACAACACTATTGGAGATCTGACTTCAGTAATGATGAATCGAACTTTCAGTTCAACTTTCTTCTTAAAACGTACCAAGACTTGCGAGATGAAGCGGCACAGTTTCTTTTGGAAGAAGCTTTCCTGGATTTAGATTCTCACTTTCAAGATCTTATCACGACAAAGTGGATTACGAGTACAATTCCTGTGGACACAATATGTGTAACTTTAGATGATTATTTCCAGGATTATGGCCATCTTCGAGTTAAGAATTTTGAAAGTGTAATATCGGAAGCTGAAAACTTGGTAGCCAGACGTTACATCTCAGCAATGTTGCAGAAAAAGGTAACTTTCAAAACCTATGAAGAAAGACGAGCAGCTGGCAACAAGATTTTGAAAGAAGTGAACCAAATCAAAACCTTGTTTTGTAAAATTGCCCCTAAACTGGAAAATAGAGTCGATTCTCCCCTTGAAACAATAAAAAGTTTAGCAGAAGTGCTGAAAAGTGAGGATTTGGAAATTTTATCCTTGGATTTACATAGTTTGGTGGACAAATATCCTGACATCACTGAAGATCAGCTCAGTAGGCTTTTGAGTCTTCGTGGTGATTTGTCAAGATCAGATATCCGTGAAAAGCTGTCATATATTTTTCAGGACTCGTCAGGACAGAAAAATACATCCTTTGTGAAAAGCATATTTGACCAGATTCTGTTGTAGGATACCAAAATGTAAGTAAAAAATTCCATATGTAATGTGTTTGTTGGTTTAAATGAGTTAAATTATATTAAGCCTAAAGTCTTAGTCCTTGTGCAAGTTTCATTATTAATAAAAATTCCTAATAATGTAAAGAGGCCCATCATTACCTCTATAATATGTTGATTAAATGATGAACTGTTTAAGCCTAACATATTTACAAAAGTATTGTGTGTAATATGGTTAGGTTACTCAGTGTCACATGGCTAAGTCAATTTGAACTCCTTTAACAAGAGCTTCTATATCTAAGTTAGATTTAGTAATTTTGTTTCTAAAGATTAATACAGAAGACAGTCTTATAATTTGTTAAGACTAAGAGGCTGTCATCCACATTTCATTTACTCCTATAAGAACAATGTTACAAAAATAACCCAAATTACAGCATAATTTATAATCTAGAAATTGTGATTTAAGTTAGACGTAATTTTAAACGCTGTATGAACACAAAGTATAATTGTTTTTAATAATGGTGCTATTAATATTATCGACAATTCTTTAAAAACACAAAATTTATGTTGTTTTTCAAGAAAGCATACTGCTCAATGTAGTTACACACAAGACACAATTTGTTTCCTACAATGTTGATGAAAAATAATAATTTGATTGTATCTATGTTATGGCATCTCCAAGCACAGTAATATGTAAAATTCATACAGTGGAGTGACAAGGCTTGCAGTAAATTTGAAGGGTTCTGTGGTTCTGTACTGGGCTTTTGCCGTCTGTGATGGGTGAAGTAAATAATAAGTAGTACTGGCTTCGTTACGCTGATTTTAAAGCAATACTTCGTTTTCAGTTTAAAAAAAATGAAAGTGTTACCAAATGATAGTATTTGATTCTCATTTCCTTTACTCCATAGTATTTACTCCAGATTCATGTGAATAAAACTTAACAACCACTACCTTTCTGTTACAATTGCTTTGTATTTTTGGAGCATGGTATACTTCATTTCAGTTCAGTCGGCATTAGGGCTGTGTTCTTGCAAGTTCATGAACGTAATTTAAATCGTGAGGTTTGGCATTTCACAGATAAAATTGTATATTATTTGAGGAACAATGCTCAGTTTTTTTAACTATAGAATTTCTTGCTGAAAGTGACAAAACAAGAAGAAGAATTGACCAAAACATTTGAAACTTCTGACGTGCTGTGACTTATATAGAATACGAAAATTCTGTATACTATATACTTATGTATACTTAAATTTGTATATATAAGTATTACACTACACATATTATGTATGTAATATTAAGTACATACATAATATTAGTACCTACCCCAAACGTATTGACTGATTTTTTCATATTAAGCTCTTGCCTCTTTTATGTTGTGGGATTATCCTTCTCTCTTACTGTTCGATGTAATTTATTCCTTCAACTCGAAATTGTACACAAATTGGATACGCCAATTACTGTATGACGATACTAAATAGTTCTTTTAACATTTAACTAATGCAGGTACAGAATTGATATTTTTGTATATAGGCTAACTTATCTCTATGTATTAAACATCAAATTTGATGATGGTGAATTTTCTCCATAGAGTTTTGACAAGTGCCTTAACTCTTCCCAGAAATGTTGAGAACGGTTTGACCTATAGACTTTAAATTTTACATGAAACTCCATTTCTACACAGACCAAGATCAAGTTCCATGAAAATATATGTCTTTTCAGATGATTTTGCTAAGCATTGGTAGTCTCTGGATATCTAGAGAATAAATTGAGAGCACAATTCATTCTGTATAAACTTGAAATGGTGTATATTTTGCTGCCACTCCTGGAGCTGCCAAATTCCTCTTCTGTATATTTGTTTGTTTTCTGCCTGTTTTCTCGAAAACGATTTCATATGTAGAGAGATTGTGAATTTAAACTTGTTCCAATGTATTTCCAGTTCAAATAAAAAGACGTCTTTCTCTTACATTTTCTTCATTTTTGTACTATTTTGAATATTTATTACTCTGTATTAAAAGATAAAAAATCAAATTTGTAGCTATATGACTAAATCATTGTTTTAAATTTCCTTGTATAGGTTACCAATAATTTGAGTTGTTTGTCCAATGGCAATTTTTTGGTTATTACAAAAATGTTTGAACCTATTTAAAATGGCTTACGTGAAGAAATTTGTCCTAGTTGAAAAAAACATTAAAGGCGATATATGCTGTGCTCCCTTCCACTTCAAATAGCTGGTGTGTGACTCTAGAATAGTCTAATAAGGTTATTTAGATTTTTTTTTATTATTTACTTACTTCATTGTTACATTTAGTTGTAACTAGCAGTTAGCCACAGTTTTTCTCACAGAATTTTCAAAATCAAAGTCAGTGACTTTCTTAGTAAAAACACTTATGATGTAATACAGTGGAAGCCTGTGATATATTTCAAACAGAAGTAGGCATTTCTCAGGCACATATTATTTAACTTTTCATGGATAAGAACATCAGAGGTCAAGTGAAATAAATTGCAACTGCCTCTTAAACTTGCATGTGTAGGAGCATTTCTTAATGGATGAATTATATTTCTGACACCATACTTGAATTTGCCTCGATCAAGAAAATATGTACATATTTAGGTTATGGAAGCCTACTTTGGTCAAAAAGTGTCTAATTCCAACACTTGTCTTTTGTTCAAAGATATTTCCAGTGTCATATTTAAGTTTACCTCATTGTCTCAATAACTGGTCTAATGATGGTGCTACAGTTGAGTTTGCCTTGTTGCTCTATTACAAAAATATATACACTAATGTAGGTCCCGGAAACCAACTTTGAACAAAAACATTATTCACTAGATCAAATATTTACTAAAATTTTAATCCAAACAAATGTTTTAGCCTCTTTGCCAAAATTCAACTAAAAATTTCACATACTGTTTTGCGTCAGTTAAATTTGGATGTTTCGTAAATATTTGCCTATTATTATTTTCCTGTATTCAAAAATATTTCGTAAAGCTTTTTCAATTTTTCTCCTTAACCTCAGCCTTCAACAATTATTTGACAAAAAAATTATCACAATTGGTCCTACCGTTCTTAAGATTAGCTATTTAGCGGGTTATTCTTAATATTTTCTAAGCCACAACAAAGCTTATCATGAGGGACTGGAAAAATTTTGTTTTGATTTGTTCGCATGATACCTTAAAAACGAGCTGACCAATAGCCTTGAAATTGTGTAAGAAGCTTAATTTGCATATAAGAACACTGAGTTCGAGTAAGGTGTGTCACCCCACGGGCTTTGGTTCAGCGTTAGCGAATTTTTTTATATTGGTCTTATGGCCAACCATGATGGCAATGAGAAAATAGCAGAATAAATAAATATATAAACAAACTCAATAGGAGATTTAACATGGGACATTAAGACATGTAGCCTAATTATCCTAACACATCAAACATAATTAATTGTTATGGTGAAATAGTGTGTAAACTTTTATTATCCAAGCATTGCAAAATGACACCCAATTTAATAAACAAAAATATGTTTGTATCATGTGCCCACATATCTCAAAAACATTTCAACTATAGGCTTACATTTTACATGACACTCTACCTCTGTATAGATAAGAATGAGTTGTATGATGTTGCATAACCAACCATGAATTTTGGCTGAGCATCGTTGAAGCCTATACTCATTAGGCTGACACAATCGCTATTTTGTTTTCCAGGGATGTATGTAACAATTTTGTGCCATATGATTGTCGTTCTGAGCTATAGACTTGAAATTTTACATTGAACCTCAATGAAGCCTAACATTCAACACTTGATGTGGTGTACTAATATCTTGTTATGTGCTAGCCTTTCAAAATTTCAGGCAGTTGTAAATTATTGATATGTAGAATGGTAAAAGAATTTCTCTTTGGACTCGGTATTAGTTGAGCCTGACTATTTCCTAGCACCCACAGTTACATGGACGATGCTTTCTGATGAATCCTGATAAGACTTTCTGAATGTAAGAATTAAGCTGAATGCAGTTTTTTTTTTTTAATGAGTTTTCTGTGACAAAAAACTTATATTCAATATAAGAGACTTAGAATATACATGTTTGGAATAATGTTTTTTTTTTTTTTTTAATTATGTCCTACATAATGTTTAAATGTTCTCTACATTAGTTACCTTGCTGCTTGGCCTTACAGTTTTTTTAAACAAATTTTAGCATCACACAGAAATAATAAATCTCTTTCACCTTGTTCCGTAGTCTCTTGCTAAGACATAATATAATTCTGTACATTTCATTTCAGTAACAGGAGCTAGCAGTGATAAAAGCCAGGAAGGAAAAATATTCTTCCAGTTGAAGATTACTTATAACACTGGAGAAGGACTGAAAGACCTCCCTGTAGAAATGGACCTTAACCAGTTCTACATGTTTCTACACGAGCTGGAAAAAGTTAAGAACGTGTTAGAATATGGTAACTGAAATGTTGATATGAACTGAAATCGATATATGATGTCCTTTTGCTTCACTGGTAGAAAATTTGTATGTTTTATATGTAATCATTTATTATTAGTTGATTCGACAAATATTACAGTTGATTCATTTTAAATATAACTCTGTATTTTTCAACCAGATAATCTGTGTTATGTTTTACAATAATATGTATTCTGTTACAAAATAAATATAAAAAATAATTTGTTGGTGATTATTTTCCTTGATCAATTATAGGGTCACCACCATTGATGGTCCTTAGGCATTAAAATTTAAATATTCCCTGGACAGTCAGAAGAAAGGTTGATGTTTCAAAAAAATATTGAAACTTTCTAAATGTACATGTAGGAGAGTTTATAAAACCTTACTTCAGTTTTATAAATCTATATTACAATGTGTAGATGTAATAGATCTCCGTCTACACAGTCTCCGTCCTAAACATATTTCCAAATTTTGGAGGTTGGATTATGATCTCGTTGGTGTGTAAATAATTGTAGAATGATTGCATATAGTGTAGTTTACATACTGTGAACTTGGGTTATAGCTATTTATACCAAGTACATAGGTAAATCTTTAGTCTAGATTTATAATTTATAGTCTGGGACCTCAGAAATGAACTATAATTATGCAAATTCAATCATCATACCAGATTTGTTTATTATAATTTAACTTGGTAGTTCTTCATGTTTATTGATGATGCTGATTAAAATGTTATATGGCCTTTATCTTAAAATCTAACAGAAATTTATTGTAAAAATTATAAAATATATTTTCGCTTTGTAATTCAACATTTTAGTGGCAACTTTTATTTGTACCAATTTAATACTGGATTGGCCAAGATCTTGCGACGTTAACAAAATAACTACATAAGAAAAAGGCTTTTTATATTACCAAACAAAGTATTTGTAAAACACTATCATTATTTTTATCTATTTTTTCTAGTCGCACTAAAAATATTACAATCAAAGAAAACAACCATGATTATGAACATTTCTCTGAAACTTGACTACCTACAGGAATTGTATAAGATATTTACATAAACAGAAAGCAAAAAAAAGAAAAAAATATGATAAATTTATTTTAGTTTTGAAAGAAATTGGGTACCTACACAAAACGTAGCTGATTGGTTGATTTTTTTTTTTTAGGAGAGGCCGATCCCCTTTTAAGCCTTATTCTGTCTGTCCTCATGGTGATTGGTAGCTCGAATGTGATGACCTACTAAACCTACACACCAGGGGCGCTGACTTTAAAAAAATATTGGGGAGGCTTACTCCGGAAAATTGACCAAATTTTATATGAAAAATAGTGAGTTTAAAAATTTTTTTAATCATTTTAGAGTTATATTATCAACATCAGAACTCTGAAAACTTGACTCTCGAAACTCTTGGAAACTCGACAATCCTAACACATTTTTTGGCTTTGAAAAAAGAAACAAAACATAAACATGCACAGTATTTTCATAAAAAGCTAATTTAATTTACAATAATACCTATGTGTATAGACTATTACAGGGCAGTTAATATATACTCTGAAACGCCTTAAATTATATCTAATTAAATCCTAAACTATCAGTTAAAAAATAAAACATAAAATATTGCTGTCACACAGTAATATCACTTTGATTAATAAGTGAAATAGTTAATTTAAGCTTACTTTGGATAAGGCAGGGGGTTCATTAAATAAACAATATCTTAAAGTTAATGCTTTAATACAGTTATTCAAGTTAATACGGTATGCCTAATACTTTCAGTCAAAATGTAAATAGCGATTTGAATTGGTTTTTACACCCTTAAAATATTTAAGTATTTGAAAATAACTAATACAGTACTAAACATATACTAATATTCCAAAACTGAAAATTTGACTTTGTGTATGATTTTAATTCTCTATTCTATAGATTTTTAATATTGCTCTAAATACCATTATTAGGGCTAGAGTCCATAGAAAGATGCAAATATCAACTGTTTTATTGGATTACTGAATATGAAGTCGTAGATGACTGGTCGGATATCCAATTCATCCAAAACATCTCGGTGGGAATGAATAACAACCAAGTTGTTCAATCGCTTCTGTCCCATTGTTGATCGGAGACATGACTTCAGACGTTTAAGGGTACTAAATGACCGTTCTGCTTTTGCTGTCATGATTGGAACAAATTGGAGAAACTTAATGCAATTCACTGCTTCACATTTCTCCAACTGCAGGCTCGTGTGTATTGTACTTTCTTACATCACACATGTTTTACGACCAATTGTTTTTTATTAGAGATATTGACGAACATATACAAGTCTGTTAACTTACTTATACAATAGACAATAGACAAATTCTTTATTTACAAATTCTTTGAGAATTGTAACTCGTCAAAATTTGTTACAGATCATATAAATACAATTGCGTGGTTTACAAACAATGAATTTACAGGTAAATGTCCAGTTTGGTTGTTAGTTTTGCTCTCTGTTCAGGTATTCTTCTAACGAGTAGAATGGATTTTGCAGCAGTCACAACTTCATCTCCTTCTTGAATTTTGCCGCACCCTGTCCCTTCAGGTCTTCTGGCAGGTGGTTCCACAGTTTTAAACCCATGTAAGAGGGCTTCTCCTCAAATAGAGAAAGTCGATGCCCAGGAAGATGAAAATCTGTCGCTCGTCTTGTGTTGTAATGATGTGTGTTACATCCTCTGGGAAAACCTCTCTCGTGCACACAGGTTACTGCCTCCAGCACGTACAAGGATACAACCGTCAGAATTGAGAGGTTGATAAAAGCTGGCCGACAACTCTCTCTTGGCTGTAAGTCAGCAAGTGTTCTCACTGCTTTTTTCTGTGTTACCAGCACACGTTGGAGATTTCCTGCAAATGAATTACCCCAGACCAGGAGACCATAGCGAAGGTTCGATTCAAATAAAGCAAAGTAGGCTGTTTTTGCAGAGGGTACATCACTTATTGATTTTATTCTTTTAACGACATACAGTCCAGTACCTAATTTCCTGCACAGGTTGTCAATGTGCGTTGTCCATTTGAGATCTTCATCTATTGTCACTCCCAAGTACTTTGCCTCTGATGCTGCTTGGACGTTAGGCAGGTGCACAGTTTGTTCCTTTTTTGGGCCCAATATGAGTTGCTGGGTTTTAGCTTCATTAACTACCAGGTTATTAATATGGCAGTACTGTACCGCCATGTTCATTGCAGTGAATGACTCTATCTCCAGGTTTTCTGGGGTTCTATCGGCTAAAAGTAGAACGGTATCATCTGCATACATCAGAGTTGTAGCAAATTCATCTAAGTACTTAGGTAAATCGTTCGTAAATAGAGTAAAGAGTACAGGACCCAGGACTGATCCTTGGGGGACGCCCCTTAGAACTGGAAGTGGACTGG